>NC_089500.1:69003054-69603054 GCF_036850765.1 Saccopteryx bilineata
TGGGAAGGTGCACCTGAGCTTGCTCACTGTCCACCCCAGGGCCTGGGGTGCCTGGGTGGCTGCAGCTGAGAGAAACTTGGAGGTTTCAGACAAGCTCTGAGCTCAGCGTGGCAGGTGTGGAGCCCGCAAGCTGCACAGAGCGGCTAATTGGAAAAGCTGTGAAAGTCTGAGCAGCCTGGGAAGCCTTGACCCTGAACATCGCATGCCTGGAGAGGGGCTTTTCCCACACCTTTTACCGCAGTAACGCAGGTTGTTCTGTGAGTAGAATCCGGGGGCCATCAAGTCCTTGTTCGGTGCTGTAGGGAAGGGGCTTTGATCGTGACCTGAGAAAGCTGTCCTGGGGCACAGGCGGAGAGCACATTACTGTGTCAGAGCCCTCCGCAGGTAAGAGGAAGCCCTTGGTTGAGCTGGGAAAGGAACCTATAAATAAGGATTGAGTCCTAGAGAGCTGGGCCTCCTTCTCTGGTCCTTTCTGAGTCCTGGGTGCAGAGGCTCAGAAAACTGGAGGCCAAGCCCCCGCTCAGCCGTGAACTTGGGCAAGCCGTGGCCTCTCTCTGCACTCGTTTCTTCCACTGAGAAACGGGAGGGTTGGACTAAATATTTAAGCCTCCTCCCATCGCAGCGTCTCCCACTTGTGGAGGCCATTTTGTGGATAATCAAAGACTATTGATAACAAGTGCGCAAGATTGCTCCTCACACAGGGCGCGGCAGGGAGGTGGGCGTGGCCTGCTGGGCGCGGGAATGGGAGGGGCATGGTGGGGGGGGGCAGTTTGCAAAGAATAATGAAATCCGGGAAAGCCCGTCTGCTTTTCTTATCGCCCTGCCCTGGCAATCCTGAGCAATGTCAGGGGTAAAAGACTCGCCCCCGCCTTGGCGTGCCCGTTTACCTGCATTTCTGTTCTTATTCCGTGCTCTTACAATGCCTCTGACTCCGCAAGGGGACGGGCTCTCTCAGACGTTGCCTCTTTTGTTACTACCTCTTAGTGCTGACGTCTGTCCAGTAAAGAAGAGTGACGAGGGACTTTGAGTGATTTTTTTATCAAAGGGATTTTGTTCCAGGAGTGGACTGGAGTGTCACCAAGGAAGCAGGGACAATAAAAACGGAGAGATTAGAACATGGGGTGAAGTGTGGAGTGGGTTGGGTGGGTGACTTAGGAAGTCAAATCCTGGACACATGGCCTGTGGACAGGGTGGGGGACAGCTCGCCAAAGGCCAAGGTCAGGCACGAGGCGTGTTGCCTGAGAACAGAGTCCACCTGCGTCTCAGTTGTGATTTCCCAGCTCCCGCCGCCCCCCCCCCCCCCAGCCCCTCCCTGGAGATCTCCCTTGCTGCGCCTCAGGTGAATTTCTGAGAAACGACCTGCTCTGCACTCAAGTCACACCACCCCTGTCCTTCTGTGACTTGGATTGCCAGCCCACTCTGTCCTGGCTTCTAGAATAAGAAAGGACTTTGCCAGTCTTCTGGGGTCATGCCTATCTTGCGTGATGCCTCCCTTATGCAGGCTTTTGGTCCCTTTGGTGCCCAACCTTCTGCATGGTGGCATTGCTTCTGGCTGTGTCCACACTCTTCAGGGAGCCATTCCTGAGAGCACTTTCTATGGGCCTGGAAGAGTGGCTCTAGAGAGGACCAGAGGGGTCCCCCAGAAGAATAGGGGCGTTGTGAGGGCAGGAGGCTGGAGAAGGGAGAAGGGAAGTAGAACCTAGAGAGAGAGATCCCTGCCAAATTGCATAAAAAGTCATTTTTGCTTTTATTATATTTTGTTTTGTTGCAAAGTGATAGCCCGGTTAGGAGCAATTAAATTGACAATCGGCCCAACCTACTCTAAACCAAACCATGAGGATGGCGTTCTGGTTCCTTACAGATTTATAATTTGCCAGATTTTGTCTTTCACACACACTCACCAGACACCTGTTCCCTCTGGCACATTTAGTTCCTAATTGTTATCCTAAGATTATTTATTCTGGCAGGAAGAGGGAAGAAGGAGGCAGCTTCCACCGGAGTTTATTTCTTTAACTCTTTCTCTTCTGATTTATAAAAGCCACATATGCTTATTGCAGACAGTCTAGGAAATGACCGTTCCAGATAGAAATAACTACTTCCTGTGAATTCCATCACAGGAATTGACCACTTCCACTTGCTGTGGACATTCTCATGCTTTCTTCATGTATAGGCGAGTTTCTCTATATGTTCCTTAGAGTGGGTACTGCTTGGTCATAGAAAGGATGCGTCTCATTGACTTGACTAGAAACCGCTGCTGGAGTGGCTGTACCAATTTACACTCCCTCTGCTATTCATATATACTCAACAAGCTAGATTTCAGTTCTGTTTAAGGAAGAACTTCTTGTTATAGTGTCCAGAAGATGGAGTGTATTAAAGAGGTGGTAGGTTGGTTCTCTGGAGGTTTTGAGGTGCAGGCATGATTTTTTTTTTTAAATTGGTAATTTTAAGAGAGCAATTTATGTACCATGGACGGGGATGGAGAGATAAGAGACACAGACATTTGTTAAAACTCACAGTTCTTTGGTGTTGGTGGTTGTCGATGGTGAGTATAGTGGTGGAAATACGCTAACGTCTGCTGAGTACCAACTCTATGTAGCACACATTACACTGTACACTCACACAAATTTTCTCATTTTTCCTTTTAGCAATCTCATTGTGGTAGGCATTATTATCCCTAAAGTACAGAGGGGAAAAGTGAGGCTTTGAGAAAATTTATTTTCTCAGATCACATGTTAAGTGATTGAGCCAGAGTTACAGTTTGAGTCAGCTGGCTTCAAAGCCACAGTACTTCCCCACCCCACCCCCACTCCCCGCGCTGCTGAGGTCCCAGAACAGGACGGGAGAGCGGAGTGAGGCTGTTGTAGGCAGTCCCCAGGGAGACGAGCATTCTTTCCTGCTCTTGGATTAAGCTCCTCTATGGTCCTCTGCTTGATTCCCCACCATTCAGATTTTCAACTGGTGTTTGAGACGGAGGATTATGCACAACCCCAAATCAATTTTGGCTGAATAAGGAGAGCTTCCAAGTACATGCCATTGGGGATCACACAGTGCCATCACTTTGGTTTTTATTGCAGATGGTTAGGGATAAACACGGCCATAATTACGCTATTCTGTTCAGCAATTTAAATAATCTGTGCGAGCTCATTAGGTCCTGTCACCTCCACACAAATGGCTGGTCCCTGTGGGAGACGGAGGCTCCCACCCCAACCACCTGCTCCTCCCAAAGGCAGATGTTGCTGAGTGGGGGCTGTGGGCGCTCCCCGCAGGGAGGGCGGAGAGTTGGAGAGGCAGCTCCCTGAAGGCGTTGCTGAGGGTGTTGGTGTAGCAGGGTCTGACTGCTTTTCCACACCCACTTCTTCTCCTTCTGTCCCGCATCTGGGCCAGCTGCTAAGAAACCCAGCATTCGTGCTTTGGCATCAGTGGGCAGTTCAAACCACTCCAGGCCAGGCCATCACCCGGCCCCATTGCACCATCACCGTGAAACCCTAACCCAGTTTTCCTCCATTGCTCTTCGTCAAGCCGTTTTCAGACCCTTGGGAGCCTTTCCTCCTCTTCCCAGAAAATGTAACCAAGTGAGCAATAAAACCTCGCATCGCTCTTGGCATGTGTGTGAAGGGGATCGTCAGCCTGATGCCACTGCAGTCGGTAAGGGGAAGGTTGAGCACGAGATGGCCTGGGTGTCTGAGTTCTTGGCTGCGTATGCCAGCCACTGATGGCTGTGCCGTGCTCCTAGAAGCGGAGCGCGCAGAGGGACAGGGCAGGCAAACGCCCCAGCTTTGTCCACAAGGCTTTGGCACTATCCCCCATGTGTTCCTCAGGTCCCATGTCTGTGCCACCACGGACCACTCCTTTGCCTCCTTTACCTGGGCTGGAGGGAGCTTAGTACCAAGAACCAAGGAGGGTTGATCTGCTAAGCCTCTTCTTCCCTAAGCCCACGCTCAGTTGTCATCTACTGCCATCAGGACACTGAGAACGTTAACTAGCAAGAAGCAGCCCGATACCATATTCATCTCGGGCCTAGAGCTTTTCCTTCCCTGTGTGTTTGGGATGAGGACACTCTCGGGTACAAGCACATTCTGAGACCTGTTGACCTATCTGGGCTCTTGGAAATAAGAGGGTGTTAGAAAGGGAGAGAAATAGATGAGCATCCCAACCAGGAGCTCAGCACTGACCTTTTAAAACGGGCTAGTCTCCTGAGGGGGGAGAGAGAGAGGCAGAGACAGAGAGAGAGAGAGAAAGAGGGAGAAGAAGAAGAAGGAGGAGGAGGAGGAGGAGGAGGAGGAAGAGGAGGAAGAGGAGGAAGAGGAGGAGGAGGAGGAGGAGGAAGATGATAGCAAAGAGAAGAGGAGAGGAGAGGAGAGGAGAGAGAAGAGAAGAGAGAGAGAAAGCTGCCCAGACCCTAGCACTGTGACATCAGAAAAGAAGTCCTGACTGTCCAATCCCAAGCAGACCGCCCCCTGGTGTTGAAGAGGGGGCTGGCGGGCATGGGGGAGGGGGCAGGATGCATTATCCAGCGCCCAGCAAATAAGTGGGACTTTTCCGAATTCCACCATTCTCAGATGATAAACTGATGAAATTAAAGAAAGTAAATTTTAGCATAAAGAGTTTTATTTCTTTCTAGTCTGGTTGCTTTTTATTTCATTTCTTGTTTTTCTTAATTGCACCTGTATAGTCCCTCCAATGTTGAATAGAAGTGGGGAGGGCAGACCTCCTTGCCTTGTTCCTGATCTTAGGAGAAAAACGTTGTTTTCCATTGTTTAGTATTATGTGAGCTGTAGGTTTCCCATGGATTCCCTTCAGCAAGGTGAGAAAATGCCCTTCTGTTCTAAGATTGCTGAAAGGTTTTTTTATTCTATCATGAATGGGTATTTTGAATTTTAGCAAATGATTTTTGTATAACTATTGAAATAATTATATGATTTCTCTTTTTTAGACTTAATATGGTGGTTTATACTGATTGACTTTGAATGTTGGATTGATATTGCATTCTGGGAGTAAACTCAACTTGGACATTATGTATTAGCATTTTTATATATTGCTGTATTCAATTTATTTAAATGTTATTAAGAATAGTTGTAGCTATGTTCTTATTGAAAATTAGTTCATAGTTTAGTTTGCTTTAACTATTTGGTTTGGGGTTTGGGACAATGCTGGAGTCAGAATGAGTTGGGAGTACTCCCTCAACTTTTATTTTGTGGAAGAGTTTATGAAATAGGCATTATCGCTTTTTAAATCTGGAGCGGGGTGGAATTCACCAACAAAGCTGTTTAGGCTTGAGTTTTCTTTATGGGAGGTTTTTACAAAATATTTCTTTAATATTTACAGACCTGTTCAGGCTGCTTCTGCTTGAGTTTTGACAGTTTGTGTCTCTAAAGGAATGTGTCCATTTTAAGTTGTATTTTTATAATATTTGCTTATTCTTTTAATGTCTACTATTTTTTTTAAATATTTTTGCTTGCAGGACACGTAATTCTAGGATAGTGTTTTCTTTTGTTGTTATTGTTGTTCTCTCTTAACAATTTAAATATTTTAATCCAATCTGATAGCCCAGCCTTTTAATTGGTGTTTTTACATATTTTCATTTATGTAATTATAGACGGCGTTGTTATTAAGCCCGCCCTCAAACTAATTGTTTTCTATTTGACCCATTTGTTCTTATCCCTCCCTTTCATCATGTTTATCTTTACTGCCTTCTTCTTTTTTATTAATTGCCTACCCTTTAGTGATCTTATATCTGGGTATTCATGATAGATCATGAGAAAGTGGTGAATAGCACAGCATTTGGTCTGGGGAGGAAAGGGGAGATAATATAGAAGATTTAAAAGACATACAGTTTGGCTATAAAAAAAGACATATAGTTTGGGGTAGAAATAGGGTAGAGCAAGAAGGAGGGCAGAGGAACATGTCAACTCCCTATTTTCTATAGGGCCCCTTGTATTTTTTAAAAAACTATTCTGTTCTAGGATACTTCCCTGAGTCTTTAAAATACATTCCATTTTATTTAAATTCCTTGAGTGAACATATGTTCCTTGTAAATAGAATGTCCCTAAGACATCTCATTTTCTCGGTTTACCTCTTTAATTCCTGCACAATGGCTAGAATAATTAGCTTGAACTGCCAGCCCCTTCTCCTGATCATCCTGGCCACGAAACAAGACAGACTCTGCCAGAGAAAGACCAGCTTCTACTGGAACTGGTATTTGGCTAACAATGATTCATGGCATCAGTTTGGAAATGTGATCTTGGCTCTTCCCATCTACTTTCTGTTATCTCCGCTTCTGCTTGGTCTCGCAGTCTGCAGGAACCCAAGGCGGCTGATTGGGGGTCGCTGTGGCTTTGAGAACCGCCGTGGTGGTAGCTCTGAGTGGCTGATTTTCTCAGAGGGAATTGCTGACTCTCACACTGCAGTGCTTGAGGAGTCACCTAATACAAGGACAGACATGCAGAAAATCTGCTCCGTGTCCCTCGAGCCAGATTTAACTTGAACACTCTGCAGTCCAGGTGCTTTCAATGAATTTGCCCGTGTGTACTGAGCAGCTACTGTGCAATAATTATCTCATCTTTCTTTTCCTTGTTTGCTTCTTCCTTCATTCACATTCCCAGAACCTTTTCTTCTCCAGTGTTCCCTGGGGTTACTGACTCATCGTTTTGTTTTATTGCGGAACTGGCTCCAAGAGCCATCCACGGTGGCGGTCTCTTTTTCTCTAACCCTTCACTAGCTCCTCCTCCCTGTGCTGTCTGTTTTCTGCCTTCCCCTCAATGCAGCTTGGTGCTCTGAGCTTCTCTGTATCTTTACAATAAAAGCCTGTCTTCTTAAATCAGTGGAAGTGACTTTCAGTTTCTTGTAACTAAACACTTTCTAAGACATTCTCATCTCCTTAGTTCACTTCTCTGACCTCCTACGTAATGACTAGAATACTCTGACTCGGGTTGTTTCTTCCACAAAGGGTGGGGATTTCGCTGAAGGCCAGGGGGACCTGGACAGACCTGAATCTTGTCCTGCCTTAGCAACATAGTCAGTCTCACTCGATGTTCTTGAGGGGATTGTGCTCAATACAGCAAGCAGGAAACCACGAGCCAGTCTGCTAGTGGCCGGGCGAGGGCTTGATACCTCACAGTGGGAATTTTGGGTGGAATTGATCAGAGCACACAACATGGCTTGAGCCCAACGAGGGTCTGTCTGTGGCGGGTCGTCACGCTGGTGTACTCAGTGGCTCAGTGTAAGGCCAGTAGGCATGGCCACCATCACAGCTGCCTGGCCCATGCAGGTTCGCATTGGATTCGGACAGTCGGTAAAGAAACAATGGAGCCAAAAACTGGTGGGCCATCATCTTTAATCCTAGCTTGCACCCGGTAGGCAAGTAAAAACACACACTGGGCTCCAAAACCCACTCCCATCAGTGCTCACAAAGCTACTGACTTATCCGAGTTTCCTAGAATCAAAGGTTTCTAGCTCACCAGCCTTAGTCATCTCTGTTCCCCATCTCCTTCTCTCTGTACAAACTAGCTTCTCCCTTAGCATTCTGCCATCTTGGCTCCTTCTCCTCTCCTCCACATGGGCTTTCTCTGCTCTCCTTTCTCTGCTCTCTCTCTTCTAATGCTAATCTCAGGAATCTGAGAGAGCACGCTCCAGGTCTGCCCCACTTTATAGTGCAGAAATCAAAACCTTTAATCCAATATACAAAATAGGGAAGTCTCTGATACAAAGTCCACCCCACATCAAAAAGGGTGGGAAAGGCTTAGTCCTAAAACCCAGCCCCAGGCTACAGGATCCTGCCTGCCCACAGCCCGCCCCCAACACACATTAATATAATTACGCCCATTCCAAGCATAAGGGCAACTAATACCATCACCTGGGAGACGGGTTTCCAGGTGGGCAGTGCCATCTTTAACAAAGTGAGCATAATATATTTTATCTGCCCCACACTCAGTTACTGCTCCTGACACGGAAGCAGAAGAGAAACGGCCAGCCAGGGGCCTGACCAGTGAGGTCAGCATTTGACTCATTCTCCCCTGAGAAGGAGATCAGGGAAAGCATAGGGGTGGGAGTAGAGACCTCACTCTCCAACGAGCAGTCAGAGTGATTTATTTCCTTTAAAGCGTGAAGATATCCAGTTAGGTCAAGTGGAGGAAAACAATCTCTTAGCAAAATGTGATGCTCACCACCTATTAATGACAGCCCATGCTCAGTATGCACTATGGATATCTTGAACCCCTATTTGCATGGCAGTCACTCCTGCCCCTATCAAATAATTACTCTCGAAGCGATGTGGTTTGTAATTGTCATGTCATTCATTCACAAAATTTTTCTGTCATTCATTCATTCATTCATTCATTCGGTAAATGTTGATTGAACCAGGAAGTGGAGATAGAAAGGGAATCTGAGAGCCGAGGTCCCTAGTCTGAGGAGCACACAGTCTATGGGATGGAGGAGGGGCTGGGACACAACAGATTTATACGCAGGTCAGTGCCACGAGGTGTGACAGAGGTCTGAGCTGCACCCAAGGAGAAAGCAAGGCAGGAAGGCTCTGAGCAGCCAGGCCCACTCCCCCATTTCCTCCTTGGTGTTCACCTGCAGCCCAGGTAAGGCAGTTCTGACCCTGTTGGAGGAAGCGAGGCCCTTTGGGCTGGACTTTCCTTTCGTTTATGGTTAACAAAGAGCCCCTGCAAACAGATCGTTAGCGCTGGGAGGGTCCATGGGACATTGGCCAAGCTCTGGGTTTTAGAAGTTGGAGGCTTAGAGGGGGAAGGCATTTGTTCAGTGTGACCAGCCAGCGGGTATCACCGCAGGACCAGGGAGAGGAGTGACCAGATAGATTCTGCACTGTCTGGATTGGAGGGGCCTTTAGATATCTTCAGTTTAACCCTCTCAGCTACAGGATGGGGAGATGGACCCACCCAGGGAAGCAAGTAGACTGAGCTGCCCGCCCTCAGCACCCTTACACCCAGCCTGGGTGTCCTGCCCCAGGTCTCCAGCTCAAGATAAGCTGTTCACAGGCCATGGAAGTGCTTCCTGGCCTTTTGTTTCCAGACTTCTCCTCTCTCTCTGTTCTTTTTTTTTTTTTTTTTTTTTTTTTTTTTTGTATTTTTCTGAAGTTGGAAACGAGGAGGCAGTCAGACAGACTCCTGCATATGCCCAACCGGGATCCACCCGGCACGCCCACCAGGGGGCGATGGTCTGCCCATCTGGGGCGTCGCTCCATTGCAACCAGAGCCATTCTAGCGCCTGAAGCAGAGGCCATGGAGCCATCCTCAGCGCCTGGGCCATCTTTGCTCCAATGGAGCCTCGGCTGCAGGAGGGGAAGAGAGAGACATAGAGGAAGGAGAGAGGGAGAAGTAGAGAAGCAGATGGGCGCTTCTCCTGTGTGCCCTGGCTGGGAATCGAGCCCGGGACTCCTGCACGCCAGGTCGATGCTCTACTACTGAGCCAACTGGCCAGGGCTCCTCTCTCTATTCTTATCTGGGTATAAAGGCCCCGTCAATCCTGGGCTTTGTTCTTCTCCTTTGTTCTCCAGTAAGCTCCCCATAGCTTCCTGCTTCTCTTGACCTTGACTACTTCATCCTTGGTCTGACCTGGTTTCTCGAGCCAACTTCCCTGGCCCCATGGCTGGTTTCTCCGCAGTCCCATTCCTTGGACGGTTTCTGCTTCCCAGTGGTTCCTCTTCCCCAGACATGGCCTCCAGCCCCTCCCAGGGCTCTGAACTGTTCTGTGATATGAAGCCTCTGGCAGGCTGGTCAAGCCTCTGTATTCTTTTTCACAATAATGCTTTAAAATACCTTAAGCAAAATATATATAACCACAAAGGAAATCCATTGTTTTGAAAAACATTTATCAAAACATAAAACAAATTTTGTGATATAGTAATATATGTGTTTTTTAGACAATGTGTTAAATGGCAGGATCTCATGGTGAGTCTGATGACGCCTATAAAGTTGAAGTGGTGGTGAGTACACATGATATTGTAAGATAATATCTGTAATTTTTATTCCTGACAAAAGTCAAAGGTACTACTTATACTGCTGTGGTTTGTTGTCTACATTTATAACTCAAGAAAATGCTAAATTCAGTTAAAATATAGGAAAAATGAAGGAAATATTATATTTTCCCATCCAAGTTCATGAACTCCTGAGTATTATGTATGGACTCCTTGGCCATTGTGGATTTCAGGTCAAGAAATTCTGTCCTAGATAATCCCATGTCTTGAAATGCTATTCTCTAAATTTATAACTCCAGACCGGAATATCCATCTGGATAGCTGATAGACATCTATAAAATGCCACATGTCAAAAAAATGAAATTTTAATCTTATCCCCAAAACAGTTCCTCCTCGTTTTTCTCATCTCAATCAATGTCCCTTCAATCCTCCTTAGCAATGAAGCCCAAACTCTGCAATTCATTTTCTACACTACCTCCTTTTTTTTTAATCTCTGATTTATAAATTATTCTGTCATAAGTTTTCTCACCAAATGTTTACTCAGAAATTGCTATATGCCTAGTACTGTTATAGGCACTGGGAATTTAGCAACGGATGAGACCAGTCCTTGTTCTCATGGGCTTATGAGACATTGTTGTGATGTACTGACAATAAATGTGAAAATAAGTGATAAATTAGATAGCAGTAAATGCCTCCTTCTAACGTATTGCTGCTTCTTTCCATCTTTTTTTTTTTTTTTGTATATTTTTTTTCTGAAGTTGGAAACTGGGAGACAGTCAGACAGACTCCCGCATGTGCCCGACTGTGATCCACCCGGTTCGCCCACCAGGGGGCGATGCTCTGCCCATCTGGGGCGTTGCTCCGTTGCAACCAGAGCCATTCTAGCGCCTGAGGCAGAGGCCACAGAGCCATCCTCAGCGCCTGGGCCAACTTTGCTCCAGTGGAGCCTCGGCTGCGGGAGGGGAAGAGAGAGACAGAGAGGAAGGAGAGGGGGAGGGGTAGAGAAGCAGATGGGCGCTTCTCCTGTGTGCCCTGGCTGGGAATCGAACCTGGGACTCCAGCACACGAGGCCGATGCTCTACCACTGAGCCAACTGGCCAGGGCCTAAACCACTTAGACTCTTGCTTGCAATAGTCTTCTAACTATGGACTCTGGAGCCAGACTTGTTCTGCTCCAATCTTGTCTTTATGCGACAGCCAAAATGAGGGGAGGGTTACGTGCCTCCACCGCTGAAATGCTCCAGTGACTTCCCGCCATGCTTGAAGTAAACCAGACTCCTCTGGGGGGCCCTGTGCGATCAGGCCCTCATCTACCCGCTGTCCTCCTCTCCCGCCAATCCCCAGCCACCTCCTGTGGACCCTACTGGCCTTGAGGTTCATTGTTGGTGTCAGTTTTCCTGCCTCAGGACTTTCGTCCGTCAGCCTCTAAGCCCGACTGACTCCTAATCACCCTTCCAATCTTAACCTAGTTAATCTTTATCCAAAATGTCACCTCCTTGGAAAGAGCCTTTCCCTCTTCTCTCAATTTAAATGATGTCTCTGTCATGCCCCCTTAGAGCAACTTCCTTTCCTTTTTATAACAAGCAACTAATTATAATTATGATTTTATGTAATAGTCCAGTGTCTATTTAATTGCTATTTTCCCACCACACTGCGAGATCCAGGAAGGCCAGGCTCTTGTCTGTCTCGCTCGGCGGCAACAGAGCCGCTCCCAGCGCCCGGTTAGTGCTAGCGGACGTGCAGCGGCCGAATGGGCTGGGAGTTACCACACTGCCGTCTCTGACATCTGCCCCCCCCAAACTCATCACACATTCCAGGTCCATACTGCCTCTCCTTTTAATAGGCACAGGCACATGAAAACCTCTCCCTGTACTTAAATTATTCCCGACCTAATCAGATACAGTTATTCTCAAGCTCATTCATCCGTTCGTTCACTTAACCATTATTTATTGAGCACCTTCTAATTACAGGGCACCGTGCCAGACAGTATATGCAAGATTTAAAGATGAATAAGATGTGGTCCCTGTCCTCGAAACATTTACAACCTAGAATTTTTAAAAAAGTTATCCAGGAGTTGTAGTGGGGGACAGGGGCGCTACGAGCCACGATCGGCACAAGTCAGCCGAGACAGGGGTGCCGAAGAGGTCGATAATACGTCCACCTGGAGATTTCAGGAAGGCTTTCAGGGAGGAGGGGCTTCTGAGCTGGATCCTGGAGGGTGGGCAGGGCTTAGGTAGGGCGACGTGGTAGAGGAAGCGTCCCCGTTACAGTAATATAATGTTACAGTAATTAAATATATAAAAATATTAAAAAAACCATAGAAGATATATAGAAATAAGTTAGGATATAATAAAAGCCATTAAGGCAAGTGAAGAAGGCTATGCCCTCTGGGTGGGAGCTGGTCTAGTGTGTACAGCTGTGATAGACAAGACTATGGATGCCCTTTGCGCAGGGCCCAGTTAGCTTGTGTGTGAGACTATATATAGATAAAAAGAGTTCCCTGTGAGGAACTCCCTAAAAGTGGCTTGATGCGATAATCCCTAACACCTGTTAGAAGGCATTGGCCCGAAAGGGTACTAAAGGCGAGGGGCTCCCAGCTGCAGTTAGCCATCCAGACTCCAGCGTTGAACGTGGACTGTGTCCACACCACTCTGACCAAGGACAGCCAAGAGGAGCACGCTGACAGGGCCCCCATTAAGCTGTACCCAGGCATGCCATAGGATTTGTGATGAGTAATAAACTGCCTGTGTGATTCTTGCAACTAACTTATGTGTCGGTCGTGTCTTTCCTCTGGTGGCAGTTGGATCAGTAGAATCCTCATAGCCGCCTCAAGAGTAGTCTCGAAGAGGCCGCCAGCCCTGCTGATAAGCAGGAGTGTCCCACTGCGCCGGGAAGTCGAGTAGGGGACGCCTGATAGACGTAGAGCTGGCTGTACGGGGACAGTCCCAGAAGAAGCAGCAGACTGTGCAGAAGTAGAAAACGGGGGTGTAGCGGGACCCACGTGTGGCCCTCAGCCCAGGCCCCCGGCAGAGGAGCTATGGAAGGCCAAGATGGGGCGTGGGGCATGTTGTTCTTTATTTGTTACCTCCCGGGGAGTCAGCAGAGGGATAAAATAAGAGTGAGGAGGGAGCCCTGGGGAGCCCTGGCTGCATGTATAACTTTAAGGTAGGAAGAGTTCAGGGAAGACAGGTATCTGTGTGGTTGGAGGAGGAGGGGCGAGACACTGCGGAGGAAGGGGAATGTCCCCTCGCCGTCCAACTGGGGCACTGCCTCAGGAACACTAAAGGAGCTAAACTCAAAGTTAGGATGGCCACTCTCACACCGGGGCTGAGAGGCCACCGTCTCCACACTGCACTGTGTCCGTCTGCTTGGACTGTCATAACAAGAGGCCACCGGCGGGGTGCTTCACCCAACTGAAGTTTCTTTCTCGCAGTCCTGGAGGCGGGGAAGTTTCAGATCAAGGTGCCTGCTGACTCAGCTCCCCGTGGTCATCCTGGCTTGCGGAACGCACCTTCCTCCGTGTGTCACGTGGTGTGGGCCCGTGAGCAGAGAAAGAGCTCTCTCTCTTCTTACAAGGCCATCAATTCTATCGGACGAGGCCCTCACTCTTATGCCGTCATCTTTAAATACCTTCCCAAATGCAGTCACATTGGAGATTGGGGCTTTAACATATGCATTTTGGGGGTACATAATCCCACCCAAAGCATGGAGGCAAATCAACATCTGGGGTTTTAGAGCCAAAGACTGCTCAGGCTTGTAATTCAGTGATTTTCAGGTTGTGTTTCAAGGAGCCCTAGGCATTCTCAGTAGCATCTCCTGGTGTTTTTGCTCAAGAGACGAAGTAGTCTGCCTGATTTTTATATATGGCCTCCACTTAGGACTTCCTCCAAAGAAAGGGTTACACTAAGGGTCCTAAAAGAATTAGGAACCCCCTGATCTAGTTTGATGACTTCATTTGGCCAGAGAAAGAGGATCCTGAGATTTAGAAAGGGGAAAAGACTTGCTCACAGTCACAGAGCGAGGTAGGGACGAATTCTAGTGCCAATGAGGAAAGTGGAATTCTGTGCACAGGCCCCTCAGCCAGTGCGGGGTCTACTGTCCCTCTTAGATTCCTCCAGGCCCAGGAAGGGGTGCCATAGCTGTCCCCATTGTGGACGACTCTGCTGGCACAGAGTGCTGCTTACTGAAGATCATGTCCAGAAGGAACCGGTACCCTGGAACGCCAGCAGGACACTGGTCTTTCATCTGTCTCCCTTCCCCACTTGCTCTGCACACCAGACTTGGATAATGCGTTGACAGGAGTTCTGGCCTATTAAATAACAGGCATTTTTCCCAAGCAAGGTGCCCAGAGAATGATGCTGCGGACGCCTACGCGATGCTCTCCGGTCCCGTCCGTCCTCAGCGGCCCGAAGGAGCCAGAGGTCAGAGGTCCCCCTGTGGAGACGGGAGGGGCAGAGCCCTGCCACGTAGGGAGAGGCGCAGGGGCTGACATTTTCCAGATCAGCTCTAACACTTCAAGGAAGCAAAGAGGCATAAAGAAGACAAAGAACAAAGCTGCTGGGACCAAGGAGGAACCTGTCTGGAGTCCTCTGAGGTCTGCACGCCCAGCTTTGGATTGCCAACGTTACTTCTGTGGAAAAAGAATTGACTGCTGGGAATTCTAGTTTTCTTACGGCTGAAGGGGAGTGAGAGAATGGCACAGAGTCCCTGCCCAGTGTCCCCTGTCCCCGGTCCCTGGAGTGAGGGCCCCTCACGTCCTCTCATCCATGGAGACATATCAGCCCAGGCTGTTTCCTCTGCTTTTAAGACACAGGCCATGGGGCGGCCCCACTCTTCCCCTGAGCGGCCTTCCTTTCCTAATTCCCTCCTCGTCCTTCAGGTCACAGCTTAAATGTTTTCTCTTCTCTTTAGGGAGGCACTTCCCGGCCACCTCACTGCCCCCATTATTAGTCTCAACGTGACACTTCTC
The DNA here is from genome assembly GCF_036850765.1 of Saccopteryx bilineata. Lineage (NCBI taxonomy): Eukaryota > Metazoa > Chordata > Mammalia > Chiroptera > Emballonuridae > Saccopteryx > Saccopteryx bilineata. Next base: position 69,017,957 of record NC_089500.1, read on the forward strand.
CTTCGGAGCACTCTGCCCAGGTATAATGATATATTTATATGTTTGAAGGTTGCGCTCCCAGATTCTAAGCGCCACTCGGGCCGTGAGAAAGACCGGCATCTAACGGGTGCCTGGTCAGCATCCGCCATGTTGCGGCCCCTCGCTGAATAAATACTTCCTGCGTGAACTACTGGTTTATTTCCTTGAATGCGCAAGTTTTATTGTTTCCTCTAGCTTTGTTGAGGGTCCACTCAATGTGGTCAATAATGGTGGTAGCTGTGGATTTTTAGCCTAGAGCCAAGAAACGGAAGAGGTTTCAGAAATTACTTTTGTCTGTAATTGACCAGTGGAAGATCAGATCTTGGAATGGGGCTCCCTGTGACAAATGCGTTCATTTACTCTTGCAGCAAATGTTTATCAACCAGGTGCTCTATTACCTCGTGTGAAAGCGCAAGGGATACAGCGGGAACAAAGTGGAAACGGCCTCTGTCCTCACGGGGCAGGTAGAAAAAGTTACCAGAAATCAACAGGGTTGGCGGGAACGAAGCAGGATGATGAGTCAGAGTGTAGGCGACCTAGGTGACACTGAAATGGGTCTAAAAAGGCTGCTCTCTGCCGGGACCTGGAGGAGTGGAGCACACCGGCCATACAAAACTGAGGCAGAAGGAACAGGAAATACGAGTCTGCAGGTGGGACTGACTTGGCATGGTGCAGTGACAGAATGGAGGTAAGAATGGCCGGAGTAGGCCCTGGCCGGTTGGCTCAGTGGTAGAGTGTTGGCCTGGCGTGCAGGAGTCCTGGGTTCGATTCCCGGCCAGGGCACATGGGAGAAGCGCCCATCGGCTTCTCCACCCCTCCCCCTCTCCTTCCTCTCTGTCTCTCTCTTCCCCTCCCACAGCCAAGGCTCCATTGGAGCAAAGTTGGCCCGGGCGCTAAGGATGGCTTCATGGTCTCTGCCTCAGGCGCTAGAATGGCTCTGGTCACAAGAGAGCAACGCCTCAGATGGGCAGAGCATCGCCCCCTGATGGGCCTGCCGGGTGGATCCTGGTCGGGCGCATGCGGGAGTCTGTCTGACTGCCTCCCCATTTCCAACTTCAGAAAAATACAAAAAAAAAAAAAAAAAAAAAAAAAAAAAAAAAGAATGGCCGGAGTAGAGTAGGCACAGGGGAGCTTGGATGGAGCTGGGAATGGCCACACAGAGCTCCAAAACCATGCTAATGAGTTGGGGTTGCAAGTCATGGGAAGATTTTAAACACAAGAGTGACTTGACTTGGTTTACAATTTAGAAAGGTTGCTGGGTGGAGATTGGATTGGCGAAGGGCAGTATAGAAACAAAGAGACAGATAGGTCTATTGCAATAGTCAAGGAAGAGTTAGGGGCTTGGCCTTGGGTGGTGGCGGTGTGAAGGAAGGGAGGTGGACACTTGAGATTTATTTGGCGATAGACCCGACAGGTCCCAGTGATGGATTGAATGTAGAGCGTGAGGGAGAGGGAGAAATTGAGGATGACTCCAGCGTGACAAATGGCTCTTTCCTTGAAGTCATGCATCTTTACAATTTGCTGCTGACTTGACCCACCCTGCTTTCCATCATTCCTACCCATTAAGGCTTTCACGAGTCCCTCCTTGGCATCACTTAGGTTCCATAGTTAGCATTTTAATTCAATAATGTACAGTCTGTATGGCTCATATCTCGATCTTCACAGCTCATTGAGCCTCTTTAAATGGTCTGAAAAACACATGAATTAAACATGGTGGGCGAGGCGGACGAGACTCCAAGTGGCAGACATGCCCGCACTCCCAGCCCAGGGTTCTGGGCAGGATCCAGGTTGGGTTTATGACTGTGAGGTAATGCTGATGGCCACTGTCTCAGCAGGTGTTTTCAGGAAAGATGGACAGAGTGAAGTGTCTCCTGGAGAGAAGGACATGAGGAACTGCAGGAGGGAGAGAAAGACGTCTGGAATGACACAGACTGCCAATAAAGCATCTTGACTACCTTGAGACGGGGCTGGATGAGGTGATCAGAGTTTTATTAGGCCGGAGTGCGCACGTGTGTGGGTGCAGAAGCCTAAGGGAAGGGCAAGAGGAGGAGGAGCTGGATGAGGGAGAAATGAGATTAGCCATGAGAAGAACAGCCATCACTGTTGACCGAATTCTTACTCTAGTATGTCATGCATTGTGCTAAACCCTACAGGCAATATCTACTGTTCAATTCCTACAATACCTCTGTGAAAATTATTTCCATTTTACAGAGGAGAAAACTGAGACTTAAAGAAGTCGAGGTAACTTTCTTACAGACAAATAGCTAATAACTGATACAGTAAGGCTTTAAACCAGATTAGTGTGACTGCAAAGCCCTTGTACTTAACTATATACTACACGGCCTTCTTCAAACAGGACCAGCTGGCAGGCAGAGGAGGGAGCAGGTGGAGAGAGGGAGAGAGAGCCTAAGAGAATACGTGTACTTGATCTCACAAAAAAGTAGATGACTAAAATGAACGAGACTCTAACCTGAAGGGGGAAAAAAGGAGATTAGTCTATGACATGAGACTGGATCAAATCTTATGAAATTTCTAGAGACGGATACGGTGAGTTCGCAGCCTCCCACTCTGTTCCCCTGCAGGCTGCGGGCTCATAACTTCTGTCTTTATTGCTGTTTCTTCTCCCGGCTGTGAATCTGTCTTGAGATGAGCCAAGAGTCTCTGACTCCTCTGACCCAGACCAAAGCCATCCCGGGAATGGAGGGGAACAGTATGAACCTCGGGTCCTGAGTGAAGGAAACGAATGCGGAATAAAAGACTCCAGAGGAACAGAGCTGCAGTGTAATTAGCTGAGATTTATAACTTGGCATGAAAACCGCTTACGTTAGATCTTCAGTTTTCCTGTTCTGGCTCCACGTTTCCAAAGAAATCCCCCAGCCTCCCTGTGGCTCCTGGCTCCCAGGGGATACTCCGGGGGAGGGCGGTTTCACTCCTCGAAGAAAGAAGACTAGAATAAGTGTAGGCTTTTATCTTCTGCATCTGTGTTTTGGGTTTCCTGTTCTCAGTCCATTAACATATATATATAACCAGGTGGTAATTCATTGATTAGTTCATATTAGTCTATTGTGTGATCATAAGTACACATGGTAGTGATGTATCACACCCTGTAATGGACAGCAGAGCTACACACAAGGAACCTGACAGGTACAAACACAGGTCATGAAGCTAAGTGTTAGGGTAGGCCGGGCTTGGGTAAGAAATTACAGCTGCCAAGCTGCCCTGTGGTACAGGAGACATGTTAGCATTCTGACCTTCTGCCACCAGAAGACCTCGGTTTGTGCCTTTGGGTAACTCTTTGACTATGGGATAATTTTTAATGACAGCAATCCTTAGTTGTCTCATCTACAAAATGGAGACCATTCATTCATTCATTCATTCATGCAGCAAATGTTTACTGAACAACTCTGGGATGACCTGAGCTTGAGTGAGTGACAAGAGAAGGCTTCTCCGGAGATAGCGTTTGAGCTGGGACCTGGCTGATGGCGAGGGCGTCGGTCACGTGGAGGCTGGTGGTGGGGGCAGGTGTTCCAGATGCAGGGGCATGTGCACAGTGCTACGAGACGGGAATGAGTGTGACCTCCAAAGCCCACGGGGAGACGACTACGCCCAGCTGACCCAAGGGGGGTTTGTTATTGTTTGTCCTCAACATTTTTAGGTATAGCTATTATTCTGAATCTCAAACCCTAGCTTCAAGGAGCGTCCTTGAATGAGGGAGTGAGCATCTCGACTCTTTAGAGAAGAACATGATGATGGGGAGCAAGGTGCCAAGTGGTGAGACTGAGAAGAACGTGCAGGGCAAGGAGGTCCGTGTGGGAAGTGACAGGGACATCCTCTTTGTCCTGGGGTTAGAGACACCAGACGGTGACTGTGGTCTGCACCAGCAACGCCCAAGCGCCGGACCCACAAACGCTGCGCCGGATCCTGCAGCCCCACCTTCCTCGTGCTAGACCTGCCCCTGGGGTGAGAGGCTCCCTGGGCTTTGGGCTCCCTCCGTGGAGATATTGGCTTTGGGAAGAGCCCTTGTGGGGGATGGGGGTGCGGAGGCTGGATCCGGAAGGAGGCAGGAGGGAGAAAGAGGAGCATCGTGGGGGCCGAGGGAGCAGCCCCAAGTGAATCGGAGTTGGCTCAATGGGTTGGGCCCCTGGTTGTCAGAACCCCAGCTCTCTCCTGCCCCTTGCCCCCTGCCCTCGCCTGGCACTCGGCCCTGGAGATGACATGCATGGTTCATGGGACTGGATGTTCGATTCTGGCTTCATTTCAGCTCCAAGATTGCATTTTTTTTTTTGCTGTAACCTCTGTTGGGGACCATATGGGCATTTCAAATGTCCCAGGCCCGCAAACCAATAAGTACAAATGAAAACAAATCAACTCAAAATACATTCTCTCTGTCTCTTGCAGGTTGGGCCCCAGTGGCGATGGCTGCTGAGGACGTGAGGAGCCCCCACTCTGCTGCCCAATCGGCTGTCCCCCAAGTTCTTCCTGCCATGGCAACCTTTTAACAACACTGGCACTTCTCTGAAGGGACTCACTCTACCCAGGGGGACATCCTCACCTCTGGGAGGAGGCCAGAAAGCCGCGGTCAGTTCCCCTCCAGCAGCACCTGACCCGATCACCGGGGGAGGATGAAGCAGTCCCCTCCCACCTTCAGCAAACAAGAAACCTCTGTTGTAGATGCGGTGGCTTCGTGAGAATGGCCTCATCTCCTCGTGAGTGAACCTGTCCAGGGCAGGGGGAGGGGACAGTCTTGGGTTTGATCCATGGACTGTTCTCAGAAGAGGAAATCTCAGTTCACCGGTGAACCAAGGTAGAAGGGAATCTTTCTGACAAAAATTAGACACAAAAACAGACGATTCAGGTAAGAGTGAAACCAACTTTCCTGTGAACTGTCATTGGACAACTGTTTGTTTGTTGGTGTGACTGCCTGTGTTTAAAGGAGATGGACAACACGACATCTAAACCACCCCCCACGTAATTACTGAGCCCCGAGGACTCCCCATCCTCAGTCTCTCTCCCTAGAGCTGCGCTGTTCCTGCCGAGCAGGGCCAGCAAAGTACGGCCCTCGGGCCGAATCCGGCTGCCTGTGTGTGTGGATAAAGTTTTATTGGAACACGGCCTTGCCCATTCCCTCACCTGTCGTTGGCAGCTGCGTTCACATTGCGCTGGCGGAGCTGAGTAGGGTGACGGACACGGTGTGGCCCGCAGAGATGACAACACTTGTGACTGCCCTTTACGGAAGAAGGTTGCCATCTCTGCTTGCAAGCCTTAGCCCTGACAGAGTCTCACAGCAAGGTGGCGGCTGGGGAGAGGGAGGCAGGGAGGGAAAAGGGCAATGGGGTGTGCGGAGTGGGACAGGGGGGCAGCAGGTCAGCACAGCAGCCCTGGCGTGGAACAGGCCTGGGTTCCAGCCCCGACCCTGTCACCTCCTGGCTGTGTGTTTCAGCGAGTGACTTGGCTTCTGCGTATTTCAGATTCCACGTCTGTGAAGCAGCTCCAACAATGGTACCCCTCTCGTGGGTGGTCACGAGGGGTGGGGTGATTAACGTAAGCACCGCCTAATGCGAGCAAAGGGCTCCATAGGGAAGAGCTGTTATTTTTATTAATAATCCTGTGTTCCAGGCACTAGGCTAAACACATCATGTGTATTAGCTCTGTTAAGCCTTGTACTGTCCCTGTGAGCTAGGTATTGTCATTTCCACTCTTCGGGGGTGGATCTGTAGCACAGAACATTGCTTCAGGTCCCGGGACTTGTGGGCGGCAAGTGGTCACTGTGAACCAGCGTCGTGTGGATCCCTCGGGGGGGTGGGGGGGGGAGGCTCAGGTGCAGCAGGAATCACACAGCGGGCTGGTGGGGGGCCGAGACTGGGTCAGCACATGCCCCACTTCATGAGGACATTTCCTGAGTGGGCACAGAGGAGTGGGGCCCTCAGCGGGTGAGGCAGAGTGCACCCACAAGGAAATAGGCCTCTGGGTGATTTTGTGTTGAGAAATGTAGCAACAGCGGCCAGAGCCCTGAGACCCTGTGCTGGGGGCTGACAAGGTCTGCTTTGGGACCTGGGGTGGAACTGCATGGTTTTCCCACTCTCTGTCACCTTCAGCTCTCATCTCCACTCACTCATGTTGTCCTGGGACTGGCCAGGAAGTGCCTGGGCTGGGAGGGGGCGGGTAGCGTAGACATGAGCCTTGTGCTTAGAAGTCACAGTGGATTGAGAGGAGGGCGGGGAGGGGCGGAAGCCACCCGGTGGTGCCTCTAGGCTAAGTCATACATATTTTAAGGCCAACTCCAGAAGTGTTATTTAGTTACCTGGGTCTATTGATGTCATTTGGGCTGGATCAATATATCTTCCTGGAGAATTCGGGGAAGAAAATCCACGTGAGGCCTGCTCTGCAGGGAGAGCACGCCGCGCTGGAGTGACAGCTCCGTGAGGAGAGTGTTAAGCTCTCACACGCCGCGGTCTGTGCCATCCCCCCGGCCGGAGCCGCCTCTACCCGCGCGCAGGGCCCAGTGGTGTGCGGGACAGCGAGCAGGGAGAAGCTGTCATACACTGTCACACAGAGCCACCCAGCATTTGTTGAGCTCCTCTGGTGTGACAGCCTGCGTGGTGGACACTGGAGTTCCCAGATTAATGGGACACCCTGACTGCCCTGAGGGGACAAGCTCTGGGTTTGCTTTGCCCATGGGGTGGGCTCTGGGGGAGGCCCCCGCCGCCAGGGGCCCCGGGCAGAGCAGGGTGAGGAGCTGCCTCTCGCCAGCTGCCTCCATGATGCTCTACGCCTACGGGGTGGTGACAGCAGTGGGCTGTTCCTCCCAAACCAGCTCCCCCTTATTCCTGGGTCCAGCAGCACCCTCGGCTGTTCCTCCCAAACCAGCTCCCCCTTGTTCCTGGGTCCAGCAGCACCCTCGGCTGTTCCTCCCAAACCAGCTCCCCCTTGTTCCTGGGTCCAGCAGCACCCTCGGCTGGTCCTCCCAAACCAGCTCCCCCTTATTCCTGGGTCCAGTAGCACCCTCGGCTGTTCCTCCCAAACCAGCTCCCCCTTTATTCCTGGGTCCAGCAGCACCCTCGGCTGTTCCTCCCAAACCAGCCCCCCCTTATTCCTTATTCCTGGGTCCAGCAGCACCCTCGGCTGTTCCTCCCAAACCAGCTCCCCCTTTATTCCTGGGTCCAGCAGCACCCTCGGCTGGTCCTCCCAAACCAGCCCCCCCTTATTCCTGGGTCCAGCAGCACCCTCGGCTGTTCCTCCCAAACCAGCTCCCCCTTTATTCCTGGGTCCAGCAGCACCCTCGGCTGTTCCTCCCAAACCAGCTCCCCCTTTATTCCTGGGTCCAGCAGCACCCTCGGCTGTTCCTCCCAAACCAGCTCCCCCTTTATTCCTGGGTCCAGCAGCACCCTCGGCTGGTCCTCCCAAACCGGCTCCCCCTTATTCCTGGGTCCAGCAGCACCCTCGGCTGGTCCTCCCAAACCAGCTCCCCCTTGTTCCTGGGTCCAGCAGCACCCCCAAGTCTGATGGCCGTTATCAGGGTGTTTAGTCTCACATTTTTTTCTATCTCTCCCCCCCTTTTTTTGCACCCACAAGCGGGAAGCCTTTAGGAAGCTAACTTGAAAGGCCCTGGGGAAAAAGCATGACAGAAAGGACTTGGGCTGGCCGAGTGACAAGGGGAACGCGGGCTCCACTCTCCTCCCCACAGGCTGAGCTGCCTGGGGCCCTGAGGCTGCGGCAGGGTGCGGGGAGAGGGTGCGGGGAGAGGGTGTGGAGGGGGGAGACAGAGACCTCTGCCAAGTAGCTGAGCTGACGCCCAGGCTGCCAGTCCCTACGGCAGTTGCCACACCCTGGCTCGCTCGCCTCGTTCTTCTAATGAGCTGCAGGGATTGAGGGCCGAGACCTGCTGGTGAGGCCTGACGCCAGCATGCCCTCCAGAGCCGTGGCTTCCGGCTTTCTGACAGGGGATGCCCAGAGTCCTTGACCAGCGTGTGGTGTATCCCGCTATCGGGACAGGTCTTTCCTGTATCTAGGAAAATTCTTTTTTTGTCATTGTCCCAAACCACAGACCTCCTGGAGAGAAAAAAGTGGAACAGCCATGTGGCATCATGATAATTGATCTTGCTTGGAAACTGCTCAAGATCCCGGGACTCTGCTGCGTTTCTGATGTGACGTAGGCTTTGCCCAGCGGTGGTTCGTGGTTTGTGATGCAGCCCCATGTAAATGCAGAGCCCTCGCCGCCGGACTCTGTGGGGGGTGCCGAGGAAGGAGGTGTGTTCTCGTCCTGGAACAGCTGGAGGCAGGGAGAGTGTGGGCTCAGGGCCGACTTGGGGACTGCATCCTGCCCCTTGGTGGCTGAGGACAGCCATGTATTTTCCTTCTCTGCAACCTGAGGCTCCATCCAGGAGAGAAGGGCCACTGTTGGCTTCCACTCTCTCTCTCCCACCTGCCCTCAGAGCACCAGCCACCCTGTGTCTGGCCTCGAGGGAGGCCTGTGCTGGGGGCCCATGCTAGCCAGGCTGCAGCTGCGCAGCTGCTCCCAGTACGAGCTAATTAGTCCGTGTCCGGGAAGTCCAAGACTCAACATCCTCAGCTTCCCCACTATAATTTCCACCCAACGTTTTGTTGTGAAAAGTTCTAAACATAAAGTTCAAAGAGTTTTACAGCGAACACCTGTGTGCCCACTACCCTAATTCTATCGTTAACGCTGTGCTATACTTGTCCTGTCGCATAACCACTGATTTTTCCGTTCTTCTGTCATCCATCAAACCACCTCAGCTCCCACCCAGCCCACAGACCGAGTGAGTCAGAAACTCTGGGGGTGGCCCCAACAATGTGTTCTAACCGAGTCATCCTGATGCATGTTTAAATTTAAGAAACACTCAAACTTTTGGATGCATTTCAAGATAAATGGAAGATATTGGTTCACTCTCCCCCCCCTCCCCAAATATTTCATTGAATAAATATTTATTGAGCACTTACCAGGTGCAAGGCACTGTTCTGAGTGCTAGGGACAGTCTTTCACCGTCTGATAGACTCAATTTAGCTGTCATCAAGTTGTGGATACTGAGAGAGAGAGAGAGAGAGAGAGAGAGAGAGAGAGAGAGAGAGAGAGAGAGAGGCATGCTGAGTAGAAAGACAAGAGAGGTGGAAACTTTTCATCTGATTATGTCCACATGCACTGACTAATGCTGACTAGAAGTAGATAGAAAAACAGCCCATTAAGTTTTTGAAGGCATTGTACAATTAAGAGATTTGGCCATGTTTTCCCAGTGGGACTGAGGAATTTGTCACAGATGAGGACGTGCTGTGTGTCTTTCATTCTTCCTCCTTTTCTCTGGGAATGATTACTGCAGTTTCACTGTCCTTGTTTTTATCACTGTGTATCGCACGGGGGCTGCTCTCCAGGGTGCTGAAACCGGAACCCATCAGTCTCTGCCAAGGACTGACCCAGCACGAAGCTACCCTAACTGGTGGGTAGACATTTGAGGCCCCCCAGGCAGAATGTTAGGAATGACCTTCTTGGGCTTTTAAAAAAAAACCCAAACAAACAACAGAATGCTCTCCAGACTCCATTCACACGAAGAAGGAAAAGGAGAGAGAAAGGGGATGAGAGAGCGAGAGTCCCAAAGTGAGTCTCACTGTGCTGCTTTGTCGCCTCAGACTGAGCCAGGCAAATAATGCCACCTAAGTAAGTAGGATCATCTGAGTCACTGTGTGGTGTTCCCTGTAAATTTAAAGGGCTTAGCTGAATTGATTTTGATGTGTAAGTGAAAAGCTTTGCGACACTATAGAGCAGTGAGTCTTAAAGTGTGGTCCCTGGGTGAGCAGCGCCGGCAGTACCCGGGAACCGATTACAAAGACACAGTCTCATCTCCTAGCCCAGGCCCACTGGGTCAGAAACCCTGGACGTGGGCCCTCAGATCTGTGCTTTAACCAACGCGTCAGGGCATTCTGGGGCTTTCTAATGCTTGAGAACCTTTTGTCTTGAGCAATGGTTCTCAATGCTGGCTTCACATTTGAGTCAACTGGGGCTTTAGGGGGGGGTAGGCCAGGTCCTACTCCCCCAAAAGTGAAATCAGAGTTTGTGGGAATGATGTCCAAGCTTTTGTGTGTTTTAAACTTCTCTAAGTGATTCTAATGTATAGCAGGCATTGAATTGCTGCCTTAAAACTTTGGAGGACACGCAGAGGTCTCCACTGAGTCCTGGGGAGCTACAACTCCCAATAATATAACCTCAGAAGCCTTGGACTTCGGGGCCCTGAAGCCTTCCTTAGATTCCTTGAAGACTGACCAGGACCCAGCAGAGCTACACAAGGACATCTCACTGATATGAAGTAGGAGGACATTTGCGTAGAATTGACATCAGTAAGTGGCATTTTTCCTTGAGGCCTAATTTGTGGCACTGTTTGGATGAACACCATCATATTACTGCACTCCGATGAGTTCACCACAGTCTGATTCATCTTTGATTTCCCCTCACTGTCCCTTCAATTCCCTGAGTCTGGATGGACAGGGAGACACAACCGTGGGGCATAGAAATCATAAAAACAAAAACGTGGAACCTTTTCTAAGCCAGCTTGAGGAATGAGGATGGGAACTTCCAGCATCACTTCTCTCTCTCGCCTCTTCTGGTGTCTGGCTGGGTCTGCAGCAGGACAGGCTGGAAGGGACAAAGATAATATAAACAACTATTCTCTGTAGACTGTGAAGCATCGTAGAAATTTAAGGCAGTGTTGTAACATTTTTCTGCTTAAACTGGCGGGACAGGAGGGCATTTTCTAGCAGCACGGTCAGATTCTAGAGGAATCTGGACGCTACAGGTTGGATGAACCATCCGAGTAGCATTCCACTCAGTTAGAGTTCCTGAGAACCGTGGCCTCTGTTGGAAGTTTCATATTTCAGAACATCCAAGGCTTCATCTCCTGACTCCTCTGGGTTTAATAAAATGACCCAGATCTGAGGTCTTTTTAAGATCCTATCAGATTACATCTGTTTTAAGGATACCAAAATGATATTTTAGAAGGAATCAGGACAGGTTGGGGTCATTTTTTTGGAAATACAGCAAAAATGCCTTTTATCTGTCTTAATTTGTTTTTTTTTCCTTAAGTCTCAGAGATGCTTTTAATCATTGTTTTGGGAACTGCCTGTCATTTAAAGAAGTTGAGATTTCAATCAAGGCAGGGGTGGTGTTGGAAAAAATTTTAAATGAATTCATTGCATTTCACTTTGAAAAGCAATTTGAAAGACATTGAAAACTGCTCCCTTCTCAAGTTTCTTCTAGAGACTTCCTGCCATTTCCCTGCATTATTTACCATGATAAACACCCAAAATAGCATTATCCTGGCAAATATAGGCCATAGGGCGGGAGCTGGGGTTGGGGAAGTGATTACCTAACCTATCACGGAAGCCATGCCCGAGGTAAACAGGGAAGTTCGGCTGCTTCTTCAGGCATCACATTGGAAGAGATTTCAGATCATTGGATCTTGTTGGCTCTGCACCACTCCAGCAGAGGTTCGAGGTTAGCGCGACAGTGCCATTTTCTCTGTACCGCGACAAAACACCGTGCGGGGAGAAGTGATACAGAGAGTGTAGCTCAGATCCAAGGCTGGCTCTGGGCATCGTTGTGAAAAAGAATTTTGTCCCTGCTGTCGTGGTCCTTAGGCTGTGCTTTCTGGCCCCTTTCTGTAGCCTCTATCCCAGAGCAAGGACTAAGGGGAGGGCAAGCATGATGTCTAGGAGAAAAGGAGGAAGGAAGCGCTCACTCTCTAAGGTTCGCTTAAGTGCCAGCTGTGCCCCTGCATGAGCCTGAGAGTGGTTGCCTCCTTACATTTTGAACCCTGGACACCGTGCTTGCCTCACCCTTGCCCAGGTCCTGCTCTATGCACTCTAAGCACCTAGAGCAGGGGTCGGGAACCTATGGCTCGCGAGCCAGGTGTGGCTCTTTTGATGGCTGCATCTGGCTCGCAGACAAATCTTTAATAAAAATAATAATAACGTTAAAAATATAAAACATTCTCATGTATCCATTCATAATTTCCTACTGCTCATGTTCATGATTGTGGGTGGCTGGAGCCAATCACAGCTGTCCTCTGGGACAACACCAAATTTTGATTGGATAATGCATGATGTGCATGGGTTGTTGTATGGCTCACACGGAATTATCCATACATTTTAAAATATGTGGCGTTCATGGTTCTCTCAGTCAAAAAGGTCCCCGACCCCTGATCTAGAGTATATACACAAGGGTCCATCTGTATCTTCCCTACTTTGTGAAGGGGAAAAGCATCTGGTAAATGAATTATGTCAGGGTGTTGGGAGCATACTGAGATATTCACTTCCAGGAATACATGTGTGGTTTTAGAGAATTTCTGGAAAAGGCAATATCTGACCCAAAGGAGGGTCCATTTCAACATTAATGGTTTCTTTCCCTTCTCTTAGCTACTAGAGCACTCCTTGTCTGTATCCTCTATTAGAATATCCTCAGTGAAATTACAGGCTTGTTCAGAGTCTTATATTTCTGAATACCACCCCCCTCCAGCTCCTACTTGTCTTGTGTCAGATGGGAACTCTTCGATGTGCTGATTACCTGAGAGCCTAAGGGTGAACATTTGGGCACCAATGGGGGCTATATCTGAGGCTGGGGTTCCTTCTTGAGCTAAGATGGATAGAGGAATAACCCACACAGAGACCTGAAAGTAGGAGTCAGGGGAGAGGTGCCGTGGCAGGAGGAGACCATCTCTGTACTGGGAAATCAGGGAATGCTTTGTGCAGGACATGGACCTTGAGCTTAGTCTTAAAGAGTGAGTCAAATGTGGATCTGCGAAGATGAGACTATGGGCATTCCAGGCAGATGGAACAGCACACACAGAGGCTTGGAGGCAAGGAAGCAGAGGGTATTCCACAGTGGCTGTACCAGTTTACATTCCCACCAACAGTGTACAAATGTTCTCTTTTTATACATTTTTTTCAAGACTTCTTATCCTTTTTTTTTTGATAAACACTATCATGACAGGTGTGAAGTAATAATCTGATAATCTCATCGTGATTTTGATTTGCATTTCCGTGATGATTAATGATGTGGAGCACCTTTTAATATACCTGTTGAGGATTTGTACGCCTACTTTGGAAAAAAGCCTATTTAGTTCCCTTGCCCATTTTAAAATCAGGTTGTTATTATTATTATTATTATTATTATTATTATTTTGGAATTGAGTTATAAGAGTTACTTATATATTTTGGAAACTAATCCTTTATAAGTGTAATGGTTTGTAAATATCTTCTCTGATTCCAAGGGTTGCCTTTCCATTTTGTTGATACTTTTTATTGCTATGCAGAGGTTTTTTTTTACTTTGATGTAGTCCCATTTGTCTATTTTTGCTTTCTGCCTGTGCTTTTGATATCATATCCAAGACTTTATTGCCAAGACCAGAGCTTACTAAAACTATTAAAAATAAGACTACCTATGATCCAGCAATGGCACTTTTGGGAGTATATTCAGAAGAATTGAAATAAGGATCTTGAGCACATAGCTACACTCCCATGTTCCTTGAAGCTTTATTCACAAAGGCCAATGCATGGCAGCAACCTAAATGCCTGCTGATGGATGAATGGGTAGAGCCAGCGTGCTGTGTGTAAGACTGGAATATTATTCAGCTTTAGAAAGGACAGAAGTCCTGCCATCTGCAAACATATGGGTGAACCTGGAGGACACTATGCTAATGAAATGAGCCGGACACAGAACAGATACTATGTGATCGGGCTTATCTGAGACAACGAAAATAATCAAACTCATAGAAGCAGAGACTGGAATCGTGGTTGCTAGGAGCTGGAAGGAGGGGAAACATGGAGGTCTTAGTCAAAGGGTCCACAGTTTCAGTTGTGCAAGATGAAGAAGTCCTAGAAATCTACTGTATCACACAGTGCCTGTAGATAACAATACTGTATCACCTACTTAAAAATATGCTAAAAAGTATATCTTATGTTGAGTATTCTCATCACAAAATACATAAATAAATAGAGTAGGGCGATACTTTTGGAGGTGATGAGTGTGTTTATAGCACAGATCGTGCTAATGGTTACATGGGTATATACTCTAAGCTTATCCAGTTGTATACATTAAGTATATACAGCTTAGTGTCTGCCAGTCATACCTCAGTAAAGTGGCTTAAGAAAGAAAGCACAGGGTATATAGTGTGGAACAAAAACTTCTGTTTCTTAAGGGAAGAATTTTGAAGGTAATGGAAGCTAAAGTTGGAAAGAGATGTTGGGGTCCTATTCTGAGGGGCTCCAAATAAAGGCGCTGAACTACGGACTTCAGGTCACAAAGAGTGATGTCACTGGGCTGGGTATGTGTGATCTGAGGGACACTGAAAAGGTCCCCACCACCCTCCAGCGCATTAGAGCTTAATTTGTATTTCCTTTAAAGATGAATGCGGGTGGAGTAACAGTCTTTTGGGGTTGCACAACTCCTGAATATACACATCTATTTACACTTTAGTGTAAACCAGTAAAGTGGCCACATTAGGCATTTGGCTTATATTTACTAAGAGTCGTGCTCACTGAGGACAGATGTTGAGAGACTTCTCTAGTATGGTACTAGGGGCAACAGAGTAGGACCATGAAAATGACAACACAGGAGGCTACCGTAGGTAATGTGTATCCATGATGAGAACTAGTTAATGATTCACAAATCAACTTCACCTCCCCATTTCATTTTATCCCCCCAACAGGTCCAAGAGGGAGATGAGACAGTAATTATTATTATTTTTCATTAATAAAGACACCGAACTTCACAGAGCTACATGCCCAAAGGTCACCAGATCTCTAGAATCCAAGTGTTCTTTGATTTAGACTCTGCAAAGCTCCCTTAGTTCATATTCTTATATTCTTGCCAAAGTCTAGCCCTTCAGGGAGTTTAACCTTTGGTTCTCCTGTTAATTGCTACCTGTATGTGAGACTGTAACCTGGAAGTCATGAACACTGACGATCTGTGAGCGGCAAAGTCAAGGCAGCTCACCTGCTCCTAGTCTTGACTTCCTTCTTTGAACTTTTATTTATGTTCTATTTGTCGATGGATTTTCAGAATAAGAGGAGTACAGAGAAGGAATATCGGTGGTTACTGACGTTGAAAGAGTATTATTATTTTTTTATTAAAAACATGAAATATTTAATATTACAATTATTGCTTAGATATGTTTTTGGCACTTGGTAGGGAGAAGACTGAGCCAAACCATCGCTAGATCCTTAATGACTGGTTATTCATACTGTGTGACTGATATGCTCACTACCCCCCAACCCCGAGCAACTTGCTTCCTGTTGAGACTTCGCTTTACTTGTTTCCCCACTAAGGCTCTTGCTTCCTGAGCCTGGAGATGGAAACAGACGCTTGGGGACCTCAGTGCAGCCCCCAGGAAGATGTCTGGAAGCGTGGAGTTGATGTGGCCAGACAGGAAGCCTTGTTAAACTCAGGGAGGCAGCGGGGAAGGGTTATGTCAAAACAGAAGGACACAGTGACTGGCTCCCATCGCCACATAGTTGACAGAGCGTTTGTGCCAGGTTATCTCATCAAGTCTCTGGGACAACTTGAGGAGGCAGGGAGGGCAGACAGCACCTTGAGGGACATGAGGCTGATGAAGACAGCACTCTGGAAGCCACCTGGCTGGAGAATGTCAAGGCTGGTTATGAACTCAGAGTACCTGAGAGACCAGGTTCGCAGTGCTTTCTGCCCCACTGCCTTGTTTTATAGGGAGTGGGAAATTTCCAGACTCAGAGAGCACTCTGGTCTAGTTTCAACCCCTATGACCAGTTCTTTTCAAAACATTGGTGGGGTACATCCTTAGCTCACTAGTTCTAGTGTCACCACCTCCAAGAAGCTTTCCTCCTTGACCTTGACCTCTCAGCTGGGGTTTAGAGGTCCCTCCCTTGGACTCTCGCCTAACCTTTGCCTCCATGATAGCATTTACTACTTACTTGTTTACTTATCACTTGTGTGTTTACTTCGTCTCAGCTGCTAAGCTGTGAGCTGCCTGGGCTCTGGGATTTAGTCCACGGCTTTCCATGGTGCTTAGAACAGAGCCTAGAACATAGCTGGTAGGCAATACAACGTGCTCTGTCATCTGGAAGGGCCTAGAAACAGCTGGCAGCCCAGGAGCAATAAGCACACCTAGCCCCAGATCTTGGTTTCTAATACCATTCTCCAATAGAGGGCTTCCTGGAGAAATGGCTGCTTCTGAGCCTGGGGCAGGAAGTGCACAAGATGAACCCGGAGCCCCTGCTGGTGCTAGAATGTAAGGAAATGGTCCCCAAACACCCACACTCAAGGGGAATTGTCAGTTGAAGGGACGTGGGAGCCAGAGCTGGAACAATTGGAGCAACAAAATAAAATAGTATTAGATCACAGCCTGTTGTGACTTGGTGAAATTCATATCTGTCAAAGAGAAGCCCGGGGTGTTGGATGGGAGCCCTGGTTCAACCAAAGACAGGCAGGGGCAGTGAAGCAGGGAGGTGGACTGCTCACAGGTCCTGGAGGGTGAGCTCCGCCCACCTCCAGGGGCCACGCGGGGAAGTCAAGGTCAGGTGCAGATGGAGAGAGGGCAGCAAGACAATATTCAGCTTATTGTTAACCAAAAACTGAGTCAAGTATGAAATACAGTTCATAATAATCTATCAGTATTGTTTTATTAGTTGTGACACATGTACCATATTAACGGAAAACATTAAGAAAGGGGAAAATTAGGCCCCAGGTACACGAAGATTCTCTGTATTAGTCTTGCTATTCTTTCTGTCGCTCTAAAAATATTCAAAAAGACAAAGCTTTGCCTTTCAGCTCCTCACAAAATAAGAACTACAAAGACCAAAAATTTGATCTGTTTACATAGAACACTTGGCCCCACTGAAAAATGTTCTCTGAGGAATTGCAGTGTAATCTTGAGAAGGTTTTAAACAAGACGAGCTCAGAGGAGGCTCTGGGCTCTCACTCACCCTGAGGTGCACGCATCCGAGAGGCGGAGTGCCGAATCTTTTCTGGGGTTCCTCATTCTAACAGACCCTCGCGACTGCCATTGTAGGATTTCCCACAGTAGGAGCCCTTGGCATTGTTTGGTGGTGGGATGTGTGTGGGGGATATTGTTGAAGGAAGGCTTTCATCCCCCTGATGTGGCAATGCAAACGGCCAGGTAAAGGGGGAGGGGCCTGCCTCTGGGACCATGGGAACCTTATCTAAGAGAGCACGTGGGTGCGTCTATCAGAATATGACGTGTGTGTGTGTGTGTGTGTGTGTGTGTGTACACACCCTTGAGCTCCTAGAACAAGGAAAATAAAGAGAGGAGATGAACCACATAAGCCTATTTCTCCCCCGGAGACAAAGCCTTCAAAAGAAGCCGCTGAGGGAAGAAGCCAAATACAGTTGGAGCAGGTCACCTTCTTCCCACTTCCACGTCCTCTGTCCCTTCTCCCTTCTGAGATGTCTGGGAAGACCCTGGCCTGCGCTCATGCCTGCCTGGCATTTGGGAATGCCTGAGTCAGATCACCCCCCCCCCCGACTTCTGGACGGGTCCAATGAATGCCCACCGCATAGAGGGCACCGCGGGCACACAGGCTGGAGCGAAGGCCTGAACGGATACCCGGGGGCGGAGAACACAGCACGCTGTCAGTTCACCCTCCAAACAGCATGAAATTTTAATGCCCACCATTGTGTGCTCAGCTCACCCTGTCTCCCGTCCTCCTGGGTACACACTCTTTTTAATCACAGACACTTTTATTCGCTATTGGTTTGACAACCCTTCGGCGCTCGAGCCGGCGCGATGGGGGATGCCGCACGGGGTGGATGCTGACCGCCCGGGGCCTCACGTGCACCTCCCTTCCTGACGCTGCTCAGCTTCGCTCTGGCTCAAAGCTCCTGAGGGCAGGACCGAGGTTCTAGTCATCTCTGTCTCTCTGACTATTTCCTGCAATCCTTTGCCCCTAAGTCTTACATGTGTGTTTGTTGAACAAGTAAATAAGTAAATTGATGGAGAAAGGAAGATAAGACCTCTGCCTTTAAGGAGTTTACAGTCTTTTAAAGGAGAAAATACCTAAAAGATTTCCATGGTCCCTTCCAATCTTGTGATTCTGTTTTTTTTTTTCTTTTTTCTTTTTTTCTTTATTCATTTTTAGAGAGGAGAGAGAGAGGGAGAGAGAGAGAGACAGAGAGAGAGAAGGGGGGAGGAGTAGGAAGCATCAACTCCCATATGTGCCTTGACCAGGCAAGCCCGGGGTTTTGAACCGGCGACCTCAGCATTTCCAGGTCAAGGTGTTATCCACTGCGCCACCACAGGTCAGGCATTGTGGTTCTGTTTTTCTGAAGTGTCCCCCATGCAGTGCAGAGCATGGCACGTTCCATACTGTTCTGTGTGTTATCCCAGGGGAGAGGAAACCCAGCTTCACATACAATCGCTTACTGAGTATCTGCTATAGTTCAGTAGTGTTCTAGGCACTTCCAAATTATTGCTGTGTTTCACCTGGACAAGGATTTTCTTATTCAGAGTGCAGTACAGTTAAACGCTGACAGTAGATGTTGCTGACCGAGGGTTGCCCTGGGCCCGGCGTTAGGCTAAACTCTGCATGGGAACGATTCTGTTTAATCCCACAACAAGCCTCTAACTGGGGTATTATTTCTTTGTTTTATTGAGTAAATAACATGTCCAAGAGACATAGTCTTAGTTACTGGCTGCCTTGGAGCTTGAACCCCGTCTGTTTGACATCAATAGCTGGACTTGTGATGATCACTTTGGTTGGGAGGCATATGGGGTCTGGGGACATGTCTGTGACTGATTCCTGGTCCATTGCTTTCCGGTGTGTGATCTTGGGAACCTCACGTTTTTTTGAGCTTCAGTTCCCTGTAAAGATTGTGGTAAGGATGACATGCACATAAACGTCACATAGTAGGTCTCGATGCATGTTCGTCCTCTTCTTTTTAAAAATAAAGTCACTTAAAAAAAACGGACCAGCGACTCAGCACGCGTCCTTCAGCCCTGCCCCGTTGAGTCACCTTTCCCCGCTCCCGGCCAGAGTCTCAAGCTTTCCAGGCACGTTCAGACATTAGAAGTTTCATTTTCAGGTATTAAAAAACACCAGGTGGATCTAAATCAATACCTTCATTTCACATCCAATTTCAACTTTTCTTTCTTCCCAAGTCAGTTTCCACCCGTGCTTGGCAACCTGCGGTGGGCTGGGGGTGGTCCTTCATTTCTTTAAGCTCCTGAGTTTCATCAGGCAGTTCGATTCCGGGGGCGCGGACGAAGGGTCACAGCAGCCAGGCCGGGGAGGAGGCGCCGGTGCAAACGTTGTTTCTGTGCTCAGCACCCCTGGGTTCAAGAGTAGCTGGTTCCTCAGTCTCACAGGACTGACTCTCAAATACAAGTGCAGCACCCAGGAACAATCTATCCGAGGGGGGAAGGGAGATGAGTTTATCCACTAGTCCCTCACTCCCACGGCCAGACACTTGCCCCATAGGGCTTCCACCTCCCTGCAGTTCTCACAGGCTGGGAGCCCAGCAAGTCCCACAGCATCATGGGGAGAGTGCGGGGGCAGCAGTGTGCACATGTGGAGTGCAGATGGCTGTGAGGTCCTGTGGACTGCACTGCTGTGACTCGCCTGGGGCCCATGCACGCTGGTCACGGTGCTTTGGATGGTGAGGAGCGAGGGGGGTGGGAGGCAGACCAGGTGCGTGGGAGGCACTGGATGTGGGTGGGAACCGCCTTGCCCTCCTCTGCTCCCGCCCCACTCTGCTTGGCTGGACCCGTCTCTCTTTCCATTGCTTCCGGTCACTAAAGTTAGGTTGATATTTTTCACTTGCTATGATCTCTACTTCCATGTTCTTGTCCATACGGCTTGACGTTTAAAATATAATTTTCAGTCCTTTTTAGAAATTCTGAGTTTTGAGGAGAACTAGACACAAACCTATGTGTTTGTCACGAAGCCATGCCCGCTGCAGCCTGTGTGGAATGATGTTCGTGAGGCCCTCCGTCTCCTCTGCCCAGGTCTCCTCTCACTCGGATCCTTGAAGATCCAGAATTGTTTCCTTCGGTCCCTGGCATAAAAGCAGTCCCTTCTGTCCGTGTGTGAGGGGACCCATCACTGAGCTTTCTTGGTCACCCACTCCAGTAGAGAAGGGAGGCTGTCTGTCAGCCGTGGGGGAGGGGGTTCCAGAAGGTGTTCCGAGACAGTGGAATCGTGGCGAGGACTCAAGGGGTCCATATGCTCTCCATGGAGGAAAGTGGAATGTGGAGGCTGCTCGAACTTCCCAGCATAGTGAAGAGCAAGGACTGAAACGGGAAAGTAGGAGAGCGTGGTGTGTTCAAAGACTGGCGGGTAGCCGGCTTTGACCCGCTGGTGTTTGGAGCACTGTAGGGTATCGGGCTGGAGAGGTGGCTTGTGGGCCTTGAGTGCCAGGCTAAGGAGCTGGGACCCGGTTCTGGGTGCAGTGTGAGTGTTTGAGCAGGGAGGGACCCATGCTACCATGCTGTGGGAGGGCTCACCCAGAGGTCACGGGCTGGGATGCCCAGGAGGTCTAGAGGCTGTGGACCACGTGAGCAACATAGCGAGGATCTGGACGAGAAACCTGGGGGTGGACCCGGGAGACAACAGAGGACTCAAAAGCTTTGCTGAGCAGAGCCACGGCCTTCTAGTCGGTTTGCACTGGCTCCCTTCACGTGGCCAACGACCCGTCATCCTTCAATGTCATTTCAAGGGGCACCTCCTCCAGGAAGCCTTCACTGCCACC
This sequence comes from Saccopteryx bilineata, assembly GCF_036850765.1. NCBI lineage: Eukaryota > Metazoa > Chordata > Mammalia > Chiroptera > Emballonuridae > Saccopteryx > Saccopteryx bilineata. The sequence continues at coordinate 69,038,715 of NC_089500.1, forward strand.
CCTTTCTTGGCTAAGGCAGGGGTCCCTCCTCAGCACAGTCTCTGGGCGTGGATCCAACATAACACTTCTTGTGATCAAGAAACTAACACTGATCATAAAAATTAGGGGGTATTTTATCGCTTTATATTCGGTTTGAAATATCCCCTAATTTTTGTGAGCAGTACATTATACAGCAAGTGTTGAACTTGTCTGATAGCACCTTGAGCAGGGGAGGGGTCTCTGTTTTATTCAACTGTGTTTCCCTGGAGATTAACACAGAGTCTTGCCCACAGTAAGCACTCAAGAAACATGTGCTGAATTAATGAATAATTGAGTCTAGGGGCCCGCTGTTAAAATGCGTTTGCCGACCGTCTCGGCGATGGTCAGCAGCCCATGAGCAGGAGCGCACAAGGCAGTCGGAGGAGTTACACCAAGGTCAGGGGCTGGCACGGTGGTTCTAAGATCGAGCATTCGAGGTCTAGGATGTCAGAGGGGCAGCATCCAAACAGACTCCAAGTTAGATCCGGAGGTGCCCCTTGCGGACAGATGCCAGTTGTAATTATCAGTAGCATTTATTGGTGACGAGGGAATACTTTTGCTCCTTGTGTCCCGAACCTCCTGACCACCTCTGAGATGTGGGGGGCCTGGATCATCAGACAGGTGATCACTCAGTTTACAGGTGAGCCAGCTGACACTCAGGTCCCACAGGGACACGACATATCAGTCAGGACAGATACACTCAACTGCTTGTTCACGGCTGTTTCCGCTTCGTTATACACAGCAAGCCGGCACTCGCACAGCACACAGAGACACACCCTGCCCTGGAAGCCTCAACAGTTGATTGCGTGTGGGCCTCGGGCTGTCAGAGGAGGTGGGGGATGGAGTCCGAGAGTCACCCTGACAGCTCCCATTGTGTGAAATACGAGGCGAGACAGAATGAAATAAAGTCGGGAATGGGATGGCAGCGTTTTCTTTCTGACTGAAAACATTTGAAAGCCACCGCCGATGGCCTCCCACCCATGCACCTGCCTGGGAAGTGGGGGGCGGACTGCCCGTCAGCTCAGAAACGCCCTCCGTGGGGGGGCTCCCGGCCGCCTTCTTTCCCAGCCCCCAGCACGGGGCTCCCACCCCAGCACGAGCCTGCCCCCAGAGCTCCTGGCCAGGCCCCACCTCCCCACACAAGCCCTTTGTCCCCCGGTCCTAGCAGGTCCCTGTTCTAGAATGTTCAGTAACCCACAGCCGCCCTTCCCTGGACCGCCCTGCTCTTCCAGCTCCTCCCACGTTCCCAGGCCATTCTTCCCGTTCTCGCCCCAGGCTCCCCTCTTCAGGAACCCCCTCCTCGGCATCTAGAACCCATTTCCAGGGGCACAGCCCTGCTTGGTGGGGACTTCGGTGGGTTTCCGGTCACCACAGCCTCCCTCGTCCAAGCTGACCTCATCCCTCTGCCATCAGCCCGCAGCCCAGGGTGAGTGAGGACCGCGGGGAGGTTTGCAAGGCCGAGGGGACCAGGGGTTGTAAAGTCAACGAGGATGAAAACAAGTCCGAGCAATCAGCTCACGCCGCCCACTGTTGGCTAAACCCTCCTTTCAGTCTGCGCCCGGGAGCAGCTTGACACTCACGCCCCTGCCTTCTCCGCCTCCGGCCACTGAGGTAGGAAAGGGAGACATTGGCCACGTCCCACTAGGACTGGGTATGGGAATCAACTTCCCCGCCTCCAGCTTCTCTCTTTAATCTATGTTTCTTATATCAATTCTAATCATCCTTCCCGGGTGCCATGTTTATTCCATTAATTACCAACTAAAAAAAAATCCATACTGGTGTCTAATGAGCTCTCCTTATAGATCCTTCTCCATATATCAAGAAATAGCCACTCTTTCCTCTCCCCATCTAGCTGCTGTCTACATGTCACGTTGGACGGACAGGCGGTCGCCCTCCTCTCCTGTGCACTCGTCTGTGACCTGGGGAGTCACTATGTCTCTGTGTTCTCATCTCAGCTGGGGCAGTGGCTCGTGCCTTTGAGGGTCCAGAGTGTGTGACAGTGCCTAGCATGTGGTGCTGGTCCCAGGCCTGTCCTCCTCTCCCGGGTGGCTCTGTCTGTCTGCGGCAGCCCAGCCAGGCCAGCCAGTGCCCTGCCCCCAACGCACAGCTTGCCCCTGCAGCCCTGTGTGTCACTGTCACGTAGAGAAAGAGAAACCCACTCAAATCAGCTCAACACAAACAGAGGACTTTTCAGGAAGGGTTCGAAGGTACCTCCCGGGCCCGGGGAGGGGAAGGAGTGCGGGGAGGAGCTGGGCACAGCCCCTGCACAGCGCTCCCCATCTGCCCCAGTGACGCGGTTGTCTCCTTTCTCCGCTTCTGCCACTCTGCCACCCGCAGCGCTCCCTGCAGACGGCTTTCCCAGCACCGTGTGCCTGTGACGGAAACGTCCCCGCTCCCCGTGCTCCCCGTGCTCCCCGTGCTCCCTGTGCTCCCTTCAGCCAGTGAACTCCAGTGCTCGAGTCCCAACTCCGAACCTGCGGGACAGAGTTGATGCCACGTGCCTGGCCCCCTCCTGTCCCGCCAACCACTGCCTCGGTTCTCGGCAGGCACAGCCTCCTTCACCTGTGCCGCAGCACCTCCCAGGGCGACCCAGGGGGCAGTGTGCCCTCTCTCTGCCTCCAGTGGCCACACTGTCGGGTCTCGATTCATAAACCATCTCACTCCTCTCATCTGAGCTCAAGACCCACAAATCCACTGACTTACTTGCTGTCTCCATGTTGTTTCCTTAATCCACCCCAAAGGCACTTCTAATATCACATGAGCAAAACAGAGACCCCCCTCCTCCCCCCGCCCCCCCACTCCATCTGATCCGGTGTTCAACGCATCATTTCCCATCCAGGTGAGCTCTCTGTTACCTTGGCATCCGCCCTTTCTTCATTCCCTATATGTGGCCCACCATCAAATTTGTCGGTTTACCTTCCCAGATATTTCTTACATCAGACCTCCTCTCTCTGTCGTTCTTGACAACCCCAAGTTCACGCCGCCCGAGTTCAGTGCCCAGATTACCCCGTGGTTCTCGAGTGGTCCCGCCAGAGCCTCTTCTCGCCATTCTGTAATATTCTAGGCATTCTCTATATTGGGCCAGAAAAACTAAAAAAAGGAAAAAAAAAAAGCACAAATCTGATCACACTGCTGCTTAGAACCCCTTTACTGGCTTTCCCTGGAGTTTAGAATAAAACCCTAAACCCTTGACATCCTGCCTTTTCTGGCCTGCCTGTCCCTCCAACCTCAACTTTCGGTCACTCACTTTACTTTCTCCGTTTCTGCCAGCCGGGTTTTCTCAGAGTCAAGGCCACTGAGAGCAGACCCAGGGGCAGAGCCGGTTCTGGGCAGCCACCCGTGAAAGGTGTCTTGTTACATCACCGCGCCTCGTCCTGGCTTCCTCTCCGCCTGCGCCTCTCCGTGGCCTTGTTTTCCGTGTCTGGAGCCTCTCTGCCCAGAAGCCTGTGCCCTCCTACCTCGTTATCTTGAAATCCTGCTCATCATCCTGCTCTCGGCTAAAATAACCACTTCTTCAAGGGAGACTTTCTGGATTCGGCCCAACCTTGTTGGGTCATCATTGTCAAGTACTCTCAGCTTCCTGCCCTGGAGCTGTCATCCGGAGCGCTCCGTTATCACAGTTGAATTTTAAAATGTCATCATCATTTGATTAATATCATTCTCTCCCAGAATATAGATGAAGAAAGGTCATGTCTATTACTTGCTAACCATTCCATCCCCACTGTCGAGCGCTGTGGCTTCACTGCTAGGAGTTCAAGAAATTGTTGCATGTGTGTATGCACGTCCCAGCGTGGGTCCCTGCCTGGCCCTGCGTGGAGCCGTGGAAGCTGAGGTCTGAGGGAAGGTAGACCACGTTCGCCAGTTTACCATGGGTGGCAGGAACTGACGGAGGCTGGGAAGGTACCCTACATGTGGATGGCCACAATGTATGTTTAAAGTTATTGGAGTCTGCCCTCTGGATTTTCAAGAGGTGTGAATCAGCCAGTAGGAGAGGAAAGAGAACATAGTGGAGGTTGGCCTGTAAAAAAAAGGACCCATTATTCTTTATGCCCATTTGCTACAATGAGGGTTTATTCACCTATTCCACAAATATTTACTGAGCACCTGCTGTAGCCTGGCATATGGTTCAAATCTGCAGCATGTGAGACGCACAGGGGAACTCTGATAGAATTCTGTTCACACAACAGTTCCGGGTCTGTCAAGATTTCCCCATTTGTCAGCCTGACAGCTAAAAATATCCACTTCCTGTGGGTATAAACTCATTTTCTTCTCAACTCTGAGGGTCACCCATCTCAATCTGGTGACACATTCAGTCCCAGAAAGGGACCCCTGCTGCCCCTCCACGGCCAGCGTTCTGAGCGGCAAGGCTGCCACTAACTGAAACCTCAGAGTGAAAACCCGTTCCCCTAAGTCCTTGCTCAGTGGTTCTCCAGGAGTCTGAGTGGAGAGCTCTCTCCACCAGGGCCACAAATTTGCATGCTCAGGAAGGAAGGAAGGGAGGGAGGGAGAGAGGGAGGCAGGCTTCTTGATTCTCGACCCAGACCAGGCTGTTCCCAGACCTCCGCTCACTCTCTCGGCTGTGATTCCTGTGACAAACCCGCCTGTGGAGCAGGGATCCTCAGCGCGCATGGCTTTTCTCTTCCACGATGGCGTCTCATCTGTCTTCCCTGTCTGAGTGAACATCTGCTGAGCCACACGGATAACAATAGGGGAGGTGTTGTTGACACGGGGCAGGGTGTGCCGTCCATCCAGATGCTTAGGAGCTGAGTCCTGGGGACGGTCCCCGGGTGATGGGGAAGAAGAGCCGAGTGGCAGGCTGTCAGTTCTCATCACTCTGCCTTCCGATCGAGGCAGGATGTTACCTGCTGCCTTTCCGGGTCCGAGCCTGCTGCTTATTAATCTTGATAGCACACCTGTGCATTCACTCATTCTCACTTTAGCTCCTGGTCCAAACGGTCCCACCCGTGCGATATGTTGGCTTATTTATATCAAAAGAAGAGTTGAAAGTGAGGCACACTGATTCATACCTTCACTGACCACTGGGCAAGGTGAGCCATTTGTCAGGTGATTGATGTTTAGGTGAGGGGGGGGACACAGAATGGGCCACGGGCCAGGAGGTTTGTGTTTTGTGGCTCCATGGTTCTCAGTTCCTTTGAGGTGTGTGTGTCTGTGTGTGTGTATGTGTATGTGTGTGTATGTTTTCTTTTTTTTTTTTGTGTGTGTGTGTGTGTGTGTGTATTTTTCTGAAGCTGGAAACGGGGAGAGACAGTCAGACAGACTCCCACATGCGCCCGACCAGGATCCACCCGGCACGCCCACCAGGGGCGAAGCTCTGCCCACCAGGGGGCAATGCTCTGCCCCTCCGGGGCATCACTCTGCCACGACCAGAGCCACTCTAGCACCTGGGGCAGAGGCCAAGGAGCCATCCCCAGCGCCCGGGCCATCTTTGCTCCAATGGAGCCTTGGCTGCGGGAGGGGAAGAGAGAGACAGAGAGGAAGGAGAGGGGGAGGGGTGGAGAAGCAAATGGGAGCTTCTCCTGTGTGCCCTGGCCGGGAATCGAACCCGGGTCCCCCGCACACCAGGCCGACGCTCTACCGCTGAGCCTACCGGCCAGGGCCTGTGTGTGTGTTTTCTTATTTGACAATGTTTGTCAAGTGCTTACCTTGTGCCAGGGGGCTATTCAGAGCTGACAGGGACCTGGCGCCTGTCCTTTGCAACTTTTCTCCTAGAGAGTGTTCTCAGCGTGATGCCCAGACACCTACATCGGAATCTTCTGGCAGAGGATGGTGATGGCCCACTTGCTAAAATTCAGATTTCCAGGCCTCCCGGACTCACAGAATGTGTCTGGAGTGGGACTCACGTCCTCACGTCTCTGACTTGAACGAGCTCCCGGTGATTTGGGTACCAGCCAGGTTTGACAACCACTTGGAATCAGGCGCGGCTGCAGCACGAGGCACAGCAGGGCTGCAGCCCCAGGCTCTTGACGTTCTGCTCTGAATGCTCTCTGTTGTGGAGGGCTGTCCTGGGCACTGCAGGACACCCAGGGGCGCCCCTGGCCTCTGCTCCCCAGATGCCGACAGCACCCGCTCCCCTACTTGTGACTGCCAGGACTGTTTCTAGACGTTGCTGGGTGTCCCGGCTGGGCAAAACCACCCAGCTGAGAAACCAGTGATGGAGGGAACAGAGCAGAGGAGCTGCAGGTGGATTGAAAAAGATTGGAACTGGGCTCTGTCCCAGACTAGCTGAGGACCATCAGACAAGTGCCCGTGCTCCTCTGAGCCTCGGGTCTTCATTGGGAAGATGAGGAAAGCAGGGACGCCGGCCTCGCAGGACCACTCAGGGGGTGAGAACTCAGCAGTGGTGACCTCCCGTCTTACCCCCCAGAGACGACAGCAGTTCTGGTGGCTGGATGTTCAGGGTGACTTCCCGTCTTACCCCCCGGAGACGACAGCGGCTCTGGTGGCTGGATGTTCAGGGTGACTTCCCGTCTTACCCCCTGGAGACGACAGCGGCTCTGGTGGCTGGGTGTTCAGGGTGACTTCCCATCTTACTCCCCGGAGATGACAGCAGCTCTGGTGGCTGGGTGTTCAGGGGCTGGTGTGAGGACGGGAAACGTTTTCCTTCCGGAACAAGAAGGCATCCGTTTGTGGAACGGAAGAGTTAATGAGCAGACTGGAGGGAGCTGTAGTCTTCCTGGGGACCAGCAGAGATCAGGGTGTCGAGACAAGTGCCAAAAAGCCTTGGGAGGCCACCACTGACCTCCGCCCGGTTGGCTGTGGGGCGTGGCCATGAACTGTCCCCCTGCCGTGCCGGCTCTGTGGCCCCTGGCTCCTGTGGCGGACCCGTGGCCTGCTGTGGGCTTTCACGGTACTGACGGGCCTGCAGGCCCTAGTGTCCGCCTGCTCCCCCTCCTTCGCCCCTCCCCTGCCCAGCTGGGGCCATGCAGCTGTGGACCCCAGGGTCCCTGAAGCCCCACCCCGCCTGCTTACAGACTGCGGGGCACAGGAAGGTCATATTGTAAGGAGTCTATTTTTAGTCGTCCTAGTCCTGGCCGCCTATTTTTGGCACCTAGCAGAGGGCTGGAGAGCCTGGCCCTGCTCCACGGGAGGGTGGCAGTCGACTCCTGCCCGGCGCGCTGCTCTGGCAGTGCAGCCGCCCTGGCTCAGCTGCGGGTAGAATCATCACAGTAGTAAATTCCAGGGTTCACAGTGCAGGCTTCACCAAGGCGGGGCGCGCGCCGCGGAGGGGAGCTCGTTCTCCCTGCGTGGGATCCAAAAGCTGCCGAGACTGTTGCGCCCCAAGTCTGAGGCGTGGAAAAGGAGTCCAGACTCGCGAGAAATACCGACTAGCTGGGAAGAGGGACAGAGGACGAGGCGGAGACCCAGACAGAGACCCAGAGGTCCCAGAGGAGACAGCAGGAGAGGGGGCTGAGGGCAGAGGCAAACTGATCGAGTCCATCCACCGGGGAGGAAGGTGCAGCGCTGCACTTGTGGGAGCAGGGACCATACAAGAGGACAGCGAAGGAGAGAGAAGGGAGCAGCCCGCGCAGCCCGGCGGCTCAGGCTTAGCGGAGGCGCCCGTGTGCAGGGTCCTGCTCTCACATCCTGACACGCCCCGTCTCTTCCCGTGTTTACACCCACGGCACCTGGACTGCCACGACCGTTTTCGGGTGAGGGGGGGACGTGGGTGCCCTGGATGGCGCAGAAGGAGTGGAGCAGCTGAGATTGGAGCCCGCATCTGGCATCTGAGTCCAGGGCCGTGTGCTCAGAAGGTGGCGCAGGCACCCAGGGACAGCGCCCGAGCCCTGGGGCGCGGCCCACATTGCGCTCCAGGCCACTGAGCCCTTTCAGGACAATGCCTTGTCTGCTTCCCGGGAAAGACAGCTCTGCAACGGGCACCGCAGACCCAGGTGGCAGGACTGAGCAACAGCACTTCTCCAAAACAGGTGTCACGCCGCTAGTGTCCCCGGGCCACAGCCGAGGCCGCCTGACACGCTTCATGCTGCATGTCAGCAACCAGAGCTCACGACCCAACTGTTCACCACGTCCTTAAGCTCATTGAAGGGTCCAGCTTTTCCGAGGATGGAGGTGGGGGCGGCAGGAGCGAGAGATGACAGTTTTGGATTTGCCCGTGGTCACTGTCATTCACACACTGACCTAACACGGTCCATTGCTCTGTTTTGGAACCAGCAGACCCTGGGCTGCCCCACCGAGGACGAGGGGCATAAATACAATGCATGGGGAGAAAGTATCCTTGCAGACGCCCCCCGTCTGCCTCAGAGGACCTCTGCCCCTATGGAGACCCCAAGGTCATCTTTCTCTGTGTGTTGAGGCCACCTCCAACGGAGGCAACCTGAAAGCCATTTCCAGCAGCAGGGCATTTCCTGCCAGTGTGGACAGCAGTCGTGGTCATTCTCTGCTGCCGGCCCCCACAGAGCCATCCATCTCCATCATCTCCTGTGCTTGTGGCGCTTCGCCATGGCTGCCCCTGTCTGTGCGACCTCTGGTTACCCCCGGCACCTTCAGGAAGAGAACTGTGGCATTATATTGCATTATATTCCTAAAGCAGAACATGTTGATTAGTCAGGTTGTTGCTTTAATGTCAGTCAGGGAGACAGAGGGTGGAGACCAGACCCTTACCTTATTTGGAGGTGTGTGGGCAGAGGGAGGGCGTGGGGATCATTTCTGAGGTCTGATGAGCTGGCAAAATAGCTGTGCCAGTCATTACTCTTGTGGGACCCTTTGTTGTCACCGCTGAAAGGGACAGATGCCTTCTAGAACACCTACCCGCCGGGACATGACAGGGTGCACGGGGAGGCAGGGTGTGTGCCTGCATCGGCACGGTGAGCCAGTTACTGAAGCAGTAAACCACCTCCAGGCTGGTTGGTAAATAGTAGAGTGGTTGAGACTGTAAGCCTCCGCTTGATGGTGCCTGGAGGTGACCACGGTGGTGGCAATGAGGTCAGGGAACAGCGGGGAGCAGGTATAGGAAACTCCTAGCAGCTTCTGAGCCAGCTGAGATTGTGGGGTGGACACAGCCGTTACTCCATCCTCCAGGATTGGCTGGTGTTGATGGGACATTGTGGCAGGTGCGGTGTAGGCGGAGTTGGCGGCAGCATTGTGATGGGGACCTCGGACGGGTGCCCGGATCTGGGTCAGGTGGGAAGTGATGCATCAGGCACACAGCCCGCCATGGTGTGACCTCTGCAGAAGCACCCAACCTTGGGGACCTTCTAACCAGCGACTGACTAGGAATGGCATTGGAAGAATTTGATGCATTTCCTACGTCTGATCATGGGGTCATCATTTAGCTAGTGACAGCTGCATCAAACCCAAGGTCACACGAAAAATGGTAAAAGCAAAACAATGAATAGGATGCTATTGAAATGATCTGATGAACGGCGTGGGGCACAACGCGCTCCACACGGTAGCAGCTGTGGTAAGAGAAGAACAGGTAGTAGATGAAAGAGTTTTAATTTATAGATTGGCTTATGTATTGGTTTATGTTACTCTATTGGCTATTAAATATTTTTGAATATTATTCTTGCTGAGATATATGTATAGGCTCCAAATTCAGGAAGAGGTTCAAGGTCAAATAGCTGACACAAACCCAGTGCCCTGAGCCAGCGGTAAGGACCAGCAGGCAGGAAGCACGGCCACGGAGCGGAGGGTGGGGGACAGGTGGTCAGAAAAGCCTTCTTGGGAGAGAGGAATGTTGAGTCAGGCTTGGGAGGTAAGCAAGAGCATTCTGGGTAGAAGGTCATGGGGTATGTGTGGGGACACAGGCACTTAGCACAGGGCACCCCCTCACACACCTCAAAGGGCAAAGCTGGGAACATCAGGACCCTTGGGGCTTCCAGCGACTGCACCAGACACTTGACCCTCAACAACCCTTTGAAACCTGAGACAGAAAAGTCTCCTTTGAACAGCTGGGAACTGTTGAAGTGGTTACCCCACCACCATAAAGAAGGAAGTGGAAAAAGGGAGATAGTGAGAGTCCTAATTAATAGTTTCTTGTGGTTTATTCCTGCTTTGGTCACGAGGATGCTATTTCCGGCGTCTCTGACAAACCTCGTTAAGTTTATGTGCCTGCCAGGCGCCTGCCCTTTCTCCTGTCCCGTCCTGTCAGAGATGAGTGACTCCAAATGGATCAGCTGATCCCTTCCCAGCATTGCCTCAAGCCCTGAGCGGGTGAAGGTCACCTGAAGGGAGGTGCAGGGTTGGGAACCAGGGGAAAGCAACAAGTCAGATGATCCTCCCAGTCTGCCTTCCACCGCCAGCACGGCAAGATTCCATTCAAAACCAGTCAGTCAGTCAGAATCCAGCGTGCTGCGTACACCCGTGAGGTTGTTCCTGAAGTTGAAAGTGGACCGGGTAATATGGGCTCAAGACTGTATCCAGGCCAGTGAGATGGTTGAGCAAGCAATTTCACATGACAATTATGGAATCCCTGTCTTGGGGCGGATGAGAAAGGTCACCTCCTGCAGCCGCCCATCCACAGCTCGAGTCCCTTCTGCACAAAAGATTGCCGAGACTACGCTTGAACTCCTCCAGTGACAGGAAGCTCATTACTCCAGAGACAGCTCATTCCAGTCTCAGACAGCTTCCGACCAAGTTCAAAATGGGTTCCCTCCAACTTCAAACCTATGGTCCTAGCGCTCCCGATTGAGTCGATAAGTTAAAAACGGTAGAATGTATCTTCCACAAACCTCATCGTGTATTTAAAGAAAGTTTGTTGTCCCAGGAATTTTCCCTTCAGTCTGGCTAATCCTCAACTTCTTCCATTTTTACCTGATGTAAGGCATATATATCTCTTTAAACATGTCACTCCTAAAATTGACAAAATACTCCAAGTGTGGCCGGACCGGCACAACGCAGAGCAGGACGATCGCCTCCCTTGTTTTAGACATTATGCTCCTAATAGGGCACATCGGCTTTTGTGGCAGCCACATTACTCTGTTAATGAGCCTTCGAAGACATACACATGGGCCAAAAATAATGCACTAGAAGATGTGCTATTTCCTACTTATCGGAGACACAAAAGAGCATAATGGCATTGGTAAGGACCGTATCATGTGCCACGGACGCCGACAGCAGATGAGCAAACCCAGCCGATTTAATGAGGGGACCGTGGCAAAGTACACCAATGATTATTTGTCAATGACTCTAAATTATATTAATGAGCCCATCAATTGATTATGTTTAACAGAATGATTTGGGGAGTGTGCCGAATCTATTCATTTCTGAAACCAGAATGAACAGGTAACTTGTTTGCCATGGGGACAAGTCGCCCAAATAATAAGCTATTAAATGCACATTAACATAGAATAATTTGTGTAAAGAATAACTAAGCAATTAATTAACATTTAATGCAATTCATAGTAAATTAGATAGCAAGACTTATTAAATGTCAATTAGCCGTATTAGCTACTGACACCTAAGCGATTCAACATGCTAATGCCAATTAATTTCTTAGTTCTACAGGCATAATGACTTCACAAAAATGTATTTACATACCTAGAGATTCTTACACCAGATAGACAGCCAGCAAGAAGAGTGGCTGTCTGTGTGGTGGTTTGGAAAGAAAGACTAGGGACCATCGATTAGTGTTTTATTTGGGGTCTCTTCTCACTGTCCCTTTTTATTGTATTCTTCTTGGAGAATTTTTTTTTTTGTATTTTTTTTGTATTTTTCTGAAGCTGGAAACGGGGAGAGACAGTCAGACAGACTCCCGCATACGCCCGACCGGGATCCACCCGGCACACCCACCAGGGGGCGACGCTCTGCCCACCAGGGGGCGATGCTCTGCCCCTCCGGGGCATCGCTCTGTTGCGACCAGAGCCACTCTAGCGCCTGGGGCAGAGGCCAAGGAGCCATCCCCAGCGCCCGGGCCATCTTTGCTCCAATGGAGCCTTGGCTGCGGGAGGGGAAGAGAGAGACAGAGAGGAAGGAGAGGGGGAGGGGTGGAGAAGCAGATGGGCGCTTCTCCTGTGTGCCCTGGCCGGGAATCGAACCCGGGACTTCTGTATGCCAGGTCGACGCTCTACCACTGAGCCAACTGGCCAGGGCCTGGGAATTTTTTTTTTTTTTTAATAGAGGGAAGAGTATGCAAAGGACTTTTTGGGAGGTGAGTCCAGGGAGCATGGTGGAGGAACAGAGAGTGAGTCCTAAAAGGAATGGACTTATAAAATTGCCATCATGGGCAGGTGTCTCCTGTGACAACCAGTGCTCGCTGTTTGGGTTGACCCGCTGAGAGGCCACGTGAAACAAAGGGGTGTTCTCTCCCTGGGGGAAGGAAAGCCGTTCATTACATCACGCTCATCTTAGGGAGGGTCTCTCCATCTGCTTCTGTCTGATGGTTCTGTCGGACCTAACTGCTTCTGTGCCGTCTAAGTTCAATATGGATTTTCTCTGAGGGCAGCCATTTATTCAGTCATTAAATTGTTGAAGGCCCAGGCTGCCTGGAGGCCAGCAGTGTCGGAGCTTGGGGACATGCTGAACCGGGCTCGTCACAGTGCCCGGACTGGTCACAGCGCCCGGACTCCTCCTCCTCGTTCTTTCGCTCTCCTCTATCCTAGACGGCTTTTTTCCACGTCAGACATCTGCCCTTGAGCTCTACGTGTCACCTCTTTGAGCCCTAAGACAGCAGGGCAAAGTGGCTCTGAAGTGCTCTCTGTTCTGCGTCTGAAAACCCAGGGAGGGGACCCAGGCCCAACACGGGTCGGGTGCCCACACCTGCACCAGCCTGGGGGCACCAGCAGCACTGTGGCCGGCTCCCGGGGTAGAGCAGCTGGGTGCTGCGCGGGTAGTCCCAGTGACATCTGTGACCCCTGCCAGCCCTGCAGCTGCACCTGTCACTGAGCAGGAGGAATGTTTTTCCTCTGCTCACACTGCTCACGGCCCAGCGGGAGAGAGGAGCAGATAATGAGGGCCCACCGGGCTTGGGGGGATAAATGTCCTCAGAGGTGACTGACCAGAGGGAGCTCTCCAGACACAGGTGGCTGAGTATCGTGAGGGGGAGGGGAGGGGACAAGAGGGACACCTGAATCTTGGGGAAGCCAGCAGAGAGGAAGACGGAGGCAGGCTGTGCAGGTGCACGTGGTCCTCCGGGGACTCCGGGCAGCCTGCCTGCTGCAGCCACCCCCGCCACCCCAGAGGGACGCGAGAGCGTACGTAGGTCACACCGAGTGAGAGTGTGCATTTGGACTTGGTCGACAGAGTCAAATGCTCTACTTAGTATATTTTTGTAATTCTTGACATTGAACAAAATGCCTCCCAGAATAAGAGAACGTTTCAGTGAGTGGATCACTTTGGACTTACACAAAAAAAAGTGGACTTCCTCACTTATACTCTGTTGGTCTCATTATTCTTAGCTCTGCATAAGTTGTGTGGACCAGTATGTTTATGTATATGTTAACTTCTCATAACGATCCCTGGGATATAGGGTTTTTATTCCCAATTAACAGCTCAGGACACTGCAACGCTGAGACTGAGGACATTGCCTAAGGTTTTAATCCAATCCGTGACTGCGAGGGCCTGCTGTGAACCCAGATGTGATCACGTTCACTCATTCATTCACTCATTCACTCACTCACTCATTCATTCATTCACTCATTCATTCACTCACTCATTCATTCATCCATTCACTCATTCATTCACTCACTCACTCATTCACTCACTCATTCACCAGTACTCTGTATTATGTACTGTGCTATGTCCTAGAGATACGAGAGAGCATGACATTGTCCCTACCTTCAAGGGTTACAGAGTAGCCCCAACGGTGAGAAACGTGCTAGGATAGAGATAGACACAAGGTCAATATGTGAATATCATTGTGCCTTAACTACTTTGCCATCTACCAGTGTGTCCGTAAAGTCATGGTGCACTTTTGACCGGTCACAGGAAAGCAACAAAAGATGATAGAAATGTGAAATCTGCACCAAATAAAAGGAAAACTCTCCCAGTTTCATACCTATTCAGTGCAGTTTGATATGGGCTCACGCACAGATTTTTTAGGGCTCCTTAGGTAGCTATCCCGTATAGCCTCTACAGACTTGTCACTGACTGATGGCCTATCAGAACGGAGTTTCTCCACCAAACTGCCGGTTTCCTTCAACTGCTTATCCCACCGAGTAATGTTGTTCCTATGTGGTGGCGCTTCGTTATAAACGCGCCGATATTCATGTTGCACTTTGGTCACGGATTCGAATTTAGCGAGCCACAGGACACACTGAACTTTCCTCTGTACTGTCCACATCTCAACTGGCATGGCCGTGGGCTGCTCCACTGTATACACGGTGTTACGTCATCATCTGCGCATGCGCACATGCTGCCATATCATCCTACAGAAACTGGGAGGGTTTTCCTTTTACTTGGTGCAGATTTCACATTTCTATCATCTTTTGTTGCTTTCCTGTGACCAGTCAAAAGTGCACCATGACTTTATGGACACACTGTATAAGGTAAATATAGCAGGATAGTTGGAAGAATTAAACAAGCGGGGATGGAAAAGTTCTGGCTCATGGAAGCATTCAAGCAGTCTTTGTGTGTCTCTGTACTTTGCCCCAGACTCTGGGGTACAATGATGGGGCTTATTTCTGCACCTCGGAGGGAAACAGGCCTGGTTTTAATAAAATGTACTATATACAGTGATAGCGGTAAGCACAGGCACTATAGGCTAGACATAGTAGGTTCTCAGCATTGGATGAATGAATAAATATTTCTTCCGTCAAACCAGGTATCCCAAATCTTGTATATATACTATTACTTTTGAAGAATTCTAAAAGCAGGGCTTAACATTTATCTGGTGAAATTGATCTAACTGGTTTTAACCGTCGTTCTAGCCTGTCAGAACATTTTTAGAGTCTTTATTCTACCATCTAAAACATTATTTATTGTATTCAGCTTTGTGTCACCTAAAGGTCTAATGTCTCATCAATTTATGGACACACATGTTGACCAAAGCGGCACAGGAGAGACCTATGGCCGCCCACTGCAGACTTCCCCCCAGGGTGCTCCTTTGTGCTTAGGATATCTGGGCTTTGACCAAGCTACTTGGGAGACGCTCTGCAGGTGCAGCCAGAAGTCCCTTCAGGGGCCACTGCCCGGTGTGTGGCCAGGCAGCCACGACTTCTAAGCAATGACAGCTCTTAGTCAGCATCCTGGTTAACCCATGAGTCAAAGGAGGATGGCAGCCTCCCGCCGTGTCCACCAGCAGAGAACTTCGTACTTTCCATCTTTTCCTGATCCACCTGCCACACTGATCCCAGAGGGATCCCAATGCAACGGACTAGGTCAATTACTTGCTTAGACCCCTTCCGGGGCGGCTTGCCTGAAATGTGAACTCCAAGCTGCATAAAGAGTACAGAAGGGCCTCCACGGTTTAACTCCTTCATAAGTCTCAGCCACATTTCCTGACACTTCATTCTTCTTCATTTAAGTCCTAGAAATCCTTTTGGTCACACTTGCCCGTACATCTCAATATTTCATTCCCATACTTTTGCTCGTGCATTCTTCTGTATGGGATGCCTTCCCCTCTGCCTGTCCCCTTTACCCTGTCTAGTCTCAGTCTTCCAGATCAGGGAGCAGCACCTTTGTCTTCATCCAGGTCCGGGTTTGATGGCTTTCTGGGATTTCCTAGATTCTTGAGCATACTCAATTATTGATGTACTTAAGCACACTGATATTACTAATCATTTGCACCGCCTTGCATGGAAGAACCATACTTCAGTTATTTGAAAAAGTTACAGCTACTCTCTTCAGAGCCAGAACATGGTCAATGTGCAATAAATGCTTGTTGAAATATGAGTGTGTTCTCAGAGTATTTATACCAAGTTCTAACTATTTCCCTGACAGTTAGACCAGAGAGAATTTTTTTAGGTGGAGACGGGGGACCTAAGAGAGCAGGTGAGTGACTTGCCCGAACTCTTTCAGCTGGGATTGGAAGCTACCTACATTCTAGCCCCGGATGTCCAGTAATGGTAGCACTTCCTATTTCTGTAACATCCAGCACTTCATGTGTCTACTGCCCTGGCTTTCCCGGGAAACGCTCAGGCACTATTTTGAAGAGAGGAGGTGCATTCATACTGGGATATAAATGACAAGCCGCTGAGTTTATCTCTGGCAGGGGTGTTTTTACCCTGACGGAGTATTCCTGGAGACACTCTGCCTCATCTTATTGGAATTCATCTTTTTTTTTTTTTTTTTTTTCTGAAGCTGGAAACAGGGAGAGACAGTCAGACAGACTCCCGCATGCGCCTGACCGGGATCCACCCGGCACGCCCACAAGGGGGGCAACACTCTGCCCACCAGGGGGCGATGCTCTGCCCCTCCGGGGGGTCGCTCTGCTGTGACCAGAGCCACTCCAGCACCTGGGGCAGAGGCCAAGGAGCCATCCCCAGCGCCCGGGCCATCTTTGCTCCAATGGAGCCTCAGCTGCGGGAGGGGAAGAGAGAGACAGAGAGGAAGGAGAGGAGGAGGGGTAGAGAAGCAGATGGGCACTTCTCCTGTGTGCCCTGGCCGGGAATTGAACCTGGGACTTCTGCACGCCAGGCCGACGCTCTACCACTGAGCCAACCGGCTGGGGGGAATCCATCTTTATTATTTTTGTTTTGTTTTTTTTGTTTGTTTGTTTGTTTTTAATTTTTATTTATTTATTCATTTTAGAGAGGAGAGGGAGAGACAGAGAGAGAGAAGGAGGGGGGAGGAGCTGGAAGCATCAACTCCCATATGTGCCTTGACCGGGCAAGCCCAGGGTTTTGAAACGGCAACCTCTGCATTTCCAGGTAGACGCTTTATCCACTGCGCCACCACAGGTCAGGCGGGAATCCATCTTTAATGGTAAGATTTCAGACAACGCTGGTAACTGGCCTAGGAAGTACCACCAAGAAATGAGTCTTAGTGACTTTGAAGTCACACAGGATAGATCACTGTCTTCTCCAGCTACCTGAAGGGTAGGTTGGATCTGAAAGAAATTCTAGGTAGTCCTGCAGGCTGGACACGTGCTATGGGTAAGGGGTGGAGAACATGTCGGGAGACTGGCAAAGAGAGAAGGGAAGGGAGGACTGGGGGGGGGGAGAGGAGAGAACCTTGTATATGGCCTTTGAGACTAGCAGTCAGAGGTGACACGCATCCCTCCATAGGTTTTCAGAAAAGACGCACTGAAGACGAAAGCTCACACATGTTTAATCTGGGCTTAAGGACACTGAGCATAAATAGATCGCCCGCTCTGGGACGTGAGGCCAGAAATCTCTCCCGCAGACAAAATATTTATGCGGTGGACCCTTGGATCTTCAAGGCAGGCTCTGAGCTCAGGTTCTCTCCCAGGCAGAGCTTTTGATTATAACCTGGGGCTGCTCCCAGCTTTGTCACGGGAGGCAGCTTTAGTCCTGTGCCTGCCCTGATTCCGATGTCCCCTGGGGGCAGCTGGCCATCACCTGCATGTCGAAGCAGAGTTCAGAGCCTCTGCACTCCCCATGACCAGGAAAGTTTAAGTGCTCAGGCCTGTGTGGAGGGTGCCAGGCAGGGACGGAGTCTGCAGAGTGAGTGAGGGGAAAGAGCGCAGGCCAGAGCCCAAATCCATCATTCAAAACCAAGGGAATTATACGGCACATTACCCTGTATCTTCAGGCTGGCAAAGGCACCTCGGAGACTGGCTATAAGATGAAGACAGATTGTTGGAGAACAGCTTTCTCCTCCCCTCATCTCTACCTCCTATACCCACAAACCTCAATGGTTGTCCAGTTGCCTGTTCTCCTGAGAGGTGAGTCACCTCCAAGTCATAAGTCAAGTGCTAATAATCTCCACATCCTTTCCGCTGAATTTCTCTCAGCAGGAGGCATTTCTGGTGGCTCACAAGTCTTGGCATGTTTGCTGGGCAGCAGCTGGGGTGGGTGGGCCACCCCTACTCAGCCTTCAGCCTTCTTCCCTACCCTCTCTGCTGGCTGTCAGACTGTGCCTTCCGACACTCATCCCCTCCTGTGTCAGCTCTGCTCCTCCTAGCAGCCTTGCTCTAGCGCAGGGGTCGGGGACCTATGGTTCGCGAGCCAGATGTGGCTCTTTTGACAGCTGCATCTGGCTTGCAGACAAATCTTTAATAAAAAAAATAATAACGTTAAAAATATAAAACATTCTCATGTATTACAATCCATTCATTTCCTACCGCTCATGTTCATGGTTGTGGGTGGCTGGAGCCAATCACAGCTGTCCTCCGGGACAACACCAAATTTTTACTGGATAATGCGTAACGTACACAGGTTGTTGTATGGCCCTCACGGAATTACATTTTAAAATATGTGGCGTTCATGGCTCTCTCAGCCAAAATGGTTCCTGACCCCTGACCTAGCCCCTTTCTCTCCCCACCCCCACCCTGCAAAAACCAGGAAACGGATGGGGGCTTCCTGGTCAGGACCTCGGAGAGCTCCACACCTATCCAGCCTCCTAGGAAATGCAGCTGCTTCCGGGGTTGGCATTCCTACTTGATGGGGCTCCTAGACTGTGCTTTAACCAACAACTCCCCAGTGTATCCCCTGATTACTTCAGGCACAGGGCTGAAATTTCCTTTGCCCTCCCCTCCCAAGTCCTTTGTTTGGACACGGCCCATGGTACCCAGGAAACAGTGTGATTTTATGATTAAAGAAAGAAACTTCCATTTTTGTTTGGGTTTACATATTCCCTCTCCCCAACTATTTACTCTTTACAGCTTTACTCTGCCTCAGTTTCCCCAATAAGTGTGGCCAACGCCCTCTCATGAGACAGGATCCTTCAGCGTATAGGTTGGGTGTGAAATGCACTCATTACTGTTGGGAAGGGGTAAGGAGAGGTGGTGTAGGGTGCAGTCATGGCTTGACATGAGTAAACACACCTCAGGGACTGGGCAGCTGGGAGGTGGACCTTGATTTCTTTTGAAAGGCCCCCTCCTACCTTGCCTGTGGGAGAACAGGGTCCACACAATCCATAGGCACATTGTATAGCAGCCTCTAGGTTGGGAACACGTGTGGACGTGGGAAGATGTGAAGGAGAGGAAGGTGGAGTGAGAAACAGGTTTTCAGGGTCAGACAGGTCTGTCTGCAAAGGCCTTCAGGTTTCAGGAGGAGAAAAAGGGAACGTGTCAGGCAGGGAGCAAGGGGACCTGAGCCCCTGGAGTCGGTGAGTGATCTTGCCTGACACTTACTGGCCAACTGCTTCCTTTACACACACTCGACCCAGTCCCCTCCCCTGGTCCTCGCAAGGACCCTTGAGAAGGGCATCATCACACCCACTTGCTGCTGGCTGTGGGGAGGACTGAGAAATGATCTTAAGAAACATCAGTGTAATGAGAACAAGTCCTTCACCCTTGTATACATGTTGCAGTTTGCAAAGCACTTTCGTGTCTATATTGATATACTCACAACAACCCTGTGACATAGGGAAGGAACAGCCAAGTCCACTTTACAGACTCAGCTACGTGTTTTTTCAATGCCCACTGTATTGAATGCAGAGGAATATTTCCTCCTGTAGGAGTCTGCCAGTTAGGGAATGTTCTCCAGGGTAAATCCTACAATAGAGATTCATGGACACAATATCCAAAATCCCAGACCACGGCTGGAAAATTGAAGCTAATGTATTAAAATCAAGGCACAGAAATAGGCCACTGACATGTCTCTGAGCGGCCTCAACGCTAGCCTGTGTCATACTTCCCATGACCATCTGTCTGTATGGCGTGCACACTCGGAAAGATGAAGGCCGTCACAAAGGAGGCACAGCTAGTAGTGACAGTCAAGGGTGTGCACACAGGTCTTTTGGGTCTTGGTGCAATGTTTGTTCCATTCTGCCACGCTGTTTCCTGAGCATTACACTGGCCAGGTCCCAATGTCCTTCGAATAGTGCTTTTTGTCCTGGTAGGACGAGCTTAGCTTTCGTGTGGTCACTTTATTCCTTCTTCCCCTTACCCACTGCTACTGACTCCGCAGACATCCAGGGTCCTCATCATGCCCCCGGGTGCCTTGAGCCCTGTCTGGTGCCACCCTCTCAGGCAGGTGCTGGGCCCGGTGCTCAGCAAACGCACAGATGCTGGCGCTTGTGACCCAGGGCCTGACCCGCGGGCGGCCACAGTCAGTACCGAAGTCTGGGTCTTAAAGAGGGGACATTTGTACCAACGCTGCCTCTCCCTCCACTGCCACTGAGCCTGGGGACGGGAGCTTTCAGGGCCTCACAGACATATGTCATCTGTGGTCAAAGATTTCTAAAGGATTTCATGGCTTTGTGTTTATTTCTGCTGATCATT
Organism: Saccopteryx bilineata; assembly: GCF_036850765.1. NCBI lineage: Eukaryota > Metazoa > Chordata > Mammalia > Chiroptera > Emballonuridae > Saccopteryx > Saccopteryx bilineata. The sequence continues at coordinate 69,058,996 of NC_089500.1, forward strand.
ACTGGGTTTTAAGACTCCAGATGTCTTTGGGGCTCAACCCTTGATTGCTAGTGGGATCAGAGTGAAAGTGAGACAGACGGCTTGGGGGGGGGGGACGGGGACAATTAGAGACTAAGCAGAGGAGGAGGGCAAGACGGGCACCTCACCTTCTTGCCAGGACGAAATTAAACATCTGCCCTGCCTGTGACTCCGAGAGCGTCCTCGAGAAGCGGGAGCGGGTCGGGTTAGAGGATGCTGTTTATGAGGCAGTGTTCAACTCCCTTTTTTTTCAGAAGGCCGTCCTGACATCTGCAGATGGAGAGAACCGTGATCTTGCCTCTCAGTCATTACTACTTTGCCTACTTTGGTAAATTCTTTAACCTTCCAGCGGCTCTGTTTCTTTTTTGGTAGAGTGGGCATAATAATGGGACCACCCCAAAATGGTGCCAATAACCAGTTCATTGTGTGAATTAAATAAAACCCAACTAGTACTTAAAAGCCGTGCCTGAAATATAGTAAGCGTACGATAACAGTTTAGTTGTTTTCTTATTATTTGTCCATCCTGTCTTATTTAATTAGCTGGGGCTTTCAAAGCAGTGAGAAATAATAGTGATGATGACAGAAAGTGTCACCTTGCTTCCGAAACTTAACGAGGCTATAGCTAAGGTACCGGCACCAAGTATGATTTTTGACTATGAGTGTGAGATGAGGAAAGAGTCGCTTTCTGAATCTTCTTGGAGTGGGCTTTCCGTCTTCTGGTGCGTGTATGACTAACCAGGGCTTCCGCTGTGCGAGCTGCCTCTTGCTCCGACAGTCTAATCAGCATGAGGTCATCAGTGTAGCGGATCAATGTGATGATGTTCTGTGGGATGACTGGATGTTTGAGATCTTTGTAGACTGTATTATGACTGAAGGTTGGACAGTAACGTAGCCCAGGGGCAAAACTGGAAATGAATATCGTATTTTCCATGTAGGTATGAACCACTTCTGATTCTCTTTCTTGGTTGGCATGGAAAAGGACGTATTTGCCAGATCAGTGGGCATATATCATGTGCCTGAGACCTTCTCCTCTGCTCTAGCACAGATCGCACCTTTTTTTTTTTTCCTGTATTTTTCTGAAGCTGGAAACAGGGAGAGACAGTCAGACAGACTCCCGCATGCGCCCGACTGGGATCCACCCGGCACGCCCACCAGGGGGCATCACTCTGTTGCAACCAGAGCCACTCCAGCGCCTGGGGCAGAGGCTGAGGAGCCATCCCCAGTGCCTGGGCCATCTTTGCTCCAATGGAGCCTCGGCTGCGGGAAGGGAAGAGAGAGACAGAGAGGAAGGAGAGGGGGAGGGGTAGAGAAGCAGATGGGCGCCTCTCCTGTGTGCCCTGGCCGGGAATTGAACCCGGGACTTCTGCACACCAGGCCGACGCTCTACCACTGAGCCAACTGGCCAGGGTCCGGATTGCACCTTTGACCCAGCAGCTGTGGCCGGGCTTCCCTTGGCTGAGCCTGTGGGAGTCTACAGGACCCATCCAGTTCTTCGGGAATCAGACTGGAGGGTTGAATAGATGTGAAAGGGACTACCGCCCTACATCCTTTGATTACAGCATCAATCTTTGCCACCCCTCTAGGGATGCTGTCTTATTTTTCATTGGCCAAAAGGAAGCCAGTTTCAGAGACTTCTATTTGGTCTTCCCAGGATGTTAACTCCGCTCCTACCTCATAGACCTCCCACTGGAGTTTACTGCAACTGCCGGTTACGTTAACCCCAGTGACACGTGCTGTGATCAGGGAGTGACCGCCAGTGGGCCACAGTCCCCGTGGGCCACCACAGGCAGACTTGGATCAGGTCGCACTGATCACCCGGCTCCCATGGCCCACCCTTGCCGGGGCGTGATGGAGGCATGCCCGTGAAAGACCAGGGCAGAGGGAGCCAGAGGGGGCAGGAAAAGCCTTCAAACTGTGATGCACACGGGACAGGAGGAAGGAAGAGGAGGGAGTCAGGGAGATGGCAGGGGAGAGGCCGAGGCGGTGGTGCAGCTTCGGGAAAGGCTCCGCCAGTGCACCTGGCTCACGGGGCAGTCCCTCTGGGCAGGACGGCCAGGCCCTGGGTTCCCTCTGGGCTCAGATTGGTGGTCACTGCCCAGGCAAGCATGGCCTTGGCTCCTACACTGCCTGAGGTGCTGTGGCTAGAGACTGTCGCCAGCTCTCAAGGTGTACCCACTGCCCCGAACAGGACTTAACAGATCCCAAGGTCTAAGTCTGTGCCTGTGAGAGAGAACACCTGCACCCAGATCCAGAGATACTCACACCACGTGCTTACCAGAAGTCCTCTCCCTACTCCTAATTTAGAGCTCTCTTTCCCCCTTTTGCCAACTTCTATTATGAATCTACCTTTGCCACCCAGCTTAGTGTATCCCAAGGTTCTCTTTACCAAGCCACAGGCACAGAGCTCCAGGGAAAAGCAACCTGGTCTCATCTCTCCAGGCAGAGGAGAACAGAAGCTCCATCTCCACACATGCTGCAGATGGCTTTTCCAGTCTACCTGAATCATTACCAGCTAGAAGCAGTGGTCATTGGGACTTGGATGTGAGCTGCAAAGTATAGAATTGTGACAACAATTCCAGTGCCATGCGGACTTTTCCTGGATGTGGACCTTTCCTGGACTCCTGCTCCTTGTGACAGCTCCTATCAGACTGAACTGGGGTTGGGTTGCATCTTTCAGGGATTTGGCATGGTGTTGGGGCCAACTTGGACTTGGTGAACATGTTAAGGACACTACTCTTTTATGGATTCTTGCTGTATTGGCCAAGAGTTTGCTTAAAGGCTTTAATCACTATAAAAAAAAATAGAAGACTGGATAAAGAAGATGTGGCACATATATACACCATGGTATACTATTCAGCCATAAGAAATGATGACATCGGATCATTTACAACAAAATGGTGGGATCTTGATAACATTTTACAGAGTGAAATAAGTAAATCAGAAAAAAATAAGAACTGCAGGATTCCATACATTGGTGGGACATAAAAACGAGACTAAGAGACATGGACAAGAGTGTGGTGGTTACGGGGGGCAGGAGGAGGGAAGGAGGGAGAGGAGGAGGGGGAGAGGGAGGGGCACAAAGAAAACTAGATAGAAGGTGACGGAGGACAATCTCTCTTTGGATGATGGGTATGCAACAGAACTGAATGACAAGATAACCTGGACATGTTTTCTTTGAATATATGTACCCTGATTTATTGATGTCACCCCATTAAAATAAAAATTTATTTATAAAAAAAAAAAAAGAAGTCCCCTCTCAGGAATGGGGGATAGTGAAAGCGTGGGAGGAGGACGTTTCCATTTTATTCCAGATTTCTCTGTATTCGTTTAGTGTTTGTAATAACTTATTCTCACAGTAACAATTAATGTGACTAAAAATAAAGAAAAACATAAACTTAGCCTTTAAGGCTCCATAAGTCCTTTTTCTTAAGTTCAACTTTTGTTAACATGTCACCTTTGTTGTCTTTTATTTTACTTACCTGATGTCTCTTTTAACAACTCTTTTGATTTTCCTGAACTGCTTTGTTTTAAGGGTTTTTTTTTTAAGTTAAAAGTTTTTTAAATTTTCCCTGGCTAAATAGCTCGGTTGGTTAAAGCCTTGTCCCAAAGCACAGAGGTTGCCGGTTCAATTCCCAATGAAGGTACAAACAATAACAGCTCGATGTTCCTGTCTCTCTCTCTCTCTCTCTTCCTCTCTCTGTGTCTTCTTCCTATCTCTCTAAAGCCAATAAAATAAACATTAAAAAAATTTTAATTCAAGATTTAAAAAAAAAATCTTTTGAAAGAGACCCTTAAATCTATTGTTATTGTGATGACGTCCGTGGGGTTCCCTGCATTCACTTAGTTTTGTGCTGAGGCAGCTGGGTTCCTGCTTGTACACAACAGAAACCTAATGTATCTGACAAAGCAGAAAAAGTGCGCATTGTGGGCTGCCTGGGAAGACAGAGAGCCAGGCTCTGCCTTCCGGGAGCTATGGAAGGTCAGAGAGAGCTGAGCTCCTGGGACTGTGCCCCGGGGACACGCCAGGACACTGCAACTGGGCCCTTGTCACTGGGACCCCCAAGGTGGCCCTTTCTCCTCATGACTCACTCATACTAGTGTTTTGTGTTGTGTTGGTATGTTCCACTAGACCAGACCACTGTTATACGGGGGTAGGGTCCAGGTCGACCTTATTCACTGTTGTATGCCCAGTGCTTAACACAGAGCCTGACAACGGTATGTACACAATACATATTTACTGAATGAATGAATGAAAAATGATACTTACCAGTATGTGCAACAGCTAAGATTTTTTCCTGTTGCCGCTTCCAGCCAGCCACCATCCATTTCTTCTGCCTACCAGTAGTGTCATTAGGGGCCAGAGAAGGACAGCTGTATTGCGTCTGCCAAACTTCTTAGGTCCTCTCCGTCCGGCGAGCGTATCAGGGTAGCCTGTATTCTGTAAAAACCGCTCCAGAGTCTCAGGTGGTCGACACAGTAGAAGATCATTCTTCACTCACAGCCCAGGACAGCGTTCTGGGAAGTGGGGCCAGTGCTGGCTCTCCTACTCGGCGGGGGGGGGGGACCCCAGGCTCCTGCCGTCTCGTGTCCCCATCCTCCTTTATGTCGTTGGGGTTTGAGACGCTCCCCCTTCAGTCGGAGTGCGGAGAAAGAGCATGGAGGATGGTGCGTGGCGGGTCGGTACGGGCCCATCCTGGTGATGGTCACGTCGCTCTACTCATAGCCTGTGGACCAGAACCCAGACCCGTGACAGCACCCCGCTGTGAGGAAGGCTGTGGGATGTTGACCCCCTGTAGGACCTGGAGGAAGAGGTGAGAGCCAGCGGGCTCTAGCACACTGAGGTGGCACCTCCCTGCGGCAGGAGGTCAGACCTGGGAAGGGCTTTTCATTCGGTTCTTGCCTCCTAGAGTGGAGTCTCTCCCCGGGTGGGTTCTGTCATTCACTCGCCCCTCACGTGCCAGTGTAGCACGTTTCCATCCTGATCTCCATCTCTGCGGGTATTTCGGAGAGAAAGTCAACAAAGGCTTCCCTGGGGAAAGTGAGCCAGGTGCAATTTTTTTCCTTTTTTCTTTTTTTTTTTTTTTTTTTTTGTATTTTTCTGAAGCTGGAAACGGGAGAGACAGTCAGACAGACTCCCGCATGCGCCCGACCGGGATCCACGCGGCACGCCCACCAGGGGCAACACTCTGCCCACCAGGGGGTGATGCTCTGCCCACCAGGGGCGACGCTCTGCCCACCAGGGGGCGATGCTCTGCCCCTCCGGGGTGTCCCTCCGCCGCGACCAGAGCCACTCTAGCACCTGGGGTAGAGGCCAAGGAGCCATCCCCAGCGCCCGGGCCATCTTTGCTCCAATGGAGCCTTGGCTGCAGGAGGGGAAGAGAGAGACAGAGAGGAAGGAGAGGGGGAGGGGTGGAGAAGCAGATGGGCGCTTCTCCTATGTGCCCTGGCCGGGAATCGAACCTGGGTCCCCCGCACGCCAGGCCGACGCTCTACCGCTGAGCCAACCGGCCAGGGGCCAGGTACAATTTTAAAACGGGACGGTCCCCTGAGTCCTTCCTGGTCGATGTTTAACATTTTCTGTTGTGTTGTTTTAGACCTAAACGAAGGATTGTACAGTTATTTCCATTAAGTTTTATTTTGTGAGAGTCAGGGCATTTTCTTTCAGCCTGTCAAGATTTCTCGGTGTCTTGACCCTGTTTCCAGGGACGGCACTGGCGTTTCTCTGGGAGGCTGCTGTCCGTACAACCCAGACCGATCCTCTCTGGGCAGAAGCCGAGCGTGAGGCGGTGAGGCCTGTTCTCTCTTTTATGACTCAGCGGCTGGTTGACCACGGTTTTTGTAGTAGGTCCTCCATCTTACAGTTCAGCTGCCCACTGCCCTCCCCTGCTTGTCCATGTGTTTGATTGGTGACCTTGTTAAAGGGCTTCAGAGAGAAAAGGAACCCGGGCAGGGGAAAAGCCACGAGGATACCAGTCCCTGTGCCCTGAGGGACCAGTCCCTGTGCCCTGAGGGACCATCCCGTTCCCATTCTCCCTCCTCCTTTCTGCCCCTGGCTGTCCTAAATTTCTGGGATTATTCATTTATCTCTGCTTAGATATTAGGAAGACTCTGGTCCTTGACCTGGGAGGCTCTGGTTGAACAATGAGTATATTTAAATTGGGAAGTCAGTGGTCAACGTGATGGTTAATTTTATGTGTCAACTTGGTCAGGCCAGGAAACCCAGATATTTGGTCAAACACTTTGTCTAGCTGTTTCTGTGAAGTACTTTTGAAATGAGATTAACATTTAAATGTTAGACTTTGAGTCAAAAACCAGTTACCCTCCGGAATGTGGGTGAGCCTCATCCAATCAGTTGAAAGGGCTAAGACAAAAATGGCTGACCTCCTCCAAGGAAGCTGAACCCTGTCAGCAGACTGCCTTTGGACTCGAGCTACAGCACCAAACTTCTCTGGGTCTTCAGCCTGTTGGTCTACCCTGCAGGTTTTTGGATTTGCCAGCCGCCATAATTATATGAACCAATTCCTTGAGGTCCCTCTATCTCTGTCTCTGTCTCTCTATCTCTATCTCTCCCTTTCTATCTCCTTTTCTCCCCGTCGGTGCTGTTTCTTAGAGAATCCTAAGTAATACACTAGGCAGTCACCACCTCCGCTCCTCTAGAGATGGAGACATAAGGACCCTCTCTAACATCCCTCTTTCTCTTTCACTTTCCCGTTTTCCTTGAGGTCCACCATTCTTCTCATCATCCCTGTCATTACCATGATCATTTAGGAAATACTTATGATGTATCTGATATGACAAGATGTATACATGTATATGCAATTTATTCCTCACAGAGCCTATGAGGTAGACAGTATTATATATCTTCATTCTACAGATGTGGAAACTGTGGTCCAGGAAAAAAAAAGTGATTTGCCCAAGGTCATGTAGTGACTAATTAAAAAATCACTTCAAACCTGAGATGGCTAACTTCAAAGCTTCCAATGAACAATCACAACACTCAGATATTATCTATTAGCAACCCTACCTCGCAGGTACTGTATGAATCAAAATTTAAGTCACAGAGACCTCGAGAAGCTGGGCCAGGGTTGAGGGGAGCGCCTCAGACACAGAACAGTGACTGAGGCCGAAGGTGGAGCTGGTCAGATCCGGGGTCAAGTGCTGCCTCCATTACACGTACCATCTGTATGAACCCGGCTGTTTCTTAACCTCATGTTCTTGGTTTCCTCTTGCGTAAAATAGAAGTAACACTACTTACCCTGTGGTTTCTTAACAATTAATTATGATAAAATATACAAAATATGTCAGCTAGTGATAGTCACTCAGTAAACAATAGCAATCATTTACTTTTTTTTTTTGGCCAGAGACTTTTTATTTTTTTATTTTATTTTATTTTTTTTATTGTATTTATTTTTAATGGGGTGACATCAGTAAATCAAGATACATATATTCAAAGATAATATGTCCAGGTTATCTTAAAGTTCAATTATGTTGCATACCCATCACCCAAAGTCAGATTGTCCTGTCACCCTCTATCTAGTTCTCTTTGTGCCCCTCCCCCTCTCCCTTCCCTCTCCCTCTCCCCCCTCCCCCCGTAACCACCACACTCTTGTCAATGTCTCTTAGTCTCACTTTTATGTCCCATCTACGTATGGAAAAATGCAGTTCCTGGTTTTTTCTGATTTACTTATTTCACTCCGTATAATGTTGTCAAGATCCCACCATTTTGCTATAAATGATCCAATGTCATCATTTCTTATGGCTGAGTAGTATTCCATAGTGTATATGTGCCATATCTTCTTTATCCAGTCATCTATTGATGGGCTTTTTGGTTGTTTCCATGTCCTGGCCACTGTGAACAATGCTGCAATGAACATGGGGCTGCATGTGTCTTTACAAGTCAATGTTTCTGAGTTTTTGGGGTATATACCCAGTAGAGGGATTGCTGGGTCATAAGGTAGTTCTATTTTCAGTTTTTTGAGGAACCACCATACTTTCTTCCATAATGGTTGTACTACTTTACATTCCCACCAACAGTGTATGAGGGTTCCTTTTTCTCCACAGCCTCTCCAACATTTGCTATTACCTGTCTTGTTAATAATAGCTAGTCTAACAGGTGTGAGGTGGTATCTCATTGCAGTTTTGATTTGCATTTCTCTAATAACTAAAGAAGATGAGCATCTTTTCATATATCTGTTGGCCATTTGTATTTCTTCCTGGGAAAAGTGTCTGTTCATATCCTCTTCCCATTTTTTTATTGGATTGTTTGTTTGTTTGTCGTTGAGTTTTATGAGTTCTTTGTATATTTTGGATATTAGGCCCTTGTCTGAGCAGGTGTTTAAAAATATCATTTCCCAATTAGTTGGCTGTCTGTTTATCTTGTTATCAATTTCTCTTGCTGAACAAAAACTTCTTAGTCTGATGTAGTCCCATTCATTAATTTTTGCTTTCACTTCTCTTGCCTGTGGAGTCAAATTCATAAAATGCTCTTTAAAGCCCAGGTCCATGAGTTTGGTACCTATGTCTTCTTCTATGTACTTTATTGTTTCAGGTCTTATGTTTAGATCTTTGATCCATTTTGAGTTAATTTTTGTACAGGGGGAGAGACTGTAGTCCAGTTTCATTCTTTTGCATGTGGCTTTCCAGTTTTCCCAGCACCATTTGTTGAAGAGGCTTTCTTTTCTCCATTGAGTGTTGTTGGCCCCTTTATCAAAAATTATTTGACTATATATATGTGGTTTTATTTCTGGGCTTTCTATTCTGTTCCATTGGTCTGAGTGTCTATTTTTCTGCCAATACCATGTTGTTTTGATTGTCGTGGCCCTATAATAGAGTTTGAAGTCAGGTATTGTAATGCCCCCCAGCTTCATTCCTTTTCTTTAGGATTGCTTTGGCTATTCGGGGCTTTTTATAGTTCCATATAAATCTGATTATTTTTTGCTCCATTTCTTTAAAAAATGTCATTGGAATTTTGATGGGAATTGCATTAAATTTGTATATAGCTTTGGATAATATGGCCATCTTGATTATATTTATTCTACCTAACCAAGAACAAGGTATATTCTTCCATCTCATAATGTCTTTTTTGATTTCCCTTAACAATGGTTTATAGTTTTCATTGTATAAGTCCTTTACATTCTTTGTTATGTTTATTCCTAGGTATTTTATTTTTTTTGTTGCAATCGTGAAGGGGATTATTCTTTTGAGTTCATTCTCAAATGTTTCATTGTTGGCATATAGAAAGGCTATTGACTTCTGTATGTTAATTTTGTATCCTGCGACCTTACTGTATTGGCTTATTTTTTCTAGAAGTCTTTTTGTGGATTCTTTGGGGTTTTCGATGTATAGGATCATATCATCTGCAAAAAGTGATACCTTTACTTCTTCTTTTCCGATATGGATGCCTTTTATTTCTTTGTCTTGTCTGATTGCTGTGGCAAGAACCTCTAGTACCACATTAAATAAGAGTGGAGAGAGTGGACAACCCTGTCTTGTTCCTGATTTAAGGGGGAAAGCCTTCAGTTTTGTGCCATTTAGTATGATGTTAGCTGATGGTTTATCATATATGGCCTTTATCATGTTGAGATATTTTCCTTCTATACCCATTTTGTTGAGAGTCTTAAACATAAAATTGTGTTGTATTTTATCAAAAGCCTTTTCTGCATCTATTGATAATATCATGTGGTTCTTGTTCTTTGTTTTGTTGATATGGTGTATTACGTTAACCGTTTTACGTATGTTGAACCATCCTTGAGATTCTGGGATGAATCCCACTTGATCATGATGTATTATTTTTTTAATATGTTGTTGTATTCAATTTGCTAGTATTTTGTTTAGTATTTTAGCATCTGTATTCATTAGAGATATTGGTCTGTAGTTTTCTTTTTTCGTGCCATCCTTGCCTGGTTTTGGTATAAGGGTTATGTTTGCCTCATAAAATGTGTTTGGAAGTATTGCTTCTTCTTCAATTTTTTGGAAGACTTTGAGTAGAATAGGAACCAAGTCTTCTTTGAAGGTTTGATAAAATTCTCTGGTATAGCTGTCTGGGCCTGGACTTTTATTTTTGGGGAGGTTTTTAATGTTTTTTTCTATTTCTTCTCTACTAATAGGTCTGTTTAGGCTTTCTGCTTCTTCTTGACTCAGTCTAGGAAGGTTGTATTGTTCTAGGAATTTATCCATTTCTTCTAGGTTGTTGAATTTAGTGGCATAAAGTTTTTCATAGTATTCTACAATAATTCTTTGTACAATCATTTACTTTTAAAAAAGAGAGCAATGGAAAGATGAAAAAGCAGAAGTCGTAGCTGGGAGCACGGTGTCCTGCTCTCGGGACTCAGGGCAGTGACTCTCTCAATGACCTGCTGCTAGGAGACTGCCAGCAGTGCCCAGCTGAGCCCCAGGCAGGCGAGAGGAGGCAGCAGTCACACCAGCTTGTTTTTTTTGTGTGGTTTTTTTTTCACCTTTTTTTTTTTCTGAAGCTAGAAACGGGGAGAGACAGTCAGACAGAATCCCGCATGCGCCCGACCGGGATCCACCCGGCACGCCCACCAGGGGCGACGCTCTGCCCACAGGGGGCGATGCTCTGCCCCTCCGGGGCATCGCTCTGCCGCGACCAGAGCCACTCTAGCCCCTGGGGCAGAGGCCAAGGAGCCATCCCCAGTGCCCGTGCCGTCTTTGCTCCAATGGAGCCTTGGCTGCGGGAGGGGAAGAAGAGACAGAGAGGAAGGAGAGGGGGAGGGGTGGAGAAGCAGATGGGCGCTTCTCCTGTGTGCCCTGGCCGGGAATTGAACCCGGGACTTCTGCACGCCAGGCCGATGCTCTACCACTGAGCCAACCGGCCAGGGCCACACCAGCTTGTTTTGACCCTTCGAGTGGTAGTAGCATTCTCGCCACTATATTGTCGTCCCTCTGTCCAGGACGCTGGCTCTGAAGTCACATTCTAGATAACCCTCCCCTGGCTCCTTGCTTTGTAGCTTTGACCCTCAATGGAAGGAGAGGAAACATCTCTGAGAAGTGAGCATTTCCTTGCTTGCTGCAAATCTTTAAGAAGAACTATAAGAACTCCAGTGTGTGTGAGTATGGGGGGTGTAGGTGAATGTCCCCTAAAGGACCTGGCTGTCCTTCCTTTGGTCTGCCGAAGGGTGATAACATTTTATGGCACCAGCAAAGGCCTTACTGAAGGAGTCTTCAGCACTTAACTTCATTAAAATCTCACCACCCGATTCTGTTCTGTCCTGGGGCTACTAATGAAGGGGAAGAGTCATTTGCAAACCTGAGTCAATGTGAACTATTCCGGCTCCCACTGGGGAAGATGCCCATGGCTTGTGTCAGCTGGGTGGCCTTATAGAAAACCCAATTTCATAATCAAAGGCCCTGTAATTCAGCCTCAATTACTCCACTGTGCCCCACCGCACCAGCCAGCTGCAAAGATTGCCTTGCATTTGGTGAATTGCCCGCTCCAAGACTTGGTAATTCCAAAGAACCGCATTAAAGGAACTTGACTCCATTTGCCATATGCTGCCTCTTTTTCCTCCTTTATCTGAGAAATGATTTTCAAATTGGACCTATTCCTTTCTCCTACAACCTTGAGGACCCATCTAGAGCCCAAAGACGGAAGCCCTGGCAGAAATTCTCAGGCTTATAGATGAAGATCTTGGCATCTGAGCAAGGGTCCCAGTGACCAGTGCGGGGTCGGGGTGGGTATATTCTCCTGACCCCCGATCTCTGAGCAGTCTACCAAGTATCTGGATTATGTGAACGTTGGCTGGTTTCCTTGGGTGGGTGGTTCTTTCGGAAGGATAGGCCATAATTTTAGCTTCAGTAGGAAATGAGACAGACCTTAAATGTGTTGTTTATTGTTATTTTCTTAAAGGCATTGGGCAGCACCCAAGCCTATGCACTAGGATCTTAGGAAAACCTTGAGATTTTTTTTCCCTTCAACCTGGTTTGTTTCTCCAAAGGGTCAGGAGTATATTTGATCTGCACTTGGGTCCAATGCCCCTCACTACCCCTCAGAAAAGCCATAGGATGGGTCAGGTCGAGTTATCTTAAGTCTTAAGGGGAAAACATGTTACCAGGGCTCAGAGGTGCCGAGTGAGCTCCAGACCCACTGTTCTCATTCCACGAGACCCAGTGCCCAAGCTCTCTTCACCTCAGTTTCTTTATCTGTAAAATGGGAGAAAACATACTTGCCTCACAGAGTTATCAGAAGCAAAAATGCGATGCACTTCGTGAAATGTACTTTGCAAATGCTAACACACTTTACAAATATAAGTTATTTTTGGTTCAAATGAAATATTAGATCAAAGCTCTGTTTGCTATATTCTTCTTGCTTCTCCTGATCCTGGCTGCTTAGGGAAAATCTCTTGGCCCTAAAGTCAAATATCAGAAAAGGTTCCCGTTGTGCTCTATGACTTTCAAAACAAATTCTTTTTCAAGTAAAAAAAAGGCCCATCCCCCCCCCCTTCCAGGGCCTGACAGAAAGCAGTGATAACTCCAATTATAAGTATACAAGGTCTTTGCAGTTTAAAAATCCATTTTCAATATACTTCCTACACGTGACTCACATCAATGCTTTGGGGATGCCTTTGTAAGGACACATGCCCATTTTACACACAGAGATACTGGACACAGACTCGTGCAGCTTTTAAAGACTTTATTTTTTTAAAAAGATTTATTTATTTATTTATTATAGAGAGGGGGGAGAGAGAGAGAGAGAGAGAGAGAAGGGGGGAGGAGCAGGAAGCATCAACTCCCATATGTGCCTTGACCAGGCAAGCCCAGGGTTTTGAACCGGCAACCTCAGCATTTCCAGGTTGATGCTTTATCCACTGCGCCACCACAGGTCAGGTGACTCATGCAGCATTTAGGTGATAGATCCAGGACCTGGATGCGAGTCTTCTTCCCACAAGTCCCGATCTTCCCACTACTGTCCCCACACTCCACTGACTCCCTGTGATCACACTTAGGTTGTAGGTCTGAGGGGACTCTGGTGAGTGTACAACTAGGGTTTGCACAACTAGCCCCACTGTGATAAGAAAATCTACCACAGAATAGTTCATGTTTTATCCACCCACGAGTCATACTAAAGGATGAACACAGATTCTGCTCTCAGGAAACTCACCTCTAATACGCAAGAACTAGTCAACAAGGGTCTCTATAAAACTGTGGGCTCAGATTGTGTTTGTTGTTGGGGGGTGATGATCATCACTGAGTTACAAAAGGAGCTGGATCAATCCGGGAGCCTTCCCGGAGGAGATGACCCTAAAAATGTAAGGAGAGTCAGTGGTCTGACAAATGCTCTATAACTCAGGATGACCAGGATTAGGATTCAAAGAAATGAATGAGGAGTAGAGACAAGAGAGTATGTATTTACTTGTTCTAGAGCCTATGAGTTTTTCTAGTCTACTATACCTGTAATATGAACTTGACGTAGACCCAATAGCTATAAGCTGATATTTATAACGTGCATATAAAGCCATTTGATTTTTGTTATTTTTCAAAATTTAATCTGAACAGCAATTTTGTTAAGTTGTGTCTTTATCTGAGTTTCCCAGAAACCTGAGATGAAGACTTACACAATACTGACTAACTAAGGTATACAATGCCCAGGGAGCAAGAGTGAGGGGAAGGGGTAGCTGACCAGGGAAAGAGAGAAAACCCACAAATGGATGCATGATTGCTGCCACCTGCGACTGACAGCTGCTACATGTGACTGACTTTGGGGTATCACTCTCTGAGAAGCTGTCTAAATGACATCTCAGACTAGTCAGTCTGGGAGGAAATGGGGGACATAATTTAACTACTAACTCCTTTCTCCTATTAGTCAAAGTTGATACTTTGAGCTTAACCACCCCACGCTTTGGGGCTTCAAATATGTGAGTGTCATGCAGCGTTCTGCAATGTGTTGAACTTTGGGGACAGGATGAAAGACCTGTGACAGGAGGCAAGCTACTGTAGGTGCAGACGTAAGTTAAGATAATGTAGGACTGTATCTATTTGAAGTCAGTCAATGAAATGCAGAGCTGGTTGACACAGTGATGACAAAACAAGAGGAGACAAGAGCTAAGAGGATCTGAAGTGGTACACAGAAGGTCTGATACAGTCCACCCCTTGAGTTGTTGAGACCTTGTGCTTCTGATGACACGGGGCCCCCACTTTTGTGAGAACAAAAATACCTTGATTCTTCCCCGAGAAAAAAGGTACAAGTGCAGTTAACCAGAGAGTTTGTTTCAAGGTGATGTACAAGGGCAACCTATGAAGAGTAAAAGCAAGAGGGTCGGTGAAACAAGCTAGAGTTCCCTTAGCGAGCTGTGGTTCCAGACCCCCAAATGATGCTCATGACCTCCCTCTTCTATCATCTAGTCTATCTAGAATTCTCTCAAATCTGGCCAACATCTCAATTGGTCTGGATTGTGTGCCTGGTGAAGTGAGCCACACTTTCATTCACAAGAAGTCTGAGCTCTTGTATGTAGAGTTGTAATTGTTACAACTGCCCATTTACTATGATCACTTGTCACAGAAGCACTAGAGATATTTCCTGGCACAGTAGTCTCTTGTGTTCCAAACATATTTGCCATGCCACCCCACCTCCTACCCTCATAACGTAGAAGCAATTCTGGCTCCTCCTGGTAAGCAAGTTTGATTACCCTCACAAGTTCAGGAATTCTCTTATTTGGCTGCTGGCCTATTGGCATGAGGTGCCCAAAGTCAGCAGGTGGCAGCCAGAGTTTCCGTTTTAGTGTAGTCCTTATTGTATCCCCAAGTGGAAGCATACTTTACTGTCTCACATAAATAGGACCTCTGACCTGGTAAAAGCTAAGGCTGCAGGATGGAGTCACTGGGAGTGAGGGTGAGAGGGCCAGCCTACTTCCATCTCATGGTTCCTGAATCCATGGGTTGCCGCAATTGGATCACAGCACCACATAATGACCTTTGGTTCAACATATACCATACACACAAGGAGAGTATTCCAAATTTACAAGTATTATCCTTAAACTAGGACTTTAGATGAGCCTTTAACAGATTATTTCTTCAATCTACCAGCCCAGTAGTTTCCGTTGATGGGGATACATGGTAGAAATAATGAATTCATGGTTATGGACCCATTGTCACACCTCATTTTGTAGTAAAATAAGTTTATTAGTTTTCTGCAGTGTCCTGTGGGGTTACATGAAGGTAAGTTAGGCATGTATAGGTATTCAAAAGGAATTGACCAATGATACGAATTTCTGTCCCCTCCAAGGTGGGAAGAGTTGAGTGTGATTGACCCACTACTAACTACTTGACTAATCTCTCTGAGCAATAGTATCATATCAAGGGATTGGCATAGTGGCAGGCTATAGATCAGCCTTGATGATGGGAACCTATAATTCATCCCTGCCACCATGTTCACTTTATCAGTGGGCTCATTGTGTCAGTTCTGGAGTGTCTGAAGAGCTTTGATGACATTCACAAGGTGAGGTACCCTGGCTATTCAGAACCTTCTCAATGGCGTGCGCTCTCTGGTGGGGAGTAACTCAAACACAAAGATCTGCATGCTTTGTTCCTGTTCCTTAACCTTCATTCTCCAATTGCTTGATCTTCCTTTTCAATGCCTGACTAATCAGCCATGCCATTTACCAACGCCGAGAAGTCTGTGTCTGTGAGCTCCAGGCCACTCTCCCCCCAGACAAAATAGACGAACAGTGTACTGCTCCCAGGTCTGTCCTCTGGGACATTTCCTCTTCTCCGTCACAGTCAGGGCCATTCCTGAACAGGGCCATATTTTGACAGGACTTTATTTTCAGTTAGCACCAATACCATGTTGAGTTATCCCTGAACCTGGCTGAGCTCTTTCCTTCTCCATCAGTTGTCAGAGGGAAACCTCCGTGAAGCCATAGGTTTGAATTGAGGAATAGACATTAGTGCACTAGAAGTAGATGATATGGACCACTGGGCCACAAATTTATGTGATTGATTTAGGCCTTTTGAGACTACTTGGGCCTGATTCCAAAAACATAATTTCTGTTGGACAATTGATTGTTGCTGCGTTCACCCAACCTTATGACTTGGTGAATATGATAATTTTTAACTTAACGATGGTTAGCGTAGGTCACATAATCACTCAGCATTCCAGGATCGGCCATCTTGTTTCTGCTAGGGTTCAGTCACATACCAGGAGCTGTTTTTCAAATAGAGAGTAGTTTTCCGCTGCAGGCGTTATGGCTGTTTTTCAGAACTTTAGATTCTGCACTTTAATTCTCCTATTGACGCTTGCCAATAGGAGCAGCCTTGGCCAACAGGATATCTTAAACACCATCAGATCTGCTGAGTCACACATCCCCAGTGGCAGGTAGATTATTCTGCTGCTGGGGTTGCAACAGAGCTCTCTCTTGTTCTTGGCCCTACTTGAAACCAGCAGCCTTCTGAGTCATCCAAATTTTTGGTCAGAGCCTTATTCTCTAGTGTGATATATTCTATCCTAAAATCTAAAGACATCTACCTACCAGCACTGCGCCTTTCTCCTGGCGGTCAGAAGTTCAAAGCACAGCAACCTGACCTTTACTTTAAACGGAACGTCCTAGAATGACCCAAACCACTGGACTTGTAGAACTTTACTAATATGCCAGCTCCTTGAGTCTTTCTATAATGCATCTCTCACCCTTTAGTAACCCATGTTCTACCAGGGCGTCCAGACTAGTTGCCTCTTCCTGCTCATGGAGTCTAGTTAGTGAGATGTCATTCATAGTGGACCATAATAATGTTCTGTGGAATTTTAAGATGACCAAGACCTCTGTGGACTGTGTCGCGTAGGAGAGTTAAAATAGCCCTGGAGAAAGACCGCGAATACACATACTGCTGTCTTCGTCATACGCAGATAACCGCTTTTATCCTCCTGTTGATGGGGACCGAGAAGCGTATTTGCCAGCTCAGTAGCTGCACCCCGAGTGCCAAAGGCTGAGTCAGTCTGCCTCAGTGAAGCTCACATCCAGCACAGCAGCTGGGACTGGGACTGCCACTTACTGGGGGTAGAGCACCATCAGGTGCCTACATTCATCTGGTTTTTGCAGGGACCACCCAGGTAAATTAAATAAAGATGCCCTGAGACCTTCACTCTTACGTCTCTCAGACCTTTGTTGATGGCGCTCACCTCTGCAATTTCTCCTGGACTGTGCTTCTGATGACTCTTTTTTGGTCAGTGTGGAAGGTGGGGAGCTGGTCAATTTCAGAGGCTTCCACTTGGCCGTTACTAACAGGATGATCCTTACTTCATAGGTCAGGGAACCAGTGTGAGGACTCTGCCAACTGCTAAGTACATCTGCCCCAATTATACCCTTGGAGACCAGGGATATAACCATAGAATGGGTCTGCAGACCCAACGGGCCCCTTGTGAGATGGACTAGGGCCAGGGTTCCATTTATCGCCTGGCCTCCGTGAACTCTCTCTCTGACGTTAGCACTGCAATAGCATTTCAGGTCCCGTGGGTCAGTCTTGGAACCCATACAGAACAGTTCTCGAAAATCAGGGTATTCTGTCCCTAGTGCACATATACTCTAGCAAAGGGCCATATGTCCCTAAAGAGAAAGATCACAGGAATATTTCCCATATGTACTTGCAGTGTCTGGGTACTGCCTTAGATCAAGAAAGCAAATAGGGATCATTATTTTCCATTCTAGTGGCTGAATGACAACCTTCTCCCCACTTTTTTTTTTATATACACAAGTTGAGAAACATCCCCGCTGACTGTTGGAGCATCACAATATCCAGTGGTGGGATTCAGATAATTTAACAACCAGTTCTCTGCCCTAATGACTGCGTTAATATATACAAAATAATATGATAAAAGGTAGTTTATTATTTAATGCATTTAATACTTAAGAACAGTAAAAGAGGTACACAAGGCTGTTATAAGAAAAAGCTTTAAAATATTAATGAAAAAATATTAAATAATACCTGACAACAAACAATAAAACTGTTATTTAAGATATTTCCATGTTGCTTCTTTTTTTTTTTTTTTTTAAAGATTTTATTTATAGATTTTTAGAGAGAGGGGCGAGAGATAGGGAGAAAGGGGGTTGGAGAGAAACAGGAAGCATCAACTCGTAGCAACTGCTTCCCACATATGCCTCAACTGGGGCACATGGGCCTCGAACCAGCGACCTCAGCATTCCAGGTTGAATACTTTATCCACTGTGCCATCACAGGTCAGGCTCCATGTTGCTTCTTGATTGGCATCCTCATTTGCGATTTTTTTCACCTGTGGATGGAATGAACCTTACAACGGACGCTTAGAATATGCTGTTGTGCAGATGAACATTAAAAAAGAGTAAGGAATGTAAATTTGTGATTTCCACATTGGGCAGCTGCCCAAGTGCCCAGCTTAGAGAGAACCCTGATGACAAGTACCATTTTAACAACTGGTTCACCGAACTCAACAAAGAATTAGGTATCGGTTCTGCCAAACCAGTGTGAACCGGCTGAATCCCACCACTGACGATAGATTGGCCGTTGCCCAGTGGTGTGGGGAAGCCATTCATATTAGCCCACAGATACTGACTATGCATATTTCACCTCAGCTTAATGCTCAATGAAGTCAGATTAGTAGCTTGAAAGTGATCATGGTGGAAGTATTTACACCATGGAAATTGGCAAATGGTACAAGTAAGATTGTTTTTTAAATTTTTTATTTTATTGATTTTAGAGAGAGAGAAAGGGAGAGAGAAAGAAATAGGAACATAGATCTGTTCCTGTATGTGCCCTGACTGGGGATCAAACTGGCAACCTCTGTGATTTGGGACGATGCTCTAACCAACTGAGCTGTCTGGCCAGGGCTCCCCCACCCCAAGAGAACTGGTTATTAAACATTTACCAGCTCACCACCATTGCTGCAGATCCCTAATGTTCAAAGCACCCTGACTTCTACTCTGACCTGCTGCCTCTTATGGTATTTATGGCCACTATGGTTCTGATGGTTAAATGCAGCCACCTAGACTTTACCATCCCTTAATCCCATCAAACCCACTGATCCAGCATCTCCCACCATCAATTTCAGCTTACAGAGGAAAGCCAGCACTAAGCTTCTCAAGGATGCTAGCGCCTCCGTCATCCAAGTGATCCTGAATTCCTTCCTGAAGGGGCCATCCTAGGCCATCCCGGAGGACATGGTCAGGTGGTGGGGTTCTCAGGTCTTATAGAGTACATCTATGCTAACATTCCCTCTTTCCCGATCCCTGGTCATCCCTTCGTCAATACCACACCAAGGAAGTCCAAAATCTCCACTTAATTGACTGTAGGCCATCATCCTGTTCAAGTCAGAAGTCACCCCAACAGATTGTGAGGACAGGCTTTAGATGTCCTTTTCAGAATATGAATAAGATCCCCAAGTCAAAAAATATTTCCCGTCTAGTCTACTATTTATTCCCCTTCCCCCAAAATCCATTCCTACACACTATACTCAGGTAGCTGCCAGCACTTATTACCAAGATTCTACACTTCCTTTAGCAGTTAAGCTCCTTCCTCCCACAACAGAGACTACTTTGCAGCTTGGGATGATTGTTGAGTAAGTTTAAGGTGGACTTAACGTATATTATGAAATGATCACCGGAATATGCTTAGTGAACATCCACCATCTCATACAGGCAGAATCAAAAGGTAAAGCAAAAATAATATGATTTTTGTGATGAGAATTTTCTCCATTTGTCAGATGCAGAAAACAAGGCCACCAACTTCTCCAGACCCAACACGTGGAGTCAGCCGCGTGGGGTGGGCCTGACTCTGGACCCCCTCCTGGCCAGGCTGTGTTAGCCCCGCAGTGGCTATGCCTTGGGAGAGTTAAAACTCCATTCAGCTTTTCCCAAGCCAGCTCCTTCCAGAACTTAGCTTATGCGACTCGAATGAGCACCAGAAGGCCAGCTGGCAACCAGCCTTCGTCTCACGTGTTTTCCCAAACACAAGACTGCCCCAAGGAAAGGGCCCGAGAGCGAACTTAGCGGACTTGAGCTCAGCCCCTACGCCCTGTGGAAGCCCTGAGCTGCGTTCCTGTGCTCTCCAAACGGGGTGGCCACAGGGGCCTCCTGCAGGGCTAACTTTGTGACCCTTGCTGCCCTTCAGATCATGTTCCTGTCCTTGCAGTGGCGGGAACATAGACCCTTCTCTCCCCTTCCTGGTCTCAGGAGCATTAATCAACTTCAACTGTCCCCAAGAGCCAGCAGCACCAATTTCTTAATAAACCGGGACTGTCATTGGAGATGAAGATGACTGCAAAAGCTTGGAGCATCCCGACTTCCCTGCACTGCGAGTGCAGGGAAGGAACCAGGGTGGGTGGGGGTCGGGAGGGCCGTGCCCTCCAGAGCGGTCCCTGTGGGCGGGGCAGGAGGGGCAGCTGCCTTCTCCTCCCTCCCTCCTCCTCGCTCTCCTGGATGCCCCCGAGTGACGTCACCGTGATGACTGCTATAGACTGAGACTCCTTAGCTGTCTTTTTTTCCAGCGAGATGGTTCGGTGCGTGGTCTGTGGTATTACACACGTTTGCAGCAGGTGGAGACGAACAGTGCTGTGCAGGTTGGATGCTACAGGACCATAAGTGGAAACAGATCTCCCCAGGCCCCGGGCACTTTGTCCTCCTGGTGGGAGGACCGGCATGCCCCTGGTAGATGCTCAGTGTGCACTGCTTGGCCAGCCCCCTGGCCCTCTCCACTCAAACCCAAAACTCCAGCAGGTGAGGGAGCTTTCGCTTCTGTAACTGCCATGCTAGTCACACGTTCAATATTTGCATACAGGTACAAGCTGCCAGATCAGGTTAAAATGTTTGCAATCTGGACGTGTAACTATTTAAATGCCCAGGTTGCTAACCTCTCTCTGCACCTTCCTGTCGTCAATACAAAAGCCGGTGACCAGGCAGCCGGGACTGTGACTGCTGTTTACAGCGTCTTCAAAGAGCAGGGCGCCGCGCTAAGCATTTTATAGATAGTCTTTCATTTGACCTTCCCCATAATCCTATTTGGTAGGTTGTTTTTATCAGTCACGAGGAGATGTTTGAAGCCTAGAGAGGTTAGTGATCTGCTCCATGTCGCTCGGTCAGTTAAGTGGCAATATCCAGTTTGAATTTGGGGCTGGAGAGTCTACATCCTGTTCTCTTCCCACGACATGAGCTGTACCTTTCAGTAAATTAATAAATGAGCGAGTCTTGACAGAGCACCTACTGTGTTCCAGGATCTGAGCTAGGAACTTTCACATTGTATTCTTATTTACCTGATGACAATCTTGTTTTATAAGGGAGGAAAAGAAAGTCCTGGCTGGCTAGCGATGAACAGAACTAGAATTTGAATCCCAATTGACTTTAAGAACTTTTCCTCCCCTCCCCTCACCTCCCCTCCCCTAATTAATCATGTATCAATTTGGCTAAGGTTAGAATCAAATTAGCATGTTTTAGAGATAATTCACACACTGTGCCTAGCTTAGTATTTGGCACACGGGAGGCACTTGAAGTATGTTAATTCCTACTCCGTTGAACCCTCAAATCACCTAGAGAAGTTTTTTTGTGTTGTTTTTTTTTACAGAGACAGAGAGAGGGATAGATAGGGACTGACAGACAGGAACGGAGGGAGATGAGAAGCATCAATCATTTTTTTGTTGCAACACCTTAGTTGTTCTCATATGCTTTCTCATATGAGCCTTGACCGTGGGCCTTCAGTAGACTGAGTAACCCCTTGCTTAAGCCAGCAACCTTGGGTCCAAGCTGGTGAGCTTTGCTCAAACCAGATGAGCCTGTGCTCAAGCTGGTGACTTCAGGGTCTCAAACCTGGGTCCTCCGCATCCCAGTTGGACGCTCTATCCCAGGGGTCCTCAAACTACGGCCCACCGGCCGCATGCGGCCCCCTGAGGCCATTTATCCGGCCCCCGCCGCACTTCCGGAAGGGCCACCTCTTTCATTGGTAGACGCATCCTGTGCTCCTGGAGTACTGTATGTGGTGGCGCCACAAAATGCGGCCTTGCTCACGCACAGTACTACTTCTGGTGACGCAGGACGCCCGCATCACGGCTCCGGAAGCACGTCATATCACTTGTTACGGCTAAAAGTGACAGATATGGAACCGGACATTGACCATCTCATTAGCCAAAAGCAGGCCCATAGTTCCCATTGAAATACTGGTCAGTTTGTTGATTTAAATTTACTTGTTCTTTATTTTAAATATTGTATTTGTTCCCTTTTTTTTTTTTTTTTTTTACTTTAAAATAAGATATGTGCAGTGTACATAGGGATTTGTTCATAGTTTTTTTTTTTTATAGTCCGGCCCTCCAACGGTCTGAGGGACAGTGAACTGGCCCCCTGTGTAAAAAGTTTGGGGACCCCTGCTCTATCCACTGTGCCACAGCTGGTCAGGCTCACCTGGAGAAGTTTTACCACTACTTCCTCCCCACTTCCTGTTTAGTAGAAAAGAGGCAACTTCTCTTCTAGGGACACAGGAAGTGGAGCTTCTGCCTCTCCCAGTAGGCTGCTCTGTCCTCCGCCTGGAGAGCTGTGCTTGCAGATGGTCTAGCTGGCAGCTGGAAGCTCAGCCCTTTCAGGGCCACTTAGAAGAGAGAATCCTGTCCGCACTGGGACTCCTTTCTGTCAGTTTCTGAAAAATTAATGAAAAGCAAAACTTCGCAGGATCTCCGTACAGGCTTCTTGTTTTCTCTTCTTTCTTGTTTTGCAAAGAAGGGCCCCTGCTGGCTTTTTAAGCCCAAGGAATCTTAACAAACACTTGCTGTAAAGCACCTCCCCCCCCCCCCCAGATTGCCTCTCCCACTCCAGAGATTTGAGTTCCGATCCCTGGGAAGGCGCAGAAGAGAAGGCAGGAAGGATACGCAGTCTCATTAAGTTTCTTTGCTGTGTTGGTCGTCTTTCCCAGAGGGGGGTGTTATACTCCCTTCATAATACTCGGCCCCTCTCACAAAGTGGCAGCTGCTTCCTCTCAACTTTCATTCTTGGCTGAGAATATGTTCACGGGGATTTCACGAACGCCTCCCCAAATACCTGCTTACTGACTTTCTCCGAGCACTTCTGCGATGGCTCAAGGATGTGGCCTCTCTGCAGTCGGCTTCCTCTTGGCTCAGGCTGCGCACCTTCTTCCCCAGCACTGCCTGGAGGGGGCAGGCTGCTCTGCCCTACCTCCTGTCCCCTGGACGGACCCTCACTCTCTGGCCTGCCTGTGTCCTGCCCCCACAGCAGCTGGTGGCAGCTGCCCAGTCCTTGGCTGGGAAGCCACCCCTGAGGCCCTGCCCAGGTCCTGACGCAGTGTGGGTCTCCACACTCCACTCATGAGCTCCTCGTCCTCATCTCTCCAGCCTTGCAATACCCCTGGGTATGACGGCGTTCTGTATGTTCGTTAATGTAGAGTACTCTTTTTTGGGATAGGTCTCCTGACTTCTGAGATCAATCTGTTTGGATAAATTTTATTATGCCAAGTACTGGACCTTGGTCTTGGGATCTCCTTTGGAATAATAAAATAACCAACGTATATAGCTCAGGTACTGTTCCAAGGTCTGCATTCACTTGATCCTATAATAACCCTATTAAGTAGGTACTGTTCTTCTTCACATTTTAAAGATGAGAAAACCGAGACCAGGGGAGATTCCATCACTTTCCCAATGTCGCACTCGGAAGTGGTCGAGCAGGATGTTAATCTGGTCCCCTTTGCACCCTTAACCATGATTTTCAATTTCTCCGAGCCAGTGGATACCTGGAGTCAAGCTGAGCACTTGGAGAAGGAAGCTTTGCTTTCCTTGACCTTGGGGGCTGTGCATGGACCCCACCCCTTCCATCTCAGCATCCTCATTTCTCACTCCCTTTGCGGAGCTTCTGCTGCAGCTGAGAGAAACTGCCCCCCCCACCCATGACCTCTGCTTTCTGCATTTGCTCATCTGTCGCAGCTGCCCTCGAATGTCCCCCTTCTCTGCCTCAACTGAAATCCAACCTTGCCCTCCGTACAAAACCACCTCTAAATCTTCTCTACCCCAGGAAGATGTCCTTGTCTTATCCAGTTCTTCCCATCTCCTGATTCAAATCCACGCTGCTCTCCTTACTGGGTGGGGGGAGGGAAAAGCCAGATGAGAATGTTTTCTTTGTGGGTGACCCTGGAGACCTCACCAGTGACCATCTTTATCCAAGCTGGGACATCCTCCCTAAAACCCCAGGAGTCTTCCCCTCTTATCAGCTCATGCAACGGCTCCATTCTCCTTTGAGCAGGGCACTGGACCGAGATCGTGGAGGAGGCTAATATAACAAGGGCCCTAGACACCCTCGCAGACTAGTGTGGGTTGATCGTGCAAGTGTCTAAATAACGACAGTGTGAAGAAACAGGTCAGCGGTGTCTCAACAGAGACATCAGTGCCGGAGGGACCTGAGTTGGGCAGAACCCCCGTGAAGAACGGGCAGGTGGGAGCTTGAATGAGGTAGCCATTGGAGTCTAACTCTTTTAAAGAGCTGAACCTTAAAGGGAAGTGGAGATGGGGAAACACTGAATCAAGGGGGCTGTTCATTGGCTGAAGATCTGAGAGGCTGGAGCTTGTTTGTGTGACTGTAGGAAGGAGCCAGTCTGAAAGAGAGGGTGAAGACACAGAAAAGGATCTAATTAAAGTCGGCCCCTGAGGAAGCAAGAGAGCATGGCTGGGGTCAGAGCCAGAGCGCAGGGGAGGCGAAGGGCAGCTCTCCCTGTAGGGCCGGTGGGCGAGGGAGGCCACTGACAAGTAAACAATGTTGGAAAGTGGAGGAAGAAACAGGAAAGGAAGTGAAATGGATTGTTTTAAGGCTAACGGGAGCTATTTGGATAAAATCACATTATCACTTTTGACCCAGTATCACTGAGATGGAAATCTCTGCACAAGGAAAGCTTTTTTCAAGTCCTGGCTGGTATCCTGCATATATGACAGAGCCAAATCCTCTGGTCAAAGAATATGGATAATTCTTGGAGGTAGTGTCAAGGAGATATTGCCAATAATGGAAAAGTGCTTCAAAAGGACAGTATAAAGTGCTTCCAAATGGAAGATGGATCAGCAATTACAGTGTAGGTGGATGCCCCTAACTATTGATTTCCCCAATCTCATGTATATAGCTGGTAAAAATGAGCTCTGGCTAAACAAGCTATCTAAAAAGCCAATTGGGTGCAGTCTCTCTGTCTCTCTGTCTCTCTGTCTCTCTGTCTCTCTGTCTCTCTCTCACACACACACACACACACACACACACACACACAACCTTCTCCTGGCCTTAACAGGCCCTCTCTACAGTTCAAGTCAGGTATTGAATCCTGAAACATTAGGCACCACAAGAAGATGTCTTAATTTATATTGGTACCCCACCCACAAAGTTGGGGGGGTCTGCATCTTCCTGGAAACCGCCCCACTTCCCAGCCAGAGGGTAAAATTAGTTTGACTTCGCTATCCTGAGCCTCCTTCCTCCTTCTCTTCTTGGCAGTGGGGTCCTTCTCTCTCCTCCAGGCACGCCACCTCCGGACCTCTGCTCTGCATGCACCTGCCAGGAAACTCAACATTCAGGGCAGAGGCCGAAATTTCACTGGGTATTTCCACCTTACTGTAAATCTGAGGAACCGTGTTTGCTCTCTAGGGGGGCGTGGTTATTCAAAGACTTCCCTTTTAATCGCAATCGAGGCTTTGATCTCTTTTAGAAGAGTGGGACGTTCAGAAGCAGGAGAGAGAGAGAGCTTTGGACACCAAAACCTTTCTTAGCACATGAACATCTTTAACTATGTTTATTGCAAATTTTGTCTGGAACTATGGCTCCTCCTGCCTGTGAATGGGCAGACGGAGGTCACTGGGGTCACCCTTGCCCCAAGTGTAAACCATGAAGTCTCAGCCTCCGTGAGCCCTGGTCCTTCCTCCATCCGGCTCTTGTTCGACCTCCCAAGCCTTCCAGAACGAGAGCAGAGCGCCAGACACTTTGTTGGGACGATGGCCCAGTAATGGCCCAAACCTTTAAAGTACCCTCTCTCTGGCATCCTGCTAGTTTTCCTTCTTTATAGTTCTTTGTTGATAGAAAATGAATGCGATACAGCAAAAATACTTAAAGATAAACACAATACTTTGTTAGCAGAAACACAGTCTTAACGTTTGATGACCCCTTATTTCTTCTATCCCCTTATTGAAGTTAGAGGCAGTTGGATGGCACTCACCCTTTAACTGTACCAAGGCACCTTGGGACGCCCACAATCCAGGTGTCGGGTAGCGGCTCTGTGCGGGCTATTTCTCTCCAGCTTCATCTCCAGGCAACCGAGCCTTGGAAAAGTCCTGTCTCTCTAACTCTGTTCCCTGCATCCTTCTATACCACAGGATGAAAAATCAGAGCTGACACCATGTGGATTATTTATGTGGATAAAATCCCACCAGGCTGCTTGTGGTGGAGGACAAGCATTGCCCTTCTACAGCTCGAGCCCTCAAAACACCAATGCACTCCATGTGATAATTAGTTGCCCTGAGAACATGGTTTCTTTAAAAATTTCCAAGACGCCGGTGGTGGAAAGTCCGTGGAGCTGTGCGGCCTGGTTCAGCTCATGGGGTGCTGTGACTCAGCATCCCTGGGATAGAGATTCCCCCAGACACTAAAATAAACCTCTGAAATGCAGTGTGGGTTACACTGGGACTTTATACTTCGCCCTGAGATGTTACTTGTCTCTCTGTCCTTGAAGGTGGCATTGGGCCACCAAGAATGACAGGGAGCCTGCACCAAAAGGGGAACTCAGGGAAAGACACACAGCCAAGTTTTAAACATAAACTTTCCTGATTATATAAGCAACATAAGTGATGCATACCCACTGAGCAAATTTTGGAAATAAAAGAAAGCATAAAGAGAAAAAAAAATTTAAATTACCCATCATCTCATCTACCCATAATAACACGAAGGTATATTTCCTTTAAGCTTTTTGAATATTTTTACAACATAGAACCCTCTCAATGTACAGTCTTATATCTGAATTTTTGTACTTTACATTATATCGTGAACATAACCAGTTTGATTATGTAGTTTCAAACCCACCAGGGTATAAACTTGGAATATTTTTACTTTTCCAAAAAGTGTCACTACTGTGTTATGTCCCGTCTCCTTCTCCCGCTGGGAAAACATTCTTGACAACAGCTCGTGGGACTCCGTCACCTTCAGTCACGCAGTTATTGAAACGGTCACGTGTTTGGTTGTTAAGCCTAGTGTTTCACAGTAAAATTTTTTCAGTTTCTTATCTGATTGACTCAACACTTCCCAGATATCCTCCTCATCCCCAAGGGACTGGCGCGACTTGCAGCTTGGACTGACGGCCAGTACAGAGGGAGCGGAGGGCTGAGGGAACATCCCGTACCTGTCCTCCTCCCTCCCTGTCCTTGCCCCTGCTGTATCGGGAGCAGCAATATTTAGGAGAGAAAACTGGTGGAAAGCCCTCCTATGTGACTGCCCTTGGTAAGTTCCCATCCCTTCCTGTTGGTCCTCAGCACGAGTCTAGCTCTCTGTCATCTGGTCCCTGGAGATGGGCAGGGGGCCCCCAAGTCTTTATGCTGAGAGTCCTGTCCCCATGCTACTCCTTTCTGCCCCCGGCTCCAGCTTAGCTACCCTGCTCATATACCTGCCATGGCCCTACTGTGTGGTCTGTGGGCACGGGCGCTCTCTGGAGGGAACTCCAGGAGGCGTTTCTTACCCCTTGTCCTTCGGCCACGCCCATTGCAATGATTCTTCTTCTAACTCTGGCAGAACTTAGGAATAAGATACCAGGCCCCCCTTGGGTCCACCCTGACAGTTATAAACCATTCTCTTGGGAACCCCTCTTTTAGCTCAAAGGCAGAATAAGTTGCATTTTCTCCGTCTCCTCTTCCGCGGAGAGATAAAGAGTAGATAAACTCTCTTTACAAACATCCTACTCCCTAAAAAGGTGACTTCTGTTTATATCTCCACGATAAAGAGCCATTAAATCAGTTCAAATTTTGTCAGTTCTGTCTGTATGGGGAGTCTCTCAAGATTAAGAATTGGGTCTCCTTCAAACTGGGCCTATACTGTTTAACGACTTTGTGTTCAACCTTTATCTCTGATTAAACTGCACTGTTACCCAGGGTAAAGGTTTCAATTAGTACCATCCTATTTGGTAAACATAGTTTCATGGGTACGTTTATTTCTGTCATGTGGATTACCATGTCGTTACACATTTACGTTGCTTCTATTTTTATATTATAAACAATGCAGTAGCAAACATCTTTGTTCACAGGCAACATAATTTCCTTAGGATTATAACTAAAGGTTGTTATGCACCTCTTCTATGTCGGCATTTTAAAAAATCTAGTCCTTTACAAGAATTATTGTATTTAGTCCTCGGAGACTATAAATGCTATTACTAGATTGGTAGATACACAGAGTTTATTCCTTCATTAATCAATCATATTAAGCTCCTACAGACATCAGGCGCTGTTCTCAGTGTGGTCATCCACCTCTCTGCCCTGATACCGGTACACTGCACCAGCCCTGAAGCCTGCCCCGTGATGGCAGTGGCTGGGTGGGAGCCGGGCCGGGCAATCTCCCCACCAGACTCAGCAAATCCACAGGACACCAACGCACTGGAATCAGGCCCCAGGTGCTCCCCCTTTCTTCAGGAATAAAGTAAAAAGCACAGAGTATGCCAAAAACCACCAGGAGAAAGCTCTGGAGCTCCTTGCCTTGTGTCAAGCCCTTGAAGAGTCAGGAAGTAGAAAGAGGTACTCTCCAAGGTGCTGAAAATAGAGCAGTCACTATGTACGCATGTACAGAAAAAGGACCAGTGGCCCTGGGTTTGGTCATCACTCGATGTTCTGAAGGGTCATCAGGATAGGTACCCATCTTCCAATACTATTTTCAGTCAAAAGGGAAACTGAGTTCTTGACTTTACCTTCTCTTTCCTGTAGTACCAGTCCTGTCATCTGTGGACTGACCCGTACTTCCTGGAGAAGGGGGCGTGGGAAAAGGCCCTTCAGCTCTCTGAACCCTAGGAAAGCCTGGTTAGTCAAGTGTGAGAGGGGGAGAACTGGAATATGTCCTGCTCTGGGTAATCTTGCTTTCCTTTTTGCCCAACACCAGTGCTTGTCTTCTACTGAAAAAAACAGTAGGTTTGGACAAGAGGAGATATCACAGCAGTGAGAAACTTGGGCATATGGTCCTGTCGTCTCAAGTCTGAATTTAATAATTCTTGTAAGTAGCGCTGTGGATCATGGGCTGGCAGGGGTTAGTTCTTCCTTGTGTAAGTCCAGGGGTAGGCAGTGCAGGGCCGAAGCACCTTCTCAGGAATGTCACCCAAGGCCCGGGTTCCTTTTCTCTTCCCAGTGTGGCTTGTTAGCCTGCTGTCTGCATCTCCAGAGTTGCAAAATAGATGCTTCAGGTCCAGGTTTCAGGTTTCTGTTTCAGACAAGAAGAATGTGTGAGTGTTATGGTAGATGAGTCATCTCTTTAAAAAAATGCTTTCATGGGCCCTGGCCGGCTGGCTCAGTGGTAGAGTGTCGGCCTGGCATGTGGAAGTCCCAGATTTGATCTCCGGCCAGGGCACACAGGAGAAGCGCCCATCTGCTTCTCCACCTCACCCCCTCTCCTTTCTCTCTGTCTCTCTCTTCCCTCCCACAGCCAAAGTTGGAGCAAAGTTGACCTGGGTGCTGAGGTTGGCTCCGTGGCCTCCACCTCAGGGGCTAGAATAGCTCCAGTTGCAATGGAGCAATGTCCCAGAGGGCCGAGCATTCCCCTGGTGGGTATGCCAGTGGATCCCGGTTGGACACATGCAGGAGTCTGTCTCTCTGCCTCCTGGTTTCTCACTTCAGAAAAATACAAAAACAAAACAAAAACTGTTTTCATTGCTCTGGCCAGAGAGCTCAGTTGGCTAGAGCATAAAGATTGCTGGTTCGACCCCTGGTCAGGGCACATATAGGAACAGCTCAGTGTTCTCTCTCTCCCCCTCCTCACTGAAATCAATCCATAAAAAATTTTTTTAAATGTTTTTATAGATCCATCTCATTGACCAGGCTCTCTTATTAAAAGAGAAAGTGTAAAAGACACGATTTTAGCTTTTCTAATCTCTATAGTAGAGAAAGGCGAGGGAGAAGCCGGTTGTTAATGCCTCATTATCCTTGTAACCTGTACCATCATTTCTGCCCATGTCTCTGTAAGATGGGGATGCCAATACCTACCTCGTGTGGTCATTTTGATGTTGCCTATCTTGCAGGATCGAGAGAATGTGTGATAAGTCTTTAACATAGTCCCTGGCATGTCGTAGGTTCTCTAAAAACTTAGAAAAACAACAACAGTATGTGAGACCAACGCTCCTAAGCCGTGGATGAAGGAAATAGACAATACAGAATAGGGTCTCACCCTAGGCTTTCTCACTTAGCTGGGAGCTCGGCTGAATTCTGAGCATTTATATTGATAATGTTTATTGATGGCAGCTGGCAGGGATCAGAAGCCTGCCAGCAATCTCAGTCAGCTCCGCAGTGAGAGTTATTACACATGGAATATTTAAGAATGCATCCCATTGGGCACGATGTTTGTGATGATCTGCCTCCCTGTCAGGACGTGTCTCTGAAGAGATGCGAGTGAAGGTCACACAGGTCCACCCTTTCAGATGTGGACGCGGTGTGTCTGGCCATGTGACCTGGCTGCGCCACTTCCTCTCAGTGGGGCCTCGGGGTAAACCTGTGTGCACTTCAGTTATTTGTAAACTGGGGTCATAACAATGCCTACCCACCTCGGAAGATTTCAGAGATCAAATCAGGCGACATAGGCTACAGCCCTTTGTGAAGCCCAGGTATTCAAATAAAAACCAGGTTTAAAACATGGACGCAGCAGGCGTGTGTGTGGGAGAAGGAGGGTTTTGGCGACTCTCCCCTGTGAGGAGACCCCTCTCTCCCTGTTAACACTCTCATCGCATGAGGCCCAGCCACCTCCTCTAGATCTGGGGACATGATCCTAGGCTAGGCCAAACTGTCAAGCGGACAGTTTGTCCTCCCCTCCCATTCTGTGACCACCCCTTGCTGCCCCAGGACATTTACATTTCCACGTGTGTCCAGCCTGTCAGACAGCCCCTGTGTGCTCCACCGGAGGAGGCAACAGAAGACTTATTTTGTAATTATGTTGAGCTCTACCAATTGCTGGACCCTATGCTGGGTGCTCTGTATTTTCTGTATTTATAACGTCAACACCCTCTTTTCAGATATATATATTTTGTACTTAAGTGTGTATAATTTTAACAGAGAGACACATGAGGCTCACACGGGCTAAGCTACTTGCCCACGGTGACATAGCCAGTAAGCGGCCAGAGTGGGACTGCCATCCAGCTCTAACAAGATCAGAGTATCAGCTGGGGGACAATCTGTCCAGTGGTGTCATTTTAGAGATGACCATTCTAAAGGTTAGAGCAGTGAGGCGACTGGCCTGAGGCCACACAGTGATACCAGGGCTAGAACTGGATTCCAGACCTCCGAATGGCCAGACGGACCACTTCCCTCCTGTGCAATCACGTAGTCCTGATGGCAGAGTGTCGGCTGTCAGCTGAGGGGCAGGAAGGGAGTCCCAGGGCAGGGCGGCCGCATCCCCCCCCCCCCGAAATCAGACCACGAGGTCCGGCGGCAGGCAGGGGCTGGTTCCTGGGGGACCGAGTGTTGACACTCTTCTCCCTTCGGCAATCTGTCTCTTCACTGGAGGCCCGGCCAAGCCTTGCTTCAGCTTCCAGGGAGGACCTGGGGGGAGGAGGCGAGGGGCGGGGGCAGAAGAGAAACAAAGAGCAAGAGGGAGCAGAACCAGGCAGGGGGGAAAATCGATGCCTCATGGCGAGCAGGTGGGAGCCGCGCTTGTGATAAATATTTACCGTGCAGCAGTCTAATGATTTTAGCAATGTTTTTTTTTTTTTTTTCCAACTGTACTGAGTGCTTGTGGGATTGTTTTTCAAGAAATAAACTACATTAAAGCTCAGTCATTAAGAACTTCAAGGAGGAGGGAGTGCAGGCTCCTGGCCCATTAGCACACCCTGTAGTTAAGTAAGGGCCTCATTCCTAATGCATTTTTAATTTATTCTGTTTTGTAAAATAAAACTTTAAACCGCTCTTTGTACCATCAAATTCGCAGGCCGCTCCCGAGCCGGCCCTTAGCCGCGGGGCTGCGGTGAGCTGTGTGGGGTGGTCGCACAGAGCCGCGGCCCGAGTGTGCTCCTGCCCCGGGCTTCCGGGCGGCTGGCGGCTGGCGGCTCGGCTCTGTGCCGGAGGCCTGCTCGGTTTCTCCTGGCTTGCCAAGCCGGCTAGGCTGAGGTGGGGCACAGTGGCTTAGAGCCTTAGAAAATCTGTGGGTATAGAAAGAGAGGGAGACCCTGGGAATAGGGTCCTCTACTGAAGGGGCTTTTAGAGACCTCAGAGAGCCTCCTTTAATGAGAAGCAAGAGAGGGGGCCACGAATGCCAACACACCTAAAATGCATTGGCTCATCCATCCTCTCAACAGCTCTAGGAAGCAGGTATTAATCTCCTTGTCATGCAGAGGAGAGAATATGGTTGAGAATGACTAAATCACTCGTTCAAGCTCAAATGACTGTCTGACAATGAGTGACAGGTTCACCTTGTCACTCATGTTAGGCTGACTCCCCAGGCGGGCTGTGAGGAGGGCAGGCAGAGGGCTAACACGACCGCCATACAGTGAGTTTGAGGCTGGGTCTAAGGCAGGGGTCTCAAACTCAACTCAGCATGTGGGCCGCAGAGCAAGATCACAGCTGTTTGGTGGGCCGCACTAGGTCTACAAAAGGCAACTGTTACGCAACACTTTTCTCACTGCAGTTGAAAACAAAAAAAAAATCAGTACAACAAGCACAATCGTACATGCAGTTTACTCAGTGTCACAAAACGACCAGAAACTGTAGTTCGCATCACAACTGCTGTTAACTAAGCTAATATATAGCTATGATGCTAGAGAAATAAAAAATACAAGTAGGCCCCTAGGCTTACTTAATTTTATCCAAAATATTTTGAACTTCGTGGATTAGTCTGCGGCCCGTGGGCTGCGAATTTGAGACCCCTGGTCTAAGGCTTGCCTTGCCTTCTAAGGAAGGCAGGAAAGCTGCCTGCCCGAGGGACAGCTGAACTGAGTGATTTGAACTTTTTTTTTATTTTATCTTTCTCCCCTACCAACTTTCTTCCTAAAAATCTCCCCCCTTTTCCTTCAGGTCTCTGCTCACATGTCCCCTTATCAGAAAGGTCTTCCCTGACCACTCTCATGAGAGTCCCTCCCAGGACCGCCCAGGACCCCGCCCCCTTAGCCTGCCCTGTGTTCTTCATGGCGCTTTCCACCGCCAGACTTCTCACGTTTACCTGTTACTGGCTCGTTTTTAGTCTCCCTCACTAGACTGTAAGTTCTGTGTGGACAAGAATTTCATCTCCTTTGTAACATGTGGAAGAGTATCTGGCATATAATAGAGGATCAATAGATAATTGTTGAATAAGTAAGTGCACTTTCTAACTCTGGGATCCTTCTCAGTCACTACAGTTATTAACAAATGGCAATTTGTGGGCAGCAGTAATTGAACTAGCAGCTTGAGAAAGTTGTAGGAGGAGTTGACATTTCCAAGGGCAAATTCTCTGAATCCCACAAGGTGCCTCAAAGACTAGTCAAACCGGTCTTCTCATTTTAGAGATGAGGAAGCAGCCCAGAGAGGCAGAGCGATGTGCCCAAAGTCACACAGCTTGTCAACTCAGGTCTCCTTATGCACCATCTGATTCTCTTTCCACACAGCAGACCCTCATCTCTAAGCTCTGATGGCTTCTGAGGCCTTTTCAGAGACCCGCACGACATCCAGTCTTTGTGGGAAGTCTGGCTCAGTTCCACAGTCAAGATTAGTTCCTCAGCTTGGGAGAGCGAGGGGCTGAGACCCGTGCTGAGTCCGCCAGTGGGCTGCAGACTCCTTGCTCGTGTCTGCTTGCTAACCCCACCTGACAGCCCCGCCCCTGGCTGGCTGGGACCGCAGGTGCCACAAGAGGCTGCCTTCCTGCTGTGACTTCCAAGGCTCTGGAAAGGACCCCTTACTCCGTATCTGCTTTCCCCAAGCCTGAAGATCCTCTGACAGAATACCAACCCCGCCACGATGAGAGAGAGGTGCGTTTTCTGAGAGAGGGAGGAACACCCTGACTCGAAGTCACTCGAAGGGATGAGACCGGGAGGAGATCTCACACTGATTCTCTCTAAAAAGCCTGTTGGTGTGTATGGGTGGGAGGAGCCTTCGGTCCTGCCACAAACCTGTGGCCCAGCCCAGGTAGAGTTGGCTGCCCTGCCCCCCATCCCCACCTTGGACACCCAGGCAGGGTGGTGACCTGGGAGACATCTGCCTGCGTGAGAGGAGCCACTTCCTTGGAAGAGGTTTCTGGATATATGATTATCTATGAGAGGAAACCCCAGACGTTTACTAAGCATCTACATGTGTCCAATATTACATCAGGTGCTTTCACCCAGTTTTTCAACCAGGGAGGACAAATGAGATTCATCCTATGAAAAGATGAGCAACCCCAGGCTCAGAATGGTATGCGAACTTGCCCTGA
The DNA here is from genome assembly GCF_036850765.1 of Saccopteryx bilineata. Taxonomy (NCBI): domain Eukaryota; kingdom Metazoa; phylum Chordata; class Mammalia; order Chiroptera; family Emballonuridae; genus Saccopteryx; species Saccopteryx bilineata. Next base: position 69,093,540 of record NC_089500.1, read on the forward strand.
CCGATCCAGGCAGCTCTGGTCCTCAAGCAAAGGGACTTCCTCTTTGACCAAACGGACTCAGTGTGTGGGTGGTGTGTTCGCCTGGCAAAGCCGCTCCGTCCTGGGGAGACTCGCAGGAGACCGTCTCAGCGATCGTCCTTCAAGGAGCCGAGCTGGGGGGGGCCATGGGGAGGAACTGCCAGGAAGATCCTTTGAAGCCCAAACAGTTGCCACCCCCTGCTTGTTACTGTCGCGGCGATCCATGAGGCCAGCTCACCGCCCAGCACACCCGCCCTCTGATCTGCGGACCATGCATGCTGATGGGCCAGATTACAGGGCCCAACTTAAGTGTTGTTTTTAATCTTCATTAGTGGGGAGAAAATAGTGGCCAGACCCTCAGAGCTTCTTGCCCCCATATCAGACAATAAGTGCTAGCCTTGATGGGACCAAGTCCAGCATCTAGTGGCCTGTCCCCTCTCTCCAGTCCCCTCTCCATCCCGGCACAATGCAGGAAGCTTCCTCCTCACCTTTCATGAAAAAAAAAATCGCTCCTGTGTCTCTTGATAGCCCTATCAAGTGTGTAAGGGCTATCCCTCCCTGACCGCTGGTATTTCTCAGCTCGGCTCACACTTTATTTTCAGGATATCAATACCAACAGATCATTTGAATTTCCATGGCAACTTGCCGCACACACGTTTGTTGAGAAAATAGCCCACAAGTTCGTGATGTTGGTGGTGACTGGGTGGGGGAAAGGGCCTCCACTAACAGTCAGCTCTGGGACCCGTGCTTTCTGCCGGGGAACTTGCGCTGTTAGAGTCAGCCTCTCAGCTCAGGAGTCCAGACTCGGGAGTTCCGTTGCCTTTACCAGAGGAAGGAAGTCATCAATTTGGAAGAATACAGCTTCTAGTAGAGACAACTGGAGCAGAATGCCTAAAGGACATCGTGTGACAGGGAGTGAGGAAGGACTAGGCTGTAGTAGGAGGTAAGGACGGGAAGAGAAGGGGTTCAGTGATACCAAGAAGAAAGTCTCTGATGAGCCCACCTCGAATTCAGAAGGAATACTAGAATACCGGTGCAGGGGACTCTGTGTAATGTCGCCTGTGTTACCGGTGCTTCAGCACAGTGAGTCAGGATTCCCGTCTACCCTGGGAGCGTGTGGAGGAGGGGATCTCCGGGGGTCACAAGGAACCACCTGGTCTAAGAGCCTAGCTTTTCATGTGAGAAAAATGAAGGCCCACAGAGATGATGCGAGTGTATGGAATAGAGCTATTCCGTGGCAAAGATGGAGCTGGAGTCTGGGCTTCAGGTTCAGTGCTCTTTCACTTGATAAGTGCATCCACTCACCTTTTCCATCCACCCACCCATTCACCCACCCACCCATTCACCCACCCATCCATCCATCCACCATCCACCATTTATCCACCCATCCATCCATTCATCCACTCATCCATATTCATCCATCCATCCATCCATCCATCCATCCATTTATCCATCCATCCATCCATCCATCCATCCATCCATCCATCTACCCTCTATCTATCCACCCACTCATTCACCCATCCACCCACCCATCCATCCATCCACCATCCACCATCCACCCAGCCATCCATCCATCCATCCATATTCATCCATCCATCCATTTATCCATCCATCCATCCATTTATCCATCCATCCATCCATCCATCCACCCATCCATCCACCCATCCATCCACCCACCCATTCATCTATCTACCATCCATCCATCCATCCATTCATCCATCCATTTATCCATCCATCCATCCATCCATCCATCCATCCATCCATCCATCCATCTACCCATCTATCTATCCACCCACCCATTCACCCATCCACCCATCCATGCATCCATCCATCCACCCACCCATTCATCTATCTACCATCCATCCATCCATCCATCCATCCATTTATCCATCCACCTATCTACCCACCCACCCATCCACCCACCCATCCATCCATCCACCATCCACCATCCACCATCCACCCAGCCATCCATTCATCCATATTCATCCATCCATCCATCCATCCATCCATCCATCCATCCATCCATATTCATCCATCCACCCAACAACACTTTCCTAAACTTAAAAAACTAGAGTTCTAAAGTATTCTGAACCAGGATTTCTGATTGGATAGTTGTTATTATATAGCTGGCACTAAATAAAATTCATAATCTCCTAGCCACTTATAGAATATGAGCCCAGGGCACCTCCCAAAAGGACGTTTGATCCGTCAAAGGATGAATGGATAGGCAAAATGTAGTATAGACCTACAATGCAGCATTACTCAGGCATAAGAAGGAATGAAGTACAATACATGTGATAGCAGGGATTAACCTTGAAAACATGTTAAGTGAAAGAAGCCAAACATGAAAGATTGCATATTCTATGATTCCATTTATATGAAATATCCAAATAGGCCAATCCCTAGAAACAGAATGCAGAATGGCGGTTGCCAGGCGCTGGGGGAAGAAGAGAGTGGGGAGTGACTATTTAGTGGGCACATGGTATTCTTTTGAGGTGACAGAACACATTTTGGAACTTGATGTAGCAACTGATTGCACAACATTATGAAGGTACCAAATGCTGCTTAGATGTACACTTTAAAATGGTAAGTTTTATATTATGTAAATTTTACCTGTAATAAAAGAAAAGGACTTTCTATTTCCTTCAAGTCCTGGACTGGAAAAGGGAGTGTGACAGCCAGGACGCTCTGTGTGGCTGCTTCTGGGCCTCATCAACAGGGGGGGCTTCCTGCAGAAAGGGCACTGTAAACCAGGAGGGCCTGTCCCAAGCAATCCTAACACCCGAGGGCACTGCAGTCCAGGCCCCAGCAGGGGGATTTGGTGGGCTCCTCCTAGCTGGGTCCCCCCATACTTTCACCAGAGGCAGGGCCTCAGTAAGCTAAGTGAGGAGGGGTCACGGACTTTGAATCTGAAGCAAAAATCTGAATTTTAAAACTCTTGACAGCTTTAGTTGATGTCACTATTTTTAATAGACATTTTTTTTAATCTCTTATGCATTCAGTGATTATCATTGTCACCAGCACATGGTGGAAATTTCAGTGTGCCTGTTAAAAATGTCAAGTTCATTAGACACTCACTCAAAGCTTAGTTAAATTTGTTGTTTTGTTCTCGACTCCTCCCTACTTTATTTATTTCTTGGATGTGTGTGCATGGCTGGTCTAAGCATATGGGCTGATTTTTCTCCACTGGTTTTTAAATACTTTAATGAGTTCTGCAGAGGCTTGTTACTGGACTGAGTGGCGGGGCTGCCACTTGCCTGCAGATAGAGGGGACAGACCCCCTTGGTTCGGCCCAGGATGGCCCCTGCTGGGCCTGCCCCTCAGGAGAACAGCTCTCTTCTCTGGTCAATAGACAGTGCAAAGCTCTCGGCCTTGGAATTTGGGTTTCCATTTTCTTTTTATTTTAGGAAACTCTGACAAATTGTCTCCACAGAGTTTAAATGGGTCACCATTGACCCTGGGCCTCCAAAGAGGCTCTCTGTGTCATATGCACAATCACCTTCTTTGGAGAATGAATTTCCTCTCATTCTCGCTTTTCCTGAGACAGCGTTCAAAAAAAAAAAAAAAAAACAAAAACAGAAACAAAAAGAACAGAGAGTAAAGAGACTCAAGAAATGCTATTCTGTCCTGGCTTTGGCCCGGTTTTGAGAGGGTGTGTAAGTACTCCTGGGCCCCGGAGGGTCAGCCGGCTTGTGCAGCTGTCGTCACACTTGGAACTGCTTCACCAGCCGGGGTCACAGAGAGCTGGTGGGGCACCTGCACCTTCCTTTCCAAGCCCTAAGTCCGCCCACTGCAGGGTCAATCAATACCTCTGATGTCCATTCTGCATCCGGTAAGGGCCGCACGTCTTAGTGCATTGGTGTGGGAGGGTCAACTCCCGAGACGTGCTCCCGGGAGGGAGGACATCGGTGATTTTAAGATGATTCATCAGATATCAGTTCTCTATCACAGGGTCTCCCTGGAAATCCTGCTTTTCCTTCTATTCTCTCTCTCTCTCTCTTTGTGTGGTCTGATGTTCTTTTCTCGTTTCTTAAGTTGGAGACATAGCTAAGTCATTCTCCTTTTTGAATGTAAGTTTCAAAACTAGAAACTTTATTCTAACTACTGTGTCAGCTGCATCCTGCAAGTTTGGATGTGTAGTAATTTTCATTTTCATTATGATTTTTTTTTTTTTTTTTTTTTTACAGAGGCAGAGATAGACAGGGACAGACAGACAGGAATGGAGAGAGATGAGAAGCATCAATCATCAGTTTCTCGTTGCGCGTTGCGACTTCTTAGTTGTTCATTGATTGCTTTCTCACATGTGCCTTGACTGTGGACCTTCAGCAGACCAAGTAACCCCCTGCTGGAGCCAGCGACCTTGGGTCCAAGCTGGTGAGCTCTTTGCTCAAGCCAGATGAGCCCGTGCTCAAGCTGGCGACCTCGGGGTCTCGAACCTGGGTCCTTCCGCATCCCAGTCCGACGCTCTATCCACTGCGCCACCACCTGGTCAGGCTTCATTATGATTTTTATTTGATCCATGGATTGCTTAGAAATGGGTTTTCATTTTCCAAATGCTTTTTAAAAAAACTGGTTCTTTTTTTGTCACTAATTTCTAACTTGTATAACTAACTGTCAGATAAAGTGATCGTATAAAACTAATATTTCTTGAGACTTGCTTTAGGGCCTAGCAGCTAATCACTTTTTTTGTAAATAGTCCATGGGTGCTTGAAAAGAGTATATTCCCCATGGTGTGGATACTATATTCTGTATGTATTCATTAGATCAATCTTTTAATTGTGTTGTGCAAGCTTTCCTAATCGTTTTGTCTGCTGGATATATCAGTTACCTAGAGAAGAATGTCAAGCCTCCCAGCTGATGATGAATTTATCAATATCTTCTAGCCATTCCTTCAAGCTTTGTATTTATTGTGATTGGCAATGTACTTAGACATAAATCTAGATACAATGTATTTACAAATAAGTCTTAATACATTGTATTTTATTTTGTGCTTTCTATTTTTCTATTTCCCTTCTCTCTCTCTTGTCTTGCCATCTTTTTTTTTTTTTACACACACACACACACACAGAGATAGGGACAGACAGACAGACAGACAGGAACAGAGAGAGATCAGAAGCATCAATTATCAGTTTTTCATTGTGATACCTTAGTTGTTCATTGATTGCTCTCTCCTATGTGCCTTGACCACGGGCCTTCAGCAGATTGAGCAACCCCCTACTCGAGCTAGCGACCTTGGGTCCAAGCTGGTGAGATTTTTGCTCAAACCAGATGAACCCACGCTCAAACTAGTGACCCCGGGGTCTCAAATTCGGGTCCTCCGCATCCCAGTCCGATGCTCCATCCACTGCACCACCGCCTGGTCAGACATCTTGCCATCTTTTGAATCCAAATTCAGTGTTTTTCCCTCGGCTACTCTATTCTTGTGGGTTTTGTTTTTTCACACTGATTATTTAGGTGCATATGTTGTTTCTTTTTGTCTTTCATCCCTGATTTATGATTTATTTAGATTAGACCTTTACTTTTTTAAAGGAGTTTCAAGTTGACAGCAAAATTGAGAGGAGCATATAGAGATTTCTCACATACCTCCTGCCCCCCATGCATAACCTCTCCCACTAACAGCCCCCTCAGAGCAGTATGTTTGTTACAGTTGAGGAAGCTAAGGGACACATCTTAAACACCCAAAGTCCATAATTTACATTATGTTTCACTCTTGATGTTATACATTCTATGGGTTTGGACAAAGGTATAATGAGCTGTTTCCCTCATTAGATTGAATACTTTTTATATAATTATTCTTTCATTTTTCCCTTTTCTCGTTTGAAAATTGCCTTATATGTCTATTCTTTTAGGGGCTGCCCTCGCTTGTATTTATTTATTTATTTATTTATTATTTTTAAAAATTTTTCTGAAGTTGGAAACTGGGAGGCAGTCAGACAGACTCCCGCATGCGCCCGACCGGGATCCACCCGGCATGCCCACCAGGAGGCGATGCTCTGCTCATCTGGAGCATTGCTCTGTTGCAACCAGGGCCATTCTAGTGCCTGAGGCAGAGGCCATGGAGCCATCCTCAGTGCCCGGGCCATCTTTGCTCCAATGGAGCCTTGGCTGCAGGAGGGGAAGAAAGAGAGAGGAAGGAAAGGGGGAGGGGTGGAGAATCAGATGGGCACTTCTCCTGTGTGCCCTGGCCAGGAATTGAACCTGGGACTCCTGCACGCCAGGCTGATGCTCTACCACTGAGTCAACCGGCCAGGACCCTTCGCTTGTATTTAGATGTTTAAGTTATGTTGTTAAATATATACAAATTTAGACTTCTTGTATCTTTCCAGTGATTTGAAGCTTTCATTGTGCAGTAATTAATCCTTTTTATACCTAGTTAGAGCTTTGATTTACGACTTATTTAGTTTGATATTAGTGTAGACCATCACTAGCCATTAGTGTAGACTTTCTTAGAGTTAGTACTTACTTGGCATATCTTTTTATCATGGTTTTACTTTCAATGTTTGTGTTCTTATATTATAAACAACATCTACTTGGATAAAAAAAAAAACCCACGCCTAATCTGGCCATTTTTGTCATTTAACTGGAGAGGTTATCAATTTCTATTTATTCCTACTGCTGATATATTTATTTTTATTTCTACCATTTTGCTTTGTGCCTTCTATTTGTCCCACTTTTTCTGTTTCTCATTTTTACTCTTTTCCGGCTGTCTTTTGGATTGATCAAAGTGCTTTTTATATCATTGTTTTCCCATTTTTCTCTACTAGATTGTAAATTATGTTTTCTATGCTTATTCTTTTAGTGGCTACCCTAGATATTTTAACATGCAGACTTCATTTGACATTCTAAAATTAATCGGTGCCTTTCTCTTCATCTGCCCACATTTAAGTTCCTTACAACAGCTTTAACTCTCATCGCCCTTATCTCAAGTAATATACTACTTTTGTCTAGTATTTTAAGTTATAGCTGTCTGTAAACTCACAATTTAGACATCATTATTGTGTTGCTTTATTTAGTTCATTTAATGCAGTACTTCATCATTTCCTCATCTCAGACATCCCATCTGGGATCATTCTCCTTCTGCCTAATGTGCCCTCTTTACCATTTCTGTTACTGAGCGTCATTTGTCTGAAAATGTAGTGAAAAAATCGTTTCACTAGCTATGGAATTCAAGTCATTCTCTCAGGACATTGACAATATAATTCAAATGTTTTCTGGCTTTCACTTTACTGTTGAAAAGCGAACTACCATTCTAACCACCATTCCTTTAAATGTGATCTGTGGTTTTTTTCTCTCTCTGACTTTTAAAAAATTAAAGTATACCACACTTTTTAGCTTAAAGTGCATACATCATTAATGTACAGCCTACTGAATTTTTACAAAGTGAATACGCTCATGTTGTCATTACTTCAGTTTAAAAACTGAAAATCAAACCTTGCTGGCCCTCTGAAGCCTCCCTCGATCCCTGCCTCCCCAAGGAGATGCAGTTTGCACAGCACTTTTTGTAGACCAGTTTTGCTTATTTCCGACCTGCCTTTCTTTTCCCGCTTTGCCTTCGGTGATTTTTGCAGATTCACTCTGCAAATTTCATTTTATATATTCTGCCTGGCATTTGTTGGAATTTCTGGAACTGAAGTTAGGTCTCCTTTAATAATTCTGGAAAATTCTTTTTTTTGAGAGAGAGAAAGGGAGAGAGGAAGGGGGAAAGATGAGAAGCATCAACTCACAGTGGTGTCACTTTAGTTGTTCATTGATTGCTTCTTTTACGTGTCTTGAAGGGGGGCTTAAGCCGAGCCAGTAACCCCTTGCTCAGGCCAATGACCTTGGGCTCAAGCCAGCAGCCATGGGTCATGTAGATGATCCCACACTCAAGCTGGTGACCCTGCACTCAAACTGGTGAGTCCACACTCAAGCTGTTGACCTCAGGGTTTCGAACCTGGGTCCTCAGCGTCCCAGATCAGTGTTCTATGCACTGTGCCACCACCGGTCAAGCCAATTTTGGAAAATTCTTAGCTGTTAACTCTCTCACTATTGCTTCTCTTCCATTTCTTTATCCAGTTAATTATTAGGTAAATGTTACAGTTCTAAAGCCTATGCTTTATGTCTCAACCTGTATTTAATGCTATTATCTTATCTCTTTGCTTCTTGGGCTACATCCTGAATACTTCACTTCAGTGATCCCCAACCTTTTTTGGCCCACGGACTGGTTTAATTTTAGAAAATATTTTCACGGACTGGACTTTAGGGTGGGACAGATAAATGTATCACGTGACCGAGACAAACGTCAAGAGTGAGTCTTAGCCTGACCGGGAGGTGGCGCAGTGGATAGAGCGTCGGACTGGGATGCAGAGGACCCAGGTTCAAGACCCCGAGGTCACCAGCTTGAGCGTGGGCTCATCTGGTTTAAGCAAAAAGCCCACTGGCTTGAACCCAAGGTTGCTGGCTCCAGCAAAGGGTTACTCGGTTTGCTGAAGGCCTGCGGTCAAGGAACATATGAGAGAGCAATCAATGAACAACTAAGGTGTTGCAATGTGCAATGAAAAACTAATGATTGATGCTTCTCATCTCTCTCAGTTCCTGTCTGTCTGTCCCTGTCTATCCCTCTCTCTGACTCACTCTCTGTCTCTGTAAAAAATAAATTGAAAAAAAAATCAATGAAAAAGAATGAGTCTTAGATGGTTGTAACAGAGGGACTCTGGTCATTTTTTAAAAATTAAACATGGTTCAGACTTAAATATAAATAAAACAGAAATAATATAAGTTATTTATTCTTTCTCTGCAGACCGGTACCAAATGGCCCATGGACCGGTACCAGTCCACGGCCCAGGGATTGGGGACCACTGCTTCACTTCATCTATTCTTCCTTCAGCTGTGTTGAATCTACTCTTTAACTGTCCATTGATTTTTTTAACCTAAATTACATTTTTAATTGAAGTTCTATTTTTGTTTTCAAACATGCTGGTTCATTTGCTATAGTCTTTTTTCTTGCTCACTATTTTCAAGCTTAGTTTTATATCTTAAAACATAGGGAAAAAAATTATTTTCTAGTTTATGTCTGATAATGCTAATGTTTAAAATATTTAGGATCTGATGTGTTCTTTCTGTTGAATTTCACTCAGAGAACTGTTTCCTTCTGTGTTTTGTAATTTTTGATGATAACTTCCTGTTCTTTGAAACTTCATTGGAGGAAATTCTGAGGCCTCGGGTGAAATTGCATTCTTTCAGAGAAAATCTGTGGTATCTGCCAGGCAACTGGAAGTTGTACCTAGTGCCACTTGAAATTAAATTTTATGCTTGAATATTTGGACCACAAACTCCAATTAATTGTTATGAATCTCAGGGAAGAGTTTTTGCCCCTCACCTCCCAACAACAAGTTAAAAGTTATAACTTTCCTTGCTGTTACCTTCTGTACAAATGGGTTTATTTTATTTAATTAAAAAAATTTTACAGTAGTTTTATATGTACAGAAAAATTCCAAAAATAAAACAGAGAGTTTTCATAAACACTCTACCCAATTTCCCCTATTGTTACCGTCTTCTATTTCTGTGGAATTATATTTGTCAAAATTGATGAACCAATATCGATGCATGATTATTAACTAAAGCCCATATTTTATTCTCATTTTCTTGGGTTTTACCAGAATGTCCCTTTTCTGTCATAAGATCTAGGGCAGTGGTCCCCAACCCCTGGGCTGCGGACCAGTACTGGTCCGTGGGCCATTTGGTACCGGTCCACAGAGAAAGAATAAATAACTTACATTATTTCTGTTTTATTTATATTTAAGTCTGAACGATGTTTTTTGTTTTTTTTTTTAAATGACCAGATACCCTCTGTTACATCCGTCTAAGACTCATTCTTGACACTTGTCTCGGTCACGTGATACATTTATCCGTCCCACCCTAAAGGCCGGTCCGTGAAAATATTTTCTGACATTAAACCAGTCCGTGGCCGAAAAAAGGTTGGGGACCACTGCTCTAGGGTACCACATTCCAGGTGGTCACCATGTCTCTCTTTAGGTTTCCTTCGGCTGTGACCGTTTTTCAGCCTTTCCTTGTTTTGCTGACTGCAGCCGTTCGGAAGAGCACTGGTCAGGTGTTCGGTGGACTGTCCCTCTGCTGGGGTCTGTCTGGTGTCTTTCCCGTGATTAGACTGGAATTACAGGTTTGGAGTAGAAAGAGCACAGGATGGTCTCATTTTTCATTCATTCACTGAGGACACAGCCCTTCGCTGTCCCCTCTTTCTCAGTAGTCTGTCCATTGAGGGTGCGCCCTAGGCTGTATCTGCCAGCTCTCAGCAGCCGCAGACAGAAGCTGAAGGCCCCCAGGGCATGGCAGGGATGCTGCCTTAGGCTCTTGCTTACCTCCCAGGAGGTTGGCTTCCACTTTGGTTTCGACCTCTGCGGAATCCTTACTTTCTTACTAGTTCAGCAGGTGACATAGGAAGGTGTTCTTCCGTCATTCACCCCATTTTTATGCCATTTTCACTGGGCTAGTCATGCAGGGGCTAATACTGCTGAGGGTAAATGTTGAGGGAAGAGCCTCTGGCCCTACTTAAAGCTGCAGCTTCGGATCCCACCACGTCTCACTTTCCATTAATTTGATGAACACCTGTGATGGGCCAACCACTCTGTTAGGCACCAGGGAAGAGTTGTCGTGCTGCCTCTGCCTTTATGTGGCTCACAGTCTAACCACGTGTGCTGGGAAGGACAGGGGAGGAGCCAGGAGGGCAGTGTGTGGGGAGGGGAAGTGGGGGGGCAGTGTCTGTGGGGGGCAGTGTGGGGGGGCAGTGTGTGGGGAGGGGCAGTGGGGGGCAGTGTGGGGCAGTGTGGGGGGCAGTGTGTGGGGAGGGCAGTGTGGGGGGCAGTGTGGGGGGGCAGTGTGTGGGGAGGGCAGTGTGGGGGGCAGTGTCTGTGGAGGGCAGTGTGGGGGGCAGTGTCTGTGGAGGGGCAGTGTGAGGGGGCAGTGTGTGGGGAGGGGAAGTGGGGGGCAGTGTCTGTGGGGGGCAATGTCTGTGGGGGGGCAGAGCGAGGCAGGGACACTGAATGGAAATGCCAGCGCGGTGGGAGGGGACCAGGCCAGGAAAGCCTGTTGGCCGTGCTAAACATCTGATCCTAAGAGCACTGGGAAGCCGCTGAAGGTATTTTGATTCCAAAGTGTGGCAGTGATCCAAGAGGCTTCTGAACAAGATCTCGTCAGGCTCTCAGAGATGTGTTGGACTCTGGGCTGATAGACTAGTGAGGGGCTGCAAGGCACCCGGATGAGACGGTGGAAGTGAGAAGTGGGCTTGGAGAAAGGCCGAGGAGGGAGAAGGCGTAGGATTCGGGCAGGACGAGGTGAATAAGACACAGAGAGAATCAGGGCTGAGGCCCAGGTGTCTGAAAGGGTCGTGGAAGGGAACACCAGGGACAGGGGCACACCTTTTTTTGGAAAGCCAGTGCATTTATCTTGTAACACATTTGCTCCGAGGTGCCTTCGAGGTCTCTAGAAGGAGGTGTCATATGGCAGGGACAGAGATCCAGAACTCAGGGATGAGGTTTGAGCTGGTGATAGAAATGCGTGAACTCCACTGCGGGTCCTGAGGCTGGGGGGTGGGGGGACTGACTGGTGAAGGTCAGAGTGGAAGGCAAGGGAGGAACAGGTCGTTACTCACCCAGGGAGGGGAGTCTGAGGCACAGGGGTTCACGGGAAGCTTCCTCCTGGCCTTTCCAAATGCTGAGAGAAGGCACATTTTGGTCTTAAGTGTCTGTAACACACTGTGACTTAACAAAGCCTTTGCTGGGATGTGATCTTATTGGAAGCTCGTCTTCCTCCTCCTCTTCCATACCAATCTCTGCCTGGCTCTCTCTGCTGTCATCCCAGTATTCCTTCTGTTCATCCAGTGCACACAAATCTTCTTGCCTCAGGACCAGTGCTAGGAAACTAAGGCCACAAGAGATTGAGAGAGTCCCTCAGGAAGATTCATGTACCTTGGCACCTGATGCCAAAACTTGTGGCCTTTTTATCACCCCCAGGGGCACCCTTGAGCCTGCCTACCTATAGCCAGTGAGTTGATCAATTGGTGAATTTGGACAGTTGGTTTCTCCAGAGAGAGTTGGAGAACTGTTGTGTGTGTGAGGTGGCGAGAAGGTGAAGTGGGGGCCCTGGCATTGCCAACGTCTGAGTGGAGTGGGGGGGTGGGGGGGGGAGGCCCTGGGTTGGGGCTGGGGAGGGAGAGTGTGTGTCTTCCTGTGTGTGGGGAGTGGAGGTAGGAGGGGTCGAGGTGACACAGGGTGGGTGCTCAGGGGTTCTCTAAAGCCAAGTTTTATCTCACTGATCCTTTTTTTGTGGGCAGACTATACCGGGTCAGCAGGACGGTGTGACATGAGTCAGGTCCAGCGACATAGGGAACAGCCTTGACTTGATGGGTGGGCTCTCACAGCGGGAAGCCCAGGCCAATGGCCCTCTGGGAATGTTTGCCACTTAAATTCCAGTCTGATGGAACCACGAGCCACTCAGAGCACTTACTTGTATAAAAACGGCCCCAAAGCCCTCAGGACAATTATGGGAAGCAGGCCTGTGCTCCCTGGGTGGTCCCTGGGCGCACAAGCAGAGCTGGGTAAGCGTGAGCTCTGCAGACACAGACCAATGCGCAGTCCCAGCCTCTCCTCCGTCCTCAAGTGACCCACCATGCTGACCCACCATGCTGACCCCCTCGAAGTCTAGGCTAGTCCACACCCTGAACAGATAACTTGCTGAGCAACTGTTATATTCCAGACACTGAATAATGCAGAGAGGATTCAAGCATGAGTCTTTCACTCAAGGGGACAGGAAGGGATAAGACAAGAACCCAAGTGGAGGTCACAGAACAGAACGTGAGATGCACAATGAATGGGACTAGAGGAGCTCTGAAGAAGGTTAAGAAAACTCCAGACCTTCTCTCCCTCCCTTCCTTCTTTATTCCCAGTAGTTCTTGGGCATTACTGGGCACAAGTGTGTGGACGTAGGCCAGACTGCCGGCAATTTATTCCTAGCTCCTTCTACCACCTCTAGCTGAGTGACAACAGGCAAGTTGCTTAATATCCCCGGGGCCTCAGTTTTCCTAATTTGGAAATTGAAGATAAGAATAGCATCGATCCCTTGGGATTAATGTGGGGGTGAAGTGAACTACTTACTACATGTGAGGTGCGTGGACTGTTTCTTGGCACACAGCACACTCGGGCCAGTTGTCAGCTATGATGACGACAGCTGTGACAACAACAATGCTGGTGGTGTGACAGGCACTAGGGATGCAGCCAAGAACACAATGGATAAATAGATAGGGTTCCGGCACTCCTGTTGCTTCCAAATTTGGGGAAGGGAAGGAGAGGGGAGTAGGAATGGGAAGGCTTTGTGGAGAATCTGGCTTTGAACTGAGCGGGCCCTGGGGCCACCTGTGGAGTCCCTGCAGGCTTCCAGCCAGAGCACCTGTCTGGAGGTGGAGAGGAGGGAGAGTGCAGGCAGGGAGTGGTCCCTGGGGCCCCGCCATGGCATCCTGCAGAAACAGACCCAGGTGTGAGGAGCCCACTCCAGGACCTGAGCCTGTCCCCTCCAGAGCCCGTTGGCATGCAAGACAGAGTATTAATGATAAACCAGAGAGCAAGGCCTCCCTCAGGGTCAACTGCTTTAGGGCCCAGACACCCTCTTCCAAGCCGGCAAGCCTCAGTTTAGCCTGGAGGTAACACACTGTGAAAGCAGCCCACCCCCCTCTTCCCACCTTGCCCACCCCGACCTAGAAGGAGAGAGATGCAGGCCCTGGGCGCACAGCCAGCCCCAACCTGAGCACGGCTTTCCCGCCAGCTGCTGGCCATAGCAGGTCCCCTTCCCTGCGGGAGCCTCTCAAGCTTAGTTTGGGGTGGCAGCAGATTCGGGACTCACGGCCTGCGTTTGTGTCCTGAGTTCAGCGTGGGTGGTCTCGAGCAAACAAACCTCTTTGAGCTTCCACCGCCTCATTAGAAGCAGAGACAGTAATAACACAACACAGGCTAGCTCTGAATGTCAGATGAATAAACACAGACGGACAATGCGGTGCGGAACAGGTACACAGTCCTAGCCAGCTTCCGGTCCCTTCCTCGGAGCTCCGGGCCCCCTGGGCTCCGTCGATACGCACCTGCCATCTGAATGTCCCTTCACGTTCAGACCCGAACATCAAGGGGGACAAAGGATTGTGGGCTCTCGGGAAAGGAAGGAAACAGCCTGCAGGTAAAGCAGGAGTGGCTGTGTGAGGTGTGTCAGGGGGACACGGCCAAGTAGCGCACATTGTCCCCCCGCCCCTCTGGCTCCCAGGCCCGGGTGTTTTGTTCACCTCTCTGGGATCAGGAGGTGACCCAGGTCAGTGTTTTTCAACCGTTGGTCAGCAGCCCGGTGTCAGTCTGCTAGAAATGTCATGCCCGTAGATTCTATCATCTCCATACGACATCGGGGTGGTTAAGTCTTTCGTGGATGGGCACGAGATTTCGGGTAGGCCGGCAGCGGCCTGCGGACTGGTGGTTGGAAACCACTAATCTATTGATAGATGCTTGTTTAACCTCAAGGACTAACGGACTGAAAGGGTACTCTGCTAACCTGGCCAGGTACTTCCATTCAATAGCGCAGACCAGCCCTGGCCGGTTGGCTCAGCGGTAGAGCGTCGGCCTAGCGTGCAGAGGACCCGGGTTCGATTCCCGGCCAGGGCACACAGGAGAAGCGCCCATTTGCTTCTCCACCCCTCCGCCGCGCTTTCCTCTCTGTCCCTCTCTTCCCCTCCCGCAGCCAAGGCTCCATTGGAGCAAAGATGGCCCGGGCTCTGGGGATGGCTCTGTGGCCTCTGCCTCAGGTGCTAGAGTGGCTCTGGTCGCAACATGGCGACGCCCAGGATGGGCAGAGCATCGCCCCCTGGTGGGCAGAGCGTCGCCCCTGGTGGGCATGCCGGGTGGATCCCGGTCGTGCGCATGCGGGAGTCTGTCTGACTGTCTCTCCCTGTTTCCAGCTTCAGAAAAAAGAAAAAAGAAAAAAAAAATAGCGCAGACCATGTAAGGCCAAGAAAACGCCAGTGTGGGTTCCAAAGGTCTTTGTCGGGAAGGTCACTGGGGACCGGGAGGGGACGGGACGGCCGTCTGGGCAAAATGTCCCTGCAGATTCTCTCTGGATTTGCACCCGCTGCCGTTACCCCCGGTTCCACATTTCGGAAACCTGGAGAAGACTGAAATATCGTGAAAGAGGATATTATTTGGTCTCATGAGCTGTATTTTTTTTTCCTCCCAGCTTTGTGCTGTAGCTGATTGTCTGGAGATTCCTTGGGTGGGGGCTGGTGTGCAGACCCATTTAGACTAATGAATTGTTGTTTGCAAATGATACAGTGGTGTCTACTTTAACGAGTGGATCCTCTCCTGATAGAATCCTCAGACGGACGTTTGATTCTTCAGCCGGGTGAGTGGTGCTGACGGCCTCCCTTTGTTTCTGGAGGGTTCCCGTCAGGCACGGGGACCGCTGGACAACTGTGCCCCCAGGTAGCCCCTCTGCACGAGGCTGGCGGTGTCCCGGGAAAATGTGCTCCTCGCCCTCCTGCAGCAGCCGGAGCCGCAGACGGGTGAGGTGCTGCCTGTGCTTCTAAATGCTGAGATTCCATCTAGGACTTAAATACAAGAACCGATTACTGTGTGAAACAGGACTGCTTTAAAAAATTACATATAAATCTGATTGTGTTCAGGGGAAGAGATGGGCAGATTTGGTCAAATTGGATTTTAAATGTATTGGAGACTCTGAGTGTTGGAGAGAACCCTGGGGGGATGCTTAGAGGTGAGAGGAGTCTCTGGGGGAGAGACTCACCGACCCGAACATCCTGCTTGGTTTGGTTCATTCATGTCATCACAGAATCAACCTTTGTTGGGCACCAGCTCCATGCTCGGCACAGTTCCAGTGGCCGGCGATACAGAGACAAGCCAGCTGCTGTGTTTTCTAAGGCACGGAAAGTGTTCAGGACCCAGTGGAGCCTGAGTCACAGACACTCGCACGTGTCCCAGGCATAGGCATTTATTTGTCAGAGCAGACCCGTCCCTGCCCCCAGCTTGGCCGGCTGGTTCCCACTGACAAGTCCCCACACTGTCACTGCCTGCTCCCAAGCTCTGACTGAGCCCTGTCCCTCTCCTGTTGACATCACCTTGCCGTTATGATAACTCTCGCATCAAAACGCTGAGAAAAAGGAGTATTAGCGAGGTTTTGATGGAAGAGAAGAGACCACGTGGCATCACCGAGTGGAAAGTTATTGCAAGCCCAGGGGGTGGGAGGAGCCTGCCCTCTTTTCAAAGGCCCCGGCTGGCCCGTCTTTCATCTTTAGAAGACGCTTGTCTCCTTCTTCCTCACCTGCCCCCGCTCCCCACCGGCTCTCCTGTCTCCCCGCCACCTCCCACCTGTGACTCCGGGAAAGGCAGTGTCTGGAAGGCCAGTCGACTGTGGCTGCAGAGAAAGCACAGGAAAGGGACATGTGCCTGAATGGCCGCGGGCACGGGGGCACAGGCTGCTCTGCTCTGGCCTCACGGTACAGCCTCGTGGTGGCCAGGAGACGGCTGTGACAACAGAGCTCCAGGTCGCCAGGCGGCAAATGGATTTGCTTCTGCTTTGATTTCTAAGGAACAGCCATGCCTGCTCGGCCGTGTCTCCGGAGAGGACGCTACCACATTAACAGCCTTGCTTAATGGGCGCCTCCCTGCTTATCACACCTGGGCCTGATTAAATTGTTCTAAAAGAGAGATGGGTTTTTTTTTCCTTTTCTTTTTTGCAGTAAGTATCTGTTAGAAATTTCAGTCAGGCTTCAAGGTCACCATTGCTGAGTCACGGTTCCTTTTCAATTAATGAAGCTTTCAGCAGCCCTGGGAGGGGTGGAGTTGGGGAGAACCGTGGATCTGATCGGTTTCAGGAGCAGAGTGGAGGGAGGGATAGAAATGTCAACACCGCCGGGGACGGGGGGGGGGGGGGGGTTCCAGGCTGAGCTGGGAGTCTGAGAACAACTCAGAGGGCCAAGCTCTCCCCAGGCCTCGTCCGGGGTCTGTGAGCAAGGTTCCTTCTCCGCGCTGGGAAGGGACGGAAAGGCAGGAGCCACGGGCCCTGCTCGGCTCACCCTGCATCTTCTCCAGCCCCGTCCCTCTGCTGGCCGAGCCCTGACCCCCGGATGCGGGTGTCCGGAGTAGGTGAGAGGTCCAGGTGAGGGAGAGGGGTGCTCTGCGCTCAGAGGGTTCAAGTTCTCCGTCCTCCACACGCACCTGTCACATGTTTGCTGGGCGTCCAGCCTCCTCTAGATATTCACGTGCTGTGACCCACGTGATCCGAGCCAGAACCCAGTGAGGGCAGCGTTATTATCTCCCTTCACAGAAGTGCCCAAGGCGGGCGCGGAGGGGTGGGGTGAGTCGGGCGGGGCACACAGCTGGGCAGGGGCAGGGCCTGCAGGGCGGGGCAGCCCGGTTTGAGCCACGCCCTGGACCTTCACCTGCCGCTGCGTGATTCCGGGCCGCCAGCGCTCTGCGCATCCGCCTCCTCGCCTGTGTGTGTGGGCTCTGGGCTGAGAGAGCGGTGGGGTATTGGAAGCTGAAGATAAATTAGATGAGGTTCTTGCCTCAAAGGAATGGGTGATATGGTCATGGCGGGAAAAACACACCTGCAAAATGACTCGAAAGCAATGAAAAAGGACAACCTCAGTAGCCAAGCAAACAAACCAAATGAGGAAACTATAGACCTGCATGCGTCCCTCTGATCCCGGAAAGCAGACAGGCCTGCTCCCCTCCACCTGCGGGCCTGTGGTGAGAACTGGGCCAAGGGGTTCGCACTGACTTTGCGATCAGAATGGATGGGTAGCTAATCCAGGGTGGCTTCCTGGGTGTGGTGACTGTCGTGTCGAGCCCTGAAAACACTGATGGGTATAGAAGAGAGTGAGAAAGAGAAGGGCAAGGTCACTGTCAACTCCCTCTAGCCTCTCCCTGCAGCCAAGGGGAGCAGCTGTAGACCAGGCCCACGGAGGGGTGACCTTCCACACCTGCTGGATGTGAACAAACCTGTTGACAGTGTTGGTGGCAAGAATGCCGAGGACGGGAGGGGACCTCGCAGCTCATTGGCTGTGATGGGTGTCAGGTTGGTGCATGTTACATTCTGGACACCTAGAATAGAACTGAGTACTTTGACTCAGGGTGAAATGTTCCTCGCCTTCAGAGGGTAGAGGGAGAAATGAATACACTTTCTAAGAAATTAATTAACCCGCAGCCAGTTCATACCGTCTCCTAATCCAGACAGAAAGTGATATTGGACACACAGTTCCGAGACGGCCCATCAGGACCGAAGTAGACCAGTTTAATCATCTTCCTCTGCATTAATGACACTGTTATATCATGTCAGGCTTCCCGGGCCCAGTGAGCGAAGGGCTGGCATCTCGCCAGAGAGAGGGGAGGAGGGACAGAGACAGAGACGGAGGAAGGAGAGGACTGAATGGACTTCGGAAGCAAGGAGGTTTCTCGCCACACCTGGCCTTTGTCATCACGGTATAAAGAGTCTGTGGAGAGAAGTGCATTGTGGGAAAGGGGTTGGAGGTGGGTTTACGTAATCCTCAAACGGCAAAGAGAACCTCAGGCTGAAGAGCAGCCCATGGCCTGCATACCAGTCAGGAAGGAGTCATCGAATCACAGCCTCACTGCTACAGTGTCCCCTTGCAGGGCCTGACTCAACCGCCAAAGCCGCTGTGGACTCGGGTGGGGTGGGGGGGCTGTAGCCTCCTGCTACGGAAGGCAAGTAGCCCCGCCCGTGCTCCCCAGCTTGGGACCGGCCCCGCTGTTCCCTCACTTCCCTGGCCGACCCAGGCAGCTGCTCTGCTTTCTCTCCTGCACATCTCATCACTAAGCCCTGCCAGGCGAACCTTGCCTTCTAGGCCTGCTGTCACTTCCTAGCACCTCTGTGACCCCTTGGCTCTAAGCCTCAGTTTCCTTATCTAGAAAATGGGGACAGTGAAGCCTATCTATCCCTCCAGGTGCTGGGAGGGTTCCGTGAGATAAAGTGCCCAGCCTGCCTCTTCGGGAGCCCATGGCCGGTGCTCGGGAGCAGCGGGGCATTTAGGGAACGGCCATGGTCACACCCAATGTCATCTGCCTCCCAGCCAGATCCCCCTCCTGCAGATCCCCCAATGCCAATGCCAGATGCACCTGCCCAAACCCCCACTTCTGTTGTTTGTGCTTAAGAAACCACCGGCCCCACTGAACGCCTGTGAGCTCCAGTCAGAAGTGCCCAGCTTGGCAGCGAAAGCCTCCTCTGTCCTCCCACCCTGCCCCGCCAGCCCATCTCACAACCACACGATTTGAGGCTGTTGCACATATCAGCCTGGCTGACTGGGCTCCTCTCATACCAACCCACTCCTGCAATTGAAAAGAAAGCAATAATGCAGTAGGCACTTAATTTTTTATTGAGTACATTTATGATCGTGCAAAAAGTAGATACCATGTGTATTTGACTTTGCATTTAGTAGACTCCATACGTGCATACATGTATGTAGGTAGGCATATGTACAGGCACCTATATGAAATATTCTACCTACTTGAAAGGACGAGTTCAAGTTCCCATTTCCCGAGCACCCAGCAGGTGCCGGCTGCGGCACCAGGCAGAGCGGGAGGAAACAGGAGGGCACCAGGCTGAGTGGCAGGTCCAGATGTTTGGGGTCAGCACTTCCTCCTGGTACCTGACACCATTTTCCACGCATGGAGCCATCATCTCCTGGCCCTGCGGGGTTGGCTCGCCCTGCTTGCACACACGCAGGTGCGCACGGAGGCCTAATGTGGCGTAAACGGCTGCAGTGAGGTGTGTAGGTTCCGTGTGACCTGTCCTGTTGGGCTCGATTACAACGCCTTACAGCTTGGCATCTATTGCCCTTCACAGGCCACCGCACAGCCTGCATGCAACACGCGCTGCTTCTCGTCCGCCCTGACTCCTTGGCCTTCATCCCCACCTCGGCCACTGGGCTGTGTTCTCTCGGCTCAGCCCCCTCCCTTTGTCCTCCTTTCTAGTCGCCTCCCCCCCCCCCAAGGTCTCCGCTCTTTCATCCTGCCATCCCCGGTGATCAGGGTCAGCAGGGAGTTAGGCGTGGTGTCCACGGCATCTCTTTCCACCTAGCAGCACGACGGGGAGTTCAGGACGGGGAGCTGCCAGGTCCACGGGGAACGCGTCCGGTAGTCCATGGGGGAGTCCGGTGTTTGGTGGCTTGGGAAGAGGGGGCAGGAACGAACCACAGAGGCCCGGCCCTTAGTGCAGGAGTTCTCTACGCCTCGTGACAGCGGTGGGAGGAGCGGGGCAGCCGAGGCTGCCGCTCAGCGGCCGTGCCAGGGTGGTGCCAGGGCGGTGCCAGGGTGGTGCCAGGGCGGTGCCAGGGCGGTGCCAGGGTGGTGCCAGGGTGGTGCCAGGGTGGTGCCAGGGCGGTGCCAGGGCGGTGTCGTGGCGGCGAGCCTCCCCCATAGCGTAGCGGGGGGTCAGAGTGAGCTGGAGGACAGATACCTGGCGTGGAGCCAGACAGACACGAGGGTGGCTTTGGGCCGGTCCCTCAACCTCTCCGAGCTTCTGTTGCACCTGTGACGTTAAATGATCACGTTACAGGCTGCTGCTGTGAGCAAAGTATGTAAAGACCGGAGCTCGGTGCCTGGCGCCCAGCGGATGCGTGGAAGCGCGTGTCATCCCTTCAGTGACGCTTGCCCGGCCCGCGACTCGGGGTGTTGGGGGGATCTGCAAAGTGCCTTGTCAGTGCGAGGTGTGTGCAGATGGCGCACGGCCTTGTCAGCGCGGGGTCTGCCCACGTTTGCTGGGAGGAACCGGACAGTAAGTGTTTTAGGCTTCATGGTCCATGTAGCCTCTGCCATTCAACTCTGCCAGGGTCACAGGAAGCAGCCACGACTATAGGCAAACTGATAAAGCACCAAGGAGAGCAGGCAGCAAGGCTGCTGGCCTCTGGGCCGCTGCTTACCAACCCCGTGTTGGTAAGGGGTGGGGCAGGGCTCCCGCAGGCCAGGCGACTGAGGCCTGCTTCCTGCCTCTCTTGCCTCTCCAGGTGGAATGTGGGGCATGGATCCACCCAGCACCCCAGTTCCCCGAAGCCCCAGCTCCCAGTGGGAAACTTGGACCTGGGAAAAGAGCACAGAGTTACTGTCTGCCCACCTCCCAGCATCTTGTGAGTGTGCGGGCTGGGTCTGGGAGGGACTCCAGAGGGTCCCAGGTCAGCCGCTCGCCTCAGCAGGGGCCATTTGGAGCCGAGCTTGCACAGCAAAATCCCCATAAGCAATGTGGGACGTAAAGATGAGCAAAGGCTCTGGGTGCAGCCCCGTCTGTCTTGTTTCCTGCTTTTGATAGAGGTATGGTACAGGAGTGTTTCTCTACGAGCAAGCATGATAATAAATGGCAGCCGTGTCAGAGAGGCAATAGGGAGTGGCAGAGACTGGGGCAAACTTGACAAGTAGTACTCAGGGTACAGGGCTATGGGAGGGTTGCCACTGGGGAGTGAGGGACCAGTATTAACAGACCTTCCATTTTTCAGGACAAGCCATAAATCCTGATTTTTTAATGCAATCTCCCAATTTTGAATATTGGATCCATTAAAACAAATAATATGGGCCAAAGGAAATTGATCTAGAGCAGTGGTAGTCAACCTGGTCCCTCCCGCCCACTAGGGGACGCTCCAGCTTTCATGGTGGGCGGTAGCAGAGCAACCAAAGTATAAATAAAAAGATAGATTTAACTATAGTAAGTTGTTTTATAAAGATTTATTCTGCCAAACTTAGCGAAAATCCAACATAAAGTACTTGGTAAGTAATGATTATTATATGCTTTAACTTGCTGTAAACTCTGCTTTATAAATTTTATAAAGTAAAGTGACTTCCCTACTTTATAAATCACCGTGACTGTGGAACCAGTGGGCGGTTAGAAGATTTTCCTACTAAGAGAGATACAGAAGTGGGCGGGAGGTATGAAAAGGTTGACTACCCCTGGTCTAGAACATCCGAGGGGGTAGTTTTGCTCTTCTAGGTTTCTAGGTCTCTAGGAACAAAAGCTTCTAGACAGGGCTGTGCAGAGCAAGGTTTCTGGGGAACAAGCCTCGCAGGTTTACCATCTAGAGTTGCTTAGCCTCAGCGTTATTGCCACTGGGCCAGATCATTCTCTGGCATGGGAGGAGCCGCCCTGTGCATGGTAGGATGTTTCGTGACATCGCTGATCTCTACCCACTAATTCCAGTAGCACCCCCACTAGCACCCCAAGTAGTAACAACTGGAGAGTGTGCACAGTCATGGCCTGACTCCCCCCCGAGGGGCACACACACCTGGGTCGGGAGGCGCAGGGCTAACCCGGCGGAGCCAGAGGAAGAGGCCGGGAGAGGCCCGCGCAAAGGGCCGGCCTGCCCGGTGAGAGCGCTTCTTAGCGGTCCATGGGCAAATGTTTCTAAATGAGCAAATTTTAATTTAGACCCGAATCTCCCTTATTGCCTGAGACTTGAGGAACATTGGTGACCGTTTAAAATTATTAATTGGAACCCGCTGCAAATCAGTGGAGAGTGAAAAGCAGTACAGGTCTGGCTAATGAACTGGGCTGGAGGGATGGGATGGGGGCGGGGCGGAATGTGGGGTGGCAGCTGGTGACAGACGGACGCGGAGCCACGTGCCAGGGAGGCTGGGAACAGGGAGTCCCTGCCAGGGGACCTGGCGGCTGTGCTGTGGGAGCAGCAGCATAGGACCCCAAGGGACGGGAGTGGGGCCGGAGCCCCACCGAGTCATGGGGGACATGGCCCGGTGGGGACAGAGGCGGGTGAGCCAACTCCTGCCGATAGGAAGGATGACTCTTCCCTGGGCTGTTCGACACCTTGGTGCTGAGTGGGTGAACCAGGCTGTCCTGTTAGAAAACCGTGGCAAATACAGAGGGTCCCCGCAGAAGGGCTGAACCTCTCCAGGGTTAAGCTCTGGAGGCCAGGAAAACACGGGGGAGGAGACGCGGGGAGATCCGGGGGAGGGCCCCTCGGAAGGAGGTGGTGAGGGGGGCTGGGCACAGCAGGCTTTGAGAAGGGCAGGGGACTGAGGAGGGTCCCCTGGAGAAAGGCCAGTGCTGGGGGCTCCGGAAGGGGGAGCAGGGGTCAGGCGGGGACACCTCTGTTAGGAGCAGCTGTGGTCTCCAGTCTTTTCGGAGTTCTGAGTTTCTTGCGTAGATACTCGAGGTCAAAAGAATACAGCTTGGTTCGCCGAGCTAGAAATGTCTGTGGCCCTGGCTGCTGACCCCCCGGGGCCCTCAGGAAGGGAGGTGGGCAGTGGTCTGAGCCCTGGCTGTCCCTGGGAGGGGAAGATGACCCCTTCACAGCCCTCTAATGGGACAGGGCGGTGGTGGTCAGCAGTCCCACTGTGTGGCTGTAGAGTTGGGCCGCAGAGTGCAGTGACTCACTGGAGGTCGCCCAACCAGGAAGCCGCCGGCCTGCCCAGGAGCCTGGGGCCGGCCCAGCTCCCGCGCTGGGCCCTTTGCTCTCCCCGTCGCTTGTTTGTGGAGCAGTGCGTTGGGTGCAGAGGTAAACGAGATAAAAGGAGCGCAGGTCAAGGTTATCTGTGGGGAGCTGCTTGGACTGTGCTGGGGGCCCCCGTGGTCTGCCTGGGGCGCTTCGACAGGAGGACACAAGCCCCGCTGGAGTCTGAAGACAGCCCTGCACCCACCACCGCCCACCCAGCCTCTGCCGCGCGCTCGCTCGCTGACCTTATTTCCCTTCGACAGGCGTGCATGGTCTTCAATAATGCAGGCCCCCACCTAGCACAGACGAGGCCTGTCACCCAAAAATAACTCGAAAAGCAGACAGAGGGAAGCAGATAAGCATTCAAAATAATTTATTTATAGCGCGGAGCACAAAGCCGTCAAAGAGGCTACAGGCAAGTGACAGCCACCGCCCCTGGGGGGCAGCTGGGACCTCACCCATTCCATGGGGCTCCTCAGAAACGAGCCTCTCACGCTGGCCCTGCCGGCTGGGTCTGCAGAGAAGTAACAGTGGGGTGAGGTGCGAGCGAGGAGGGCAGGGAAGCAGCAAATGCCACCCGCTGGGGCCTCAGATGAGGATTAGATTAGAGCAGTGGTTCTCAACCTTTCTAATGCTGTGACCCCGCAATACAGTTCCTCATGTTGCGGTGACCCCAAACCAAAAAATAATTTTGGTGGCTACTTCATAACTGTAATTTTGCTACAGTTATGATTCAGAATGTAAATACCTGATATGCATTATGTATTTTCCGATGGCTTTAGGTGACCCCGCTGGGGTCACGACCCACAGGTTGAGAACCGCTGGATTAGAGACTTCAGCAGGAACTTTCGGGGAGCCATCGAGATCCCTGCCCAGGGGAGGGGTTTATGCAGAAGCTGGACCCCTGGTGGCTGTGTTGGTAGAATTCCTGCAGGGGCGGGGAGGTTTGAGGGAATCGGTGTTCTCCAACGCGGGCCAGAGCTGCGCAAGACAAACCTGTGTCCCATTCCTTCTGTGGAGAGGGGCAGCTGTGGCCGGGTCCTCTTCCTGCCCCCTGACTCCTAACTGCACCCCGGGGTCCGTGGCGTAGAATCCGTCTACAACCTGGATTGGACGCTGTGCACTAGACAACCTCCGAGTCCCCTTCCAACCCAGAGTCTGTGTTCCAGAAGAATGTCCCAGCCTAGCATTATACTCTTTAGAAAAGAAACATCAAAAAAAAAAAAAAAAGTATTGAATAAACAATTATTTCAAAGGCACAAAAGGAATGAGAAACCAGAGAATCTCAGGCCCGTATAACAGAATTATTTCTGTAGAAATTTCAATAACGAGATGCTGTTATAGCTCTAAATGTGTACTTTTGTTAACTGGGAAACCAAAAAGAATACCCTCGTGGATCAAAACGGACAACACCAAACTTCAATGCCGCCGATTTCGGAATAACACGTGTAATCAAACCCGAACTGACAGGATTCTCTCTAGACCAGCAGAGGGAACGGCGTCCTGTCTTCAGCCGCAGGTGGTCAGCAAACGCCTGCAAGGCCGACGCTGGCACAGGACATCCATGCGCTTCTGCGCTGCTCACCCCCAGGCCGGTCCCTCACTCGAGATGACCGTTCCTGCCGGCAATCGAGGTGAAACCATCGTGGTTTATGAAGGCAGTCAGGACCCCGCCCCCCAAGTCTGTCAATCACATCACATTCAGTTCAGCTCCCAGAAGCTTGCAAAGTGGGAGGGGGTGAGCTCCTCAGGGGGCAGCTGCTCGCAGGCGTGCCGTGGTCTGTCCACAGCAAGTCAGTGTCAGGGACCCGGGGGGGGGGGGTTGCTGGCGCTGTTCCCAGGAAAACAACGGGCAGAAGCCTGAGCCTTATTCTCAAGGAGCTGAAATGGCCTTGGGGAAGAAGGAGGATTGGGATACACTTTTTATGCCCCCCCCCCGCATTAAAAAATAATTTGCTTTGAAATAACATTATACGTACAGCAAAGTTATGAGTACAGTGCACAGAAGTCCTGGGTCGTCCCTGCACGCAGAGTCCCTCACTGTTCCTGTCTCATCTCATCCCCCCTTTGTGTGTGTGTGTGTGTGTGTGTGTGCGTGCTGGTTTGTGTGTCCGTGTTCATCTACACCTGTATGTTCATCTGGAAAACAGGCACGCTCAGGGAGAATGAGAAAAACCATTGCGGCAACATTTACCGAGTATTTTATAACGTTTCAGGCATGTGTATGACTAGGTATTTTATATATATTAAGCCACTTAAACCTCATGATAACATTAAGAGGTAGAAACTATTATCCCATTTTACAGATGGGAAAGCTGAAGTATGTGGCCCCATGGTAAGAAGTGGAGAGAGAATTTTAATCCAAGCAGCCTACTCCATAGCCGTCCCTCTTAGCTGGGGGGCGGGGGGGAGGAGACAGGAGGGGCCTGGCTGGAGCCCCAAGTTTGGCTGTGCTCAGGTGGGCAAGGTGGGAGGGCCCAGGGGGCTGCACAGGGACCCCCAGGGATTTCCCGACTCATCTGAGATGAACGAGGACAAACACACACTCACCCCACGTGAGAAGGCCGCTCAAGCCACTGGTGTCAGATCCATTCTCCGACTTTGAGCTCGGAATCATCATTTTGACAAACCACCCATTTTTTAAAAGAAGCAATGAATTTGCTCAGTTTTATTCCTCACTTTTGGATAACATACAGAAGCCACTTAGAGCTTAATATTAACACTGTACATCACTGTCGGCCCGCTGTAAGTGGCGCGTGTCACATCCCGGCCGTCTGCAGACTCTAAATGTTAGATGAGCAGCGGAAGCCGGGGAGCCGACGGGAAGTCCCTGCCTCCTCAGCTCTGAATTTCTGAAAGAGCACGAGTCCCCGGGGCTGTCTGGTTATAGGGACATCGAGAACCTGTCCCCACTGCTGTCACTCTGTGTGGCCACCGACATCGGCCCTGCAGCACAGCAACAACTCGTCATGTGTCCCGTGCGGCTCGTTCCCCAGATGTACCAGTGTCCCCTCGCACTCTCGGTCTGTGGAAGGGTTGAAGGGATGGTTTCATGGTTCTGAGGGGCAACTGCCATCTCGGGCCCCCCTGTCCCTTCCTCCCGCTCATGCTACCGGAACTGGCGGTGCCCTCTGTCCTGCCTCGCCCTCCTCTCCTGGTGTCCCTGTCACCCTGTCTGCCCCGTGCCTGCTGGCTCAGGTCCATCCGTTTGTCCACCGGGTCTGTCCTCGTGGCCGCTCGCGTCCCTCTCTGCTCCACTTTGCTCTCGGTCTCCGGCACGGCTGTCCCTGGCCTGCAGCCATTTCTGTTCTGTTACTGATTTTTCTGTGGTGGTATAGATCACAGACAGGGAAGTACACAGATCTTAGTGGACAGCGCAACGTGTTTTGATATATGCACGCACCGCGGAACCACTTCCCAGAGGAAGCCATGCGGCACTTCCAGCAGCCAGCGGGCTCCTGGGGCTTCCTCTTTCCTCGCCGAATGGGTGGCCGTGGCTCTGACTTCTGTCACCTTTCTTGAACTTCCTCTGAATGGAATCACTCGGCCGTCGTTTCTGGCTCCTCTGCCGTGGCGTTGCTGGAAGAAAGACGCGTGCGGAGCATGGGAGGCCTGGTGGGACCCGAGTCCCCTTGCCTCGTCCCCTCCTCAGAGGTCCTCAGTGCAGAGGGACGCTGCTTCTGCAGCGGCCTGGCCCACACTGGCCTGGCTCGTCGGTGTTCCTGGGAGCGTGAGCTGGGCTCCCGAGGCCTCCGACACCCGTCCCTGGTCCTCTGAGGGCTGGGCCCTGCTCCACGAGAGGTTCTGTGGCAGCCTGGACAATGCCCTGGAGAGCCGTGGTCATCCCAGATGGGCTCAGATGCCCTTCTAGGCAGCCCGGACTGTGGGCACAGAAAGCAGTCGGAACAATCGTCCTGCTTATTTTTTAACGTCAGAGACTGAGAGCAGGCAAGGCCCCGCTGGGGCCAGCAGTCAGGTCCGCCGACTGCATCCTGTGTTCTTCCTGCCCGTGTCTTCCCCCAGGCCTTCCTCACCTCGATTTTACATACGTTTCTGGGCAGTGCTGCTTAAGCCCCCTTCCTGTGCCCTGGTCCTTCCGGCGGCTCTGCAGAGCGTGTTTCCCCGCCCTGGCTGGCGAGGCTGCGCAGGGACCCACGGGTGCAGGAATGATCAGAGTCCCTAAACACCTAAACACGAGTTTACTTTGCCTCCTTGTCACGGAAGTCTGGGATTCCGTTCACTGGGACCATGCCCGTGGCCCCCTGGGGAGGCAGCAGGCTCAGGTGCAAACCCTGGGATGGAAAACTGTTTACTGTCACGCTATTTTCAAACGATGGCCTTTTATTCCCACTCCCCCCCCACACACACACACACGCAAAGACTTACTAGTTGACACCAAATCTTTACTCGAGTAGGTCTGAAGAGAAGGGGAGGTTGGAGCCAGCTGGCCCTGGGGACTGGGACAGGAGAGGTGACACCGTGAAAGGGGACGAGGGCACAGGCAGCATCCACTGGCAGCGCCTTCAACCCCGCTGCTCTGCCCTCTCCTCCGCCTCCTGCAGCCCAGAGGAGCAGTTCCTGTCCTGGAGACCAGCAGGCCCAGGGATGCACGAGACGGAGGAAGGCTGGGGCCGGGGCAAGGGGAGGCCCCTGCACAGAGCCGCCTCCCCTCAGTATCCAGTCCTCCCCGTCATCTGGGACCTCCTGGTCTGAGGGGGAGGACGACCTTGCCACCAAGGGGCGCCCATCTGATAGCAGAGCGAGAACCCTCACACAAGAGAGAGTCCCGTAGAAGTAAGTGTTATGTGCAGGTGTGTGTGTGAGGATCAGGAGAGCCGGACGCCGTCCCGCTAATGGGCTCACCTGTTTCCAGGCCTGTGCGGGAGCCACACGGTAGCCAAGTCCTAAAGGAGAGATTTTTGGTCCTGCCCTCATTGGTATTCAAGTCAGGAGCCGGCTGACAGGCCCGGGGCTAATCCGACTATCTCGCTCTCCCAGAGACAGAGCCACAGGGAGAAACCTCACCTCTGGTCCCCACCCTCTCATCTCTCCAGTGGCCTCCCTGTCCCCACACCACCCCACCGTCACCGGCGGCTCTTCTTGCCCAGCGGAATTCTTGGCACAAGCGTTATCTCCTCTGTCATGCCTACTCTGACGGCTCCGACTCAGGCAGGTCCCTGCTGAGTCACCATGTGCCCCTCCCTGGCTCCCGAGGCAAGAGCCCGTGGGAATGTAAGGTGAAATACGCAAGGACCTTTTGTGACCCCAGATCCTGTGACAAGGAGGTGGTGGGGCTGAGACTGGAAGTTCCGCTTCTGACTCCAGGGTCCAGAGATCTTCCCCGGGGTGGAGGCCGGGCCTTGGGGAGCAGGCGGCAGGGAGCACAGCACATAGACCCTGGGCCCCCCACTAACGCCAGGAGCAAGGGCGGCAGGAGCGAGGTCATCCCTCAAGGTCACGCCTTGGGCTCTGCGTGCTGTGGTCTCTTTGGCTCCCTCGCTGAGCTGGTGTCCAAGCTGGTTTGAGGGGGACAGAGTAGTGGCTAGAGGGGAGGAAATCCGGGGAAGGAGCAGAGGGCTGGTCGGAGGTGGTGGTCAGGACGTTTGGGCACGTGGTGTATGTACAATGTCATCCCCTCTGCCTCCCCGTCAGACCTTGGGGGGACAAAGTTACACGGCTCATGTATGCTTTTGGCCATGTGTATACGGCATGTGTGTGCACATGCATGTGTGTGAGAGAGATGTAATGCCCACCGAGACGGGCTCGCTGTGTGGGCTGCGGGTGAGCAGGTGGCTGGAAAGGGTCCCAGCTGTGAAGGTTTCCCCCGGGGGGCCGGCATCCTGGTCCACCCCTGCCGCAGTCCTACCCCAGGCCCAGCCTCCACTCTCCTCCTGCCCAGGACTCGGAGAAGCACCTGCCTGTGGTCTTGCCCCTTGGGGACAGCAGCTGACCTATTCTCCTAAAGGTTTCAGGGTTGGACAGGGCCTGGGAAGTAGCCAGGAAGCTGTCCAGAGGCCTGGACAGGTGCAGATTTAGAAAGAGCGGCCGGGGATGAGGAAGGAGAGGGAGGGCTGGCGCTCCCGGGCTCGGCCTCCCGTTCCGCAGCAGCTTTGAAGGTGGGGAGGGAGCAAAGAGGATTTTCTCCGCCCTCCTTTTTCCAATAAGCACTAGAAACACTCCGAGTTTGAGTATAATCCTTATTGACTCCATCTGCCAGGAGAGAGAGAGAGTGAGCGAGGGGAGAATTTCCTGGAGCCGGGGCCTTAACTCTCAGAGCCCCGGCCCACCTCCCCCGAAGCCTCCCCCTAAACCGGGGTTGCAGGCCAGAGGGGCTCTGAGGGGGAGCACGGAGGGGCGCAGGCGCGGGCTCTGGGGCGGGACCGAGGGGCAGCGGCTGGAGGGGCGCCCGGCTCTGTTTGTCTTCTCTCCGCCTTGGCCGCCGGCCAACGGGGAGGCTAGTGAAGACGGGGTACTTGAAAGGGAGCCCGGAGCAGGGAGCTTCAAACAACTGCTGGAAAAGGAAACCACAGTCTTAATTATCCCCCCAAATTAGGGGGTTACTTTGTACTTTTATGTCTTTTCTTCGCTCCAGCAATTTTACAACGTTTTGGATAAAACGCAGACGTGAGTTGAGGCTGTGTAGAAACCAGGGACCCCTGACACTTCGATGCGGAGAGCGGCATGGCCCAGGGCCATGCTGTCCTGAGTGTGGGTCCTGCCAACAGCTGATAGAGACCAGGCAGAAACCTGTGTGGCGGCCCAACACTGCGCGGCCAGGTCCCGAGCGTGCCGCCCGCCCGGCTGGGCTGGCATCGGTGCACGTGGTGTGGGAGACCGGCTTCCCACGCCCCCCGCCCCACGCCCCGCCCCCCCCGTCCGCCGGCTTCCCCTCCTCCTGGGCCGCCCTGCGGGCCCAAGGGCGTTCTCGGTTACACATCAGCAGTTCAACCCCATTACAGAGTTCACCTCCCAGAGAGCCTAACCAGCCGCGTAGGAGAATCAGATTTGTAACACGTGCAGGAAAGGAAATAAGACCGTGTGGTAGAGTGGCTATGGGAGGGGGGCAGCGTTTTTCTCTAGCAACTGAGGAAGCCTGGGAGCAGATGTGGAAACACCTTGACATTCACGGTCTTGCAGTTGCAGGGCTCTGAGGAGGCGATGGGCAGGAAGGTTAAGAGGGCGAGGGATTGCGGTTGGTGGCAGGGGAGCTGGGATGTCCTCACCAGCTGGCTAGGGTGACCCCATGGAGGCAGATGGGTGGGCTGGGGGGACCAGGAGGGGTCAGTGCTGGGCATCAGGGAGAGGGGGTCACAGGAAGCAGGAGGGAGGTCGGCTGGGTTTCCCCCACCCCGGGGGCCACTGGGGAGTTTTCTCCCGGTCTTTGTTTCCCGTACTCACTCTGCACTCCAGACATGAGACCAGTGTGCTAGGCTCTCCCCCTCCCTAGAGAAGCACCCTGACACACAGCTGGGACCCTATAAAGGATTCCTCCCGGCCGCTAGCTGTGTAGACAGGAAGGAGGAACAAGATCGTTATCACTGTGTAATACCCTCCGAGGCGCAGAGATAATCCATCACTCGGAGGAGCTGCGCCTTTCCTACCTCTGTCTTGTCATGAGGGGCGGGGGGAGGGGACGCGTCTACACAGCTTCATGTCTGATGTCCTTACCACCCTGGAGAACGCTGTCCCCAGGGCCCTGGCTGTCCCCATCTGGCTGATGCTGGCTTTCCAATTCTGTCTCTCGGTGTGGGAGGCTGAGGCATAGAAAGCTGCCCAGCTGAGAGAACGCCACACACGTGGAGGCTGCAGGGCCCAGAGCAGGGGCTGAGGCAGGCTCCGGAAAGGAGAGCCCGGCCCAGGCTCCTCCGCCTGCCCCTGCCCTGCCCCTGCTCCTGTCCCTGCCCCTGCCCCTGCCCCTGCCCCTGCTCCTGTCCCTGTCCCTGCCCCTGCCCCTGCCCCTGCCCTGCCACTGCCCCTGCCCCTGCCCCTGCCCCTGCCCCTGCCCCTGCCCCTGCCCCTGCCCCTACCCCTGTCCCTGCCCCTGTCCCTGCCCCTGTCCCTGCCCCTGCCCCAGCCTCTGCCCCTGCCCCTGCCCCTGCCCCTGTCCCTGCCCCTGTCCCTGCCCCGTCCCTGCCCCAGCCCCTGTCCCTGTCCCTGCCCCTGTCCCTGCCCCTGCCCCTGCCCCTGCCCCTACCCCTGCCCCTGCCCCTGTCCCTGTCCCTGCCCCTACCCCTGCCCCTACCCCTGTCCCTGTCCCTGCCCCTACCCCTGCCCCTTGGGAAGCCCATCTGATCTGCAGTGGAAGCAGGACTTTGGGACTGACAGGAAGGGCAGGCATAACTAGTTCCCAGTCCCCAGAGATTTGGAGACAGAGAAAGGGCTAGATGTTCCTCCAGACTGTGAGTTCCCTGAGGGCAAGGCCTGTGTCTGTCATGGTCACCCCTGTGTCCTTGGCAGTGGCCAAGTGAACAAGTGAATGAGGCAGCATCCTGACCTGTGTGCAGTCGGCAGCAGAGCAGAGAGGAGGGCCCTCTGCATCCTCCCCGGCTCCTGCTTCAGGCCGAGGGCCCCTGCTTCAGGCCGAGGGCCCCTGCTTCAGGCCGAGGGCTCCTGCTTCAGGCCGAGGGCCCCTGCTTCAAGCCGAGGGTTCCTGCTTCAGGCCGAGGGCTCCTGCTTCAAGCCGAGGGCTCCTGCTTCAGGCCGAGGGCTCCTGCTTCAGGCCGAGGGCTCCTGCTTCAGGCCGAGGGCTCCTGCCCTGGGCTGGCCTACGCTCCGGAGAACAGGGTCTGTGCGGAGTTCACCTAAAACAAATGGCCTGCTTGGGGAGGATTGTCTCTGACTGGCTCCAGCGTTTCCATCCATTCATTCACCTTTCATTCATTCATTCATTCATCCAAGCGCTTCACTGAGCACCTTCTCTGGGCCAAGCACCATTCAGAGTATCAGGTTTAAATCCATGATGAACAGGGTGGGAAGGGCTCCTCTCCTCCTGGAACTTTCTCTGAGGTCTTGAGACTTGTTTGAATGCACAGCTAGAAACTCCCTCCACACTAGATAAAATGGTGCTGGGGCAGTGGTGGGAATGATGCAGCCATGACCAATGCCAGCCGAGGACAAGACATGCGGCCGGGACCCGGGGGAGGCAGACTGTGGGCGCTGCGGGACCAGAGCCCAGGCCACTCTCGGGGCTCTCAGGGAGGGGTGCCCCATCTCTCCCCCCTGCTCACCTGCGTGCTCGGCAGAAGCAGCTGCCCCGGCCCCGCCCTGGCAGGGCTCTCAGGGAGGGGTGCCCCGTCTCTCCCCCCTGCTCACCTGCGTGCTCGGCAGAAGCAGCTGCCCCGGCCCCGCCCTGGCAGGGCTCTCAGGGAGGGGTGCCCCGTCTCTTCCCCCTGCTCACCTGCGTGCTCGGCAGAAGCAGCTGCCGCGGCCCTGCCCTGGCAGGCCCTCCAGTTCCAGAACACAACACCGAGCCCTTGGGCCTCTGTCCTAATATTTGGCCTCTAGGTCTTAGATGGTCCAATCAGCTGTGACCCGGGAGGGAAAGGACTGGTCCTTCAAAGGACGGAGTGGAAGGGGGTCGATAGGAGGAGTGGGGAGGAAGCCCATCTCCCCACCTGATCTCTCACTCAGTCCCTGAGTGGGTGGGAGCTCCTTCGCTGAGACCAGCCCCCTCCTCTGCCTCCTCAGGATCGAAGCCTGGGACCATCTAAATCGAGCCACGACATTGAGAAGGAAGCCCCACCAGGCAGAATGAAGCCTCTTTCTCCTGCTTTGCAGCCTGGGGAATTGTTCCATAATTAAGGGGGAAAGTGATGAACGCAGAGACAGGGAAGTCCCCATACTTCATTCTTATTGCCATTGAATTAACAGTGTAACACATCATGTTTTATTATAACTTGATAATAATTACAGTTATTACTGAGTTCATGTATATGGAAAAGGCAGGAGGATCACCCGTGTGTTAATTTGTGAGGCCCTTCAATGGGATTTATTGAGCAATAAGTGAATTCCAACTACTTGGCATGAAGCGAAAGCCTTTACCCAACATGGAACTCTATCAGCCATCATGAAACACAAACAGCTCTCTTCACATGGGGCCAAGAGGTCTGCCCCAATTATCTCCTCCTCCTCCAGGCAGTCTGCCTCGATTTAGAACTTTGCTTTTCATAGTAGAGCTAACACCAACACTCTCAAGCCTGTCTCAAAGGTCATGAATGTTAGCCCAAATGTCAAGGTAAACCTTTTCTATTTATGCAGGGCTCTATAGTTTTCCAAACGTGATCACAGATGACCTTTCTCTATAAAAGGTCAAGCAGAAAACTCTTTTGGAAATAGAGCTATATGGGCATGAGGGCCATTAATAGACTTTGCCCTCCATGGATTTTGAGAGGAGCGGGGAGAAGAGCAGCAATTGATGTAACACCAAGCCCCAGACCCTTTTGAAGAAATGACTGAGCCCTTGGCAGTGACCACGTGCCGTTAAGGGGAGCCTGTCTGTGAGGAGCTGCTGGTGGGGCTCTAGAACTGAGTGGCTAAGGACGGGAGGAGGCGGGGGGAAAGCCTACAGTTGGCTCAGAGGGAAGAAGACTCAGGGAGTGTTGAGATAGCCATCAGCTCTCTGAAGGGCTGTTTTGTGTCGGTGGAAACAGATTAGTTCTCTGGGCTCAGGAAGAGGGGTGAGGGGAGGGTGGGGGCAGAACTGAGATCTTGAGGGGAGAGATTGGGGCAGGGTTCATTTGTAACAAGGCACGACTTGCTGGTGGGGAGACCAGTCCGGCAGCCAACAGGGCAGCCCCAGTCGTGTTGGGCTTCCTGACGTTTGGGGGCCGGTTCACTGGTTTCTTTAATGCATGCTTATCTAGAAGTCATTCTATTCAGGAACTGTGGGCAGCGCTCACAGTCAGGTGGGGAAGCCAGGCAGCGGACAAGTAAGGAACAGCCAACAACTCAGGGACACGCTGTGAAGTGGGCTACAGAAGAAGGGGCAGAGGAGACGGTGGGAGGGCAGGGAGCAGAGAAAGAGGCACCTTGACGCTGAGTCCCCTGAGCGCTGGATGGGTCTGGGCACCTTGTCCTGACTGCAGGACCCCGAGGGTAGCATGACATCCCTCCGTTTTCATAGATGAAGAAACAGAGCTTCAGTGAGGTGAGTGGTCAACCAGAGTCACCAGGTCAGCCCACAGATTTGAACGCCTGTTTTGTAAGTGACCGTCCTGGGGATAGAGCCCCGTCTGGTGGCTGGAAGCCGGTTGAGACGGTGCAGGAGGCTTGTGGGGAGGGGTCCCCGCTGGGTGGAGTTCAGGCCACGTGACTGCGGCAGTTCCGTCCAGCCCTGAGAGCCTGCACAGGTGTGCCTGGATCAGCATGGCAGCTCATGAGCTTGGGGTCCCAATGGTGAGAGACTTTGAAGGTTCAGAAGGTCAATCATGTATCTAAGTGATGGATTCCGTCTGCAAGGCCTTTGTGAGCAATCACGTGGCCAGTGTGTGAGAGCCTCCAGCGGTGGGCACGTCCTTTCTTACCCCAGACCCACCCCTGTCTCACCCGGGCACACCCCCAGTATACTGGGGTGTTCTTGCATGTGATCCCCCTTTCCATAGAGTTCAAGAGCCTTCTGAATCCAAAAGAACGCCAGGACTCTGGGAGTAATTTCAGGCCCTAGCCGTCCCTTCCCAGGTTACTGTTCTGCAATTCAGAGATTAACCGGAGACCCCTCTGCTCACCCTGTTGGCATCTGCCATCCTGCTGAGTGGAAGCGTGGCACTGTCCCCTCTCTGCGGAGCCCAGGGTCCCAGCTGGTCCCAGCACACATCTGCCCAGGGTCACATGGTTCCCCACAAAGGCTGCTCCCGTGGCCACCCTGTCAGCTGGGCACTGGGGTCATGCTTCTGCCTGGAAGCCCCTTCTGGTCACCGCTGGGCTCTGGGTAGGTAGCAGGGGACCAGTGGAGGGGGCGCTCCTTGTGTTGTGCATGGTGCTGGCAAGTGATAAACACCCCCACTCCTACCGCCACTGTGCTGCTAAGCCTGCTTCTCCTGGGAGCCCCTCCCCCCCACAAGGAAAACGGAGCCCACACAGCTCTGGCCACCAAGCTGCAGTCTCAACCTTGCAAATGGGGGCCCCTCCATGGCCCGGCAAGAGGGCTGAAGTGGGGAGCTCAGCCGACTTCTGTGCTTTCAGCCTCACTCCCTGACGGTGTGGTTCGGGCCCAGTCTCTGCCCTCTCTGGGTCTTAAGTCTTTCCTCTTTAAAACCAGGGGCCGAGCCCCTCAGCGAGCCCTAAGAGGCCTCCCAGACTCTGCCACGTGTGGCTCCAGGCACGTCGCAGGACTGCGCAGGTCACGCTGGGGCCTGAGGCCCACCTGGCAAAGTCAGGGTGTCATCCTCACAGCGGGAGCCCCAGGCACCTGCCAGCCCGGGTGTCCGTGAATCACTCCCCAGAGCATGGAGGAACAACCAGACGCCCGCCCCGTGGGGAGCCGGGTCCGTCCCCTCCCCCACCCCCCACCCCCATCTGTGGCACTCAGTCTGATGGTGCCGACTCTGGGGGAGGGCAGGTCGATGGGACAGCAGTCGGTGTTCCTGAAGGCTCTGGCCACACTGGTGCAGCCAGCGGGGTTTGTCAGGAGCTGTGCGGTGGCAGTGGAAGAATTGGGGTGTCTGGAAACGGGGAGGGGAGATACCAGTGGCAGCGATGACGAGGTGTCTGTGACGTGAGGCCACGCGCAGCACCAAGCCCTGCATAGAAGCTCCCTCGTTGACAGAACCCAAGCAAGCCCTCCCGGACCTGATTCAAGGTGCTGGCTGCAAAGTGAGCCCAATTTATGAAAATGTGTTCAACCGAATGCTACGACGGCATGAAGCTTTTTTCCTCTGTGTGTAGACAGTATATTATTATTATGTAGACAGCATTATGTATTTATGTAGACAGCATTATCGTTATTATTATTATTATTGACTTGGAAAAAGTTAGTTTGTGTAATCCTCACAGCTGCATACAATGCAGGTGCGGCTCTCTTCGTTTACCCACGATGACACTAAGTCACAGGAAGGTTAAGGAACTTGTCCAAAGCCACACAGCTGGGAAATGGCAGCTCCCATCCTCAGCTCCCCCCCCCATCACCCCTCTCCTCCTCTCCTCCTGACTGTGCACAGGAGGGTGTCACCAGGCAGCTCCACCATCAGCTCCCCCCACCACCCCTCTCCCCCTCTCCTCCCGACTGTGCACAGGAGGGTGTCACCAGGCAGCTCCCACCCTCAGCTCCCCCCACCACCCCTCTCCTCCTCTCCTGACTGTGCACAGGAGGGTGTCACCAGGCAGCTCCACCTTCAGCTCCCCCCACCACCCCTCTCCCCCTCTCCTCCTGACTGTGCACAGGAGGGTGTCACCAGGCAGCTCCCACCCTCAGCTCCCCCCACCCCTCTCCCCCTCTCCTGACTGTGCACAGGAGGGTGTCACCAGGCAGCTCCACCTTCAGCTCCCCCCACCACCCCTCTCCCCCTCTCCTCCTGACTGTGCACAGGAGGGTGTCACCAGGCAGCTCCCACCCTCAGCTCCCCCACCACCACCCCTCTCCTCCTCTCCTCCTGACTGTGCACAGGAGGGTGTCACCAGGCAGCTCCACCCTCAGCTCCCCCCACCACCCCTCTCCTCCTCTCCTCCTGACTGTGCACAGGAGGGTGTCACCAGGCAGCTCCCACCCTCAGCTCCCCCCCCCACCCCTCTCCCCCTCTCCTCCTGACTGTGCACAGGAGGGTGTCACCAGGCAGCTCTCCCCACCACCACCACCCCTCTCCCCCTCTCCTCCTGACTGTGCACAGGAGGGTGTCACCAGGCAGCTCCCACCCTCAGCTCCCCCCCCACCCCTCTCCTCCTCTCCTCCTGACTGTGCACAGGAGGGTGTCACCAGGCAGCTCCACCCTCAGCTCCCCCCACCACCCCTCTCCCCCTCTCCTCCTGACTGTGCACAGGAGGGTGTCACCAGGCAGCTCCCACCCTCAGCTCCCCCCCCACCCCTCTCCTCCTCTCCTCCTGACTGTGCACAGGAGGGTGTCACCAGGCAGCTCCCACCCTCAGCTCCCCCCCACCCCTCTCCTCCTCTCCTCCTGACTGTGCACAGGAGGGTGTCACCAGGCAGCTCCCACCCTCAGCTCCCCCCCACCCCTCTCCCCCTCTCCTCCTGACTGTGCACAGGAGGGTGTCACCAGGCAGCTCCACCTTCAGCTCCCCCCCACCCCTCTCCCCCTCTCCTCCTGACTGTGCACAGGAGGGTGTCACCAGGCAGCTCCCACCCTCAGCTCCCCCCCACCACCACTCTCGCACACACATGTGCACACAAGACCATCCTACTGGGTGGGAAGGGGGACTGGGGGAGGGAGGGCTGGGTGTGTGCAGAGTTCAGTAAACACAACCCTGTCCTCAAAGCAGTGTCCAGTCCTTTGGGGGAGGCAGGTAGGGCCCAGCAGCCTAAGGCTCTGTGTGTGTGTGGGGGGGGCAGCGCCAAGCCCCGCCCAGGCTCTGAGGAGGAGCTGCCTTCCAAGCCCTCTGGTTGTGGGGAGGCTGCATCCCCGGTGAGGTCTCTTTTAACCCCTTTCTGCTCAGGGCTGCTGCCGATATGGCGACGGCCCAGCATCCCTGCTGGCATCGCAGGATGGCGTGACTGGATTAATTAAGCTTTATTAATAGGCGAGCACTTGGTGAATTGTAATTAAGCGGACGTGCATCTGGTGGCAGTGGTGGCTGAGGGTGGGAGGACGGGGCTCCAGGAGACTCTGAGGTTCCATGAAATATGAATACCCTGCTCAGGGTACAGCCAGGCCGGGTCCTGTGCCGTCGTCACACGCCTGCCCTGGTGTCTGAGATCCTGATTCATTCAGTCAGCATGCCTGGGGCTGCTATGTGCTCCTCCCCGAGGGGACTCCGTGGTGGGTGAGGGGGCAGGGGACACACGGGCCAAGTGTCCAGCTCTCTCAGTAAGCGGGGAGGTGGTGCGGGTGCCAGTGGGGGAGGGGCAGAAGTTTGGGGGGACAATCACATGCAAGGGCTGCTTATCTCACCCTGCAACACACACAGTCATCCTCTCTCTCTCTCTCTCTCTCTCTCTCTCTCTCTCCCCCCTCCCTTCTCTCTCTCTCTCTCTCTCTCCTTCCCTCCCTCTCTCTCCCCCCAGCCCCCTTGGCCACAAGGGCCAGGCCGCACACACCCGCGGAGGCAGGACCGGGCAGGGTTGGGGCTGGGCCAAAACCCCACACAGGGTGCAGCCCGGGTGATGGGGGAGGCAGGTCGCCAGGCAGAGAGGGGCCTGGAACCGAGTGTTTAGACAGGGGAAGGTGTATTTGGTTTATGGAAAAGCAGAGCGCAGGATGATGAAGTGGACGATGGAAAAAGAGGTCTGAACGACGAACCCTCCTGCAGCGCCCAGCCCGACAGCGTGACGGATGTGGGGACAGCTCCACCCGGCCTTTGCTAAACCCATCGTGGTTTTTCCATCTGGCCTCAGAGACATAGTCCAGAATCACTCCTTCTGCCTTTCAGAATTTTAAGGTGTTTTAAATTCACCCCCATTCTGCATCACAGTTGCGTTTCTCTGTGCAACCGGCAGCCCAGCCAGCCAGACAAGGCCGACTGCGGGCTGTGCGCCCCCACCCCGGGCCTGGCTCGCTTCACCTTCCCCCTGAAACACCCATGACTTCACCGACTCAACCTGTTCATTGACCAAAACTCGAGTCCTAGGTAACCCCCGTGGGCAAGCCTTCCCGGAAACCAACCAGAAAGAGCCCCAGACTGTTCTGCTGCTCTCCGGGCTAGAGAGGGAAGGAACCGGAGTCAAAAGTCCCCGCCACCAAGCTCAGAATGGCTCTCAACCAGGTTTCTTATTTGCAAAATGAGGAAGAGAGCGCCTTCCTCACGGGGTGTGAAGATGAGATGTAAGGAGATTTGTGAAAATGCCTGGGAGGTTGTAAAGCAGGGGTCCCCAAACTTTTTACACAGGGGGCCAGTTCACTGTCCCTCAGACTGTTGGAGGGCCAGACTATAAAAAAAACTATGAACAAATCCCTATGTACACTGCACATATCTTATTTTAAAGTAAAAAAACAAAACGGAAACAAATACAATATTTAAAATAAAGAACAAGTAAATTTAAATCAACAAACTGACCAGTATTTCAATGGGAACTATGCTCCTCTCACTGACCACCAATGAAAGAGGTGCGCCTTCCAGAAGTGCAGCGGGGGCGGATAAATGGCCTCAGGGGGCCGCATGCGGCCCGCGGGCCGTAGTTTGGGGACCCCTGTTGTAAAGTATACGTCAACATGAGACGCTGCCTAGCCCTCTGTGTTACTTGGGGTTTTTGTCTGTCCCTTCGATTTGATGCAAAGTGCCGGCTCTTGCTTCGGTGCCCCCCAGCACCCAGGGCAGTAGGTGCTCACTGCGTCTTCGTTGAATGAATTAATGAGCGACGTAGAAGACAAAATGCTCAGGCTAGCTGGTCGGGCCTGTGGTTTCCCTCTGCAGGACCCCGGGGCCTGTGCCGGCCAGCTCGCCACCCCAGGCAGAGAAAGAGTGAATGTTGGGGTGGCTCAGAAATGTGTGCCAACCTCAAAAGCCAGTGTGTTTCAATTAGTGTAATTAATGATGGCACCAACTGGCTCATTACCTGACGGAATTAATGGGGATCATTTGTCTCCCTGCAGCGCCTCGCGCCGAGGCAGAGGCTGCGGGGAGATGAGAGATAGCACTCTCTCTGCCCTGGGGATGGATTCCTGAGCCTCTCCCCGACTTCTCTGGAAGTCTCCCTGTTTCTCCCTTGGCAGCCCCCGGCTCGGGGGTTTTGCTATCATCCTGGAGTCTAGCTTCACTCCACTTCAGGCTAAACAGTCGATATCGAAGCACAAACAGGTGCAGGGGTTTTAAAATAACAGCTGTGGGACCTCCGTCTCTCCCCTGAATCTCCTCCCCTTCCTCCCTCCCTAACCCCTGACCCGGGCCACGCTGCTGCCCTCTTCAACCTGGCTTTGTCACGTCCAGACAGCCCTCCAGTAGTTTGTAGGAACCCATCTTCAGAGCCTCGTCTCTTGCTGCTTAGGTTGACTTAGGGACGAACTGGGGACAAAGCCCTTAGGCTCAGTGACGTCAGCTCCCATTTGGAGATGCATGGGCTATCTCTTCCCCTCCAACACCAGTGTCTTAGTTCCAAGCTTTTCTCCCTCTTGGCTGGAATGGATTACCTGCTGCAGCCAGAAACAGGGTTCTACCTTCCTTATCTGGGAGCAGAATCGAAGCATCTGGACCCAGCTCCTTTCTGAAAGCCCGGAACACACATTCTGGGCAAAGGGAAGTACTGCCTGGAATCCCTCGGCCTCTGAGCTCACAGCTGTGTGCAGCTGTTTGCAGGATGATGCCGAGACTCTGACCTTTTCAGGGGAAGGTGATGGGCAGATAGGAGCAGGGAGTGGGGGCGGCCCTGTGGGGAGTCGGGCCAGGCCTGTAAATTACACTACAAAAGCGTTCAACTGGCTCTGCATATTTCCAGCAATAAAGGGTCGGCCACCCAGAAAGGAATGCCTACCACAGAGCTTGGCCCCTAACTTATGACCATAAAAGAATGGAATAGACTTCATTCTGGCATGTTCCAAGTCACATTTACAGCAGGAACAGTGTTCATATGGATGGGTCTCTGTAGCTACCTTTTGGAGTATATATGTTGATGTAGATATGAATGTGTTTCATGTGGCACAAACGTGTGCTCCCTGGTACTGCCTGGGTCTGTCTGTGCCATGGGTGTAACTGTGCACGAGGCTGCCCGTCCCTGGGATGTGTGTGTGCCTGTGGGCATTGCTGTTCTTTCTGTGTTGGTGGCCGTATTTGTCTTGTTGCATGTGTATAGCTCTCTGTCTGAGTGTCTGTGACTAATGCAAATAGTGGGGACAAGACATCTGATGATGAGTCAAGAATAAATCCCCCCTTTTCCTTTACTGGATTTTAGGTTTCAGGAGATTGAATACTGACACAAGTTCTCCACAAAGGAAGTATAGTCCACTATGGAGTATAGTAACATATTATAGTAACCTAGTAATATCCACTGTGGAGTGTAGTAACATGCTATGGTAACATGGTAACACCATCTAATGCAACATAGCAACATCCACTAACATAACATAGTAACATCTACTAACATAGTAACATCTGCTAATATAAAACAATAACATCCACTAACATAACACAGTCACATCTACTAACATAACATTGTAGCAGCCACAATGGAGTATACACTAAGACACCATAGAGCCATAATCTAGAATCCCGGCACACACAGGGAGTAATACTGTGGTGGCGAAGTAACCAGGGAGTACATTTGTGTGTGTGCTTATGATGGGGTTGGGACGAGTACGCTGTGGTGCTTATTAGAGCAGAAGTGGTCCCTGTGGACCACTTCATGCGTGAACTGTGGAAAGCCTGGGGCCTGTAAGATCCAGAGCAGCTCCAGGAGAAGACAGAGGCACAGGGTGTGTGTGTGTGTTGGGGGCGATTATCAGGGTCACCACTTTGCCCAAATGCAGGAGTCCCATTTGCGGTGTCCTCTATGGAGTTCCAGAAGGCACCCAACACAGTATAAATGGTGCTCCCCAGACCTGAACAACACAGAGGCCCTGGGCAGGACGCTAGACACCATCTTCCTTCCCACCACACCCTGTGCCCAGCTCCCGCATCTCAAGCAGCTCAGCTCCCTCCCTGAGGCCGTTGCCACCCCAGGCCTGTTCCTGCTTCAGCTCTTGGAGCCGAGGCTGCTGTAGAAGAAGACCCGGACGCCTTTCTGGTGGTGGGCTCCCCAGGGTATGGAAGCACAGCCGGAAACCAGGTTCTCTTCCCTTAGAAGTTTGCAGTGACTTACAAGGAAAAGGCCTGTGCTGCCCAGTGGAGAGAGAAATCAAATGGCAAAGGCGGGGAGAAGCAAAAACATTTGAAAACTGATCTTTGCTTTGGAAAGGTCAGTAGTGGAAACCCGCTTCCTTGCCAACACAAGGCTCACTGGTGCCCAGCAGTCTTCTCATGATCGATATAACACTGAGCAC
The DNA here is from genome assembly GCF_036850765.1 of Saccopteryx bilineata. Classification (NCBI taxonomy): domain Eukaryota; kingdom Metazoa; phylum Chordata; class Mammalia; order Chiroptera; family Emballonuridae; genus Saccopteryx; species Saccopteryx bilineata. The sequence goes on from NC_089500.1 coordinate 69,136,113, forward strand.
TTCATGAAAAATGGCATTGAGGCAGCGGGGCCAGGGCGGAGGCCACTGGAGGGAGGTGCCTGCCACCAGCACTAGCTCCCTCGGCGGCTGGCAGGTGCAGCCCGAGCCGGTGCCGCTGCAGCCTGCTCCTGTCCCCGCTCGGCCACCGCCCCTCAGGAGCCCAACGCCACTACTCCCCATTTTCCGGGCTGCGGCACCATGCCTGGCTCTCCTTGCTTCGTAGTGATAGTTTGGGAGCATCCTGCCTTGAGCAGCCCTGTTAATCCAGACACCCACCTGTCTCTCAGCGCCTCTGCTGAGTAGAATACAGCGGCTTTCGTGGTCCCCAGGAAGAGCTGGAATTCCAGAGGGACAAACGGATATTTTACTGTCGGTCAATGCAGCCACTTGCATACTGTGTCTTCTTTCCATAAAAATGGAGCTGAGGGAGGGAGAAGTTGGGGATGGGGTTAGCAGTGACCTTCATCCCAGAATCCTCTGCGTGTATGACTAGCCTGCACATGGGCCATTTGGTGAGCCCCCTTGCACCCTCAGAGGGCGCATAGCTTTTTTTTTATATATATATATATATATATAAATAAATTTTTATTTTAATGGGGTGACATCAATAAATCAGGGTACATACATTCAAAGAAAACATTTCCAGGTTATCTTGTCATTTAGTTATGTTGCATACCCATCACCCAAAGAGAGATCGTCCTCTGCCACCCTCCATCCAGTTCTCTCTGTACCCCTCCCCCTCCCCTCCCCCTCTCCCTCCTTCCCTCCCCCCACCCCCCATAGCCACCACACTCCTGTTCATTCCTCTCAGTCTCGCTTTTATGTCCCACTAATGTATGGAATCCTGCAGTTCCTGTTTTTTTCTGATTCGCTTATTTCACTCCGCACAATGCTACCAAGACTCCACCATTCCGCTATAAGTGATCCAATGTCACCATTTCTCCTAGCTGAATAATATACCATGGTGTATATGTGCCCCATCTTCTTCATCTAGTCCTCTATTTTTTTTACAGTGATTAAAAGCCTTTAAGCAAACTCTTGGCCAATACAGCAAGAATCCATAAATGAGTAGTGTCCTTAACATGTTCCCCAAGTCCAAGTTGACCCCAGAGGGCGTATAGCTTTGACATCTTCAGCCAACCCTAGTCATAAGTCACAGAGCAGATGGGCCGCGGGCTCGGGTGTGAGGGGCACTACAGGAGGACAGTGACACTTTCAAAGGATGGAGGATGCTGTTAGCATGTCAGTCCAATTATGGTAATGCGCTGGGGTAATTGGCCCTCCAAGGGCACAGGGGATGCACACTAGTACAGTAATTGCAGGTTCACTTTGCTCTGCATTCTCTATCCTGCTTTGGTGACTAATTATTAGTATTTAGCAAGTGGATATTGTCATCTTCAAAGCAGGTGCAGCTGTGGCTCGGGCGCTGAGGCCGGGGCCAGCTAAGGGTCAGCTTCTGCTTGGGGATAATTAATTTGTCTTTTATGGATCTGAAATGTGCTCTAAGCCTGTCTCTTCCTTTTTGCTTTCAAACAAACAAACCAAAGGGAAGGGGAATACATTTGCGGTTCATTTCAGTTCCCTTCCCACTAAGAGGCCCGAACTGACGGGCGGAGGAAACGAGGGCAGGTCACGTGTCTCTGTCCTCTCTAGAGACGGGGCCAGACGATTCCCCCGGGCAAGACCCACAGGAATGTTTGGGGGACCATCAACAGGTGAACACAGTCTATAATAAGCTCTTGATATCCTGTTTTCTTGTTTGCTTGCTTGTATTTTGGCTTTTAGACACCCTTTCTCTAAAGTATTAGCATTTTAGAGTTCCAGAAGAAGTCATAGCAACAGCAAATAAGATATTGAGCACCTACTATGTGTCAGACACTAACTTTACACATGCACATAGAATACTCCCTTTGTTTAGTCCTCACAACAGGTGCTACTCTTATCCCCATTTCACTCTGAGAAGGCGAGGCTCTGACGACTTAAGTCGGTTATCCAGGTTGAAGTAACAGCCGGACACTTTATCCCTGGGCTGTCAAACGCCCTAACAGAGCCCCTTCACTTAGCACGGTGCTATGCTCAGCTCTCTGGCCTGCAAAGGCAGCCCTCGCTGACTTCGCTTTGTGGGGGACCACGGGACCGGGCATTTTCAGCTGCGTCAGCAGAGCCTTCTGGTATACCCCGGGAAGCCCAAAGTTTAAAGTGAGAGTGATTTCGTGCGCACGACGCTTGGTAGAATTTTATCAGAGACAAAATAGAAATCGGTGCAGATGGAGATGGAAAGGAAGTGCCCCCACCCCCGAGTCCTGCCTCCTCACTGAGTCCCCTCGACAAGCTCGGCGCATGGAGCCCTTCCTCCGTCTCAGCTGCCTCGTGCTCCACTGGGGCTCTGGCTCAAGTCAGCCTCCCACTCGTTCTCACGAGCCATCATCGTGTTGCTCTCTAAGCATGTCCTGTCTGCTTGTCTCTCCAACGAGGATCCAAATGCACTGAGGTTGGGGAATTGGCCACATGTGCTCTCGATGCTTCTGGGACCGTTGGCTCTGCCCCTGGGCACATAGTCGGTCCTCAATAACTCCCCAGTGAGTCAGATTGGCGGGAGGGTGGTCAAGCCTCCTCCTCTGCCAGTGTGGCTGGCAAGGGAAAAAAACCCTCATTCTTCACATTGGCTGGGCAAAGAGGATAATTTAGGACAGGTAGGCATGGCCCTCGCCTATGTACACGGTTTGGATTTGGGATGGCGAATTAGATACTTTTGGAAGTTTCTTAGGATCCATCTGCCTTGCAAAGTGGACTTTCAGTCGCAGTCTGAGAAGAGAATGGAAGATGGACCCTGTGGGAGAGACAGGCCGGGGAGGGGGAGGTGGGAGCAGCTAGGTTAGGAGTTCAAGTTTGTGCCCAAGGCCCGCTGCTACGGCGGGGCGACAGAATCTTGTCCTGTGGTTTCGCTGCAGCCTACATATTGATGCAGCCAAATGAATTCCCCTCTTTGCAACCTGACCTCGTTCTTAACTGTGAAATGATCTCATTTCAAAGCTAGCCACAAGAGGTTTGGCCGGGCACCCGGCAGGCCGTGTGCCTGGCATTTGCAAATCTTCATACAAAGTGCAACTTTTTTTTTTTCTTCTTAAGACAGTAAATAAATCCTGTCCAGAGAAATCTTGGAAATGTCTGCTCCCAGCCACGAGGTGAAAAGAAAAGCAATCACCCTCCTCACCCTCACAACCATTATCTGCCCCTCTTCTCGAATGTTCAGGCTTAAGTCGCTTTTAATTTTAGATCAGGAACAATCTGATTTGGGGCCAAGGTCTTTTTTCACTGTCCTTCAAAATGTATTAAGCTGTGGTGTTTTTCCACCTCCAGCCTGCTCTGTTCCAGTTTCTCGAGGGCTGAAATCTGAAGCCCCACCAAGAATTTGACCTATAGCCAGGATGCAACAAGATGATACTCTGTGGAGAGCATCCCCCTTCTACAGTAGGAAGCCCAGCACTCGAGAGAGAGAGAGAGAGAGAGAGAGAGAGAGAGAGAGAGAGAGAGAATGAATGATCCGCTCAGGTTTGGGGGATGCTCGTTTCCTCTTTGGCAAAATGTGGCAATGTCTACATGCCTGCCCAGGAAAATGACCAACCGGTAGGCAGCATTCCCAGAAGCTCAGGTTACAGATTCCCACTTCTTCCCAGCCAATAACGGATTTATGCCTCCTCCCCCCAGTCCCTACTATTATGATAGAAAAGAGCAGGCCCCCTTGCAGACCTGACTGTCCCTAGCAGTGCCATCTTCTACTAGTCTCCTGTGTCATCAGTGGACCATGAGGCGACAGGACATTCCTTCCAAACACTGCAGAGGGGAACCAGGAATGGGGCAGGGGTAGAGGCTGATACCTGGACCTTACTTTAGATTCTAGGAGGACCACTCAGCCTGGTTAGCTCTTGTCTCCTGGGGGTTTTCCGCTCACAGCCTGAAACTCCATCCATGGAGACGTGCAGACATGGTGGGAGCTGAGACCCACAGGACACCGTTTCCCTAAGCTGACCCTACCTTGCTGTAGACATCAACATCCAACCTCCGGGACAGGCCACGGAGTCTCTGATTTTGGTCCTTCAGGGTCTTCCCCACCTTGGTGGGCAGATCTGATTCCAGGCTCCGGCCCACCCCACACTCCCCCATCAGCAGTCACTAGGTCAGCTCCCCAGACAGGACCACAGAGGCTCCCCTTCAATAGCATGCCCCGGGGCACCATCTCGGCCTCTCATACTGGATGGAGCCCTCTTGATACCAGAACTCTGTCTGTAGAAAGATGCCTAAAGGTCGGCTAAAACTCTGTTGGAATTTTTTGCTGGAGCCTTAATACTCGCCATCAGCGTGGTCTCCCTCCAGGCGTCTGACGGAAGTTGGCCAGCAGGGAGGAGGAAGAGTTAACAGGGAGAAGATGGGGATTTGAAGAGTTAGAGCAGGGGTCCCCAAACTACAGCCCGCGCCTGCGGGCCACATGCAGCCCCCTGAGGCCATTTATCCGGCCCTCGCAGCACTTCCGGAAGGGGCACCTCTTTCATTGGTGGTCAGTGAGAGGAGCATAATTCTCATTGAAATACTGGTCAGTTTGTTGACTTAAATTTACTTGTTCTTTATTTTAAATATTGTATTTGTTCCCGTTTTGTTTTTTATTTTAAAATAAGATATGTGCAGTGTGCATAGGGATTTGTTCATAGTTTTTTTTTTATAGTCCGGCCCTCCGACGGTCTGAGGGACAGTGAACTGGCCCCCTGTGTAAAAAGTTTGGGGACCCCTGGTTTAAGCCAATGTCAGGTCCCTCGGGTCCCCAGGCTCTGCAAAGCTTAGAATGGGGACCAAATATTTATGTTTTTCACTTCCCTCAGCCAAACCTGTCCTGGGACCATAAGACCAGGTAGCTGGTGGAGGAGCACACTCGGTGTGCAGCCAGACAGCCTGGCACGGTGCCCCGGGGAGAAGGCAGCGGTGCGGGAGCAGCCCCCCTACAGGGGAAGCGTCTCCCCGCGCCCGCCTGGCGCCATGCTCCTGCGGAGGGGACAGTCAGCCTCTAGACAAAGATGGATTCGTGAAATGCCCTGCGCTCAGCCTGAATGCTATCTAGGGTGGAGGAGGAGAGTCAGAACGGGACTGTAGCAGTAGGAGACGTGCTTTCCTAAAAACCTGACCACATTTGGGTTTGAGTCCATGCAATTGAATCTTGGGAGGGACCTCAGTCACTTACCCCTTTTCAAGAAGTGGTTTAACATTCACACCACAGGGGGACGCGCGGTTCAGTCCCGGGCGCGTGCCCCACATCCGTCTCCTATGGAGACACACTGTTGGGAGAGAAACGAGGTGATATTCCTCCCTCCTGATCTTCATTGGAGCTGACATGTCATCTCACATATGCCCTTCCGCTTTTCCCTCATCAAACCGCATTAGACTCAACGTGGGGTCGTGGGGAACCCTCTGGGACAAAAGGCGATGCGGAAAATTGTCTTTGCTCCCGGTAGGCGAGCTGCTCTTCTCCGCCGGTCTCATTCTGCACGTCGGTTTAACGCGTCTGTGCTTTCCAAGGTTCTATGCCTAAACCTTGATTCCTAGCTCACCTCTACTCAATGATCTACCTTCTAAAAGTATCTTCTCCGTCTAGAACTTGGTTTAGGGCACCTTGCATGCTAATGTGGCTTTAAGACCAAGTTCAAAGTTCTTCCTGAGCCATAAAGTTCTTCCCTGAGATTTCTTCTAAAGAATCTTTGGGCTCTGCTTTCCTCCTCTGCCTTAGCCCCCTTTCTTTCTTCTTGGGTCTGAACTTCCACAGTCCCCAAGATACTTTTTACAATCTCTAACTCATGATTTTCCAAAGGCATGTGCTTCTTTTCATTTATTCAACAAATATTTATTGAGCACCTTTTATATATACATATATATAGGCTATGTAATAGCCGCTGCTGCAAAAATGCAGCATAAGAAACTACTCCTAAAATATCAGTGGTTATCCCCGACAAATACTTGTTTCTCTTGGTCGCAGAGATGCAGGCCGGCTGGGGACGCTCTTCTTCCATGCTCGGGGTTGGGCTCAGGTCTGCCTCACAGGTTCTCATTTCAGATCTCGAGAAGAAGAAACAACAGCTATGGGGAGAGACTCTCCTGTGGCAGGGAAACGTAGCAACAGGGAATTAAGCCAGACCACGCAAACACGTTTAAAGCCTCTGGTTAGACATGGTGTACTTTGCTTCTACTAACATACACTTACTTAGCCAAGAAAAGTCAAGCTGAAAGTCAGTGAGGTAGGGAAGAATACCTCACTCACAAATAAGCCATGGCAAGTGCAGGAAAAGAAGGAATAATTGTGAACAACTACTACAGTATCATGCGGAACAGTCTCAACTTTCATAATGTTCATAGTCTAATGTGGAGACAGAGAATAAACAAGCCATATAATAAGCTGGGATAAATGTTACAAAGAAAATAAGTGATGCAAGGGATCTCCTTTTCGACAGAGTGGTCCGAGAAATCCCCTGTGAGATGGTGCCATTTCAGCTGAGGTTTAAAGGATGGGAAGAAGCCAGGTATGCAGATAGAGGGCAAAGAGCATTCCAGCCAGTGGGAGTGGCTTGTGCAAAGGCCCTGAGGAAGCGATGCTCTTGGTGTGGTTCAAGAACTAGAACAAGATCCAGTGTCTAGAGTGCAGTCGGGAGGAGAAAACAGTGGGAGTGAAGACTGGGGATGCCTGCAGGGGCTCGGTCATGCAGGGCCCTGACTGTTACTACTCTTCCCCAAACCTTCTACCCTTGAACAGCATGGGAGTTAGGGGCACCCCCCACCACCACACATACACAGTCAGAAATTCAGGTTTAACTTTTGATTCCCCCAAAACTTAATACAAATAGCCTGCAGCCGACCAATAACATAAACAACCGATTAACACATATTTTGTATGTTATATATTTTATAAACTGTTTTGTTACAATCCAGTAAGCTAAGAAAAGAAAATGTTATTAAGAAAATCACAATGAAGAGAAAATACATTTATAGTATTTACTGAAAAAAGATCTCCACATAAGTGGACCTGCACAGTTCAAACCCTTGTTGTTCAGGCACCATCTGCATTACTTTGTCATTTATTCAGTGCTGCTAAAGAAAATTATTATAACAACACCTCCTCCTTGAAGCCTCCTTAGGTTGACCAATGTGTGGAAGTTACTTTTTATTTCACTGAACAAGAACCTCTTTGGTCTGTTGCAGGGCTTGTGACTGGTAAAAGCTGCTCCCTGCAAAGTGGGGACAGAGGAGTCTCCTGGGAGAAGCGTCCTGCAGAGATCTGGGCTGGCAGGTGATGCCTGATACCACAGAAGAAGGTAAATGTCTGAATGCAGCTTTGTAGCTGCCCCCCCCCCCACGCCTCAGGCATGAGGGAACTCTGTGGAGTGATGGAGGAGTTCTCTATTGTGACCAGGGTGATGTCACACAGGTTTGTCATTGGTCGAGACTTATTGAACCTGTGTACTTAAAATGGGCACATTTGACGGTATGTATATTTTACCTCAGTAAAGTTGATTTTAAAGGTAAAGAGCAAACATCAAAAAGTAAATAATACATGGAAGATAAAGCAGAGTCACTATCTGGCCCCGGCCATCTCCACATCTTCCTGTGGAAAGGGCAATAAATGGAAAAAGAGAAGGCTTCCAGCGCGGGGGCACAAACAGCTTTCTCTGCTCCAGGACCTTTTTTTTTTTTTTTTTTTTTTTTTTTTTTTTTTTTATAATTTTATTTTTTTAATGGGGTGACATCAATAAATCAGGATACATATATTCAAAGATAACAAAATTTTTATTATTAAGTGAGGGGCAGGGAGGCAGAGAGACAGACTCTTGCATGAGCCCTGACTAGGATCCACCTGGCAAGCCCCTACCAGGCAGTCCTCTGCCCATCTGAAGCCACTGCTCTGTTGCTCAGCAACCAAACTACTTTAACACCTGAGGTGAGGCCATGGAGCCATCCTCAGCACCTGGGGCCAACTCGCTTAAACCATTCAAGCCATGGCTGCAGGAGTGGGGGAAAGAGAGAGAGAGAGAGAAAGGGGGAATGGGAGGGCTGGAGAAAAGGATAGTCACTTCTCCTATGTGCCCTGACTGGGAATTGAACCTGGGGCATCCACACACTGGGCTAATGCTCTACTGCTGAGCCAACTGGCCAGGACCTCCAGGACCCTTTTACTAGGAACTAGGGCACAAAACCTTGAGGTCGGTGCTGGTGGCACCTGGGCAGCACTGGAGGCACTGTAGAAGGTTGGTAGCCCTGTCTGGTGGACCATGCAGAACCCACTAGCAGGGGTCGTCAAACTTTTTATAAAAACTGCCCATTTTTGCAGTGCTGGTCAACCTGGTCCCTACCGTGCAACCAAACAGCGCCGCGATTGGCCCATCATGAAAGCTGGAACGCCCACTAGTGGGCGGTAGGGACCTCTAGAGGACCAGAGATCCCGCTCATTGGCCGTGAGAATGACATTCAGCCTGATGGAGACGGGAGCCCCAGAGAAATGGCAGCCTCCATGGCGGTGCCATCCAGTAGAAACATGACGCCAGCCACAAGTGTGAACACAGGCGTCATTTGACATTTCCCGGTGGTTACACTGAGAGCAAACAACAACAGAAACCCACGTGAAATTAGTTTATAGTTCATTTACAATTGAACTGGAGTTAAACTCAGTATCTCTGAACAGTCATCACGTCTACGTGCCCTCAGTATGAGAAGGTCACGACTGAGATGCTCTCCATGTTGTGTGTGCCAAAGCTTTGAACCCCAGCGTGCGTTTACGCCATGGCACACCCCAGTCTGGAATGGCGGCGTCTCCTGCGCCCAACAGCCACCTTCCAACAGCTCAGGTGACCCTCGTAATTGTGAGTATGGAGGGCTCCCCCCACCCCACTCAATAAAAAAGCCAATCGCTCTGAGAGTCTCCGTCAATACTGGGGAGTAGGTCCCGAGAGCAGGTGGAGGCGACGCTGGACAATCTGAGCTAACCGTGAATGGGAGGGCGGGGCACCCGTGAGCTGAGGGCTCGCGGCTCAGCGTGCCTGTGCGTCTTCACAGCCACACTCCAGTGTGTCTGCATGTGCTTTGAACCGAGCCTCACACAGAAGTATCAGTTGTACTTTGTCAATCCTCGTGACGTTGTGCTTCTGGTTACCTGTAATACAAATGCTCTATTGCGGGACCTTTTTCTTCCAAGTCCCCCTATAATTCTTTCTTAGTCTATCTTTTTTATTCCTCCCATCCTGACCCAGCTAGCAGAGTAGACTATTTTAGTGCTTATTTCTAGAATTTTTTTTTTTTTTTGTATTTTTCTGAAGCTGGAAACGGGGAGAGACAGTCAGACAGACTTCCCCGACGGGGATCCACCTGGCACGCCCACCAGGGGCGCCGCTCTGCCCACCAGGGGGCGATGCTCTGCCCCTCCGGGCGTTGCTCTGCCGTGACCAGAGCCACCCTAGCGCCTGGGGCAGAGGCCAAGGAGCCATCCCCAGCGCCCGGGCCATCTTTGCTCCAATGGAGCCTTGGCTGCAGGAGGGGAAGAGAGAGACAGAGAGGAAGGGGGGGGTGGAGAAGCAAATGGGCGCTTCTCCTGTGTGCCCTGGCCGGGAATCGAACCCGGGTCCCCCACACGCCAGGCCGACGCTCTACCGCTGAGCCAACCGGCCAGGGCCTCTATAATTTGTACTATAAAAAAATTGGTGCACTGACTGGTTGTTCCCAAGTACAGTCCCCGCCTCTTCTCTTTCAGCCACCCCTCCCACACACACACACACACCTGTCCAGGATCACAAGTTTCACCTGGCTGAGAATCACTTGCCAAACCAGAAGGTAGCATTTCACAGTTCAGAGGGGATCGAGACAGTCACAACGCAGCCCTGACTATCTGCCCAACGAGCTCGTTCTGCGAAGTTCACGGTGAGGCCTGCGCAGAGGGAGTGCTGGCTGCGAACTCCCAGCAGCCCCTGAGCCACGGAGCAGTCCAGCTAGCAGCTGCTTTCTGGATGGCTGGCTCTGTGCCAGGCACTGTGCCAGGAGCTTGGCGCAAAAGGGATCCACAGAGATCCCTCCCCTCAGAGAGCTGACACCTGGCCAGGAAGATGAGGACAGCGGACAGGAACCAGGACAAGGGTGTGGACTGCGTAAGAAGTTAGTAGGTGGTGAGTGCGGTGAAGGACCAGGCAAGCAAAGCAGGTGAGGTGATTGGAGTACAAGGTGGGGCAGGTGACATTAGTCAGTCCCCCTTGAGAGGGTGTGATCTGAGCGAAGGCTTGACGGGACAGGACGATGTGTTTGAGGGCCGGCAAGGGGGCTGGTGTGGCTGGAGCCTGGGGGGTGAGAACGATAGGGAGGAGACTGGGGAATTGGCCAGGGGAGGAGGGGTCCTTCAGGCTGGTGTGGGCTCCAGCTCTCACTGAGGGAAGGGGAGCCTTCACTGGGCTGGGGGCTGAGCGGTGACCGGACGCATTTCCACTGGAGGTGGGTCATGGGGCTGCAGTGTTGAGAGCAGATGGGGCCGAGGAGGGGGGTGGAGGCGAGGACAGCAGCAGGGAGACCACGAGGAGGCTGTGACACTCATCTGGGCCTGAGGTGATGTGGGCCAGGGGTGAGCAGGAGTGTCACCATGCTCACCTGTACCAACTCCCCAGGTCTGTGTGCCCGTCTCTGCCCAACAGGCAAACAAGATGTTTTCTGGGTCTTTGTACCCTCCTCAGTGATAACTATAAGCTATTTCATTGAAAGGTTATTGGTTATATTCAAATTATCAGCAATTTTCAAATAAAACCAAATATATCTGTAGTGGAAGTGTTAATGAAGCAAGTGGAAGCTTGAGAGAAAAGGGACTCACAGGTTTTCAGAAAAGCAGGATCAGGAGAGATGGGGAAGGGGAAGGGTGGGGAAGGGAGGAGAAGGAAGGAGGGAGAGACCCAAGGCCACGCTTCATCAGCCCAGTACAGGAACAGTCTGTTCATGCCCGAGAAGAGCCTTAGGTCAGAGCTTGCCTGGACCTGGCAATCTTGGACCCAGCTGGGAGCTGGGAGCTCCACTCAAGCCTAAGGAGAAGTCAGCTTCCACCAGAACCTACATTTAAGTGTTAGTGGAGGTAACATATTGTACTTAGTTTACTAGCACTTTTTTTTTTTTTTTTGACAGAAACAGAAAGAGAGGGTCAGAGAAAGGGACAGATAGACAGGAAGGGAGAGAGTTGAGAAGCATTAATTCTTCCTTGCGGCTCTTTAGTTGTTCATTGATTGCTTTCTCATATGTGCCTTGACCAGGGGCTAGAGCAGAGCAAGTGACCCCTTCCTCAAGCCAGCAACCTTGGGCTCAAACCAGCAACCTTGGGCTTCAAGCCAGTGACCTTTGGGCTCAAGCCAGCAACCATGGGGTCAAGTCTATGATCCCACACTCAAGCCAGTGACCTTGTGCTCAAGCTGGTGAGCCCATGTTCAAGCTGGTGACCTCGTGGTTTCGAACCTGGGTCTTCCACATCTCAGCCTGATGCTCTATCCACTGTGCCACCTCCTGGTCAGGCAACTACTAGCACTTTTTTTAAAAAGTACTAGGTTTTTTGTTCTTTTTAAATTAAATATACTGGGATAACATTGGTTAATAGCATTCTATACATTTCAGGTGCACAACCTTGATACGAGCTCCGTGTACTCCACTGTGTGCTCAGCCCTGAAGTCCGGTCTCCATTCCCTGTGTATTTGTCCCCTTTACCTCCTCGTCCTCTCCCCTAGCGACTGCCATTCTGCTGGGTGTCCATGAATCAGCCCATTTTTTGTTTGTTTGTTTGTTTGTTTGCTTGTTTTATTTGTTCATTTGTTGCTTTTGTATTATATCCCACATAGGAATGGAATCCTATAGTTCCTGTATTTTTTTTTTTGGGTGTTGTTAGCATAATATTCTCAAGATCCATCCATGTTGTCACAAGTGGCCATGTTTCATATTTTTTATGGCTGAGTAGTATTCCATTGTCTATATGTACCACATCTTCTTTATCCACCCAGCCATTAAAAGACACTGGTTGTTTCTGTGTCGTGGCGATTATAAATGATGCCGCAATGAACATAGGGGTGCAGATATCTTTACGAATAAGTATTTTCAAATCTTTCGGGTAGGTACCCAGCAAGAGGGATTGCTGGGCCATAGGGGAGCTCTACTTCTCATTTTCTGAGGAAGACCCTTCATACTGTTCTCCAGTTGACGTTCCCAGCAACAGGGGCTCGGGTCTCCTTTTCCCCACATCCTGTCCAGTTTACGTTCTAAGTCATTCGTTCATTCTTAACGCCATCACGAAGCTGTGATTGTAAAGGAGCTTTATTTCTGGGGAGAAGGGAAGAAGCGGCCCCGTGACAAAGAGGAGAGGTCACGTTTCACATCAGGTTTCTGGGGTTTTAGCTCCATGCTGTCGCTCGTTATTTGTGTGACCTCAGGCAAGCCATTGGCTCTCTGAGCCTCCGTTTCCTCTTTTGTGAATCAGAGCACAGGATGAAGCGGTCTCTTCTGGCTCTAGAATTGTGTGGAAAGTGCACTCATTTCCCCTAGGTTAGCCTCGCCGATGGGCTGCCTGACCGTGTGAGAGCTGAGGTCAAGGCCTTGAGTAAGGCGTTCCACACCCGCAGGTCCTCAGTCCTGACTGTGGGTCAGCAAAGGGTCTCTCTCTGGCGAGCTGGGTTCGCACACTGAGCCCCGGAGGTGACACAAGCTGCCCAATCAGAGGGCAGACCCTGGCTGCCCCCACGACTCAGGGAGCCTGATCGCGGCCACTCCCTGGGACAGTGTCCGTCTCTCTCTGACACGTCGGTACTGGTCTGAGGGCCTGCCCTGGGACGCCACAGCGAGGCCTCACCTCGTCTTCAGCTTCAATTGTACACCTGAAACCCCACGTCCTCTCCACTGTCAGCTGTCACTAACTGAGCACCACGTGCTGCATGCCGGACCCCGCAGTGAGCACAGATGCACGCAGACCCCACCTGGTGACGCTCACGGGCCGCTAATGGGAAACGGGCACTGAACCAGAGGCCTGGATAATCACCACAGGATTCGGAACAAGCAGAGGGCACGAAAAGGAGCATCGGAACTTCAGAGGCAGTCAGCGGAACCTCACCCACTGCCCCGGCCGAGAAGCGATGTTTGAGGTCACCCCTCAAGGGTGAGCTGGAGTTTGATGGAGCGAGGGGGTAATATCCTGCCCTGAGGAGCAACGGTGAGGAGCAGGGAGGGGGACGCTTTCCTGGCTGTTCCTGCAGCCCACCACCGTGGTTACCGAGGTTCCAGCTGGGACTTAGAGGGATAATAGCACTTCTTCCTCCCTCCCTCCCTCCCTCCCTCTCTCCCTCTCTTCCTTCCTTATTTCCTTCCTTCCTCCTTCCCTTCCCTTCTCTTCCCTTTCTTTCCTTCCTTCCTTCATAGCTATTATGCTCCTGCTATATGTTGGGAAATAGCAATGAACAAACAGACCCCCTTGGAATAAGGTCTTCTCTGACAGACCTTAATATTGTCGTGTAGAAGACAGACAAATGTACAAGTGAACTATGGTGGTGATAAATATGGTAGAGAAAATGTAGGGGTGTCAGTGCTGGGGGTGGAAGGTGCAACGTTACACAGAAGGTGGCAGGGAGGGCCTTCGTGAAATGGCCTAAGAGAGTTGAGGGGAAGCTCAAGGGCAAAGTGTTTCTTGCAGAGGGAACAGCAGTTGCAAAGGACTTGAGGTAGGAGTGTGCCAAGCAGGCTTGAGGAAAAGCAAGGAGGCTGGAACAGCCAGGACAAAGTGAGCCTGCGAGGGGATGGACGAGGCCCGAGAGGCTCTGCGTGGCCTTGGAGGCCATTGTGAGGAACACAGCTTTTTGCTGAGTGAGGATTCTGGCAGGGGTGACCTGATCTGACTCCATTTACAAAGGATCACTCTGTTGTTGAGAACTGACCATAGGGCCTGGCGCAGGGTGGACCCACATGAGAGATTAGCGGCTCGGGCTAGGAGAGAGGGACCGAGGTCCCTGGAAGTGTTAGATTCTGGATATATTTTGAAGGTAGAGACAATGATTTGATGAGGACTCGGATGTGGGGGGAGTGAAAGAAAGAGGAAGCAAAGAGGACACCAGATTTTAGGCTCGAGTACCTGGCCCAACGGAGTTGCCGCTGACCGTGATGGGAAAGACCGTAGGAGGAGTCTGCTGGCGGACAGGCTGGGGTGGAGACCTCCACCAGACGTTTCAGGGAGGTGAGAAGTGAGAGTTCAGGGAAGAGGTCTGGATGGAGGTAAAAGCCATGTCGGAACTGTCTGGTCTTATGCTCAGAGCCAGAAGACTAGGTGCGGTCTCCTAGGGAGTGAGGCTGTCCCTGGGAGAGGGCATCATGAAGACATCACGTGCTCCCATGTCCTGGTGTCCTCGGGTCCCAGCAGCACACAAGGCGGGCAGGTTAAAAGGCTACTGGAAGTTTTGTTCTCAGTGATCTGATTTGCTGATTTTGCTGGTGAGGACTGCCCCCTGTAACGGCCAATGGGACCATTGCTTGAGAAAGCTGGGGTGGGATGGACGGAGAAGAGGAGTGAACCCATCTTCTCTGTGGAGCAGCCGCAAACACATTATGTCCTGCACGAACCCCGGAGTGTGGAGACGCCAAATTAATAGTCTATTACTAGATGAAAGTCAGACACAGCAAAAACCAGCAGCCAGGTACCCAGATGCCAACATCCCCTAGTCCCGATGTCCGCTAGCGCCCCCACTTGGTTGAAGTGCCATGCGTCTATACAGCTGGGGCTTGGGGAAGCAAAGAGCCGCTGACTGAGGTGTCAATAAGCCAATTTGTGGCTTGTTAGAGTGTTACACTTGTTTATCGGCATTTAACGAGACAAGACATTGATGCTAACACAGTGGGAGGGAAGTTGCCTGGGCCAATAGGATCCCTTGCTGAAAATTAATTTAAAGCCTCTTTCCTTCGTGCCAGAAGTGGTAGAGGTAATTCATTACTGAAGTGTTGAAATGCCACTGAAAATGAGCGAGGGTAATAGCAAGCGTCATCAGCCGCTGAACAAAACGTCTGCTTAGCTTTCCTTCGGTCACCTCTCGTAAATGAGACATGGCGACATACATGCTTTACGGCAGGAAAGAAAACGAGGGTTTATTTAATTTGGGGGGGGTGTGGCGGCTCTGAAGGGCTGGGAGGGGAAAGCACAGACTTTTGGAAAATGGTGAGAGCTGATGTTGCCGTAGACAAGTTCACCAGCCAGTCTGCGTTGGTGGGAATGAACAGTCTGTGATTTGAACTTGTCGGCTTGAAGAGTTCAGGGTCTTGGGAAGACAGAGCTGTTTTATCAAGACTCTGGGTAATCATTGTTCGGATTATTTACAAGATCTCGGCTCCCGGAGCGGGTCTCGGGCTGAAGCTGGGCACAGCATTACTCATCTCTCCGGTTCACACATCCCATTTAGCAGGCGCGTGGGGCACGTGAGCTGAATTTCTAGTGGTTTCCATCTCCCACTCCTTGCTATGTGTTCCTTTGGCCACTTTATTTTCCCCGGAAAGTATCAGGCATGAAAACTACAGCTCATGAGGATCTAGCCACCAACGCGATTGAAGTAGTCATTTGGTTTAGTGCAGACTTTGTCTTTCTAATCTTTATGGGCTCATATGCCACCCAGGGGAAGATGGAGATGGAGTCACAAATACAAGTGACTGGGCTGATGGAGTCCTCCTTCCGAGGGTCCCCTTCATCTAGGTCTTTCCCCCCACCTCCCAGGTAGAAGGCTCTGAGCTCACCCCGAGCAAATTAGAGGTGGGGAGAGGGAGGCCTCCGTGGGAGCCTGGGGTGGAGCACAGTGGTGACATCTGGCTGGGTTTATGCAGTCTGTGACATTAGCCCCTCTCCATTCATGCTCCTGGACTTTGTGACTTTGCAGGTCTTCCCATAAAGGAGCAGAGGACATTTCCCCGCGCTTCTGTTTTTGTCTTTGGCCATGGGACAGTGGGACAGTTCTGAGCCTAGGTGTTCAGAGGCATTGTGTGTTTCTACTCACCTGCAGGTGCCTCGGCCCTCTCCACGGGTCCCAGGAGGAGGGTGAGAGCTGCCTGGTGCAAAACTGTGTTCCGACTGTCCAGCCAAGTCTGGCCACGGTCAGCTGACTGCTGCAGGTGACCCTCACACCTATGAGCTGAGTTTTGGAGAGATCTGTTATGCAGCAATAGCAAATAATAATGCCCATTCAAACCAGGAAAGAGATTTTCAGATACAAGTAGACCATTCTTCAGGAGAGGAAGACTGAGGTCTACTTGAGGAATTGTCTTAAGTTTAGAGTCAGGGTCTATCTCCCAGGTGGATGGCCTTCTCAGAATAGAGGGTTACCAAGGCCCCGCCCTGCCTCTTGCCAACTGGGCCACTGCTTAAGGGCCTCAGTCTCACATGAATAAGCCCTGGCTGGAAGTTTTCCATGTCCTACTAGAGTCCTAGTACCATTTGTCCCATCCTCCCACTGTCTCAAAAGGAAGAAACAGTCCTCTATCTGTTAGGGACCCACCCATTCCAGACCATAGTTTTGGAATCTCCTTCTCCCATTCATGATAGGGGCAGGCTTCTGGATTAATACCAGGACCCAAGGGCCAGAGATGGGCGATTCCTTGCCCTGGCTGCCCCTGTCTTTCCATGTTGTCCAACCCACTGACAGAGCTGAGAGCCCAGGCCAGCATCCCTACAGGCTTGGAGGGGCGACATGTCTCCATCAAAGCCTTCATAATGTGAGCACAGGGCCCAGCAGTTTGGACACGAGCTGTTTGGAAATAAGTCCCTGGATTATTCGTCTTTCTGGTCATGAAATGATTCTTACATTTCCACTAAGCGTGGTTGGCATATAGCCTGCTGTTTATAAAAATGGACTCACCCTGCCCAGGTTCCCTGCTGCAAACGTGTGATTAAAGGATTAAAAAGGTGATGGAAATAGTAATCATGTCTGTTTTCAGACCGAGCCTTCCCTCAAGGGGCCCCAGAGGGCTGTGCTCTTGTTCATGCCTGCAGAAAAAGGGGACCTCAGGGGCACTTTGTAGATGGGCTGTTAGGCCCCCAGAAAGGGTCACGTTTCAAGTTTCCCTGGGTGACCCAGCTCATCAGCTTCCAGCTTTGACTGGAATTCAAAACAGAATTTAGAGCCTACAGACAATGACATCACAAGATCACCCAGACTGGGCCCGGAGTGGGGACATACCACTGTGGGTGAGCAGCTCAGGGGCAAATCTAGACCTAGGCTGTGAGCGGAGGGGGGGGGGCAGGGGGCAACCCAGCAGGCACAGAATTATTTGGGAAAGATGTTATGGGAGCAAGACAGCCATTCTAACTGGTGGTGGGCATCAGGGAGGTCCAGCAGGTGACATCTGGTCGTTGACCAGAGGACAGTGGGGGGGGGGGGCGCTAGAAGCAGGTTCAGGGCAGGTCCTGGGGTCTCAGGTGGGGCCCTGGGGTGCGCTGGACTCCTAGCAGCTGGGGAAAGACTGATGTGCTCTGGGAGCTGCTGAGGAAGGGGGGCAGCACCTCGAAGGCCACTGGAGTTCATTGAGGTCATGGGGACCTTGGATTGCTCCCAACCGAAATCATGCTTTCTGGTGAATAACATAAATAAAACGTTAGGGATAGGACATGGTGACGATGGAAGAAGAGGGAAGTCATCAGTAATGTCGCAGAGAACATTTGTAGATGATCTCATGTCACCCTAGATGCCTCCTCTTCCAGGAAGCCGGAGCTGGTCAGGGCCCTTTCGCATGTTCTCAGTGTGTCTCCTTGTCTCCCGTCCTTATCCCGTATGCACGACCAAAAGTGCTTCTTGTCTCTGTCTCCTTCCAGACTGTAGGTCTCCCCAGGGTGGCTCAAAGTTCAGTCCACCATAGTTAATGTTGAATAAGTGAAGCTGTAGCTCTTGTTACAGTTCAGAAAAGTCTGCTGTTTCTTACATGTTCCTGATTTCTTTGAACCCAAAGAGTCTTGGGCTAAAAACCTAAAAACCTGAGTTCTCACCCCAGTTGCTTTATTGACAACCTATGACTTCAGTCAAGTCACTGTCTTTGAACTCCCTGTTTTGTCGTTCCTGAAACAATGGGCGGTCAATGGAAGGCAATGTGTCAAACACAATCACGTTTCCAAATGGTTAAAGCCTTTGACCAAACAGTTCCTCTGATAGAAACATAGCTTCAGATACATTCCTGTGCAGCCTCTAGACCAGCGGTTCTCAACCTGTGGGTCGCGACCCCGGCGGGGGTCAAACCAAAACACAGGGGTCGAACGACCCACAGGTTGAGAACTGCTGCTCTAGACAGGCCTGCCCATGGGTTATTTATTCCAGCATCATTTGTAAAAGGAAAAGATTAGAAAGACTTAAATGGGCTTGTTAAATAAGTGAACTTATAGAATAGAGTTCTGTAGAGCCACGAAAAGAATACTGATATTGAATAAGCTCCCAAACATAAAGTGAAAAGAGTTCAAGGTGCATCACTGCGTAAAGCAAGCTTGCCCTCTGTGCAAGGAGGGAGAGGCTGGCTGGATTTGCTGGAAGGTGCGTGAACTCTCTAGGCGGCCCAGGTACTGGCGACGGCGCTGCTGAGGGCTGTGCATATGGCTGCAGACCCGGAGGGCTTCCTGCCGGACAGACTTTAGGACCTTTGAAATGTTGAACTGTGTGGAAATAGGCTACATAGTTTAAGTGAATACCAAAAGAAAGAAAAAGATGTAGAGGTCCCAGTCCAATCATAAGTCCATGTGAGAAGCCTGTGTGACAATGTCTATGAAGTAGATGTCAGGGTGGGGTGTGAGACCACGGGCGGGGGGCCTTTGCCACTCCCTGCCTGCATTCACCAGTCCCCTTGGACTCTGCAACGGAAAGCTGTTTGCCAGCCAAGGTCCCGTCTCGGTCACCTCGCCTTCTGGTAACATGTAGGTAGAATATTTCCACTCCCCACCACCGGAACTCTCTGCCGAGGTGTGGAAGGGCCAGGCTTTCCCAGGAGGCTCTAGGACTGGTGCCTTGGGGCCCTGTCATGCCAAGGTCTGAGATCAGTAGGCCCGTGACACTCTCCCCCTCCCTCCACGTGATCAGGCCCGTGTGGGCTTTACGATGTCAATACACATGCAGGCTGAGATGACGTGGAGCCCGGGAGGACCCAGGAAATACTGTTTCTGTGGCTACAAGGGCCTCCTTTGTCTCCTCTACCCCCCTGCTGGTTTCTAAGGTTTCATTACGTTAGAGTTAGGAGGGAAATTCCACCTTAGGAGCAGTAACTGTGAGCTACTGACCGGGGCTGGCTACACTCCGAGTGACTGACTCTCTGACTTGAACGCGCACTCTAAATCCCCGCCCCAGAGACGCCTGGGATCCACCTTGAGCCATTGATTCCTTAGCATCGTCGTCAATGGGCCGATCCTCTCTTTAAATTTAAATCTAAATTTTTCTGGAAAGTGTAATAGCTTTGGGGGAAAAAAATAGCTTGTAAAAGTACGTTTATTCGTCGATTCAGTGATTACAGAGTGCTTATTCGTGCCAGACATTCTATCAACTACCTGGACATATGGACAGATAAGACGGCCGTTGACCTTAATAATAAACATCACAGCAATGGAGACGGTGATGATGGTCAGCACTTTCTGAGTGTTAATTACATGGCCGTCACTCTACTGAGCTCTCTGCATGCGTTTGCATGGCGTGCTTGTGACAAATCCGCGGTAGGCCGTGGCCATGTCATGATGTCCGTTAGATGAAGAAGCTGAGGCGCAGAAATGTTAAGTGACTCATCCAGGACCCCCCAGCGGGTGCGCGAGCTGACTATAGACGGTTTATCTAACAGCTGCTTTTCTGGGGAGACAGTAGCCAGGAGCTGAGGGGCGCTGTCTGTCTCCCAGCAGCATGCAGGGAGGGGTGACGCCCCAGGATGACAGACCAGATAATCCCCAGGCTAATTCCTGCCCTCGCGACGTTGGAAAGAGCTCCCGGCTGCACAGGACTTAAGGAGGCAAGAGAAAGACTAATCAAGAGAGCAGTAAATTGCATGGACACCGGCCAGGGGGACGGGCGAGCCCGGAAGGGGAAGGGCCCGGGCTGAGGCGAGGTCCTCGGGGCTGTAAAGAGAGCGGGTTTGACCTAAAACCAGCTTGAGGCCTGGGCCCAGGCCTCCCAGAGACCAAGGGGAACCAGAGAAATAAATCTGTCCTTGGCAGCGACGTGGAAGTTGTGCGGGCGAGCGAGGAAGACCCGTGACTCACAGGGTCCCCGCTACCCGAGGAGTCAGCCAACTTGGGAGCGAGGCCAGGGCGGCCTGCAAAATCCTGCATCATGCTCCCAAGTCCAGCTCAGCCAAGTTGAGTGGAATTGGGAACATAACGCTCTGGGCCTAGCGGAGTAGCCCCCCATCTCTTCCAAAGAGGTTCTGAGTTGGGTTGACTTCCAGGCCAGCGATGGATGAGTTCAGGCTGGTCAGGGGTCCTTCTCCAGCCTCGCCCCCTCCTCAGGAAGGTTCTGGGTGAGGAAGGGGGGGCTGGTCCCCTCTCCTACAGTGCCCACTGGGGCACGGAATTGAGCCCTGAATAATAACTTCATTCTTTTATTTTCCACATTCTCCCTCGCTGAAGTGCTTGCCCAGGAAGCCAGGCTCCCTCCCTCCCTCCCTCCGAGCCTGTTCTTCTAGGAGCAGGGAGGCTGGAGGCAGGAAGCAGGAGGAGTCTGGGGACTGGGGCTAAAACAGACTCGCGGTCACCAGGTCATGGACAGAACCAGCCTGCGACACTCATCTGGGGTCTGGAAGTGGAGGGGAGGACGGGCTTTAGTCTATTCTAGAAGAAAATGAAGCCTGTGGGGTTTTTTCCTTCCCTGATTAGCATTTTTATTGCGTCCCTTCTATTTGCTTTGCCTGGTCGTAATTAAATACTGCCCATGGTGTCTCGTCTATCTTGGTAACGTTCTCTTGGACACCGATGAATTGGATTTTCTTTGTGGACTCATTCCACTGATAGGAAATAAGAGTCAAGCCCTGTGCCTCCCCTGGCAGGTGCACGAGCCCAGGGGGGGGTGCCCGGCATTGAGGTCAGCGGTCCCCTCAGAGTGTCTCAGGTCTCTGGCCTGAGGTCTTGGAGGGAAGACAGGCACCAGGTGCTCCGAGCAGCTCCCGTGAGAGATGACCCAGGGTATCGGGCAGCTGAAGCTCAATGGCTCGCAGTGACTCTAGAAGGTTAGAAGGGAAGGATGGGGGACACAGGGATGTGGCACACAAGGAGAGACTCCAGACGTTTGGCCAGGAGGCCAAACAGAACCCTGAGTCCGGTTCGAATCCTTACACTCCTCCCTACCTAGCTCACCGTCACTCTCTTCATGTGACCGTAGCCATGGCCATGGCTGTCGTCCTCAGGACACCCTCCTCTGTGTCACCGTATCCTGAGCCTTCCTGGGCTCGCCGTCCCCTTGCCTGTCCTCTAGTTTCCTTCCTCCCTGACCCCATCGCTGTGTCCTCAGTAGCATCTATTCTGTTTCCAAGGAGCTGCTTGGTCATCTCTACCACCTCTGCTCTGTTACCAGGCCTGGCTTTCTCCTCTCGTATCCAACATGGTTGAATTTGCATTTGAACCTCCTCAAGTGCAGATTTATAGCCAGTGGTCGGCAAACTCATTAGTCAACAGAGCCAAATATCAACAGTACGAAGATTGAAATTTCTTTTGAGAGCCTAATTTTTTAAACTTAAACTATATAGGTAGGTACATTCCTTATCGAGGTAGCGCCCGCACCTGGTATTTTGTGGAAGAGCCACACTCAAGGGGCCAAAGAGCCGCATGTGGCTCGCGAGCCGTGGTTTGCCGACCACTGATCTAGACCATTGCTTCAGGGCTCCTTGAAAAGTGGTCCCCAGACCGGCAGTGGCACTTTGCATTTTGGACCTTGTTAGAAATACAAACCCCTGGGCCCTACCTCTGACCCAGTGAGCTACAAGCTCTGGGGGTGGGGCCCAGCGACCTATCCTTGAACACGGTCCCTGGGTCTCTGGGGGTGGGGCCCGGCGACTGGTCCTTGAACACGGTCCCTGGGGCTCGCTCCTGTTTGAGAGCCAGTGCTCTGGACTGGTTTCCACACCTTCCCCTCAGCAGCATCTTTGAAGCCCACACCGTGTGTGTCCTTGCCTTCTCCTGCCAGCCCTGCGCTCCAGGTCACTCCCTGCCTTCCAGAAGGATTCTGGCTGCCCTGCCTCCTCTCACAACCCTGCTCTGCGCCCTCTCCCTGGGCAGTGGGGTCTTTCCTTCGACATCAGTGGTCACCTCTATGCTGTGCTTCCCATTTCAACGAGCAGCTCTCTCCCAAGTGCTAGAAACAGTCTTCCCCCTGCCTGGAGGGCATGTGACCTTGATTGTACCAGCCACCTTAATCTCCCAGCCCAAACAGAGCGCCCTCACACTGACGCCTTGGGCTCCTCGCCTTGGTCCATTCCCTACCCTGACACTGTGCACAGAAGCTTCCTGACTCCTCCGTTTCTGTGAAGGCCTGCTCCTCCCTCCCGCGCGCCCCCACCCCACAGCCAGCCCGCATTACCAGGGTCCACAGACTCTGCGGCCCCCTTCCTGGCTGGATCTGTTTTTATTGCTGGTCCAGCAGGCCCAGCCCAGGCCCCTGACCTCCCTCTGTTGCCACCACGGTAGCTCCTGTGGTCTGTAGGACACAACCCGACGTGTCCTTCTGTCGTCAGGCCTTTCCTGCTGGCTTCCTGCCGCCTCGGGCTCGCGCGGCTCACTGCGCACCTCTGCGCATGGGCTCACGCTTGTCTTCGCACAGAGCGACTTTCTGTCTTGAGGGCTCCTCCTCACCCTTAAAAACCCACACAATACTCCTCGCCATGTGTGTGCTCTTCCCAGAGGTGCCCTGCGTCTTCTCCCGGCTCTGGGCTCCCAGAGAGCGCACCCTTGGCTATGCTCATTTGCCACCTTGCTGGACTGTGAGCTCCTCGAAGGTCTCTGCTGTGGCAGTCAGCACGGTCCTTCTGGCGCAGAGCACGGCTCCTAGAACACAGCCGAACTCTGCAAAAGTTCCCCGTGCTTGCTTCATCCAGCGGTCACCTGAGAGACTGAGACCTGCGCCCAATCACCCGCAGTCTACCGCAGCCGTCTCTGCCCCGCCTTTATCTCCACGCGCAGAGGGTCTGTCAGTCCCTCACACTCTCCCGCAGCTCTTTGATATTGGCTTCTGCCCGTATCACTGATCTCATGTGTCTGAATCCCCCCTGCACTAAAATGGTGGGGGGAATGAGTCTGCTTTGACCCTGGGGTTTCACCTAACAATGGTCCCGTTCTGCCTCCAGCTCAGTCTGATGAACCTCCTTCCAGCAGACCAAAGGGGAACGGGAATTTCCATGGTTCCTAGTCTCCGTGTTGGGGTCTGACCCTGGCTGGCCGTTCTCCTGAAATCCCAGCATGGTAGCCACATGGAAATGTGCTGTTAGGGGCATTTCTGGTGGCCCTGGGTCCTGAGCTGCCCCCAGAGAGACCACCTCACAAACAGCAGTGCCTGGAATACAGCCAGCTGTCAGTGTTTGTTGAATGAGTAACCGAATGCTGAGGAAGGACAGGTGCTCTTTTCCCAGAGTGCCCCCTCCCCTGTGTCACCTGGCCCTGCCTCTGCAGCCTGTCTAGTTCCAGGGTCCCTATGCAGAAGGGAGTGAGGCAGCAAAGAGGAAGACGGAGAGGGCCTGGGAATGGATGTTTCTCTGTGGTCTCTCCTCTGCCTGCCGCTGAGGAGGACCTCTGGCTGAGGACAAAGCTCAGGCCACCCAGGTCACCCAGGCCACTGGCCCCTCCCCTCCCTTGCCCCCAGCCCTGGGCTCGTGCCTCCCAGGCTGTGAGCAGAAAGAGATAGACAGACGAGCTTGGAGACAACTTTAAGTGAATTCAATTACCATAGCAACCAAAACCACCAGAATGGGGGTTAGGCTCCAGACAGCAGCGAGCCAGGCATCAGAGAGAGGCAGCAATCCAAAGGCCATCGCTGTTGGAATGGTGACCAGGGCTGGGGTGCTGGAAGGGCACCGCACTCACCTACCCAGCACCCCCCACCCTCACCTGCACTTTCTGGTACTCCTCAGAGATCTAACCTCAAGGAGCAGACACCCATTCCTGCGGGGACCTGGAGAGGACTGGAAGGGGGTGGGGTTTGAGCAATGCATGGTGCTGGCCCTCTGCTGGCCTCGTGTTTTCTCCTGTGTCCCGTCCACAGATGGGCTGGGAGCTGGCCAGCCTCCGGCACCGCTCCGCAGTCACACTGAAAAGGAGGAGATCTGCAGTCACACCATTGGGTTTCAGGGCGCAGCTCTGCTAATAATCTTGAGCAAATGGCTGAACTTTTCTGGCCTTTGTTTTTTCATCTGACACATGGGGACGGTGGTGTGTGCTTCATGGACGTGCTGTAGGGACTGAGGACTAGGAACGAGCAGAAGCAGCACGGAGCACAGAACATAACTCCAGGCAGGGGGTTATGGTCACTGCGCCATGGGTGTGGTCATTAATTCCATGATGATGATGATGATGATGACAATGACAGCTCCAGCCCCTCCTGGCCCTCGTCTATTTCTCTGCCTTGACCACCACCTTTTCCAGCCTAAGGGAGGCAGGAAGGATTCCCAGGAGGCTGACGAGCTGGGTCACAATGGCCAGTCCCCTCCTGCTCCAGAAGCCAGTCATGAACCTAGAGGGACTGCACAGGCCACCTGGCAAATGACAGAATGCCTTGCTCTCTGGGGCCTTCACCTGGGCCGTCCAGCTGTGGTCAGCCAGCTGTGGTCAGCCTGGGGAATCTCAGTAAAGACAGAACCCCAAATGGTCTCCTTCATCTACTCCTTTTGCTCGGAACATGTTAAACCAGTCTGCGATCTTTAGCCCAAAAGAGCTGTTGCCTTCCCTGAAGGCGGAGCCCTCATCTGTAAAATGGGGACACAGTGAAGGCTGATTACAGAGAAATAATAGACCTGTTCCTGTAGAACTGAGGACTAATGCACACACTGCCGTTACAGCCCTTGTCTCATGTGTGTGAGCTTTATCTCCAATGCCACACGGGAGCGTCTGGAGGGCAGAGATGATCCTCTTTAATGATGTGAAGGGTTTGGGACCAGGCTGGGAAAGGTGTGCCTGGTCCACAAGCATTTTTGAGCACCCGTGATGGTCAGACCTTATGTAGCTGCAAGGAGAGCCAAGACAAGTAGGACTCGGAGTTCAGAGTTCAGCTTGGTAAGGAAGAAAGACCTCAGAGGAACCCCCCCCACCCCCGTGAGGATGCCTGGGGCAGGGGGCGGGGCATCAGGGAGGACTGGCATCTGGATTGGGTCTGGGGCAGGGGGCGGGGCATCAGGGAGGACTGGCATCTGGACTGGGCCAGAAGGAGAAGTACATGTTGCTCAGTGCAAGGACTCTGCAGGCAGAGAGAACAGCCTGTACAAAGAGGGAGTGTGAAAGGGCTGGTGTTTCTGGGGGAGGTGAGAAGTGTAGGGATGATAAAGCGCATACGTGTGTGTGTGTGTGTGTGTGTGTGTGTGTGAGTGTGTGCGCGCTCGTGCGCGCATGTGCACGCGCATGCTTACTAGGGGCCGATAGGGGGTGGAAAACAGAATGGCAGGGGATGAGACCCAGGAGTTACTCTCCCCTCTTCTCTCTCAAGAGGTCGCAGTTCTGTAAGCCTCTGGGTCCTGTGACCTGCTTGGCTGGAATGTGTCCAGCCTTACTTTGCAAATTCATTCCCTTCCATCCAAGGAATTGTTGGCTTCTTTGGAAACCCCAGCCTCTTTCCTAGAGTCTGCATTGCTTGAAGGTCTTGGTTGTCCCCAGCTGACAGCGTCCTCCAGCCCAGCATAAACAGTTCCATCTGGAAATGGCCCCGAGAGGGAATTCTGACCACCCCTCCATCCAGGAAGGGCTGCACTGACACCCCAGCTGGCTCTGCCTGCGGTCCCCTGTCCAAGATGGGCACGGTCATCCAGCCAGGCAGCACAGCCTGCCCTGGGACCCTCGGTGCTGCTCCGCATCCAACCAATCAGAGTCCTGATCATTCCTATCTCCAGCGTGTTTCTCTCATGCCCCCTTCTCTCTACCCAGTACCGCAGCCCTAGGTGAGCCCCTCATCCTCTCCGGCCTGCTAATTGGTCCCCCTGCTTCCCATCTGGTCCTCCTCAAATCTACCCCCCACACTGCTGGGCCAGAGAGTTTTATCATACATAAATCTGACTGTGTCCTGCATCTGCCTGGGGCCCTCTGGCAGCCCCAGCTCCTCGGTGTGGTTCTCCAGCCTCAGCGCCAACCGCGCCTGCCTCTAGCCTCACACGCCGGGCGCAGCCAGACCTCATCCAGACCCTGGTGTCCTGGCTGTCGTGTTCACTTCGTCCCTTCGGTCCTTTGGCTGATTCCTCGTTTTCTTTCCGAACTCAGCTCATCTCCTCCAGGGCATCTGCCCTGATCGCTCAGGCTGGACCAAGTGCCTCCTAAGCATGTGTCCCTGTCTCCCTACCCACACCACTGTCACATGCACAGGCGTTGTCACACCCCAGCTGTGTGACACTCGCCTCCAGTTCATCTGAGAAATAATCATACATCTACCGGTGAGATTGTTTCGAGAATTTGCAAGTCTAGCTTCTCTTCATCCCTCATGCTTCAGTGCCCCCCGGATGGGGTTTAGGAAGCCTGACGTCAGCGCAGGGGTCCGAGGAGGCAGGGCTTGTGTCCATCTTGCTCGCCACTGGACGTCCGGCACAGCGATTAGCGCGTGTTCAGTAAGTATGTGTTAAGTGAATGAGTGATTTAATAAGTGTTTGTTGAACTAATGTTACTGGATGAAGACCTAGTTCATTCCATTTAAATGTTTATTAAATGCCAAGCTCTGCCTAAGGGCTCCCCTGCTAATATTTAGGTGGGATGGGGGGAGGGGGTGCAGATAAGAAAAACCATATTCACATCTCCCAGGCAAAACTACATCTTTAGTTGGGACTTCAACTCAATAGCATGTGAATAGGGCGAAATGAGAAGTAAAAAAAAAAAAAAAAAAAAATCTTCCTAGGGAAAAACAGTCTGCAAAAAACGGTCTCCCCTTATCTACATCGCTCACCACCTTCCCACCACTGCAAGCAGCACTGAAGTTCACCAAGAAGGCTGCAGGGTGTTTCCTTTTTTGTCCATTTCAGGAATCTGTAGCAAAGAACCAGCCTCTAACATTAAACCTGTATTTGCAAAATAACTCAGGCATTAGCTAAGATGTCACGCGCTTACCACTTTGGGGATTCCAGTCTGTCTGGGTGGGAGGCGCGCCCGTGGAGCCATCAGAAAGGACGAGAAATTTTCTAACTTCTTTAGGCCTGTAATTTTTTTTTTTTCTTTTTCACACTGAGCCCAGCTGTCTCCATTTTTTATGACTCCGGGCATGATTTAACACACACACTTAAAAAAATGGAAGAACAACTTCTTAAATTTGCAGTAAATGTATTGTTCAATAGGTTTGATTTACTAGTTTAGGAGCCCCAGAAGAGCCGCCATGGCGATTTATCGTGATGTTGTCTCGGCAGTAGGAGTCCGCTGCCTCTTCCGAGCCCCATAAAAATACCCCACGAAGGGAAGACCCACGGCGCAGCGTTGCACCAGCGTGGACTGTAACTGCCACACCAGAGTCTGCACAGCAGGCCCCCTTCCAGGCAGTGAGACGGGGCAGGTTGGAACGGAGGGGAGAAGATGGCTTGTCCCATGGATTTAATGGCATTTGTTCTGAGCATTTGGTTGGGATCAAGGAGCAGAAGTCTCTGGGCATCGCAGCTTGTGAGAGATTTACAGGGGGTCCACTGGCTTCCCTGGTGAGACTGCAGAGGAATTAAACGGATGGAAAGCCTGTGTGCGTACGTGTGTGTGTGTGTGTGTGTGTGTGTGTGTGTGTGTGTGTGTGATGGGAGGGAGAAACCTAGACTCATACTTTAAACTTTAGAGGGATTAAGAAGGATTAGTCTCTTGAGAAAAACCTCCACAAAATCTCTTTGCTTTCAATTCCTAAAGCAACTGCGTCACTTTCCTGTTCCCCGGGGAAGACTTGGAAGTGTGGGGAGTTCTGAGGCTAGTGGGGCAGGTGGCCTAGGGAGAGGAGGAAGAGACTGTCCCCAGCTGAGGGGCAGGAAAGGCCTCCAGGGAGGCGAGTTTCCAAGCTTAGCCTGGCGTGTGGTTTAGCTAAGCAGAGGTGAGGGGGGGGGGTGAGGGGCGCAGAGCTCCCAGGGATGGAACAGCCTGAGCAAACACTCAGAGATAAGAGCAAAGCTGGCTGTTTGCAGCCCAATGCAGCACTTCCACTGTGGCCAGAACACAAGGCTCAAGGGGTCCAGGAGAGAGAAGTGAGAAAGCAGGGTAGCCAGCATCTGGTAACAACGGAAGACACATCGAGGGACATCTACTCAATGTGGGGGCTCTTTATAGAAGGTTTCAACCAGGCAACATGGTGCAATTTGTATTTTGCAAAGATGGCTCTGTGTGGAAAGTGGACTGAAGTACTGGCCTCCTTGGTTGGACTTCTATTTCTGGAAAATTCCCTGGGCATCCCTAGCCCAGGCCATAAAGCATGGCCCTGGGCCCTCAGCCCGCATCCTGGTGCTTGATGCTCAACACCTTCACAGACGTTGTCCAGTGAGATGGGCCGGGCTCATTCTGTGCAAGGAGGTCATGGGAAAGCATGTTGCGGTGAGGACAGCAGGACCTCAAGATTATGGCTGGAGGGTTACCCGGATGCGGCAGGAGCAAAGACCCCAGGTCTGGGTAAGGAGAGGTCTGTAAGTCCCGAAGCAGCCTCGTTGCCGTCCAGACCACCCTCAGTCCTCTCATGAGCAGCACCCCCATCTTTTCGGTGGGGACCTGGGGAGAGGTGCGTTGTGAATACCAGGCCTATCGAAGTCGGCGTTGTCCAGTGAAACTTTCTAGGTGATGGAATGGTTTCCATCTGTACTGTCTAATGGGATCATTATTAGCCACAAGTGGCTACTGAGCACTTGAAATGTGATCATTGCAATTAAGAAACATTTTTAAATTTTAATTAATTTTAGTTTGGATTAAAATAGCCTTACATGACATGACTAGTAGTTGCCACATTATATAACACAAATCTAAGCTGTGTGATCCTCACAGACCATTCTGTCAAATGTTAAACTTGTGGGAGAGTCTTTTTTTCTTCTTCTTTTTCCAAGTGAGACGAAGGCAGATAGAGAGACAGACTCCTGCCTGCGCCCTGACTGGATCCACCGTGTAAACCCCGTCTGGGGCTAATGCTCTGCCCATCTGGGGCCATGCTCACAACTGAATTATTTCTAGTACCTGAGGCAGAGGCTCCTCAGAGTCATCCTCAGCACCCAGGGCCAATGCGCCCAAACCAGTTAAGCCATGGCTGCAGGAGAGGAAGAGAGAGACAGAGAAGGGGGAGGGGTGAAGAAACAGATGGTCACTTCTCTTGTGTGCCCTGACTGGAAATTGAACCCAGGACATCCATACACTTGGTCAATGCTCTACCACTGAGCCAACTGGCCAGGGCCATGTGAGAGATTTTTATAAGCAGTTCTTTCTTTTTTATTTTATTTTAAGATTTTATTTATTCATTTGAGAGGAGAGAGAGAGAGAGAGAAAGTGAGAGAGAGAAGGGAGATACAAAGGGGGAGGAGCAGGAAGCATCAACTCCCATATGTGCCTTGACCGGGTAAGCCTAGGGTTTTGAACCAGAAACCTCAGCTTTCCAGGTCGACGCTTTATTTACTGTGCCACCACAGGTCAGGCAGTTCTTATTTCTTGTGCCTGAAGGCAGTGTGGCGTAGGGCAAGACTTTGGATGTTGGCATAGTCAAACTTGCAGTTTAAATCCCATTTGTGCCACTGTATTGGTCAGGGTACAATTAGTGCTTTAACATATATTACCCAAATTTTGGTGGTTTAACATAATAATAACAAAATGAAAGTTTATTTTTTTTAATTTATTTCAGAGTCCAATAAAAGTTGCGGGATTGGAGGGGGGGGGTCTGCTCCACACAGTCATTCAGGGAACTGGGCTTCTTCCTTCTTGTCCTTGACATTCTCTCCATTCAGACAGTGAATGGAGTAAGCGAGAGAGAGCATGCAGGATTGCCCTGGGTGTTTTTTAGGTGACTGGCTTATATTACCTTGACCAGAACTGAGTCACCTGGCCAAACCTAGCTGCAAAGGATCCTGGGAAATGTGACCTAGCTATGTATGCCCTTTGAAAAGAGGAATTAAATTTGATTAGCATCTATGTAGTCAGTCTCTGCCACAGGTACTTACTAGCTGTGTGATCTTAGACCTCATTTTCTTATCTGTAACATGGGAGTAAAATAAGAATTGTTAAAAATTAAATGTGAAAAATGCTGAGTCAAGTTGAGATTCACAATTACGGTTTTTGCCTCTCAGTTTCAGTCGCATTTCAATTACTGGGCAGCAGCCCTGCTGACACCAAAAAGCTTGCCCGTGTAGGTACCACTGCGTGGCATTTTATTATTGTCCCCTCCCCAAGGAGCAGGACTGACTTTGGACAGAATTCAGTAGACCCTTGAACTTGCCTAACTCAAGGATTGTCTCTGGTGCAGACACTGGCCAAATGTTCTTAGCAGCATGGGGGAAGGTAGGAAGGACCTTTTTGCTGGAGAGATGGGTTTTATTGGCCATAAGGAGGGTGTAAGTACTGAAATATTTACAGATGAAATTATATGACATCTGGAAGTCGCTTCAAACTTATTGGGTAGGGGTTGCTGGTGAATAGGAGCATTGATAAATCATAGTTGGCCTGAGTTGGTAATTATCAAAGCTAAAGGCGGGTTCATGGGGGTATATTATACAGTTCTTTCCTTTTGTTTATCTTTAAAATTTTCCATAATGAAGAATTTTTAAAGGGCCAGGATGATCCTTTCTAATGAGGCTTTATGGAGAGGTCCAGAAACCTCTTATGACCTTGCAGTACAGGGACAGTGACTGGACCGTCTTTGTTTACTTGTTGACTCACCAAAGCAATTAGCAGTTTTGTAGCTGGATGTCCCTCAAACCAGTGAGGCAGAAACACCCAACCCTAGCCTTGAGCTCTGAAGGAAAAAAATGCACTCAAATATGAACATCATAGATTTGCAGAGCTGAGAGGGATCTCGGCACTTATGAGCTGTGTCTGTTTACCAACAGGACTGTGGTACTGAAAGTTGGTGCACAAATCCCCTTATTACAACACTTCTGTGAGGGTCGGAGACTTGATGTTCTAACTGCAGAATTCAGAAGCAGCCTACTTTGTTGTTTATGGTTCAATTAACGGGACCACTTTTATGAGTGAACAGTGACTGTGGAGTTGGGAAGAGCCTCTTGTCTCCTCTAAATGTCCCCCATGACTCTGATGGATGCCTAAAATCTACTCTATTTTATGGCTTTGGCTTACGGCCATGTTTCTGTTAAAATGTGAATACTATATCTTTGGACAGGATAGTCACTTACACTTTAGTTTAAGTGATTTTTACCGTTCTTGCTGAGGAGAAGGGAATGGGGAGAAATAGGCAATTGAAACTTAAGGCTGCAGAAATGGGGTGCCACA
The DNA here is from genome assembly GCF_036850765.1 of Saccopteryx bilineata. NCBI lineage: Eukaryota > Metazoa > Chordata > Mammalia > Chiroptera > Emballonuridae > Saccopteryx > Saccopteryx bilineata. Next base: position 69,167,719 of record NC_089500.1, read on the forward strand.
GGAGCCAAAAAATGTGTTGGCTTGGAGAATCATGATCTGAGGTCTTAATAAAAATCATGATTATATTTGTGCTTACTAACAGGAAATACCTGGAACACACTAGTGTCTGTTAGATAAAGGTATACCAGTGCTCAAAAAGAAAAAAAAAAAAGATGCACAGAAAAAATTCTCTGATTTCATACAATTCCTGAGGTCTCAGTATGAGCAATAACCATGTGGAAGGCACCTGAGTGACCTTCCTAAACTTTTTCACAAACAAGCACTATAGAGAACTATGCCCAAGATTTAAAAGAGCTTGTTTCAAACACATGTAAACTCAGTTACAATATTATAAAAGCCAGTGTTTTAGTTCTAATTGCATATAAGACATGCTATTGTACTTTCTCTAATTCAATCTTCCAGAACCCTATGAGTCAATAAATACCTCCTTACAACCCATTTTACAGGCAAGGTAACTGAAGAACAGAGAAGTCGAGTGACTTATCCAAGGTCACACAACTTGCAAGTTAAAGTCAAGATTTGAAGCCAAGACTACCCTAAGCCCATCTTCTCACCACTAAGCCGCCATTCTCCCAGGTTTTGTAATGTGGGTTTCACGCAGTTTTAAACTTCAAGTCCAGCAAGCTTCAGTTTGGGCCTGTCCTTGAGCCAAGCCAGGGTTTTGGCTAATGGGCTTTTGACGGTCCCACACTGGTTTTTACGGGCAGGCGCAGTCACAGCTGCAGGCAACCAGGTACACTTCCCACTGACCACGTCCTGGCTGTTCCCAAGGAGGTGATATTCTGGGGACGTGACTGTCATTCTGCCAGAAAGGAAAGAAAAGAGCTCCCTGAAAGGCAATCTAGTTCAAGAGCAGAACACTGGCTGGGAGTCTGTCGGCAGCGTTGACCGAGGCTCATTGTGCAGACCTGAAAAGGCTGGAGGAGGGGGCCCTGGGGCTCTTTTCATCCGGGATCGGCCCCAATCGAACATCTTCCTCCTTTCTCCCTGTCCTCCTGCCAGTGCTTAAGATCAATCAGATAGGACCTGCAGGTTGCCTAGTTGACAAATTTATTGCACATTCTCAATTACACACACACACACAGTCAAGAGAGCTATGTGAATGAAAACTGAAATAAATTCCTAGTGCAAATTTATTGAGTGTCTGCAATGGGCCAAGCACTGAGCTAGCACTTTCAGAGATGGCTAAGAAATTGTCCCTGCCTTAAACAGCGTAAAGCCAGATAGCGAGACCGCCATGCAAACAACGTAAGGTAATAAGAACTGAGTTTGAGGGAGGAGGGACGACTGCGGAAGCCCAAGTGGGGACCAGGGTGGACTTTACCCATACGTCTCATGGGACCTTTGGGCTGTGTATTAAAGGTTTCAGGCCCAGTGGAAGTTTCCTAGGTAGACAGAAGGAAATAGGAAGGGGTAGAAGGCATTTTTGGAGGACGTACTAAGGCACAAAGGTGTGCAAGAATGTTTTGGTCAGGTGACAGAAAAGGTCTGTGTGCTGAAGAGAGAGAGAGAGAGAGAGAAAATAAGGCCAGAGAGGAAGTGAGAGAGACGACATGCTTGGAACAGGGATTTTTAGAGTGAGCCATCTACTGCGGAAGGTTGCAGAAGGGCGGCAGCGAGGTGAGACCGGGAGGTACCTGTACAAAGCTGGGGATGCACATTGATAGAGAAAGCTCAGGAAGAGATATTCAGCACAGGGACGAGCTTGAAACCAGTGGCTCCCATCCACTTTCCAGGGGGAAAGGACAGATGGAGAAGCAGAGAAGGACAAGGACAGAGCCCTGGGAAATACCCATCAGTGCACAGGCAAAAAGAGCCACCAGCGGAGAACCAAGTGCCTGCAGCCTCTAGCCACCCTCCTTCAAACTGTCACTAGCAAAACACTGAACGAATGGTCTCTTTCTTCTTCCTTCCCGTGCTTACGTCCCCTTCTCAGTCCTGCTTTCCTTCCTGGATCCCCTCCTCTTCCTTCACCTGGTCCCCCCCCTCTGAGGGAGGTCTTGATGAGCAGGAAGCCCCCCACCAGGGCTCTGCCTCCCCGGGATCTGCCTGGGTGGGAGCAGGTGTCAGGCTGGCAAAGTTTTCCTGCAAAGACTGACTTTCAGGAGCGCCACTGGGACCCACCAATTTTGACCCCTTCTCATTTGCTCTAGCTGACCTATGCATTTTGGCTAATGAGGCGACCACCCAGGCCTCCCAAATGGCTAATGAGGCGACCACCCAGGCCTCCTAGGGCAGCAGGAAGAGAGGGCTCCCACGCTCCCTCAAGAAGGACCAGAAGCATCTGAGAGTTGTGAGAGTTCAGCCAGCAGGGCCACCAATATTGGTCAGTACCTCTTGGCCTGGCCGAACTGGACAGTCTGGGTAACAGCCAGCAGGCAACCTGGACCTCACGAGAGCCTGGTGAAACTTTTCAGCTTTACTTTCACCTCACCTCGGAGATGGGAGAAAGCCAGGGCAGCAGCTGGCTTCAGAACTGCTCGGAGGACTTCACCCTGAAGAAAACTCATAGGGTACCACCCCAGTCTAGATGCACTGAGACCCCTCCCCATCCAGCCCACGTAGGCCAAACGCCAAAGAGCCCAACACAGCTAGGTCAAGAGTGTCCTCTTTGGCCCTGGCCGGTTTGCTCAGTGGTAGAGCGTCGGCCTGGCGTGCAGGAGTCCCGGGTTTGATGCCCAGCCAGGGCACACAGGAGAGGCGCCCATCTGCTTCTCCACCCCTCCCCCTCTCCTTCCTCTCTGTCTCTCTCTTCCTCTCCCGCAGCCAAGGCCCATTGGAGCAAAGTTGGCTTGAGTGCTGGGGATAGCTCTATGGCCTCTGCCTCAGGCACTAGAATGGCTCTGGTTGCAACAGAGCAATGCCCCGGATGGGCAGAGCATCGCCCCCTGGTGGGCATGCCGGGTGGATCCCAGTCGGGCGCATGCAGGAGTCTGTCTGACTGCCTCCCCATTTCCAACTTCAGAAAAAGACAAAAAAAAAAGTGTCCTCTTCGATCAGATCTTCCTCTCACTGATGGGGCCATCCTACACTCTGGAGAAAGAAAACCAACAGCCCAGGGCAGTGGCAAGAGGGAGGGCTCGGAGCTTCTCGCTAGGTGTCCAGCATGGGATGCTTCCCCCTGCATCACCCACCCCATGTTCCCATCCATGAAACAGTGGTAACATCTGCAGTGCAGGGCTGCTAGAGACCCAGCAAGGAGTCTTCGCCATAAGGTCGCTATGTCAAGATCAGTACAACCCAGGGATTCACAACATTGCTTGGAAAAGTCTCTCTTCTGAGGCTTTAGGGAATCAACTGTCTCTACTTGGAGAGCCTTACTACGCGCAGGCAATTACAGCTCCCCCTCCTGTTGGTGACCTCCTGTATCTCTAGCTGTGTGACCTTGGAGAAGCCACTTAACCTCTCTGTGCCTTGATTAGATGCTCAGACTCTGAGACAAAATGAATTCTGATGGCCACCGAGTAAAGGTTCGTGTGGCCAGGTATGGGATCAGGGACAGGAGGCAATGGCGGGATCCAATCAAGAGGTCACGGAAGACCAGAGGAGACTCAGGGAAAATGACAGTCCACCCATCTGAGCCCCTCATGGGTCTCCACATTCACAGCCTTGTTTTACATGGTTAGGTGAGTAGGAATAGGAAGGGCAGATCCATCTGTATTGAGGGTCCTGGGACCAACTCTTGCAGAATAAAACTGGCCTTTGGAAATGCCCCAGGGCTTCTGACATGGCCCAGCCTCTTCCTTATCCCCTCCCTCCTCCACCCCTCCCTCTATTCCTTCACCAGAAGTCTCTCTTCTGAGGCTTAGGGAATCAACTGTCTCTACTGGGTGAACTTGACCCATTGTGGGCTATGGCGGTTGTAGTTACACGCGTGGAAGTGTGGGTGTGCCGGTGTCTGTGGGCACAGTCCTGCAGTCTGTGTCTCCCAGAACGACTTCATCACACTTCCTTGCCTTGAACACCACTCTTGCCTTGAACAACGACAACCACCAATTACATTATACTTCCCACGTCCCAGGCGCTGTTCTATGTCCTTTATCTGTGATAGTATGATACCATAAGGTGCAGAGTACTATGTGTTGCCCTTTTATGGTAGACAAGGAAATCAAGGCACAGAGAGGTTAAGTAGCTTCCTCAAGATCACACAGCTAGTAAGTAGCAGAGGCAGGTTGAAATCCAGGCAGCCTGACCTCAAAGTCTGTGCTTTTTACTTCCAAGGTACACGGCACCCTGAGTGCAGAAAGTCTGCAGCCCTCAGAGGCACGGTCTGCCCTTCCCGCTCCCACCCCGTCATGGGCAAGGGGCTGGAGGAGGACAGCCACCAGCAGCGAGGGTGTGAGCAGCCCTCCCGGACACGCTGAGCCAGCTTCAGAGATCGAGCCTGCACTGCACAGCCCCGGGAAACAGCCACACAGACGCACCGGCCCCGCACGGCAGCAAAGAGGCTGCAGACTTGGAGCCCGGTTGCCTCACAGTCCACACGGAGACAAGCTCTGCAAATAGCAGCCAGGGCTGTGGACTGAAGAAGGATCCCAAGTGTGCACAGCTTGGAAAGGACACACACACGGACAACAGTTGTCCATAGGAGCACAGTCTTTAAATAGAAGAGGGCCTGAAATACACCCCGAGAGAGCGCTCTCTCTCTCTCTCTCTCTCTCTCTCTCTCTCTCTCTCTCTCTCTCTCACACACACACACACACATGCATCATGGCCAGGGCCAGTGGTGGAGTGTCTGAACAACTCTCTCAGCTGTGCGGGTGGCGAGGGGAGGAAACCTAGTGCCCTGGCAGCTCCTGACTTTCTGTTCCTATTTAAAATGTCTGAATTGGGAGCATCGACAGGCTCCCAAATTAGCTTTTTAAATAGAAGCTGAGAGTTAAAGGAAAAGCGGCCGTGTCATGGGGGAAAAGCAAGTGAAAATCCCGGCCAGGCCAGGCCAGAGGCAGAGATGGGGAGGGTGCAGCCAGGTAGTGCTGGAAAGAGGCAGTGAGAGCCAGACCAGGAGGGACCAGGGACACACCCTGGGCAAGGCCTCCTCCAGCTGCCCAGGTCAAGGGGCCTCCTGTCTGCCCATCACTTGCTCGCTTATTTTCCAGGTCACCTGGTTCTGAGCAGGGCTGGTAAATAAAACCCACACCGGCCTAGAGTAGAAAGTCAAATCTTTCACGCTTTCCAACAGATTGTCTCGACAGAAAGGAGATGACAGTCTATAGCTGTTTCACTTAAATGATGAGCTGAGAGCCTGGGAGGAATGGGGCCCAGGCGTGTGTGGGGAGGGTGGGTGTCTAATCAGTGTCCTGTCTTCAAGCAGGGCTACAAGGTGCAGGACAGCACCGTGTCCCACCAGCTGACCTCCCTGGAGGAGGAAGGCTCCTCTTAGCTCATTGCTCTCAAAATTCTCGGAGCTTTGGGGCAGACCCGGCTCTGAGTGCCCCCAAGGTGCAAAACAAGGAAGGGAATGTACAGGAGTTCAAACCTGGGCAGAAATAAGACTAGGTTTTAACTCTTCCAAGTTGGATTTGGGAGTGGAGGACTGAAGGTTCAGGCTACACCTGCCCCCTCTGCCTCCCCCCCCCCCCCAGTCTCCAGCGTCTGAGGCACCCAGGGGTCAGGGCATTTGAGGGTCCAGTCCTGAGAAAATTAACTCTTCCCCAGAGGAAAGGGAGGAGGAAGAAGGGGGCGGGAGCAATGCCAGGGCCTTCCCTGAATTCTTCCCCTGTCTGCCAGGGAGTGGCAGTGTTGTTAATCATTATTACTGTATGCAAATCAGTATGCAAATCTCACACAGCTCGGGACTCCAGGCAAATGCTAATACAGCCGACGCCCACCTCTTGAAGGGCTAATTGTGCACCTTTCAGACTGACACACTAGAGGGGGCTTTGGGAGAGTGGGAGGAATGAATGAAAAGGGGTCCTGGCTCCCAGGCGTCACACGGGCCTAGACCACAATGACCGGCCCGGTGCCGTTAATCTGGAAGAATGTAGGGGCTCTCACCAGCCAGAAAGCCCGTTCTGGGTCAGAGAGGTCCTTCCCCAGCCCCGCCCGAGCTCCGACTGCCTTTCAAGTGCACCCTCCCCTTTTCCGCACACTTCCCTTTTTGCTCGGTCTCCGTCTTTGGCACAAACCTCTCCGCGCCCAGAACTGTGATCGCTCAAGCCCTGCGTTCGGCCCTCGCTACCCAGCGCCAGGCCGAGATCCTGGATTCCGAGCATCGGGCCGGAAACACCGGGAAATTGAGAGCCGCGGGTCCCCACAGCCGCGGGGAACGAGTCCTCCGCGCGCTGGGGCCTCGACTGTCTGGGACCGATACCACTTCCCCCGGAGGCTCGGGGCTCCAGACGCCGGGCCGTGCGGCACGTGCCGACGGCCTGATCCCCAACCTGGGCCGAGGCACCGGGCAATGAGGATTCATGGGTTTCGGGGACGTACCGAGAGACCGGGCAGACCCGGATTGAGAATGCACGCTCCCAAGTCCAGACTCGGATCTGGATCCTGGGTACACGTGGAGGGCTAGGAGGGCGAATTCCTACCGTCAGGTCGTGCCCCTCGCGCTCTGAGAGGAGAGAGGCTCGTACCTGGGGTAAGGGCAGTTCGTGTGCCCCACACGCCGGGACCTGTCCAGTCCCAGCACATGGAGCTGAGAGCGCGGCGAGCCGGGAAGCTTGTGCGGTAGCGGATTCCACTTCGCCCGTGGCTGGGCTCGCCGCAAGCAAGGGCTTCTGTCGCGTGGACAGTCGATGAGAGACAGACACCCAGCTAGGTCCTGACACACCCCACGCGCGCACACACTGGCTCTCTCGGACATCTCTCCCTGGGTCCCCACCATACACGCCCCCGAGCTCACACTCACGCCTACTCCGTGCTCCGCCCCCACCCCCAAACTGAGCTCACCTTGCCACGCTCACCCCCGGCGCCCACCCTCGCCGGCACACGCACTCACACCCGCGTCGGCACACTCCGCCACCTCCAGGCACACCCTAGGATTCCTCCACTTGCCCGGGGAGACGCACCAGGCTCTGCCTCCTCTCCCCGCCCCCCAGCCCCCGCTCACGCGCGCGCCCCTCTACACACACAGACACACACACGCACTCACACCCTCGCTCGGGGAGTCACTCCCCCTCACGCCCTCGCCCCGGGCACCCTTCCGCGGCGAGCCTCCGGATCCTCCTCGTCTCTCCCTCCGCTGCCTAGCGGCCCCGCGCTCCCGAGCCGGGCCTGAGCCGCTCGCCGGCGGGGATCGCTCAGGAGCCCAGGGCGCAGTCTCGCAGCCTCCCCCGGACTCTCCTCTCCGCCCCGCCCGCGCCGCGCCCCCGCCCCGCTTCAGGAGAGAGACCTCACCAGGCAGCCGGTGGCCCGCCGGCTCCGCTCCGCGCGGCGCCGGCAGCGGCGGGGGCAGGGAGCGAGCGAGGGCGCCGCGAGCCCGCGAGCCCGCGAGCGGAGCGGCGAGGCGGGGAGGGGACGCGCTGCTGAACCCGGGCTGGGGCGGCAGGGGAGGGAGGGGCCCACGGACAGACGGACGCACGAGCGGACCGAGCGAGGGAGGGAGAAAGACTCCGGCGGAGACGAGGCGGCTGCTGGGCGCTCCCCCGCGCTGCTGGGTGCTCGGCGCCTCCGCGGCCCCCGGCCGGAGCTTCCCCGCGCGCGGGGCCGGGGCTGGCTTCGCCGAAGGTAAGAGGGACGCGACCGAGCCTTCTGGAGCCAGAAGTGTAAGGAGCGCGGCTCCCACGCCTGTTGCTCCAGCTGCCCACGCGGCACCCTCCCACTCCCGAGCCCGGGTGGGTGGGCGCTGGGGCGCCGGAAGGATTGGGGGTGGGGCCGGCGCCGCGGGGGAGCCGGCAGCCGGCCTGGGGGCGTCGGTTCCCTCCGGCTACGGAGCCACCTCCGGACAGCCAGGCGCTGCGAGGTTGGGGGGTGGGTGTGTGAACCTCTGCCCTCTTTCCATTGGCCTGCCTTCGCTCTGGGGTGCCAGCGGCAGCGCCCCGGGATCCGGCGGCAGGGGGCGACGGCTTGCTCCGTCCCCCCGGCTCTTTGTGAGAAAAGGAGAGAAATGGCTGAGGTCGGAAGCAGGGAGTTGGGGCGCTTCGCAAAGTTCTCCAGCCCGGCGAGCCGGGGTGTGCCTACCAGAGGCCGGGGTCCCGCACATCTGGCCCTGCCTGACGCCGCTTCTCCCCTGCGAGCTCTGGGAAAGGCCTCCAAGGGACGAGGGGCCAACGCGGCGCGGGGAGGGGGTTTGCGAGGTGTTTACACTGAGATGTGGCGCGGAAGGGACTGGGCAGAGAAGTTACCTGGAATCAACTAAATTCCTGCACTTGCTTAGTGTTGACATTTGAATGAAGTCCAAGATGTCCTGCTTTTTTTTTTATCCCGGGCAGCCGTGACATGTCAGCAACAGGCTGAGGTACCGGACCTGGAATCTTATAGCAAAAGCCTTCGTTGTATTTGCTAAGGGAGGGTGTCTGAACTTTCTCGTGATCCTAGGCACAAAGTGGTCTGTTTATAAGATTCCGCAAGGGTTGCTCTATGGTGCATGTTGGTATTTTGCAGGAATGTACGTGATGATTACATTTACACCTTATTTACTGTTCCTTCAAGGGCACCTGGGTGTTTTATGTCTGTAGAAAGAGGGACTGGGCGTGCCCAAATTCAGTGCAAACATGTGTACATTTCCCCATGTGGACATGTTGGCACACGGTCAGGAATCGATGTGTTTATTTTTCTTTGTCACTCCCTAAATGCAAGAGAATACAAGTACACAAGAGACCCCCAGAGGAAGCAAGATCAGAGGCTGGTTCCTTTTTGCTGTTAAGGAGGCTGGAAGGAAAGGGTTCAGGACAGTGCTGTGGTCAGCCTAGGAGTGGCACTGTGGGAGAAGAGAACCTGTGTGTGTCCCGGGCCTGTACCCCAAGGAGCCCCAGCTTAGCACCCTGTCAGTTTCCTCCCTGCCTACCCAAATCTGGGGGGCACAGAAGAAAGCCCCTCATTCTGGGCTCAGCAATGTGATGTGGAATTGTGGAAAGTAAAAGTTTCCAGAGAGATCCCGCACCCCCAACACTGTGCCGAGGTCACTGAAGGGCAGATCGTGGCAATGTGACATCTTTGCTGCCTTGAGCCTGTGCTCAGGTTAGGGGTCAGTCCCTGGGGCAGGCTGTCTGGTCACTCTGTCCACTTTTGGCCCTCCCCCTCCCAACAGAAGCTGTTGAACAGTGCTGACTTTTTACAGCAGGGGAAAATCGGTTTCCCTTTTCCAGGATTCTTTGCCTTTGTCATTTCAGCACTCACCTGTTTCAAATGTGTCTTCCCCAGCCTGCCCCCACCCCCATCTTTCCCACTGTCAAACTCTTCTGCCAAAAACAAAAATAGCTTCAGATTTTTCATTTGTAAGGCGTCCACGTCCTAGTAAAACCTTGGCATTTGAGGCATGTGCAGTGCCATTGGCTGGAAATGGGGCCGCACTGTTGGGCCTGTTGCAGGAATTCATACCCAGGTCGGCTCCGGGAGGCGCTGGTGCCTGTCGGGGCCCGTGCTGCAGTGCGAGCCACCAAGAGGCCCTCCTGGAGCCGGGTCATGCCTGCAGGGTTATATGGAGGTGACGGCTGGGGTGGCCATGGGCACAGTGTCCGGTGGGACACTTTTCTTCCCCTTCCCAACCCTGACCCTGAACCCCTGCCACCAACACACACACACACACACAGGGGTGGGGGAGAGAAAGTAGCAATGGGGTAGCTGCTCTTTTTAGGAGGGTACTCTTTACCAGAGGAACAAGGCTTGAGCCTCTGGAGGTGGCCTGGCCCTTTCCTGTGCTTCTTTGGGGAGATTGTCCTGAATTAAAGCATGGGGTAACGGTCTGGCCTTGGGAGCAGAGGCTTTTATGCTAGAGGGCGGTTGTTTATCCTTCCCCAGCTTTCAATCACTCACCTGAAAGCAGTTTGCAAACTACCCATGGGCCACGGGCGTGGAGAGGCTAAGGCGACGGTGCTCAGCGTGGCAGGGGAGGTTACCGGGCAGTGAGTCTGGGGAGGCAGAGAGGGCAGAGGAGGTTACCAGGCAGTGAGTCTGGGGAGGTTACCAGCAGTGAGTCTGGGGAGGCAGAGAGGGCAGGGGAGGTTACCGGGCAGTGAGTCTGGGGAGGCAGAGAGGGCAGGGGAGGTTACCAGGCAGCAAGTCTGGGGAGGTTACCGGGCAGTGAGTCTGGGGAGGTTACCGGGCAGTGAGTCTGGGGAGGCAGAGAGGGCAGGGGAGGTTACCAGGCAGCGAGTCTGGGGAGGTTACCGGGCAGTGAGTCTGGGGAGGCAGAGAGGGCAGGGGAGGTTACCAGCAGTGAGTCTGGGGAGGTTACCAGCAGTGAGTCTGGGGAGGTTACCAGGCAGTGAGTCTGGGGAGGCAGAGAGGGCAGGGGAGGTTACCAGCAGTGAGTCTGGGGAGGTTACCAGCAGTGAGTCTGGGGAGGTTACCAGCAGTGAGTCTGGGGAGGTTACCGGGCAGTGAGTCTGGGGAGGTTACCGGGCAGTGAGTCTGGGGAGGCAGAGAGGGCAGGGGAGGTTACCAGGCAGCGAGTCTGGGGAGGTTACCGGGCAGTGAGTCTGGGGAGGCAGAGAGGGCAGGGGAGGTTACCAGGCAGCAAGTCTGGGGAGGTTACCGGGCAGTGAGTCTGGGGAGGTTACCGGGCAGTGAGTCTGGGGAGGTTACCGGGCAGTGAGTCTGGGGAGGTTACCAGGCAGCGAGTCTGGGGAGGTTACCGGGCAGTGAGTCTGGGGAGGCAGAGAGGGCAGGGGAGGTTACCAGCAGTGAGTCTGGGGAGGTTACCAGCAGTGAGTCTGGGGAGGCAGAGAGGGCAGGGGAGGTTACCAGGCAGCGAGTCTGGGGAGGTTACCAGCAGTGAGTCTGGGGAGGAAGAGAGGGCAGAGGAGGTTACCAGGCAGCGAGTCTGGGGAGGTTACCGGGCAGTGAGTCTGGGGAGGCAGAGAGGGCAGGGGAGGTTACCGGGCAGTGAGTCTGGGGAGGCAGAGAGGGCAGGGGAGGTTACCGGGCAGTGAGTCTGGGGAGGCAGAGAGGGCAGGGGAGGTTACCAGGCAGCGAGTCTGGGGAGGCAGAGAGGGCAGGGGAGGTTACCAGGCAGTGAGTCTGGGGAGGTTACCAGCAGTGAGTCTGGGGAGGAAGAGAGGGCAGGGGAGGTTACCAGGCAGCAAGTCTGGGGAGGTTACCGGGCAGTGAGTCTGGGGAGGCAGAGAGGGCAGGGGAGGTTACCAGGCAGTGAGTCTGGGGAGGTTACCGGGCAGTGAGTCTGGGGAGGTTACCGGGCAGTGAGTCTGGGGAGGAAGAGAGGGCAGGGGAGGTTACCAGGCAGCAAGTCTGGGGAGGTTACCGGGCAGTGAGTCTGGGGAGGCAGAGAGGGCAGGGGAGGTTACCAGCAGTGAGTCTGGGGAGGTTACCGGGCAGTGAGTCTGGGGAGGCAGAGAGGGCAGGGGAGGTTACCAGCAGTGAGTCTGGGGAGGTTACCAGCAGTGAGTCTGGGGAGGTTACCAGGCAGCGAGTCTGGGGAGGCAGAGAGGGCCTCGTCCTCTGTGTGCAGAGCTGTGTGTTTGGCCCCGGCAGCGTGCTGCAGGGTACCTCCTAGCTCTGCAGTCTCACTCTTTGCCACTCAAATCCCCTACAGGCCCTGCTTCTCTGAGCTCCATTCTGGGATAAAGCAGGGGTCTTTAAGGGTCAGAGAGGTCCAGGGCCCAGAATCTGGGAACCTGTCCCCTTTATCCTCTGGGGGCTCAGCGGGTGGACCTCAGCATCCAAAGCCTTGAGTTCTGAGTGACGCGGGTTGTGTGCCCTGCTCTGGGTGGGCACCAGTCTCACCAGAAATTCCCAGAACTGCCTTTGCTAAGCAGCAGCTCCAGCTAACTCCATGCTCACAGCAACAAACCCAGATGCTCCACTTCCTGCTTTGCATGGGCGACAGTTACGAAGAGGTCTCAGTAAGCCCTGAGCTGCCGCCGAGATGTCCTGGATCCAGGAAGATGAAGATGATTACAGCCGAAGGGCTGCTTGCCACTTGCTTCTCCAGTTCTCTGATTTTACAGGTGGGGACGGTGAGGCCCACAGGGTGATGGTGGCTTGCTTTCACAAGTTCACACAGCATTGAAACTGGGATGCAGGGCCTCCATGTTCTCGGCGGCCCAGGATGCAGCAAGGAGAGACTCTGCACCCCGCTCTCTCCTCGGGGGCAACATCGGATCTGGCTATACCTAAGTCCGGAAAGCCATTTGGCAGTGAGCTATTAGAAAATTGCCAAGTCCCGGACACAAAGTGGAATTTAGCCACTTTGAAAAACACTTTCTGGGTCTTGGTCTCCTTACCTGAATGAAACATGGGCCGAAATGTCCATGCCATAGAATTTTTGTGCGACTCAATTAAACGTTTGTTAGAAAAGTGCCTAAAACAGAGCGTTGTCAGTGCTCAGTGAATGTTAACTAACTCTGTATTGGAATTATCTGTGACCAAGTTTACACGGCGGGCTGGCTTCCCAAGCTTCCCTTACCCCTCAGATCATTTAGCCAAGTGTGGGCTGAGGACTCCACGCTCTCCTGGAAGCCGAGGGAAGCATAGGGGGCTCAAAGGGCACATTTCTGGAAGATACAACACGCATGGGGCTTGTTCCCCAGTCTTCTAGCAGCGGCCTGTGGATTATCTGCTGCCGGAGATGAATGATCCCCGTTCTGTCCTCAGCTCCCGTAACAAGGGCTCATTAGGCCTGTGCTGTTCTTCTGTCTCCCAGTGATGACATTAATAGGGAATGTCATTGTCATTCCTGTAGTCTTCCATGGCATCGGGACCAAGCTCTCCTCCTCAGGGAGCCAAGGGACCTGTGAATATTCTCCTTAGTGTGCAGACTGGGAAACTGAGGCAGAGGTCGGCTGCTGGAGAAAACGCAACCAAGGGCACAGTGAGTCAGAGGCATGTAAACTGGGTTCTTTTGATCCAGATCATTCCCCAGAGTTTACTTTCTGTCTGGAGGGATGAGGCCCACCTTTGAAGACCTCTGCAATGGCATTTGCAGGGCCTGGAGTAGGACTGACGGCTGCAGACGGCCTGTGGAAGGGGAGGGGGCTCGCGGTGCTGTGAGCACCCACTGGGTGCCACCCCCTGCTCCCTCCTGGGTTGTCCCGTGAAAATGGGGGCGTCACGGCCTTCGCCCTGAAGGAGCTTGGTGTGATGGGGGAAGCAGGGCAGCAGCCTGGCTGAACCTTCGATCTCCACAGTGAGACTCTCTGGGTTCAAACCTCGCTGCCCACTTATCCCATTGGTTAGTTAGCACAGCTCCTCTCGCATCGTCTTCCTCGTCGGTGACATGGGGACAGCCACGGTGTCTGCCGCTCAGGGTGTTGGTGGGATCAGATGAGATGGTCCACGTCAGCAAGTGGAATTGTGCCCGGCCCACAGCCGGGCCTCAGGAGACCCCATTGCTGTCTCCTGACAGGGAGACCTCAGGAAGTGGTTAGCACCGGGCTGCCTGGCTGGGAGAGAGGCACGAGGTGGTCCACAGCAGTGCTGCCCTACAGGAACTGCTCAATTATTGTTAGCCACGATTACTATATTGAAAACATTGTTTAAGTTATTTTGATTGACTGATTTTTTATTTTTTGTGAGAGAGAGAGCAACACAGGGACAGACAGATAGGAAGGGAGAGAGATGAGAAGCATCAACTCATAGTTGCAGCACTCTTAATTATTCACTGATTGCTTCTCATACGTACCTTGACTTGGAGGGGGGGGTTGTTTCAGTCAAGCCAGTGACCGTAGGGCTCAAGCCAGCGACCATGGGGTCATGTCTATGGTCCCACACTCAAGCCGGCGACCTTGCTCTCAAGCATGTGAGCCCATGCTCAAGCCAGCAACCTCGGGGTTTTGAACCTGGGTCCTCAGAATCCCAGGTTGATGCTCTATCCACTGTGCCACCACCTGGTCAGGCTTGATTGACTTTAGAGAAACAGAGAGCAGGAGAGAGAGAGAGAGAGAGAGAGAGAGAGAGAGAGACAGACATTGATTTGTTATTCCACTTATTTTTGCATTCATTGCTTGATTTTTGAATATGCCCTGACTGGGAATCGAACCTATAACCTTGGCATATCAGGATGATGTTCTAACCAAGTGAGCTCCCTGGCCAGGGTTTGCCATGATTATTCATGAGACGTGCAGAAAGCATCTGTAATCCAGGCCGGAGGGTGATGGATACTAGAGAATAGGGGCCGACATGGTGCCGGGAGCCCAAACCACGAGAGGATTTCATGGTGGGAAGAGGCGGGGGCCTCACAACAAGGGTAAAGGCCAGGTAGGGTTCTAAAGGGAGGACTGCAAGGTAAGGATAGTATGATACCAAGAGAAGGCAGAGTGCCCAGAGATGGGTGCCCACAAGGGCTGTGCATGAGCCGGCCTGTGGTCTTGTTGCTGGAGGCCAAACAGGGTGCATGGGACATGCGGCTGGAAAGCATCTAATTGTGGAAGTGCTGGGATGCTGGGCCCAGGAGTTTGGACTTGATTTTACAGGCTGTGGGGTAAAGTGCCAGCAGAAGCTTGCCTTAGGGACGTGACTCGGAGCAGAATGGGTTTCTGGGAAACAGGAGAAATGGGATTGGGGGTGGTGGTGAGAGACAAGCAGGCCAGGAGAGACAAGGAGAAGCCTGAGAAAACGGGGGCCTTAGTGAGGGGAGGAAGCTGCTATCTTGTTTGGCAACTCGCTGGGTAGAGCAATGAGGAAGGCGGCTTAGGTGGCCACACTGGGGTCAGGGGACCTGAGAGCGAAGGGTGAAGAGCTTCCTGCAGGTGGGGAGATCCAGGTGAAACCTGTCCAGCTTCAGAGGCATCCAGGTGGGAAAGGCCAGTGCACCTCGGGATGGGAGCAGGTAGAGATCTGAAATCCCAGAAGGGCTGGAGTCAGGGGAAGGGGTTTGACCGGGAGAGACGAAGCTTCAATCCCATTATAGGACTCACCTCTGCCTCGTTTCCTTAGCATCGAACCAGCTGCATTCCAAGGGCCCCGGTAACTCTGCGTCAGACTCGGTTCTGGGTGATCAATATAGGTTCGTGAACACCAGTGCGTTAACCCCAAACAGCTTCCCGTTGCTGTTACGTGCGTTTCTGTGTCACCGCATGTCTAGCCGCAGATGGTGCACATTTGGGGATTGCAGAGTCATCTCACTATCATCTTTAAAAAGCCAGAACTGGGAAGGTAAATCTGCTTCCCAGAGCCAAATATAATGTGCCATGCCATTGTTTCCTCCATCCAGGCAAGTGACGGGGAGGTGTGTGCACAGTGTGGTTCAGAGAGCTGGGCGGGAACAGCCGAGGGCGGGGCCAGGTGAAAGAGGCTGGCATGGAAGGAGGAGTGTTATGTAACCCAAGGGAGCTAGGGATGGTGGGCAGATGGTCATGGGAGGCGAGGAATCTGGAGATGGCAGGGAGGGTGGATCGGCTTCCTCTGGGAGAGACAGTGCAGGGGAGGCAGGTGGACCAGGAATCCCAGAGTCCCTGTACAAGGCGGGAAAGGGACCCAGCTGGCCGCCCAGCCTCTCCCACGTCTTTCTGTCACGGCTCTGAGGGTCGCGATTGGACCTTAGATTGTTGGGCGTCCTAGAGAGGAGCACTCCGCTGGGGACAGCCTTCTCCATTGGACTTGGGGATAGAGCTGCACCAAGCCAAGCCCCGGGCCTACTGTAGTCACCTGACATCTCAGAGCGTTCCCCAGCTCTGGGCAGCCGGGCCTGTTCCTCCCCGGAGTGGAGTAGAAATATGTTTATACACCTCCTTCAGCCACACCCCATTCCTGATTACCCTGTGTGTGTGTGTGGGGGGGGGGGGGTTAAAGAGTAAAATAAAAATTAGCATGTTTATCCCACTTTGAAATTCATTTAATGAGAACTCATTTACCCTCTTCCAATTTAAATTCTTAATAACACCATAACCTTTCAGAGGTGATTATTTCCCGTGTCTTTCCCAGATCTTCCTGCTGAGGAGGCTTTTCCCTCCACGTGCTCCTGAGCCCTTCCGGAACCTGACAATGTGTCAGTCAGCGTCGCCCGGGTGATTCTGCGGGGCCGCACTGCCCCTACGCTAGCGGGTGATTCCACGGGGCCGCACTGCCCCCACGCTAGATGCCCTCCCGACAGGGGAGGGCGGAAAAGAACCCAGTCCTCTCTCGTGGGTGGTGATTTCACTCTAATTAGTTTGCCTTCAAGATATTTGCTGTTGCCCTGGCCGGTTGGCTCAGCGGTAGAGCGTTGGCCTGGCGTGTGGGGGACCCAGGTTCGATTCCCGGCCAGGGCACACAGGAGAAGCGCCCATTTGCTTCTCCCCCCCTCCCCCCCCCTTCCTCTCTGTCTCTCTCTTCCCCTCCCGCAGCCAAGGCTCCATTGGAGCAAAGATGGCCCGGGCACTGGGGATGGCTCCTTGGCCTCTGCCCCAGGCGCTAGAGTGGCTCTGGTCGCGGCAGAGCGACCCCCTGGAGGGGCAGAGCGTCGCCCCTGGTGGACGTGCCAGGTGGATCCTGGTCGGGCACATGCGGGAGTCCGTCTCCCCGTTTCCAGCTTCAGAAAAAAAAAAAAGATATTTGCTGTTTCTCTCCCCAGTAACCCTTCCCTGTGTCCCACCTCCCACCTAGAGGTCGATGGTGGACTCACCGGTTGGTTCTCTGCTCTCTCCTCCTGTCTCCCAGGGGTCGCTGAACTCAAGTCCAAGCTGGTGTGCAGAGCGTCTGCGCAGCCGCCGGCCCAAGAGCTGGAGTCACCATGGCGGCGGGAGTGGCAGCCTGGCTGCCTTTCGCCCGGGCGGCGGCCATTGGGTGGATGCCGGTGGCCAACTGCCCCATGCCCCTGGCGCCAGCCGACAAGAACAAGCGGCAGGACGAGCTGATCGTGCTCAACGTGAGCGGGCGGAGGTTCCAGACCTGGCGGACCACGCTGGAGCGCTACCCGGACACGCTGCTGGGCAGCACGGAGAAGGAGTTCTTCTTCAACGAGGACACCAAGGAGTACTTCTTCGACCGGGACCCCGAGGTGTTCCGCTGCGTGCTCAACTTCTACCGCACCGGGAAGCTGCACTACCCGCGCTACGAGTGCATCTCGGCCTACGACGACGAGCTGGCCTTCTACGGCATCCTCCCCGAGATCATCGGGGACTGCTGCTACGAGGAGTACAAGGACCGCAAGCGCGAGAACGCCGAGCGGCTCATGGACGACAACGACTCGGAGAACAACCAGGAGTCCATGCCGTCGCTCAGCTTCCGCCAGACCATGTGGCGGGCCTTCGAGAACCCGCACACCAGCACGCTGGCCTTGGTCTTCTACTACGTGACTGGCTTCTTCATCGCCGTCTCCGTCATCACCAACGTGGTGGAGACGGTGCCGTGCGGCACGGTGCCCGGCAGCAAGGAGCTGCCGTGCGGCGAGCGCTACTCGGTGGCCTTCTTCTGCCTGGACACGGCCTGCGTCATGATCTTCACGGTGGAGTACCTCCTCCGGCTCTTCGCCGCGCCCAGCCGCTACCGCTTCATCCGCAGCGTGATGAGCATCATCGACGTGGTGGCCATCATGCCCTACTACATCGGCCTGGTCATGACCAACAACGAGGACGTGTCCGGCGCCTTCGTCACGCTGCGGGTCTTCCGCGTCTTCCGCATCTTCAAGTTCTCCCGGCACTCGCAGGGCCTGCGCATCCTGGGCTACACGCTCAAGAGCTGCGCCTCCGAGCTCGGCTTCCTGCTCTTCTCCCTCACCATGGCCATCATCATCTTCGCCACTGTGATGTTCTATGCCGAGAAGGGCTCCTCTGCCAGCAAGTTCACGAGCATCCCCGCCTCCTTCTGGTACACCATTGTCACCATGACCACGCTGGGGTGAGTGGGCAGGGCGGCCTGCGTGCAGCAAGGCCGGGGCTGGGTGGGGCGGGGCGGCCCTGGATGCCGTCAGCGTGGGGCCCAGGAGGCGGAGTATCACACCCAACACGTGTGAACCAGGCAGTTAGTTGCTTCTTCGGAAGGGGGAGACACGTGACTGATTTGTTTGGGGGCAGTGGCTGGCTCCGAATTGTGCTTTCTTTTGGTGTGTTTTATAAAACTTAGAAAGTTAAGGCACCATTTCTTTTTATTCTGTGCGGGGTGGGGTGGGGTGGTGATCGCTGCATTTCTTTATGTGTCTGTGCGTATGAGGGTCAGAGCCAGGGCCGCAGGTGGGGAGGAGCAGCGCCCCCAGAGTTCAGTGAGTGTTGTAAGGAGGGTACAGGTCTCTGTTAACAGAAGACACCAAGCGTGCTCTCTTTGGGTCCTTCCTGCATTTGTTTGTAGTTTCCTTGCAGATTGTTTTCTCTTCCGCCTCGTTTTTCCTTTCCGCCGCCCCAGACGCTCACGGGTTTGGTAGCCCTGAGCAGACGTTCTCTAAGTGACTCTGAACTTGGGTTGTCTGAAGAGCGGGGGGCACCCCCAGTTTGTTTCTTTCTCACCGAAGGAGGAACAGTCTTGCTTTCTCAGCCTGATTCTCGGATTCAACGACCCAGCAGCCTACCTGGGTGATTGTGAGGGCGGTCTGGATGAATCATGTGGTCAGACACAGAAGCAGCAATATTGCCAAAGGGAGGGAGACAGACGCCCTCGGCGAGGTGGCAGGGGACTCCGTCTGTTTCATCTCCCAGAGGTCCCTTCTTCAGCTGAGGTCACAGCAGTGTATTTATGGTGCTGGAGTGTGGAGCCTTCCATCAGAAGAAGGGGTCTGAGGGAGGAGATGAGAACCTTGTGCCGATAGTAGAGCCAGGGAAGGCAGCTTTAGGAAGGTGTATATTTCTTAGGGTTTCTGCATCAGCTGTTGTAAGCCATTGACGCTAATGCAACCCCCCTTCGCAATTCATATGCTGGGTCTCTATTTGCTTAGGCCAGGAAGCATTATATTGTTGGTGGAGAATTCATGAAGCTTTTTATTTGGTCTTTGACAATTTGGTTGGTGGAATCCTGGCGATTCGATTTTTTTTTCCTGGCTGAGACCCTGTGGTGCTGGTGTCACTCTTTCGTAGGGATGCGTGTACTTACTGGGAATGACTGAGCAGGTGACAGGATCTTTTACAATGACTACAACGGTCATTCTGCCGCACTGAAGGGAGTAGTGAGGGGGAAGGCAAGGAGTGCCCCTGTCCACTTGTGACGGCCACGTTGGATGGGGCATTCCCTTTATCTCCTTGTCTGTCTGTCTGTCTGTCTGATGGAGGTCATCCTGCCTCCACCTCCCACTCTGAGACACACACACTTCTTCACGTAGCTGCCCCCCGACCCAGAGCGGGTAAGCATGTCTGGTCATTTGACCTTGTCCTTCCTGGCTCAGGTAGCAGAGGTAGGCTTTTGGGTACGATGGGAGATTAGGGATAAGATAGGCTGGAGAGTGCACCAGTGTGTCAGAAGTGGGTGCATTGGCCCCTTCTGGGCCGACCCTGGCCGTCCCTTCGCTTTCCTGTAGGGGACCTCACCCGTGGCCAGGACCTGCCTGGCTGTGCTTCCAATGTGGTTCTGACTGTCCAGTGCCCTCAGGTGCCCCTTGATGGGACTTGTGACACCAGAGAAATGCCTCCGACTGCCATGGAATGCAAACAGGGCAGATGGATGGGTGTCAGAGTTAAAATGGGATTATTTCAGAAGACATCAGTGGCAACTTCAGTGCCACCTGCCTATCAGTTTTTATTAGTACAGCAGCGTGTGTGTCAGCCGTGTGCGGAGCACTTTGCATATATCATCTCTTTAATGCAAGGTAGGAAAAATTATTTGGAGATGCAGAAGCTGCGGCTCAGAGAGGTTAAGTAAACTTCGGTAATCACACAGCCTATAAGAGCCGATTTGCGAATACCAGTGTGGCTGTCTCCATCTAGCGCCCTTTCTCTGTTCAGTTCCCACTCCACTTGTTTCCAAACCATCAGGGCGCACTGGTGGGAATCAGACCATTAGAGCGATTACTATTCTTATTACGGCCTTGGGCTGTCGTAGTCTATTCTGGTCATATCGATTTGTCAAGAAAGCATTCGTGCAGTGAGTACTGCATGTCAGGCACCGTTCTAGGCACACGGGGGCTTTGTAAACAAAACATCTCCTTCTGGCAAGCTGAAATACTGCCTTCCAATGAAAGGCTGCTTGCATAGAAAGTTCCAGGGTTTTGCTGTCGCTGGGCAGACCATGGGTTTCCTTTAGCATTCATCCTGTAGATCAAGGGGCCACGTCCACTGTCAGGGGTGAGCAGCCCTGGCCTCACGTTTACTTTCTTGGGGGAGCACAGAGAGTGAAGGCAAAGAGGCAGGGAGGGGCACCTGCGTGGGAGAAGCGTGCTCCCCCGACTGTGGGTGCCACGCCCCTCCCCCACGCATCACGGTGTCCAGGAGGAGAAGCCAGTGGCCAAGAAAGGAATCTTGAGCAGTGTCCTCCTGAACCTTGGAAGTGATGGCGAAGGAGACCTTTTCCTCCCTGCCACGGTGGCCGGCGTCGTCCGATGCTGGGCTGAGCTGCTTTGACTGACCTGAGTTGCCAATTGGAACCATCCATCACCAGGCTCACTGCTTGGCTATACATAGCAGGTGCTTGGCAAATGCTTTTTAATGGCTAAGTTGATGTGAAGGGCACCTTTTCCATTTGCTTGGTCTGACACTGTCCTCAGTGCCTTCCAGACCTGCCAGTCCTCTCTCTAGGGTGGACCTAAGATTTGTGCTCTGCCCAGCCCTGGCCCCCTGAGAGAAAGGAGGTAAGCCTTCACCTGGCGTCTGGTCCATCCCCTGAGAAGCTCTGTGGCACCGTGGGCACCTTCATGCCCTTATCAGAGGTCTTACAGACTCGACCCTGGAAACATTCATCTCCCCTGGCTGGCTTCTGTCCTGAGCGCATTCACTGGTCAGTTCAGAAAGCCTCTTTTTCTTACCTTTTGCTGTCGTTTGAGCCCCAGGTGGCCGTGGAACACCAAAAGCCAATAATTCTGCCATGTTGCCCATTCCATCTGATTGCTTCCAACAGCCCCCAGCAGACACCGAGTTCTTCCCGTCTCCAGACCCTCCCCACGCTGGTGCTCCCCTGAACTCCTGCTTCCGGTCTGGGGGGAGACTGTCTTCAGCTCCTTTGCAGAGCTGGGCTGACTAACAAGCTGAGGCCATCTGGCCAGTGAAGGAGTTGGCTCTTCCTGGCTCTGGTGCCCATCTGTGCCCCCTTTCCCAGGACTCAATGATAAGTTACTCAGGTGTCCTCCAGGGAGGGGCCTCTGGGAGCCAATTATTCCCGTTTATTTAATATCTCAAAATATCTTAAGCGCACGGGACGATAACAGCTCAGCCTCCACCAGGCTGGCGGACGGCTTTTCCTTGCGGCCTCTGGTGCCGGTGCGGAGACACCTGTGTCCAGCCCACGCTTCCCTTTTGCCCCCTCGACAGTGGAGCTCCCAAATGCCCCATTAAAGGATTAATCTCGGTGCTCACAATTTATGCCATAAATAAAATAAATCCTCATTTATCTCAGTTAACAGAGGGAAGGGATAATGCCGAACTCCCAATATTAAATAAGACCAACACATCTTATTTTGGGAATTAGTTTGGAATTGTATTATATGTCGTAGGCTTTTTCCAAGCCGATTTTCCTTCTTAACTTTGCTTGACTTTGCTTGGTATCAGGGTTGGCTGGGGGCCTGAGCTCGTCTGTGGGTGAAGCCTGGGGTCAGGGCGTGGGGAAGAGGGGAGCACGCAGGGGGGAAAGCCTTGGGAGCAAGCCTCCCCCAGGGCCATCGAGGCCCAGCCCCGGTCCCAGCTGCGGGCCCAGATGGGAGAGGTCCTCTCGGCTGTCTGTCTCGGGCAGGGGAGAGGCAACGGGGCTTGGGAAGGGCGAGGGACAGCATCCCCCCCGGAGGGACAGCCTGCAGCTGCCTGCTTGGCTTGGTTATGTAATTGAGACCAGCAGCCTCTGCCACCCAGTGCCCTGCGTTGAGAGCGCTTTGACAGTGTCCAAAAAATCACTTGAACAAAAACAGAATCAATTTTTTCTTCTTCCAAGCATGAAGCAGCCTCCAGGTGATTTGCATTTCCCTTCAAAACACAATCCTGGAAGGGGCTGGCCTGAGGTTTCGGGAGACGGGAGTCCAGCCTGGGAGGTCAGTCCGGGCACAGCTCGGAGCGGGGCCCTTGGTCGGGTGCCCGGGTGCAGAAGCAGCGCCAATCTGAGGTCCGTTTGTGTTAACCCTTCAGTCCCTGGAGTTCTGGCTGGCTGTGCCTTCCTCCCCAGCCTCTGGGTCCCACCAGGTCTCGTTCCAACTCCCAAGTGCCTCGGCCCGGGGCCACTGATCCTAGTGCGCTTGGTGGGAACGAATGACCTCAAGGTCTTTTCTCAGACAGTTCTTAAGTTCTCTGGGGCCGAGATTCCGAAGAGAGGGTACAGACCTGCATGCCAACTAGGAGTCCTTCATTCCCTCAGAATTTACTGGGTGCCCACTGTGCGCCAGGCAGCAGGACAGGCTCTGAGAACACACAGCCCTGTGTTTGCACGGCAGCCCAGTGTCAGTTGCAGACAAAGGAATTTAGTGAGCCTCGGTGCTCTTCCTCTGAGCCAGAATGAGAGGGCAGGCAGAGCGGGAGGAAGAGGCCTCGGCTCAGGCTCTTCCGGCCGCCCGGGGACCCGCCCTCACACCACTCTGCGTCTGGCTGACTCCCGCCACCCTTCAAAACTCAGCCTTGAGGAGGCCTTCCCTGCCCTCCAGAAGCTGGGTTCCCCTCCTCCTGCTGCCCAGGTGTAGTCCCTGAACAACTGTCGTGTGAATTGCCGCATTTTATTCACTTTATCTGTTTCTGTGTGTTTCCCCCAGCATGTGAGCTCCTCAGGGGTAGATCTCTGTTCCAGAGACCTTTGTGTGATGGCCCTTACCCAGCACAGGGCCTGGTACGGAGGAGGCTTGGGTAAACACCTGGTCAACCAAATAAGCTTGTGCCCCAGCTGACCCATCTTCCAACCATGTCCCGGCCATGGTGGAACCAGTGAAATGCTATCCAGGTGTCAGCTGGTCAGGCTACCTGTGAGCAAGGCAGAGATGGGGAGGCGAAGCAAAGCATTCTCTAGTCGTGACGTCAGCCTTAACAGGGTGGGGACGTCCTTGCAAGGGAAGTTGCCCTTCGTTGTTTTTGGCTGCTTGGCCATGCCCCCCGCTACAGACATGGGGGCCAGGGAGGAACAGAAAGGGAATCAAAGATAGCCCCCTTATGGATGAAGTTTTCCCTGATCTAATGATTTATTCAACAGATACTTACCGAGTAGCTACCAGGCACTGGGCATGCAGCAGCAAAGAAAACAGAGTCCCTGATCTCGTGGCGCTTACGTTCTAGCGGAGGAGACGAGACAGCAAATGGATAGATAAATACATACTCTGAGGCAGCCCTTTGTGCTACAGAGAAAAACAAAGTGTGGTGTGATAAGCGGGAGTGCTGAGTGTGGGGGGGCGAGGGAGGGCTGCTCTATTCTATTGGGTCGAGACGGGCCTCTCAGACAAGGTGTCGTGAGCAGAGAGCCGAGGAGTGTGGGCCGCTGGGGAGCAAAGGCCGTTGGGCAGGAGGGGCTCTGGGTGCTGTTCTTGGAAGAACAAGACAGTTCTCACGGGGGAGCCCCGAAAGCACGGTGTGGGCGGGCACAGTAATGGGGGAGCAGCTCGTGCAGGGTGCTCGTGATCGATGCAAGGACTTTGCCCTTGGCCTTCACTAACCTGAGAATGGGGAGCCACTGGAAGGTGTTGAGGAGATCTGGGTCCTGGGCACTGAATACATTGTAGGAGAGAAACTAGTACAGTAATCTCAGCCAGAGGTGATCATGGTGGGGACCTGAGTGACGGATAGCATGACAATGGAGAAAGTGAGCGATTCTGCCTATTTGAAGATAGAGGTGACAGACAGCCCCCAAGCCAGCTGGAGGCTCCAGCAGTGACCACAGCAAGAAACTAGCCCAGAAGACACAGTCCTACAGACCCCTGCCACTCCTGGCAGATGCATGTCACCAGAGACCTCTAAGCACTGCAGGGTGGCCCCAAGGCCCAGGGCAGCCGCGGCCCCAGAGGGGATGTACCCGGCCGAGAGCCCGCATTAGAGTGTGGCCCTCTGAGAGCAGGGCTGGCAGTGAGCAGGGGCAGCTCCGCCTGGATTGAGTCTCCTTTCAACCCCGGGCAGCACTCCGCAAGCACCTGCCAAGGCCTGGGCACAGTGCTTGCCACCCTGGGGGCCAGTCTCGGCTCAGAAACAAACCGAGGTGCCACTCTCCAATCCGTGGCTGTGGCAGCTGCGTAAACAGAGGAGCAGGCGGAGGGCTTCAGGCTGCAGAGGAGGGACATTCTCTCAGCTGGGACACGAGCCTTCTGGGTGCGTCACACCAGGGCCACCACGATAGGCCGGTCTTCCTAGCCAGCCATTCAGGCCGTTGCAGTTTTTGGACAGGGGTTTCCGGGCTGATGCCCATGTCACAGCTCTCTTCCAGAACCTTCAAAATCAATCTTCCTCTCTCTCTCTCTCTCTCTCTCTCTCTCTGTTTGGTTTTGTTTGGGTTTCCCTCTTGAAACACACCAATAAACACGAGCATGATTCTTCCCGAGGAGCAGCAATTATTCTGCCTGAAAATAGTATAAATAAAAGGCAGCCCAGCCCTCCCTTTCCTCAGAGTTTCCATTTCTGTCACCCAGGAGGGAGCGCCTGTCCCAGGCCACGTGCCATCGTGGCTGAGAGCTCTTCCTGGGCGTGGAGAGAAGCAGAGACTTTTAGCTATGAGTCTACCCCCCTCCACCCCAACTCATCCTCAGGAAGGTGACCCTGAAAGCAACCAACCACTTCTGTATCTTAAGTGTCCGTCTTCTGGTGAATCTCCAAGTTAGTTTTTTTTTGTGTGTGGAAAGTGGGGAACCCAGGCTCCAGCATCACTATTTATTTTGGGAGGTTTGTGCGGTAGTGGCCTCAAACCAGTGTCTAATGGGGTCCCGCTTGTGACAAACAGGAAGAGGTGACCACAGTACCTTTGAGCACCCAGAGGTCTTAGCCAAAAGTATCAGATATGATGGTTTCCAACTGAGTCCTGCCTCTGTCCAGCCTGCTTTTCTGAGGCCAGAACATGCACAGGCCCCTTCTCCCCGGCGCCCACCCGCCTCCTCCCAGCTCGATGCAAATGATGGGTGGGAAGGAAGGTGAGGGTGGGGGAGAGGAGATAACTCAGCCTTTGCTGACCATGACGGGGTGGAGGGTGATTGCACTGAGCTCATGTAATCATATTTCGGGTGTCAGGACTCGAATGAGTGTCATTAAACTAAATCAGAAAAATCGTTTTAATATAAGTGCCACCTCGCACACGAGCTAGTTGATGGAGAGATGGATGAGGCTGGGGACGCCTCCTTTGTAATGTGATGCTGTAAAATCCCATCACCTTCATTATTTCCCACCGAGCCAACGCATCATAATACCCATGAGCAGCGGAACAGCTTGAATTTAATATACAGAAAGTCCAATCAAACAATAAATGGATGGAACTATATAAAGAAACCATTTTCTGGGAGGCTGGCTTCATTCTCTGGGATTCAGCTCCCTGACACATGAAATGTGCATCAATTTTCCCCAACTAATGCAGCTGCCGAATCACCGCATTCACTATTTGTTTGCTTCAGAAGGGGACAAGGGGAAACCACCCCTCCCCTTATCAATTGCCATTGATGCAAAATTGCAAACCTTATTTTCTTGGATTTGCGTCCAGTGGCTCCCGGTGGCCCAGCAAGGTACCGTCCTGACGCCAGCAAGACTGCTCCATCCCAGAACGTCACTCAGTCCCAATGGCACTTGGTCATTGTCATCTTTAAACAAAAACCATTCTGGATGCCACAGTGGGCCATGGGGGGGGGGCGGCTGGGACATCCCTACCCTCACAGTCATCTGAGAGAAACTGACCGACCCCGGGGGCTGCGCTGACACAGCCCGAGCACCTGTGATGCTCGGATTGCCCGGTCTCTAACTTTGAGGTCCTCACAGAGCAGATGCCTCGTTAAGGACTGGATTCCTCCCACCAGCACGGTCCTTGTCTCCGACCCAGCCAGTTACCGAGAGGCTGCAATCACAAGTAACAACCTGCTCAGCCAAACAGAACTCAAAAGACCACTCGCCTCCTGAAAAACGATACATGTCGGGCTGAGGGGAAATAATGCTTTTGTGTTCCCGGCGGACTCTCCACCGCTGTTTTTCTGGTGGCATGGATAGCCGAGAGTTAACCATAATTACAGGCTTAGAGCTGCTGAGAAGTATCATTAGTTTATTTTTACTTCTTCCTGGTCACACGCACTTAAGCAGGAGGGAAAAAAAATAAATAAATAAAACAAACTTAACTAGGAGAATGAAAAGTCAAGGAAACGATATCAGAACCATGGACAGCGTAAATCTCCCGTCACCGCACCCGAGGTTATTGAGCACCTAGTACGTATTTGCGTATTTGCGGAGGATCTAGAAATAAATGAGACCTTGGTCCCATCCCTGAGAAGTTTGCAATGCAGCAGGAGGGGATCTGAATATGTTTAGGAGCCCCCGGGGGGGAGAACGGGGGGCCCGTGCCCAGATCACGAGGGGGTGTCGGCACAGAGTAAAGGCTCAGTAAATATTTGCCGATGAATGAATGATTGCCTTCATGGGGAAGGTGACATTTCAGCTAGACCAACCACGGTGGGTAGGAGTTTGAACTGTGGAAATGGAAAATGTAGGTACATTGCAAAAGGGCACGGTGCTCGGGGAGCTTCATGAATATTGTGTTTGCTGGTGTTTAGGGATATGAGGAGGACGGGAATGCAAGGTTTCCGAGAGACGGGGAGAACCGACAGTATTGGGCGAAGGAATCTGTTCGTTCGGCATGAGGGAGCTGCCCGAGGTGTTGCCGCGGTGCACTGATGAGGGAGACGTGTTTGGTGGCTGTCTCCCGGAGGTGTGTTAGGAGGAAGACCTCGGACATGGTGCCATCAGCCAGAAGGCTGATCCAGGGAAGAGATAAAGAAGTCAGGTCCTAGGACCGTGGCCCGTAGAAAAGGAGAGAAGGAACTAGAGTGGGAAGCCATCCAGGAGAAGGGAAAGTCAAAGTAACTCTGGAATGATAAGATGGGCTGATTAGAGATACGGACTTGGCAGACACTCGAGGAGGAACAGCTTGGCAGGAGGTCACGGGAGCGGAAGAGACGATGAACTTGGCTTTGCACCTGCCGCGTCTGTGGTTAACCCTGACGTCCTTGAGGTGGCCGGCAGGCCGCTGGAAAGGTAGAAAGGAGCTTCTCAGGGAGGAGGGGGCTAAAGAGGCAGTTTCCAGAATCCTTAGCTGAAGCAGGGAAAAGAGCTGGGGTTGCCCAGGCCAGCATGAAGGGGCGGGAGAGGAGGGGGCCGTGGGGCCCACTTCCTGTGCCCCCCCCATTGGGAATGTTGGTGCCACCTGTGGACAGCTTTGCTGACACTTCCATTCTGCCTCTCTTCTTGGCCAGTGGAAGTTCCCCTTCATACTGTGTTTCTGCCAGACCTAAAAAGTCATATTGGTTTTCTGAGTAAGACAAGGTTTTCTTTCTAGTCTCCTGCAATGATAATTAAATAGGCAACACTGACCCAGGAAAGCGAAATTTGTTTATAGGTTTTGCTGAAAAATAATAATAGTAACAGGATGCTTCCACTGGCGTGTGGCTAGGAGATGAAGTCTGAATGTTCACAGACCAACAACGGTCAGTGCCTGGCCCAGGGTGATGCCGACTCAGAGTGCCACAGCCTTCATGGGTGGCACTGACCTGGTCCTGGCAGTTCCAGGCTGGTGGGCAGAGCCGTCAGGGACTTAAGATACTGCTTGTCCCACTCATTCCCTCCTTCTCCTTAGAGAGAAATGTCAGACATGCTCCTGGCACCCCGGGCGCCCCCTCTGACCTGCCTCCACAGAGGGTCCTTGGTAAAGCAGCAGGGACAGTGATGGTTCAGTGACTCAACAAACATGGGCTGAGCTGTCCCTGTGAGCAAGACACGGTGCTAGGTGGCATGGGTCTATCTAGAAAGAGAGAAGAGGAGTGAGGACAGACTCCCGGGGGTGGGTGTTGGTTCCCATTCTGCATGTAAGAAGACTGAGGCAGCCCTGGCCGGTTGGCTCAGTGGTAGAGCATCGGCCTGGCGTGCGGAAGTCCCGGGTTCGATTCCCGGCCAGGGCACACAGGAGAGGTGCCCATCTGCTTTTCCACACCTCCCCCTCTCCTTCCTCTCTGTCTCTCTCTTCCCCTCCTGCAGCCAAGGCTCCATTGGAACAAAGTTGGCCCGGGCACTGAGGATGGCTCCGTGGCCTCTGCTTCAGGCACTAGAATGGCTCTGGTCACAACAGAGCAACGCCCGAGATGGGCAGAGCATTGCCCCCTGGTGGTCATGCCAGGTGGATCCCAGTCAGGCGCATGCGGGAGTCTGTCTGACTGCCTCCCCGTTTCTAACTTCAGAAAAATACAAAAAAAAAAAAAAAAGAAGAAGAAGAAGAAGAAGACTGAGGCATTGAGAGTGTGAGTAACTCACTTGGGCACCCAGGCTGTGGTTGTGGTACTGGGTTTAGACCAGGGGTCTCAAACTCAACTCAGCATGTGGGCCGCAGAGCAAGATCACAGCCGTTCGGCGGGCCGCACTAGGTCTACAAAAGGCAACTGTTACGCAACGCTTTTCTCACTGCAGTTGAAAACAAAAAAAAAATCAGTACAACAAGCACAATCGTACATGCAGTTTACTCAGTGTCACAAAACGACCAGAAACTGTAGTTCGCATCACAACTGCTGTTAACTAAGCTAATATCTAGCTAGGATGCTAGAGAAATGAAAAATACAAGTAGGCCCCTAGGCTTACTTAATTTTATCCAAAATATTTTGAACTTCGTGGATTAGTCTGCGGGCCGCACAAAATTGTTTGGCGGGCCGCATGCGGCCCGCGTGCTGCAAGTTTGAGACCCCTGGTTTAGACCAAGCTTTTGTGGCTCCTTTAGAGTTCACTGCTTCATAAGGAACCTCAGTCCAGTGGCGGGGGTGCCCTGTGCACACAGAGCCACGTTTCTAAGTTCAGCAAGGTATGAGCTAAGAGTGAAGAGCAGGAGAGTGTGAGGGGACAACAGAGGAGGCAGGAACCAGGGAAGGCTTCTTGGGGGAGGTGGCATTCCAGCTGGCTCTTGAAAGATCACGTGAACAAGTTAAATGTGAATGCATTTATTCAGTTGTTTATTGAACACACATTGTGGGTCTCCGTGTGCCAGGCAGCATGCTGGAGGCCAAGGCCGTGGTCGTAGGCAGAACAAATTTGCTGGGGCTGGCCTTCTAGCGGGAGCAGCAGACAATAATCAAATGAATGTATGCAATGAGAATGAAAGGTTGAAGTAAACGCTGTAATAAAAGAGAGGGAGAGAGAGCGTGCTGGTGAGGAGGGGAGAGCGAAGCCATCAGCCTGACCCAGGGAGAGAGGGGCAGTTACGGCCCGAGAGGGACAGTCACTTCTGTCTGTCCCCAAGTAAAGTGCCTTCCACAGTTGCCTGGGAGTCGGAGAGAGGCTGGCCCCAGGACGGAAATGACAATGTAAGAGCCGTGTTCGGGTCTCCTTAGGGCTGTTATCTAGGAGACAGAGGAGCAGCTGTTGGCCAGCTCCCACGGAGGACTGGTGAGCAGAAAAGGCTCGCCCTGATACGCCAGGGCCACTGTCCCTCCTCCTCCTCCCCGTCATCAACAGTAATAGCTAGTATGATCGTGCTTTTGTGATGGTCCCGGTACTGGGTAAATGTAAATCATTTGCAGGCATTTCTTCAGGACCTTCCATGACCCACTGGAGAGAGACGTTGCTGTGACCACGTTCTGCCGCTGAGGGAGTGGAGGCTTGCTCAGAGCCGGCCGCTGGTGAGCGGGGACGCTGGGCTTCAGACTCGCGTGAGTCTGACCTGTGCCAGCTCTGAGCCTCTCAGGCTCCTCAGGTGCCAGGGCCAGAGATGCCTGGGCCTGTTGGCAAAGGTCAGCAGAGTAGAGTGGAAGCAGGATGGTGACAGGCGAGATCGGCATGATGGGGGACAAGGCCAGTGGGGACAAGCGGGACGCCGTGTGGTAGGCAGGAGGCGAGTCTCTCCGCAGACAAAGCACATACTGTTGAAGGAAGACAGGAAGAGGAGATGGGACATTCTTGTGGACAAGTAGCATTTATGCAGAAACAGTTTAAGGAAAAGTGGTAATACGCAGCATGTATAAATGTCCGTTGTGAATATCTTTTACAAGAACTGTTTAAAATCTCACGCCACCTCCCTTTCTAGAAAGATTCTGAGCCCTGGTGACCTTGTTGCCCATGTCCTACATCTGGGTGTTGGTGATGTCCCTGCCCAATCCCCCACCCCCCACAGCGGGGCTTTGGGAATAACTCAGCCCTTCGCCTGCTCCCCCGCCCCCAGGCCCACTGGGGAGATGGAGGCTCAGCTCAGTGGTGAGCAGGAGGCCAGGCATGAGGTTTGGGAGTGGAGGGAAGCAACTCTGGTGGGGAAGCCTGGTGGGCTGTGACAGTACAGGCTGCCCCCCCTCTGCTCCCTGCTCTGCACCCCCCTCTGCACCGTGCTCCGTGCCCCCCCCCTCTGCACCCCCCTCTGTGCCCCCCTCCGCACCCTGCTCGACGCCCCCCCAGTCCCCCTCTGCACCCTCCTCTGTGCCCCCCTTCGCACCCCGCTCTGTGCCCCCACACCCCTCCGTGCCCTGCTCTGTGCCCCCCTCCACACCCTGCTCTGCGCTCCCCCAGCCCCCCTCTGCACCCCCCTCTGTGCCCCCTCCACACCCTGCTCTGCGCTCCCCCAGCCCCCCTCTGCACCCCCCTCTGTGCCCCCTCCACACCCTGCTCTGTGCTCCCCCAGCCCCCCTCTGCACCCCCCTCTGTGCCCCCTCCACACCCTGCTCCGTGCCCCCAGCCCCCCTCTGCACCCCCCTCTGTGCCCCCTCCACACCCTGCTCTGCGCTCCCCCAGCCCCCCTCTGCACCCCCCTCTGTGCCCCCCTCCGCACCCTGCTCTGCGCTCCCCCAGCCCCCCTCTGCACCCCCCTCTGTGCCCCCCTCCGCACCCTGCTCCACGCCCCCCCAGCCCCCCTCTGCACCCTCCTCTGTGCCCCCCTCCGCACCCTGCTCCATGCCCCAGTCCCCCTCTGCACCCTCCTCTGTGCCCCCTTCGCACCCCGCTCTGTGCCCCCACACCCCTCCGTGCCCTGCTCTGTGCCCCCCTCCACACCCTGCTCCGCGCCCCTCCAGCCCCCCTCCGCACCCTGCTCCGTGCCCCCAGCCCCCCTCTGCACCCCGCTCTGTGCCCCCCTCCACACCCTGCTCCGCGCCCCTCCAGCCCCCCTCCGCACCCTGCTCCGTGCCCCCAGCCCCCCTCTGCACCCCGCTCTGTGCCCCCCTCCGCACCCTGCTCCGTGCCCCCAGCCCCCCTCTGCACCCCGCTCTGTGCCCCCCTCCACACCCTGCTCCGTGCCCCCCAGCCCCCCTCTGCACCCCCCTCTGTGTCCCCCTCCACACCCTGCTCTGCGCCCCCCCAGTCCCCCTCTGCACCCCCTCTGTGCCCCCCTTTGCACCCCGCTCTGTGCCCCCACACCCCTCCGTGCCCTGCTCTGTGCCCCCCTCCGTACCCTGCTCCACGCTCCCCCAGCCCCCCTCTGCACCCCCCTCTGTGCCCCCCTCCGCACCCTGCTCCACGCCCCCCCAGTCTCCCTCTGCACCCCCCTCTGTGCCCCCCTCCACACCCTGCTCTGCGCCCCCCCAGCCCCCCTCTGCACCCCCTGCACTACAGGCCCCTCCTGTAATCTGCTGGCCTTTACTTCCAGGAGCTAGGGGAGTGGGGAGAAGACCCCTGAGGAATCTCATCCCTGGGGGTCACGGGCACCGAGGCCTCCATGAGGTGTCACAGTACCAGGGGTGGCTCACTCTTCATGAGTCCTGCCCCCCACCTCACCCCGCCTCTCTGCTGGATCTTGTGACATTTTGACGTTGGACCAGTTTTGCCTTTTCCCCACCATGTCTGCACCAGGGACAAAGACGGGCAAACAGGCTGTGAGTGACCCTACATTTGTTTCCTCTTCCCCCCTTCCCTGGCCTGCTCCTTTCCTGCTTCCAGAAGCTCCCCAAGACCTTCGAACCTGAGGCCCCGAGTCTCCGTCTCTGAGCTGAGCCCCCCGCCAGCCCTCCTGCCCCTCTCCGGCAGGAGCCTCTCTGGGCTGGCAAAGGGCGTGTGTGGATTAATAAAACATTTTCCTGCAGCCCGGCTGGCACCAGAGTTTGGGCAGGGCCTAGAGAGATGATGCAGCACTGTGTCCACCCCGCCCCACCCCACCCCCCCCGTGCTGACTTGCTTAATATCTCCATGTAAGGTCAGCTTCCCATCCGGGGGCAGGGGTGTCTGCGTTCACGCCCTGACCTGGGTGCTCTGCGCCTGAGCGGCCTCAAGTGGGCTGACCCACTCCTTTGGCCACGGGGGGTCCCCGGAGGACCACTGGGTTGGGCATTAGGAGATGTGGGTGGCGGGGCCAGTCTCCGCAGACTGTGTGACCTCTGGGACGTCACTTCCTCTGTCTGGCCCTCAGGGTCCTCTTCTGAATGATGAGGGGTTGGACTTAGTGAGTTCTCACCTCCTGGCCTGTTTCACAAGCTGTCAGTCTCTCCCTCATCGCAGGGAAGCTCCTCATCAGCCCAGGAGCCTGGGAGGTCCCCAGCCTGCAGGGCCAGCCCCTGGCGGTGGGGCGCTGGGGACCTGCCGTTTCTAGTTCATCTCCGAAGAGGCAGAAGTTAAAAGAATCCTTGTCCAAAGTGGTCATGAGAAATGCAGATCTGCAGAGAGGCCTGGGAGGTCCTGCTTGGGGACTGTCCCCCAGGACTCCAGGGGACCTGATGGTGTGTGGAACGACAAGGTCAAGGTTAGCAGCCCTCGACCACGCAGTACTGTGTTTGGAGAGAGCAGGGCACCATGAGCTCAGCTCCCTGGGCACCTCTGGATGAGCTGGAGGAGGGGAAGGCATCAGATGTTGGCCCTGAGATCATCAGACCGCTGTGTACGCCCCACGGATCCTAGATTTAGAAAGAACCTAGCTCGCTCCCCCCCAGGGAGCTGGACTCCTCTCGGCAGCCTCCCCAGCAGATGGTGGTGGGTCTGCCCCGACATTCAGGGATGACAGCGGACCATTTTGGCTGCGGCGCGTTCCATTTTGAAGTGGGTCAGTGATCACAGTCCTCTGTGAATTGAACCCAAACCTACTGTCTGTATATCTCAGGGATGGGGGCTTTGAGAACCTGGAAGTTTCTGTTAGGAAATAGCTCTGGAAGGCAAGTACTATTATGATCAGGGTGGCACTAGGGGACTCAGTGGTGAGAAGACCCTGGGACATCTGCCCTGGCAGAGACTGAGGGTGACACAGGCACAGCCCTTCGGGGAGTGGAGGCTTCTTGGGTGAGCCAGGCCCTTTGGGGTGGACAGCCCAGGGCCCTCACAGCACAGATGGGCGGGGGCTGGGCCCGGTGAGTCCTCCCCTCCACCCAGGCGGTTTCTTCCTTGTCCATCCTCACCCCAGCTTATCTGTCAACCCCCATATCCCGTTAGCCTGTAAACGGCCCTCCCTTCTCCCCCTCCCACTACTTTATTGCCTGAGTTTCCCGCGGGAATGAAAGGGAATCTATATATCGCTATTAGCATCCATGTGGGCAGCTTGGCTTACATTACCTTGAGTTATTTGAATGAAACCAACCATTAAATGATCACAGAGGACTGGGGAGAGGGTGAGCGCGTGGGCCTCTCGCGGGATCTCTTTCTAGTGTGCAGAGGACGAGGCCCGCAGAGAGGGCAGCGGGGTGGCGGCCGCGAGGGGGTGTGGTGGGAGCGGCCAGGCCAGGGGGTCTTCCACTAGGGAGGCTCTCTCCCTCCCATCACCACCCCCTGAGAACCTGGCTAAAGAGCTCCTGTTTGCCTAGGCGACCCTTACTCCTCTCAGTCGGGCGCTGTGGGGACCGCAGGAGGGACCCAGGTGTCAGGGACCGGGCCTTCGCTGCTCCTTCAGTGTCTACAGGGTCACCTCAGCCGGGTGAGCAGCACCTGCCCTTGCACGGGTCAAGCAAGCTTGCAGGAGAAAAACTTGAAATGGAGCAGGACTGGGCAGCGAGTCAGGGGCACAGGGGCAAGGTCTGTGCATTTCGCAGCCTGAAGCGAGGGAAGACTTGCTCAAATCTGGGTGGAGCGTAGCCCAGGGTGTGTCCTGTCCAGATCGGGCAGAGCCCAGGCGGTCATCGGGTCTGCCCAGCCTGGACGGATCACGGAGGAGACAGAACTTCGAGGAGCATATAGATCAGGCGAGAAAGTTGGCTTGCAGAGCCGGGGAGGAGCGTGTTCCGGCAGAAAGGGAAAGTTGGAGAAGAGAGTCAGAGGCAGGCGCCGTGCTCCTGTGCGTGCACTTGTGTGTTCCTGACGTGTGCGTGTAGGCCTGCCGGCAGGGAGGGCTGTGCAGGGAGGGGCTGTCCTCAGAGTGACCCCGGGCCATTGCCGACGCTGGGGAGCCTAGATCCTTGTTCTTTTTGTCATCGGAGTCCCTCCATTCTCGGGAGGCTGGCCTGCTGAGGGGTGACCCTCCCTCCCACACCGTGGGAGCGTCATCCTGGGCCAGACCTGGGGCTTGTGGTTCTCAGGTGAGCCCCACCCCCACTCCGTTGCCCCAGAAAGCGACTCTGTGCCCGAGGAGTCCAGGGAGAACTGGTGGGGATCTTGTCTGTATGAACTGACTAGTCATGTAAGTGAAGATGTTAGATCTTTTACTTTTAATAAATTATGAAATATATCAAACATACAAAGAAAAAAAAATCTTGTCTTTTAAACAACATCTATAAAACTCCTTTATTCTCATTGATGTGAGTGCCTCTCACCTTTATTTAATGAAAGGGTTGTTATAGGAGTAACTTAATTTTAGTGGAGAGGCTTGTGTATATACCAAATTAAAAATAGTTTTTGTGTGTGTGTGTTATTTAAAATTAAAACTGAGACCAGGTTGTTTAAAATTAAAACCTGAACCAGAAAGATTCAACAGTCCTTGGATGTGTATAGCCCTGTCTACACAAAAATGTGTTGGTGTGGGGGTGAGGAGCACAGCCTTCAGATGCAGGTGTGAGTTTCCTGTTGCTCATTTCCTTTATTCATTCAACAAACAGTCCTGTGGTGCTGACCAGGTGTCCCCACTCCTGGAGTAATGAAAAGCTCACCTGGTGTGATCACCTGGCACAGAAATGAATCAAATGAACGGCAATGACACTGATAGTTGTGTTCCTTGGCAGTTTGGGACCATGCCCGTGGGTGATGGGGACGGAGGTGGAGGAGAGCCCTCTCTCTGCGGTGCCCTCGCTGAGGATTCCTCTCTCAGCGGGCGTCCTTCTTAGGTGGGGCGGGGGAACTATGGCCTCTCTGGTTTCCACAGCAAGAACAGGAACCAGTTCTGTTCTCCATCCTACTCTTCTCTCTCCCTCCTCGTAACAGCTAGAATTTTGACAAGATAAACTTCAGTTCTGCCCAAGAGGAACCCCTCTGAGTTTGTGCTTCCTTCCTCATTCCACGTTTGGTGGGGGTTTTCTTTAGATCTCTGCTGCCCAGTGTGGGCACCTGGCCAGGCCTTTGATCTTGCTCCTCTGGGGCCGGCCAGGTGGCTTGAGAGGCAAGGGGTTACTGACCAGGGGCTCAGCGGCCCTGACCCCACTCGGCCGTCCACCGGCGCTGAGGAGACCTGTGCACACCTCCACCTGCTTATAACCCATTCTTGCCCACCTGTGAACTGCAGCCCCAGTTTGAGGAATTCTAAGGTCCTTGGTTTCACCTCTGCCCACCAGGTGGTCTCAGGGTCCCAGCTAGGCCACCCCCGGTGGCGGTCTGCTTTGGCCCAGTGCCGTGTACCAAGCGAGGAAGACAGTCGAGTCCTTAACCCCAGTGTTGCGGCCCAGGTTGAGTCCCAGGCCCTCCTCTCCCTGGCTGGCTCTGGATGGGGGCCCAGGCAGCCATACTGGTGCATAAGTGTCCATTTCCCTTGTTCTGGTGAATTCAGTGCGGTAGGGTTATAACCAGAAGGTGATTCTGAGGCACTGATGGGTGGGTGGGATGAAGATGAATCCTTCACTCCAATTCTGCAGAGGACAGATTCCCTCCAGATCCCGAGATTGCCTCGAGGAGGTGGTAAGGTGATTGCAGAGGAGCCAAGGGCTTGCTTAAATGGAAAACCTTTCAAAAGAGAAGAAATCCGGTGCATGGTGGGGCAGCGGCGGGTGGGGTTGTGCAGGCCACCGGGTTCCTCTCGGCCCCAGAATGCTGTCTGGCTGGAAGACTCCCTGTAACCTTCTTAGCATCTGTCAGGAAGTCCTTCCTGAAGTTTAACCTCTGTCCCTTCTGGAAGGGTCAGTTCCCTTTCTCTGACCAGCTGTCACTGGAGCTGGAGGTCTTTAGTCAGCCCTGTCAACTCTGTGAAACAACTCATTGACCCATCGGGACATTTTCAGGGCTGTTTATTCTAATAAAAATGATAGGAAAACCCTTATATAGTGAGCCATACATCACCCTAAGTGCTTTATGTGGATTAATTCAGTTTTCCCAACAGCCCTGTCAAGTAGGGGTTATTATTATTCCCCCTTTACAGATGAGAAAACTGAGGTACAGAAAGGTTAAGTAACTTATCAAAGTTACTCAGTGGTGAAGTAGGGTTTCAAACCCAGGCATTCTGGTTCCCCAACCACGACCTGAGATTGTCACTCTTATGTTCATGATATTCTTCATCAGGTTAGCTCTTACTGCATAACAAACCACTCCAGAAATCTAGTTGCTTAAGCCCTAAACAAGTATTATTTCTCATGCTTCTGTGGGTTGGCTGGGCAGTTCTCTGAGCCTGGCTGGTTTGTTTCTCTCGACTGGGAATGGATGGTATTGAAGGGTGCTGAGTACCTGGTGGCCAGCTCCTGTCAGCTGGGCAGCAAGGACGGTGGACACGGCTCTCATCTCTTATTGTCCAGCTCGCTAGCTCAGATCCTCCAAACGGAAGTCACGGAGTTCTCAAGAGCTACAGGAGAGGTCAGAGCCAGCACGCAAGCCCTTTCCCAGCCTCTGCCTGTGTGGCGTTTGCTGATGTCCCCGTAGGCAGAGCAAGGCACACAGGCAAACTGAGACTCAGCCCGCAGAGAAGTAGGGCCGCCCCCGAATCTGTTTCTTTGATGGGAGGAGCTGCCTCGTCAGAGTGCCAGGGCGTGAACACAGAGGGCCGGGAGGAATGGGTGGCCGCCTTTGCAAACTGCCGCAGCGGTCTTCGTGTGAGTGGTGTGGACTCGGTCTCCTAGTAGGCAAGAGCGGGAGGGTGGGACATGCTGGGGGTCGTACTTGGACCTTAGCCTGGTCAAGAGCCCGAGTTGTTTCCGTGATGCCGACACAACACAGTGGCTCCGGGTCCCCGGCTGTGGGATGCAGTACGGTGTGCGGCTGTTTGGGTCAGGGCTGGGGAAAGCGGTGAGGCCGCTGGGAGCTCCTCTCTATCCTCCTCCTGTCCTGAGGCCGAAGGGCAGGGGCCGTGGGCTTGGTCGTGCCTAGGGATTGTGATCGCTGCTGGCCGGCCAGGCCTGGCTCCCCCAAGGACGCTCCGCTGGAGAGTGTGTGTTAGAACACAGGCTCTGAACACACAGACAGACCTGGGTTCCATCCCCAGCTCCACCTCACTCCCACAGCGTGACCAAACAGAAGTCCTCCTGCTCACCTCAGTTTCTTCTTCTGGCCAATGAGGATAGGTGTGAGGTTTAAAAATCAGGACGTTTATAGAGTGCCAGGCCGATGCCTGGCGCGACTGAGTGTCCCTCGGCCACCACGGAGGCTCAGAGGGCGCCGGTGCCCTCGCACGTGGGTGGAGCGGCCGGCTGAACGGCTGTTACTGGTACATCACTCCTGGCTCACCCAGGAGTACCAGATGGTGTGCCAGCGACTCGGGCCAGGCGCGCTCAGGGTAGAAGCTGCAGGGAGAACGGAAGTGGGACTGGAGCTGCCCAAGGGCTCTGCTCTGTGAGCACCGCGCACCCTGGCGAGGAGAGCCCTGGCCGAGCCCCGTGTCAGCCACGGCAAAGCTGAGACGACAGCCCCGTGTCCGCCTGGCAGCACCCACAGCCACACTGGAACCTGACTGCTTTATTTCCCAGACGGTGCCTCTGTTACACGCTGTGAGATCGTCTGATGTCCCCCTCTGGTTGCTTGGTCCATCACCCATGGCTTCTCACCCGGTCTCCACACTGTGATGCAGAACTTCTGTGTGAGGGAGAGGGACGGGGAGGGGAGACACAGTGGGCGCAAAGCGTCCAGCGAGGAGGGAGCTTGGTCACCGCTGTCAGCTGCCAAGGAGGCGGCAGGCAGCCCTCCACGGAGCAGCCTGTACCCTGCGCGCTAAGCGGAGGTCAGCTCTGGCTTGCAGACACCAAGGAAACAAAAGACGGCGCCGTCCCCGTCCAACCAGCCGCCTCCCTCCCCTCGCTCAGAGCTGCCAGGAGGGAACGAGGAAACGATTATTTATCAGAGTTGGTCAGGAAATTGGACACATTCAACAAAGACCAGGAAACATCGTGCCAACCTGGTCTGATGGGGGTGACGGGGCTGCTGGGAGCACAGTGACCTCACTGGCGTCAGTGTTGGCTTTTTCGGGGACAACTGAGGACGCCCGCTGCGTATGTGATGAGTGCAGGTGGACAGGCCCTCTGTGGCCAGCCAGGCAGGAGGAGAATAGGCCGTAATGTAGCCTTGGTCCCTGGGCCTCGTTCTCCGTGACACCTCCCTCTTCCCCAGGGCGAGAGCAGGGTCCAGGCTGTGCCCCCACCCCCAGGCTCCTGGCAGTTGCCCCGGGGCTCTGGCAGGGAGGGGCAGGAGGCCAGGCCGGACCTGGGGTCTTCCCACATGGAAAGCAGGTGTTTGGACGGGGCTCCCAGATCACTCGCTCACCTGCCCCGTTGCCAAGGCCCTGGGCTCCCCTCGGGCTCCTCGTTAAGAACTAGAAAGAGGAGCGCTGATGGGAAAGCGTTCTGGAAACAGCCTGTTCTGTTCTGTCCCCTGTCCCTGGGGATGTAAGCTCATTCCCTCATTCCCATCTCAATATGAGAAAGGGTTTGAGAGCCAGTGGCTCTCCCAGAGTGGAGGCGGTTGAAGGTATGTAGCCGCTCTCTCCCTGTCTCAGCCTGGGGTGGAGGACTTCTTCCCCACCCCTAAATCTGGCCCCAGGTTACCCCAAGGAACTTCCAGCATTCTGGGCCCCAGGAATTTCTGGGCTAGGGGAGGGGCCTGCAGAGGCCCATGATCCTGGGAACCCTCCTGGCCGGACCAGTCCTGTGGGGAGGCGGGGAGAGGACCCAGCTCTGGCTGCTGTTTGGGGCCCACAGTGTCCCCAGTCCACGGTGGACCCCGTTTCTCCCCGGAGCTGTCCTCCTGGGGGTTGCTGAGTGAGGCTTAAAGCGAGAGCTGTGGGCTCAGCATCCTGAGCCAGAAGGGATGTTGGGTTTGGAGTATGTGCTGTGGGCCCGGATGCAAAGCCCTAAACAGCATCGGATGGAGCGGGTGTTTGGGGTCTGCTGCGAAGCCAGCCAGGGCAGAGGAGACAGGTCCAGGTGGTGGGGCGTGGAGGGGTTGGTCCAGGATGGGGAAGGGAGAGGTCGCTAGGACTGTGGGACCGCCGTACGGGGTGGGGGGGGCTCGCACCACCCGTTTCTGCACTCAGGCTCTGAGAAGGGGGCTCTCTCGGTGTTCTCCTTGGTACCGACCGTGTGCCCCAGAGCGCCGGCGGGGGCAGGGATGTCACAAAGATGCTTCCTGTCGTGGGTCAGAGCCACGGTCTCTGAGGGCTTTCACCCTTCCCAGCCAGGGGCAGAGCGAGAGTCAGACACTCCGCCCGCTGGTCCCAGGAAGCCAGTGGAGTTAAGTCTGTGGCTGGGTTCTCGGCCTCTGGAAGCTTCCAACTCTGTGACCTTTAGGAACAGGGAGGTGCCTGCCTGTTGAGCCTGGGGGTGGGGTGGGGTGAGCCACCTGGGCAAAGAGAGGACAGTCCCACAGGGGGGAGGACGGGCCCCTGGGGGGTAGGGGGGGGGCGGGAAGGGAGGGCTGTTCACCTCAGCGGGCTCTAGGCCCAGCATCTAAATGCAGACTGACAACCCAACCCCGACCTCTCTGTTTATATACAATAGTTGCCTTTTTTTTTTCCTGGAAAGACATCTTGATCCCTGTAGTAAATACAGCAAAGAAGGTGGAGAGTTTCGAGGGAGCGGACGAGCACGTGGACGTGCTTCCGGCGCGGGGGGCCGGCGGGCTCCCTGACTGCCTCCCGTCCACACGCAGAGGTGGGGACGGTGGCTGCAGCGCATCCTCGGGGCGCGTGGACGGGGTCCAGCTCTCGGAGCTTCGGAACCATCGCTCCCCCCGAGCGCCCTGCAGCCTGGCATCCTCTGCGAGCGCGCGGGGATCTGTCACTGGGTGATAAAACAGAGCATGATGAGTGTCATGCTAAAGCAATTACAAGCAAGATGCATAACGGCAGCGCTGGGGAACACGGCATATGGCCTTGGGCAGCGCCGCGTGGGAACAGAGCTGGAGGTGTTGTCCCCCGCCCCCCTCCACCCTGCAGAACCTGATCGGGCTTCTTGTCAAGGAAGAAAAGACCATCAAAGACCCCGCGGCCCGCCAGGGGGACGCTGCAGGCTCTGGGGTGGAGATCAAGGGCTGTCCTGCGATGCTGACCACCAGGACAGGACCAGGCGGAGGTGACCTGCCACCTCCAGAGGTTGGAGAAGAATGGGGAGCCACGGGAACCCCCTGCAGCCCCAAGCCTGGACAGCTGTAGGGGCTTTGTGAGCACAGAGCGTGGGGGTGAATGAGTGTGTTTTATTTCCTCCACGCTGGTTCTGCTGGTTCTGCTGGTTCTGCTCCCTCGCCAGGCGCCTGCCTCCTCCTGTGCCCCCTGCTCTGTTTCTACATCAGTCAGGCTGCTAACTACGTGCAGCTCCCGGGCCTCCGGGCTGCGCTCTCTGTCAGTGACCAACTTTTCCTGGTCTTCCCTGAGCCGCTCTGCTTCAGGGCACTGGCGATGGGGCCCGAGGCTCGCTCTCGGCCCTGTCTCAGCACAGGGCTGTGCCGGGGACTGGGAGGTTTTCTGCAGCACAGGGCCGCGCGGGGAAGAGCACAGACTGATTGGGTTGGATGCATTTATATGACTTGGGTTAGGAGTCTCTGTCTATCTCCTACTCAGGAGGAAAATGTCTCCCTGCCCCAGCTGGGCCATGGTGTGTGTGTATACACACAAGTGTATGCCTGCACCTATGTGTTTGTGTGTGTATGTCTAGTGATTTGGGAACAGCCTGTCTCCGAGCTGCCAGGCCACTGGGCAGAATCCTTAGGGACCCAGGGGCCCTTTTCCGTGTCCCCTGGAAAAATACCAGTGACCCTGACTTACAGGACAGTGGGGAATAGGCAATCTACTCCTCCCAGGGTCCCACGCACACCATCCTGGTCTCATTGGGGAAGTCCTTCCTTCCTCTCCCCCTCCTTGCTCACATGCCCCCAGCAGAGGGGAAGTCCTTCCTTCCTCTCCCCCCTTGCTCACAGGCCCCAGCAGAGGGGAAGTCCTTCCTTCCTCTCCCCCCCTTGCTCACATTCCCCCAGCAGAGGGGAAATCCTTCCTTCCTCTCCCCCCTCCATTGCTCACATTCCCCAGCAGAGGGGAAGTCCTTCCTTCCTCTCCCCCCCTTGCTCACATTCCCCCAGCAGAGGGGAAGTCCTTCCTTCCTCTCCCCCCCCTTGCTCACATTCCCCCAGCAGAGGGGAAGTCCTTCCTTCCTCCCCCCCCCTGCTCACATGCCCCCAGCAGAGGGGAAATCCTTCCTTCCTCCCCCCCCTGCTCACATGCCCCCAGCAGAGGGGAAGTCCTTCCTTCCTCCCCCCCCTGCTCACATGCCCCCAGCAGAGGGGAAGTCCTTCCTTCCTCTCCCCCCCTTGCTCACACGCCCCAGCAGAGGGGAAGTCCTTCCTTCCTCTCCCCACCTTGCTCACAGGCCCCAGCAGAGGGGAACTCCTTCCTTCCTCCCCCCCCTGCTCACATGCCCCCAGCAGAGGGGAAGTCCTTCCTTCCTCTCCCCCCCTTGCTCACATTCCCCCAGCAGAGGGGAAATCCTTCCTTCCTCTCCCCCCTCCATTGCTCACAGGCCCCAGCAGAGGGGAAGTCCTTCCTTCTTCCCCCCCTTTGCTCACATTCCCCCAGCAGAGGGGAAATCCTTCCTTCCTCCCCCCCACCTTGCTCACAGGCCCCAGCAGAGGGGAAGTCCTTCCTTCTCCCCCCCCCCTTGCTCACATTCCCCCAGCAGAGGGGAAATCCTTCCTTCCTCCCCCCCCACCTTGCTCACAGGCCCCAGCAGAGGGGAAGTCCTTCCTTCCTCCCCCCCTTGCTCACATTCCCCCAGCAGAGGGGAAGTCCTTCCTTCCTCCCCCCCCCACCTTGCTCACAGGCCCCAGCAGAGGGGAAGTCCTTCCTTCCTCCCCCCCTTGCTCACATTCCCCCAGCAGAGGGGAAGTCCTTCCTTCCTCCCCCCCTTGCTCACAGGCCCCAGCAGAGGGGAAGTCCTTCCTTCCTCCCCCCCCTTGCTCACAGGCCCCAGCAGAGGGGAAGTCCTTCCTTCCTCTCCCCCCTTGCTCACATTCCCCCAGCAGAGGGGAAGTCCTTCCTTCCTCTCCCCCCCTTGCTCACAGGCCCCAGCAGAGGGGAAGTCCTTCCTTCCTCCCCCCCCTTGCTCACAGGCCCCAGCAGAGGGGAAGTCCTTCCTTCCTCTCCCCCCCTTGCTCACACGCCCCAGCAGAGGGGAAGTCCTTCCTTCCTCTCCCCCCTTGCTCACATTCCCCCAGCAGAGGGGAAGTCCTTCCTTCCTCCCCCCCCTTGCTCACACGCCCCAGCAGAGGGGAAGTCCTTCCTTCCTCTCCCCCCTTGCTCACATTCCCCCAGCAGAGGGGAAGTCCTTCCTTCCTCCCCCCCCTTGCTCACAGGCCCCAGCAGACGGGAAGTCCTTCCTTCCTCTCCCCCCCTTGCTCACACGCCCCAGCAGACGGGAAGTCCTTCCTTCCTCTCCCCCCTTGCTCACAGGCCCAGCAGAGGGGAAGTCCTTCCTTCCTCTCCCCCCTTGCTCACAGGCCCAGCAGAGGGGAAGTCCTTCCTTCCTCTCCCCCCTTGCTCACATTCCCCCAGCAGAGGGGAAGTCCTTCCTTCCTCCCCCCCCCTTGCTCACACGCCCCAGCAGAGAATAGCACCTTTATTTTGTGAAGGCCACAGGGTAACCACCTCAGGCTGTGTGGGCCGCCCCGTCTCCGCGGGACTGTCCATCTCCGCGCTGGTGGCACAGAAGCAGCCGTGGACAGGAGGTAAACGAGTGAGCAGGGCTACGCTCTGGTTTTATTTATAAAGACAGGGGACGGAGCAGGTTTGGTTTTGTACAGAGCGGGGCCAGGAGCCTGACACCAGGGCTTGCCCTCGCAAACGCCCCCCTTCTTTGGGGTCCCAAGCAACATCTTGCTTTATAATGAAAACTTATCAGCTCTTAGATGGTCCCTTCCTGATGCATGTGTCACATACCCTTTTACTTAGAATCAAACCATTGTTGAACTTGGAACTGAAAAGATCATTGTATGCCATTGACTTATTTTAAAGATTAAAAAAAAAAACTCCTCCCCCCCCCACAAAACCCCCCACAAGGCATAGAGATGTTAGGATACGTGCCCAGGACCGTGCCACTAGCTGGTGGCAGAGGTGGGGCCGTGCAAAGCCTGGCAGCTTCAGGGCAGCTCGTCCTCTCTGCCAACGGCCTCGTCTCCAGCCCATCACGGCCTTGGGTCCTTGGAGCGGGGACAGAACAGGACCGAGCCCCAAGGAGCCCCAGGCTGGGCTGAGCAGCGGCGCTGTGTGTGTGTTCAGTGGTTGTGGGGGCCCCGGGAAGCTGGGGTGACGTCCTGGAGAGAGAACCTTGTTGCTCTCTGGGCAGTGGCTCTGGTAGGTATGAAGTGGAGGCGAAGGCGGGAGTTCTGCCTGGTGCTTTTGCCGTCGGGATAAAATGGTGCTGGGCCGAGGGGGCATCGTCGTTAATGTGCTTCGTTTGGGGTGTCCTCCCCCCACTGTGAGCCTGGGATTTGGAGGACCCAGCACCCCCCCCCATAGACATAGCATCCAGTTCAAGAAACGGATTGTTTCTACTGTCTGTGGAAGAGGAGGAGGAAGGGACAGCCCGAGTTGTATGTTTGTTTCTTCTCCAGACACTGTTCAGAGGATCTTCACTTGTCTGGACCTCAGTTTTCCCGTTGGTCTAACAGGGAGGTGTCCAGGCAGGGGTACTGTCCCCAGGGCAGAGGAAAGGGAGGCTCGGGTCCTGCGGGGCCAGGGGGACAGGCCCGGTGTCCTGCTTCCTGAGGTCCCTGGCTGGTCCTCCCACGGGAGGCTAAGGGGCCCTGCGAGTCAACCCTGACTTCGGCTGGCCTGGCAGGAGGGGTGCGGGAGGCCTGGGAACCTGGGCCGAACCCCGGCCTGGTGCTGGGCTGGACCTGCCCTTG
Source organism: Saccopteryx bilineata (assembly GCF_036850765.1). Classification (NCBI taxonomy): domain Eukaryota; kingdom Metazoa; phylum Chordata; class Mammalia; order Chiroptera; family Emballonuridae; genus Saccopteryx; species Saccopteryx bilineata. The sequence continues at coordinate 69,212,343 of NC_089500.1, forward strand.
AAATGAGGATGCTGCATGTCAGGAGGAGAAAAGTGGGACTTGGGAGCCCAGGCCAGGCTGGAAAGGCTCCCGGAGGACGCTGAGCTCACAGCCCAGACCCTCCAATCAATAGGGCACGGCTATTTATAGCCTCAGCCCGAGAGAAACTTAATTATGATCAAAAGGAGCTATTTAATACTGTGCTTGCCGAAGACGCAACCTCTTGTCAGTGGGAATTAATCAGCAGCTGCTGTGGGCTCCTGCCCCCTCGGGCTCCAGATCTGGGGAGGCGCCTGGTGGGAGCCGGGGAGCATGGGTGTCACCTCGGGAGCATGGGTGACATCGGTGCCCTTGCAAAGTCCCCTGAGGTGCGGTGGTCTGTCCCAGGGCCCCAGAGGCATGGGGCAAGGGTCTTGGACGCAGCAGGGTGGGAGGAGAGGTTAGGGGAAGGGAGTTCACGACCCAGCTCCAGTCCAGCCTCTCCTTCGGCGCGGTCCCTGGTTCCGCGGTCCCTGGTTCCCCGGCCCACGAACATCTCTCTCTCCTCTGTCCTTCTGCAACATTTACAATGGTTTCTACACATTTTATACGCCGGCTGGGACGCAGTATACCACCTCCTAGCTGGGTGGCTTTAAGCTCCCATTTCCTCATCGGTAAATTAGAGATAATAATAGAACCTTCTTCAGAAGTTAGGAGGATTAGAAAGCGTCAGCACCTGGTCACTCGCTGAGAACCGAGCCCAGCACACGGCCAGCACTCAGCGCTAGTTGCTGTCACTGCCCCTGTTCCTATACTTGTGTGTTAGTCACCTTTGTCTTTGTTTCTCGAGGGTAGAAACGGAACCTTCATACTGGAGGTGACCGCCCTCGGCGCCTAGCACGGTGCTTGCCACATAGAGCACGTTTAATAAACATTAGTCCATTTGATTCAAAAGCTACAGGAGTTCATTTTGTTATTAATTCACTCAATTTATTCTGAAAACCTTTATGAAGCCCTCATGTGTCAGGCTTCATATTATAGGACATTGAAGATGTGAAAATCATGAAACACAGACATCTATTTTGCTGCCTGGTGAGGCAACACACGTGTGCCAGCGATTGTGGTGGTGCCGTGTGGGAGCCGTGATAAGAGTGTGGCCAAGATCCCGCAGAGGCACGGGGGAGGGCCGGCTCTGGCAATGCCACGGAGGCTTCCTGGAGTGGGAGGTATTTAGGACTAGAAGGCTCACACCGGACACCAGGGAGGGGAGAGATGGTGGGTGGAGGGAAGAATGCATGCAAAGAAAGCAAGAAAGCACCGCCCCCCCATCTGTGGTGTTGCTCTCTGTGGTTTCCGTTACCCACGGTCAACTATGTTCTGAAGATATTAAATGGAAAATTCCAGAAATTAACCCTGAGTTTTGAATTGCACACTGTTCTGAGTGCTGTGATGAAATCTCACTCTGACTCTCTCTGTCCAGCCCAGGTTGCGGACCGACCCTCTGTCCCACTGTCCCACGGTTTGTGCACTGCCCGCCCGTGGGTCCCTTAGCAGCTGTCGTGGTTATCAGGCGGGCCGCCGCGGTACGGCAGTGCTTGTGTTGAACCCGCCTTTATTTTACTCACTAACGGCTCCAAAGCGCAAGAGGAGCGATGCTGGCGATTCCAACGTGCCGGCGAGGGGCCGTGAAGCGCCCCCTTTAAGTGGAAATGTAGGTACGGGCAGGAAAAGGCAGTGTGTATGCAATTCGGTTCTCTCTGAGGTTTCAGGCAGCCAGGGGGGGTCTTGGAATGTATCCCCCACAGATAACAAAGGACGACTGTACTCAACTCACTCAGGAATATCTTGGCCAGAACCTGAGGATACCACAGGGCCCGTGCCAGACCCTTCTGTCCAGGTTGGGGTCAAAGGCTGAACCGGAGACAGCGCGCCGTGAGATCCGGGCCATCTCACAAACACGGCGTGAGTGCTTTGGCTCGAAGGCCAGTCCCCCACTACCACCCCTGGGAATCCAGAGGACCTGCCCCAAAATGATGGGTTAAAGCCAGAAGTGAGCGATGGAATTCTGAGAGAGGGAGCTGGCGAAGGGGTCCTGGGTCTGCTGCTGGGTACACAGGCTGAGCAGTGAGGAGATTCTCGCTTCTGCGAAAACCAGCCCATAAGAACCTGTGTGCTGAGTGGTTAGAACCTGGGCTAAGGCGTCCGGCCACCTGGGCTCGAACCCCGGCGCTGGCGTTAGGAGCCTGCTTCACACCGGAACCCGTGCAGCTCCTCCCGCAAGGAGGAAGCAGCTTCCCCTCCACCTGCCACGGTCCCTGTGAATCTCCCCCCGGGGAGCCCGTTCTGCCTCCCTGGCCCAAGCCTGGGCCAAGTGCATGACTTTCCGGGTCATTTGCAGGTCACACAGCCTCAGTTCTGTCATTACAATGCCTGGCCCAGTCCAGGGATGACAACTTTAAACTCCACTGAAGGTGAAGCCGTCTCCTACCCCAGGCTCTGCCTGCCGTGGGTGAGATGGGGCAGCGGACATAGTTGGCTTTTTTCTCTCCCCTTCATATCGGTCAGCGTCAAGTTGGGGGGAGTTTCATAAAAAGGCTGTTTACATGGGGCGTTAGCAGGGCTTAGCAGAGCAGAGCACCCCAGAGCCTACAGGTCCAAGGGGCACTCACGAGAACTAAGAAGGGAGCCGTTTGGACGGGGCCACCTGAGGGGCCACCACCCTGGGGACAGGCAGCACTTGATGGAGCAGGGGAAAGAGAGGGAATGACATGCCCCCACGCTGGTTAGCCCACCACCTTCCATGGAGGGCACGGGGCCCCCAGTGCGGTCCATAGGGGTCAGTCTCCCCGGGCGTGGCCAGAAAGGGGTGGAATGCCCTCGTGGAAAGGGAGGGCAGAAGTGCAGGGCGAGGAGTTTTACCTGAGTTCTCTGGGCCCAGCAGGGGTACAAAGCTGACTCTGTGGGCACTCTTGGGGTCCTTTGGAGACCCTTGCCCCACCCCCATCACTAGGAAGCACCTGCAGCTCCCCGACACACGTGTGAGGACCTCTCCCTGATCGGGTGCCAAAGCCTCGCCCAGCCCTGGACGTTGGGCAGGGCCCCCACTTCCCTCTAGAGCCCCCATCCTCCAGGCAGCCTTCCAGGAGGCTCTGTTCCACCATCTGAGCTGCCCACGAGCACATCACTGTCCCTGTAGGTTATTTGAGCATGAATCACAGGAATCCGACCAGCCTTCCACGTCTCCCAAGTGCAGGCGAGTCATGTAAAACTCCAAGGGGCCGGAGGTCTCAAAGCCCCTCACCTTGGCCTGACCTGAAAGGGAAGCACTCCCAGCCCCCCACTCACTCTCTTAGTGATCAGCCCGCCCCCTCCAGCCTTTCCAGTGTCTTCCTCTCTGCAGCCTCGTGGGTGGGCAGGGCGAGCGGATGCCTCAGACCCTGTGTGGTGGCCTTGGCCCCGCAGGAAGATGTGGCAGAGCCTGTTGAGGTAGAGCCTTGTCTGAAACTGGGAGTTCTGTCATCAGTTACACCCGCTCTGTGACGCTGAGTAAGTGAATCAGCCTCTCTGTGCCTCTGTTCCCTCAGCTGCACAGAGGGAATAATGGTATCTCGTCGGGTGTTGTGAGGATTGAAAGGGTTTGTTCCTATAAAGCATTTAGATAACGCTATATATATATATAGTAAGAGCTCAATAAAATGTTGTTGACGTTATTACTTTCTTTTTCATAGGATTGGGAAGTGATTTGGGGTGGGGGAGGAAGGAGCCGGAGAGCCCCCCTCTCTGTCTCGCTGGCCTCTGAAGCCCAGTGGGGGTGGTGGGGAGGCCCTGGGCCCCTTGCAGAGATGGAGGCAGGGGTGGCGCGTTTTGGGTTCTCTCCTATTCTGCACCGAGCGTGACCTTGGCAGCTCCTGTCCAGCATTCAGTGTCTCCCTCTGGGAGGCAGGAGCTTCCTCCCTGCCCTGGACGTGGGGATGGAGCCGCCCAGAGGCTGCTCTTTCCTTCCCAGCCACGTTGCTGTGAGGGAAGAATTAAGGCAGGCAGGTGCTGCCGAAAGGTCTTATTCTTATGGGTTACCGGGAGTCGCCAGTTCTGATGCAGAATGCTGAAGCATGACTTGAGGTGAGGTGAATCATCCTGTCAGGCTGCCCCGGGCCCCCAAATACCCCTGAGCTAGCCTCGTGGTTTCCTTCACCTCTTCTTAGACCCTACACAGGAGAGCAAGAGAAGGAGGGACAGGGACAGGGACAGGGACAGGGACAGGGAGAGGGCACCGGTGTCTGTGGGAGATGCTTCCAGGTCAGCCCCGCCTTGCAGGCACGTGGTGGGGCGTGGGCTGAGGACCCTTTCAAAAGCAAAGATGCCCAACCACACAGCAAGCAGGAGAGCGGCGTGTCCCCAGTCCCGGCTGAGAGCAGCTCTCACCTGCCTGTGAGTCCTGACCCTGTGACTGGCCCCCAGAGGCTAGGGATGGTGGCCGTGTCCTGTCAGTGGACCAGAGCGTGTTCTCGGAAGGTGCTGCGATTCCCAAGGCCTGCGTGGCTGGCCTTGGTGCCGGTGTGCCCGGGCCGCCGGCAGAGTCCCGTCAGCGATCGCAGTGTTCCGCAGAGGACAGTCGCGCCTGCTGGCTTCCGTGCTGTCCCTGGGCCCCGAGACCCGCGCCCCTCCCCGCCCGGCCCCTGCAGTCTCTCTCGTGCTCTGGGACAGTGCACGGCTCTCCCCGCTGTTGCTGCCTCTTCCCCTGCTCACAGCCGTGGGTGTTTCTGTGGCGCTCTGCTCTGGGTCGCTGCTCAGAGGTCACCTCCTCGACAGACCTGCCCAGACTGCCCTCCCCACGGTAGCCTGACTCCGACCCTGCTTCATTCTAGCGTTATCTCCTGGCCCAATCTCAAATGCTGATCCGGTTGGCTCCCTCCTTTCTCCGGTATGGGAATTCCAGGCTGGGAACCTTGTTTTGTTCCTCATTGTATTCTTAGCGCCTTGGACCGTGCCCACCACATAAAAGACACTCAGTGTTTGTTGAATGAATGAATGAATGAATGAACGCCCTGCTCTCAACTCTTTGTTGTTCATGCACTTAGGGTGGTCAACACAGGTGCCACCTTTACCCCACCCATCCCACCGCTCACCATACACCTAATCACGAGTCCCAATTCTAGAGAACTCGAGGGTGCATAGACTGTCAGAAACTGCTGGACAGGAGGTGGAGGTGAGAAGGGGGGCGTGAGGCAGGTGGTGTAGGGGAAAGTGTGAGGAGCATGGACTCTGGCTAATTTGACTTGAGTCTTGCCTGGACCACCCAGCGGCTGTGTGACCTTGGGCAAGTTACTCAGGCCTCTTGTCGTAAACAGAGGATGTATGCAATGGATCTGGTATAGGGCCTGCGCATACTAGGAGGTCAGAAAATGCAAGCCGTTGTGATTGCGGGTCTTGACTAAGCTGTAGCGTTAGGCGGAGCAGCTACCGCACGGGGTCCTGCCTGCAGGCCAGAGACTTGGGGTCCCTGCCGCCCCTCCAGCACCCTGTCATAGCAACCCCTGTCACCTCTCCCTTGGGACGGGCTCAGGAAGGGCCAGCCCTTCCTCATGGCTCCTGCAGCCCGGCAAGGCCTCCCCACCTCACCTGCCTGAGACGTCCGCCCTGCTGCTGTCTTCTGTTCACCTCCATCCACCCGCTGTCCAAGGCCCAGATCGCTCCGTCTGGCTCCCGGCGTGGGTGCCTCTGCCCCAGCCAGGCGTCCCTGCACACGACAGCTCGCTGGGCACCCTCTCTATGCACCAGCGGGGCACCAGGACGGTGCCGGGCACTGGGTCGAGGGGGCGGCGTGCTGGAATGCCTGTCTTCGGGGCGTCTGCAGTCCACGGGGAGGCGGGCAGCTGTGTGTGGCGGTCCAGGGCGGAGTGGACACCATGACACGTGCACAGAGGCAGTGCTGTGACCAGCCCATCGATGGGTCACAGAATTAATTTAGTGGGTCATGACCAGTGTTTAAAAAAAACAAAATTAAATAGAACAGAATAGAAATATCCCAGAATGATGTTATGGGATCATACCCATAATAAGGGGAAAATGTTGTTTCTCTACTACTTTTGTTTCCATTTTATATATTGATATGTGTGTGTGTGTGGGATCTAAAATATATTTCTTGCTCTGGGTCACAGTAAAAACGTGTAGAAAGCAGCAACATAAGGTCCATAGCAGCACCCAGCCTTAGGAATCAGGAAGAAATTCTTGGAGGAAACGACTTCTAAAAAGGAGCTGTGATGTTAGAAGTTCATCCAGCGGAGGGGGGGGAGCCTGTCCCAGGCAGAAGGGGTCCCCGAAAGTGCCAGGGGTGCGGGATGGAGGGAGGCCAAGCGAGCCAGGAACAGGACCAGGTTCGTGTTTGATCGTCCCACAAATAGCACCGAGAGGCTCCTCCCTCCCGAGGTGTCCGCTCTCCTCCCAGCCCTGCCTCCCTTTTCCTTGTCTCTTCTACAAGGGGTGGCCTGTCTGTCCCAGCCCAGCCCGTGCCCTGGCCTCCACGGCCCTGACCACCCCGAGTGGCCTCCCTGTCTCAGTGTCCAGCCCTGATGCTGCGTGTTCCCTGAGCCTCTGTCCAGTTTTTTTAGAACTGACAGTTCATTTTCCCCACGGTGTCTCCTTTGAAGGTCCCCGTGGCCATGGGAGGTCTATAGGGCAGGTCGTGTCATCTCCACTTTACAGAAGGGAAACTGAGGCCCAGGGAGGCCCAGTGCAGGCCCAGGCTCCCTCACCAGCTGTGAGGGAGGGACTCAGAGCTGACAACTGGATGTTCTGCTCCCGACAGAAGTGCTTCTATTGACATCACGCCGGACCTCGAACACGGGACGCTCGAACCCACCCTTCCGCTCGGTGGGAAGCCCCTCGGGGACCAAGGCCAAGTTCTACACTTGTGTGTCTCCCACGATACCAGACACCCAGGATGAAGCCCCACAATGCTTTTCTGCCCACACTGGCCTCAAGGAAAGGATGGCTGTAATGTCTGCAGCGACAAGCTGTCCACGTTTTGTTTTCTTCTCCAGGTCTACTTGCCTCTCTTCTCTGCTTCTTCCTTCTCCTTCTTTGGCCTTCCAGAAACCCTTTCTCTGCTCACAGCTCCCCCCTCATCTGCCCTCCCCACCCCACCACACCCCACCCCACCCCACCCCATCCATCCCACCCCACCCTGGCCCTCTCCTGCCTGCCCAGGGGCCCAGATGGCTGCAGGGAGGCCAGTCCTTATCCTCGGGGATATCTGCTCCCTGGGGGGAGCACAAGAGCCCTGGCCACGGGCTTTCCTCATTGGTCCAAGGGTTCACAGGCCTCTCTAGGGAAATGGGCTGCCCAGCTGAGATGGAATTTCTCTTCAACCCTGGGGAAAAAATAATAAGTGGAAGAACTAGCAGAATAGCTCAACAAGCTGTGGAGAGAGGAAGAAATAAATCCTGTCCTTAAGTGTGGGCCCAAGTCCCTGTACGTCGCTGGCTTCCCTGGGGGCAGCTGCATTCCTGGGCCCCCGGGGTGGGGGAGGCTGGCTCTGTGCCTTGATGAGTCACACGGGCTCGGTGGGGAGCAATCCATTTGCTACTAGGCACTTGTGTGTGGCTGCTTTTCCAGGAGTGGGAGCCATTGACAGAACAGCACCAGACTAGTCCCCGGCAGGGGAGCCCCCTGCCCGGCACCAGCCCAACGCCTTGACCGAGATCTTCCTGTCGAGGCCGAGCAGGAGAGGGCGCAGGCAGACACGTGGCAGGGGCCCAGGCACAGCCAAGGCCTCGGGCCCATGGCCACGGGGGCGCCTCCCCAGAGCAGGCAGACGGGGCTCGCCTCGGCTGTGCTTTATCCCAGGGCACACCAGGGACTCGCTAGGTGTTTATGGAAGGAATGAGCGGTGACCACCCAAGGCTCCTTGGAGGCGGGGCCGTTACCTCCTGTCCGTCCTCACTTCCCCCTGCCTGTATATATCGCCCCCCTCACGTGTGTGCACGCACAGCCCCCCACTGGAGAAGTCATCGTAGCCAAGACAAGACTCACAAAGCAAAACAGAGTAATACAAGCAAATAAACAAACAAAACAAAATAAACAAATATTATATTATACCAGCCCAGGATTTCCTAAGTTCCGGTGACAATTCTTAGCTGGTCTACCGTGGGTCATTTGTTGGCCATTGTGAGAATATGTGGAGTTCTCCAAACAGTAGCATCCCCCTTGAAAGCCCCCACAATGAGTACCCCCTTATTCTGTATGCTCTTCTGATGACACCATTGTCCCGACAACACTGCCTCAGGAACACAGGCTCTTGTGTCTGGGGCGTGAGAGTCCTGGTCTCACTGATTACCAGCTGGGTGATTGAGGACATGTCACTTAACATCTCTGAGTCTTAATTTCTTCATCAGTTAAATGAGAATAACAAAACTACAATCGTCCCAGGACTCAGCGAGAATGGAGATGAGGTTCAGGAACACGTGTTACGAGCTTTACGGTGCTGGACCGGAGCTTCGGCGAGGGACTGCTGTCTCCCTGTTGGAATGTAGGCTCCAAGAGGGCAGGGACCTCGTGTTCCCGCTACTGCTACCCAGCACCCAGAGCAGCCGATGACACAATCTCTCACGCGATGAATTAATTAATAAACGACTGCCTGGTTATCCATTACACAGAAATCGGACAAGTCACCTCCCGCATCTCCAGCACAGCCTAACGGCCCTGGGGGAGAAAGGGACCCGTCCTCAGTCTGCCCTTGTGTCCGGAGTCTCGGGAAGCTCCAGCTCACGCGCTCCTACCTACGTGTTCGTTATCGCTCGGCCGCCTGAGTGTGGGAACCTGCCAGCACACGGCTGTGTCCTTGGTCTGGCCTGTCTGGTGGGGCCCCATGACTCGCTGCCCGTGCAGGGTGGGGGGTGGGGACACAGGATGCTCTGACAGCATGTGGATAAGCCCTCTGTCAGCACAAAGGGCCACATAACCTGAGCTGTCACTTTTCAGTGTTTAAGAACAACCTGCCAGTGTCTGGGGGAGTGTCGCAAGGAGGAGGTGGTATTCCCAGTCCGGTGAGGCGGGGTAAGGAGGAAACAGGCACTGCGCAGCCAGAGGGGCCTGGAGACAGGAGGGAGCCCCAGCGGGGTCGGGGCTGGGCTTTGGCAGGTCGGCGGGAGCAGTCTGGCTGCCTTCCTCCGCTGAAGGTGAGCAGGACTCAGACAGCACCTCTCCCATCTTGTTTACGCAGCGGGTACCACCGGGTGCACCCGTCTGCTCCAGCCCTGTGCCCAGCGTCACGGCTGTGGGGAACCGTGGCTCGCTCTCTGTTCAGTTTCTGTCTGGGACACCCTCCCCTTTGTCCACCACTTGAACACTAACTCAGCTCAGGGGTTGTGGAGCCCTTCATGACCTCCCCCCGCCAGTTCTCTCTCTCTCTCTCTCTCTCTCTCTCTCTCTCTCTCTCTCTTTCACACACACACACACACACCCCAGGTGCTGTCAGTCCCTTCCTCCTTTGTGTCCCCTCTCTGAGCACGGGCCCCCCATGCCCTCCACATCACTTGGTTGTTCTCACATGATACCTCGGGGCAGCTGAGCCAATGGTTTGTGTAGACTGAGTACCTACTATGTGCTGTGTGCTGGGCCCGCTGCTGCACTCACACACTGACACAGTTAGTCCTCACAGCTCCAAGTAGGTGAATCGTAATCATCGTAATCTCCCCTTTTCTCAGATGAGGAAACGGAGGCTTGTTCAAGACCAGAGTCCATGAGTGAAGCCAGAGTCCATGGTGGAGGCGGGGCTTACGCCCAGTCCACCTAACACCAAAATCCGTGTTCCTTGTGCCACCCATAGGCGTGGAGAGAGGCCATGGGGCCGGCCTCATGCCTCGGGCGCCCCTTACTGGTGCAGGCGTGGGGCAGTGCCGGAAGCGGGTTCCCAGCAAACGCTGTTCCAGTCCCCCATCACTGGTCCTGGCCCAGGGCCTCGTTCAAGGTTCTCCCCTGACCCATCTCCCCCGCTGCTGAGGTCCAAGAGTGCAGAAGTCACTGAGGCAGGAGCCCCAGAGCCTCCAGTTCTGAGAGAGCGAGGATGGCCCGAGGGTGAGACCTCGGCTGAGGCCTGAATGGTTTTTGTACTAAGGGCCTCCCTGGGCCAGCCGGCACGCCCGCCACACTTCTCCATCCTCCGGGCTTGAATGCTAATTTAGGATTGACCAGCCGTGCCCTTGGCATGGGGTAACCTTTTGCGATCATCAGTTTGCTCATCTGTGAAACGGAAAATAACGGTGTCTGCTTCAGGGGGTTGTTGTGGAGATTAAAGGGGGTAGGTCGTATATGTCAGTCTCAGTAGAGCGTCGAGAGCCGGCACGAGTGGGAGATAACCGTAGAAGGACCGTGGTGTACGCGCTTGAACCTGAAGGCTGAACCCCGGGCCCTGGACTGCTCTGGCAACCCCGCGAGAATCTGTCTTCTGTGCGTTCCCCCAGGAAGCCCCGCTGTGCCACCACGCAGCCTGCCACATGGGGCCAGCCAGTGTGCCCGGCACAAGGGCAGCAGGATGGGGGTGGGTGGGAGCAAGTGTGCACCCTGAGGGCCAGGGCCCTGTTCTGATGGGCACAGGGCGGCCAGCAGTGACCCTGCTCCCTGCAGTGTGCTGCTGGCTGTACCCTGGGGCGCTGCCCTTCACCCATTCTGATTCTGTTCCCCCAGTGTGGTCACTGGGAGGGGCCGCTGGGTCCACCTGTCAACCCACCACTGCCCTTCCTTCCTTCCTCCCTCCCTCCCTCCCAACCTCCCTCCCTCCCTTCCTCTCTTCCTCCCTCCCTCCCTTCCTTCCTCCCTTCCTTCCTTCCTCCCTCCCTCCCTCCCTCCCTCCCTCCTCTTCCTCCCTCCCAACCTCCCTCCCTCCCTCCCTCTCTTCCTCTCTTCCTTCCTCCCTCCCTCCTTCCCTCCCTCCCTTCCTTCCTCCCTTCCTTCCTTCCTCCCTCCCTCCCTCCCTCCCTCCTCTTCCTCCCTCCCAACCTCCCTCCCTCCCTCCCTCTCTTCCTCTCTTCCTTCCTCCCTCCCTCCCTCCCTCCCTTCCTTCCTTCCTTCCTTCCCCCCGCATTGAGGACCTACTGTGTGTGGGGTGTGTGACCCAGCCCCGTCGTCATGGGGCTCACGGTCAGGTGGTAACAGCAGGTCTGCAGGCGTGGCAAGCACAGTGTGCTGGGTACAGAGGCCAGACCGGGCCTGGCAGGGCCTGGTGGGGCGTGGGGCCGGCTGCCACCTGCATAGTGGGGGTCACCCCGGCCTCCTGCAGTGGTCGTGGCTGAAATGGCCATATTTGTTTCACTTCCCCCACCCCTGGAGCGTAATCACCTCCAGGGAGTGTATTCTCCTGTTCAAGAAGGAGCATTGCCTGAGTTCCGAGTAAGCCAGGGGGTCCTTGTGGGGACACAGGGGCCCGGGGTCCTGCTGCGCTGCTGCAGTCAAGGGCGCCGTTGGGCTTTTTTATTGTGTCCTAACCTCTCATTAATTGGGACCGGAATGACCGTTTCACGTGCTGAGCGTACCGCAGTTGTGGGCTCTGAGGGGGCATCGAGGGGCCTGTGTCCCCCCTGTCCTGCTCCCTGGGCTCCCACTGGGCCGGGCCTCCCCACGGCCTCCTCAGGGACAGGGGGACCCAGGCCTTTCTCCACCTCCCATGCCATTTAACCCCTGCCTGAGAGCCAGCCCCCAGATTGGATTTTTAATGTAGTTCCCCCTTCTTCTTCTTCTGTATTTACATAATAATAAGTCTGATAAATAGATGTCGAGAAGATGGATGAGGGCCCTGTCTTTCTGTCTTCTTGACAGTTTCAGCTCTTTGTGAAAGTCAGCAAAGCAGAGGCTTTTCTGAAGCTAATGAAAGGTAATCGCTGTGAGGCCCCGGCTGGGGTTAGCTTGGGGTAATTTGGAAGAGCGTGAAACTCGGGAGTCGGAGCTTGTGGGTTTGGGTTGTGGTCATGTCCCTCCTGGGCTGTGCGGGCGCCCTGAGCGTGGGTCCCTTTCTCCTGAACTGTGGCCGAATGACGCCTACCCTGCGGCTTCATGGGCAGAGTGATGGCGCTCTGTAAATTCTACTCCGCCTCGGGCTGTCACAAAGGCCTCCGGATGGCCCTTCGCTCTCACCAGCCTTGCTCCTCCGGGCTCTAACCTGTCTGGGTGTCTCACAAAGCTACAAGCCCGAAGTGAACATCAGTACACCTGCGCTCTAGCCTAACTGCTCCTCCTGTCCCGCTGAGTGACGTTAGACGGGTCACTCACCCTTGCTGGGCCTCGGCTTCCTCCCCTGAAAAAGGAAGGTATCCCATAGGCACCCGGGGCAGTGTCAGGGCCGTCCCTGTGCATTAGGGGACCCGGGCGTGGTGCTCCGTGGAGCAGGAGCTGCGTGGAAACAGATGGAGGCCAGGGCACCTCTGCCCTGTTTGCTACCTCCTCTCATTGGCCCAGATTCTGCCCAGGTCTTCCGCTGCCTTCTGAGCTCACTTTGGGGTGAAGCTTTCTCACCACTCCCTTGTCCAACCCCAGGGGTATCCCTCCATCCAGCCTGAAATGCGAGTCCCCACTTCCCCACACTCGGCATCGTTTCCTCTCTCGGGACCCCTTCCTCGGTCGCCCTTCTTCCCAGCGGCCTCGCCCTTCCTGCTCCCAGGATTTGTCCTCGGGCCTGGCTCTGAGCCTCTCCTCTCTCACTCTCCGGCCTGGGGATGTGCTCCGCCCTAAGACCTGTGATTTCAGGCCTGGCTCTTCAACCAGGTGAAAAGCAAGGAGCGGGGTGTCTAGAAGCAGCCGCCATCACACCGGGGAGAAGGCAGCAGTCCCAGTGCTGCCACTTTAGGAGGTGAACTTGAGAAAGTTGGAACCAGAGCCCCGTTAGCTCACCCAGAAAACGAGAATGCTGTAGGTTTTCCTGACTTAGAAACCTCATTCTCTTTTCCATTTTATTTTCTTCCAAATATGTATCTTCTTATGTTTTAGTTTGGGTTCCCCTGGGAACAGAGCCCAAGACCAAGATGTGGGGGCCACGGCATGCGGTTGGAGAGCCCCGGGGGGCAGGCGTGAGACAGGAAGGGGGAAGGGCCAGTGCTGGAGTTAGTAAGCCGCTTATCCTGGGGGGGCCTCTGAGCGACTGTGTAGGCACGCCTCAGAATTGTCACCCAGGGACCACGCGGAGCCTAGAGCCCTCTGGACGCATCTGCCGTTGGTTGGCTGTGCTTCTGTGAGTGTCAGGGTTCCACAGGCTTCAGACAAAGCCCCGAGGCAGCAGAGCAGAGGGACCTTAAGGCGCCACCCAGCAAGGACCCTCGCATTACACCCCCGTGCACTGAAGTGGGGTGGGAGGTGGGTGGCCACTGCCCCCCCCCCCCCCCCCGCAGCAGTGACCATTTGGTTCACTGCTGGGTACTTTTCTGATTGATTTAGAACTATGCCTGGGACACAGTGGACAGTCAACGTGTGTTTGAATGAATGAGCAGATTGGAAAGAATAAAGCACATAAAATTCTTAGCACAGGCCTGACCCGGCGGTGGTGCAGTGGATGGAGCGTAGGACTGGGATGCGGAAGACCCAGGTTCGAGACCCCGAGGTCGCCAACTTGAGCGTGTGCTCATCTGGTTTGAACAAAAGACTCACCAACTTGGACCCAAGGTTGCTGACTTGAGCAAGGGGTTACTCGGTCTGCTGAAGGCCCGCAGTCAAGGCACATATGAGAAAGCAATCAATGAACGATGAAGGTGTCACAACAAAAAACTGATGATTGATGCTTCTCATCTCTCTCCATTCCTGTCTGTCTGTCCCTATCTATCCCTCTCTCTGACTCTCTCTCTGTCTCTGTAAAAAAAAAAAAAAAAAAAAAAAAAAATCTTAGCACAGGACCCAGCTCCTAGGAAGCATCCGGTAAACACGCGCTGTTTCCATGATCAAATTCAGTCCACATGGCCTGGGCCCCCCGGTCCAGGTGGGCAAAGGGCACAGGCATTTTTCCCTGGTGCCTCCGAGTTCCCGGGGCCCTGAGCTGACAGACGCCGGGGCCTTGGAAGGCAGCTGGCCGTGCACGGCAAGGTGAGCTGATGAGTATTGGCAATAGGTCAAGGCCCCTTCATTCGCGTGTCCCCTGATGGGTGACTGATGGGGCTTTTGTGTCTTGCCCTGGGGAACACTTGTCCTTGCTAATTGTGCGTCAAAGGAGAGCTGTTTTCTCTACCAAAGGCGGCTTCCCGTTAGGGTTTTGGTTGCTCAGAGACCATGTTCCGGTTGCAAGTCTGAGTCTAGGGAGCCCCCCGCCCAGAGCCAGGGCTGCGGCCCCCCGGCCTAGCGCCCAGCGGGGCTGCAGGAGCCGCCTGCCCAGGGCCAGGGCGGCGGGCCCCCCGGCCTAGCGCCCAGCGGGGCTGCAGGAGCCCCGTGCCCAGAGCCAGGGCTGCGGCCCCCCGGCCTAGCGCCCAGCGGGGCTGCAGGAGCCGCCTGCCCAGGGCCAGGGCGGCGGGCCCCCCGGCCTAGCGCCCAGCGGGGCTGCAGGAGCCCCGTGCCCAGAGCCAGGGCTGCGGCCCCCCGGCCTGCCACCCAGCGGGGCTGTAGGAGCCCCCTGCCCAGGGCCAGGGCTGCGGGCCCCCCGGCCTGGCGCCCAGCGGGGCTGTAGGAGCCCCCTGCCCAGGGCCAGGGCTGCGGGCCCCCCGGCCTGGCGCCCAGCGGGGCTGCAGGAGCCCCCTGCCCAGGGCCAGGGCTGCGGGCCCCCCCGGCCTGGCGCCCAGCGGGGCTGCAGGAGCCCCCTGCCCAGGGCCAGGGCTGCGGGCCCCCCGGCCTGGCGCCCAGCGGGGCTGCAGGAGCCCCCTGCCCAGGGCCAGGGCTGCGGGCCCCCCGGCCTGGCGCCCAGCGGGGCTGCAGGAGCCCCCTGCCCAGGGCCAGGGCTGCGGGCCCCCCGGGCCAGCGCCCAGCGGGGCTGCAGGAGCCCCCTGCCCAGGGCCAGGGCTGCGGCCCCCCGGCCTGGCGCCCAGCGGGGCTGTAGGAGCCCCCTGCCCAGGGCCAGGGCTGCGGGCCCCCCGGCCTAGCGCCCAGCGGGGCTGCAGGAGCCCCCTGCCCAGGGCCAGGGCTGCGGGCCCCCCGGCCCAGCGCCCAGCGGGGCTGCAGGAGCCCCCTGCCCAGAGCCAGGGCTGCGGCCCCCCGGCCTGGCGCCCAGCGGGGCTGTAGGAGCCCCCTGCCCAGGGCCAGGGCTGCGGGCCCCCCGGCCTAGCGCCCAGCGGGGCTGCAGGAGCCCCCTGCCCAGAGCCAGGGCTGCGGCCCCCCGGCCTGCCGCCCAGCGGGGCTGTAGGAGCCCCCTGCCCAGGGCCAGGGCTGCGGGCCCCCCGACCTGGTGCCCAGCGGGGCTGTAGGAGCCGCCGCCCCTGGCTGCCTGTCATCTGCTGGGATTAGGATGCCATTTGTTCTAATTCTTGTTGACATTTCATTTCACAGGCTATTAAATGAACCTCTCCAGAAGGGATAGGAGAAGTTTGTTTTAGCGAAAGAGGAAAAGCCATGTGTACTCTGGGGTCAACCAGGGCCTGATGGATTTCCGTGGAGGAAACCTGAGTGGACCTGGAGCTGGTGCTCCTGGGTCATCATGCAGGAAGGCGTGTGTAGGCCCACTGTGTGCAGGGGCAGCAAGGGCGGGGGGGGGGCCTTGACCCCCTCTCCTCACCCCCCACTGGCTCCCTCTGGCGGCCGGCAGACCCACACCCAGCCAGACTGTCGGTTTCCTGGGTGTTGTGGTGGAAAGGGGTGGGGACCCCCTCAGGTTATACAGGTGAACTTGGGCAGCAGCTCTGCCCTGACCCGGCTCTTCTTTTCATCCCCGAATTAGCGGCTGCTGCTCTCCTGACATAAGTTTGTCAGCGCGGGGTACCCTTCCCCCTCCCTTCCCGTCCTGCTTCCTGCTGGGTCCTGCCGTCCTGCTTGCTGTCCCTGGAGATATTTTCATTGAGCACCTACCTTGTGCCGGCGCCGAGAACAGGAGTGAGGAGCTGAGAACAGCAGAGAGGGTGGCAGGCGTCGTCCCTGCCCCGGTGCCCGTGGGACTGACTCGGAGAAGAGAGACGTGAACCGTTTCGTTACAGCCAGGGTTCAAACACTTGACTGGACATGGGAAACACGATGTGTGTGTGTGTGGGGGGGGGATTAAAAACACACACACACAAAACTATACCTGGGTTCTTATCTACCTGAGGAGGGGTGCAGCTGACCCTGGCGGGTTCTGCTCACAGGTGACCAAGTGAATGACATTGTGGCAAACATTATGAAACTACTTTCAGAGAATAAAAATCGGGGGCTGAGATCCTGTGGAGAGTGAGGGAGGTGGCATTGCAAAATGCTCCTTGAGGAAGTTATGTTTGGCCCGAGATCAGGAGCAGGCTTCAGAGATCCTACTGGGTCTGCTCCAGCTCTCCCGAGGCTCCGGCGACAGGGCGGGCTCTGGTTCCGGAGGTCTGGGTGCGGCTGAACTTCTGCTGCTCTGGGAAGCTCCCTGCTGATGCCAGTTCTGCTGGTCGGGGGCCCCCACTTCGTGCAGCAGGGTCTAAAGCAGGGGTCCCCAAACTACGGCCCGCGGGCAGCATGCGGCCCCCTGAGGCCATTTATCCGGCCCCCACCGCACTTCCAGAAGGGGCACCTCTTTCATTGGTGGTCAGTGAGAGGAGCATAGTTCCCATTAAAATACTGGTCAGTTGGTTGATTTAAATTTACTTGTTCTTTATTTTAAATATTGTATTTGTTCTCATTTTGTTTTTTTACTTTAAAATAAGATATGTGCAGTGTGCATAGGGATTTGTTCATAGTTTTTTTTTTATAGTCTGGCCCTCCAACGGTCTGAGGGACAGTGAACTGGCCCCTTGTGTAAAAAAGAATGGTTGGGAAGGACCTAGGCACATCGGGTGTGGGAGCAGCATGGGGACTCGTGGAAGGGGGTGTCCCACCCTCGGGCTCCGGGCCTCCCAGGGTTGAGGTGTGATGTGACCGTCACCTCCCAAATGCAGCGCATCTGGCCTGGCCTGGCCTGGGCTTCCTTAACTCTGGGACACTGTTCAGCAGAAGAGAAGCCAGAGCCACCCTTGCTCTGGACGCCTGACCGGGCGCACACTCACCGGGCCTCTCTCCTTTCCACCTGGAACATTCTCCCCTGTGACATCACGTGGTGGTTGGAAAGGCAGGGTCTGGATAGAGCCAGCTGCCTGGTTTACGCGCCGCCTCTATTATTGCTGGAAGGATGTTCTCAAACAAGTTTTTCTTAGCCTCTCTGCGGCTCAACTTCTCCTCCGTAAATTGGGAGAATGGGCTATGAAATGACTAAATACTTAGCACAACTGTTCCTGGCATACACTGAGTCCTTAGTAAATGTTGGGTATTACTTTTAGCCATTATTCTCTTCCTGCCTTCTCCCGTACCAAACACGGCTGCACACACGCACGCATGCACTTCTCTTGCCTGAACTCCCGCCCACCCGGCTCTGGGAAGCTGGCTGGTGAAACGCCCCTCCACGTCCCAGTGCCCCATGGCTCCCTGGGCTCCCGTCACAGAGCACCGTGTCTGTCTGACTCTTCCTGCCTTCCCACGGGTCAGCTCGCACCCCTCCTCTGCTCAGAACCCCATCTCACTTAGGATAAGAGCCAGAGTCCTTACCTGGCTGGAATGTCCCCCACTTTTCTCTGCTGTCCCCCTCCCCCTTGTCTCCTCATTCCCTAAAGTGCTCCAGTCTCAGAGCCTTTGTGTCTGCTGCCTCCTCCCCCGGGACCCCTCTCCCCCGGGGACTCCTCTCCCCCGGGACTCCTCTCCCCCGGGACCCCTCCTCCCCCGGGACCCCTCTCCCCCGGGGACCCCTCTCCTGTGGGACCCCTCTCCCCCGGGTACCCCTCTCCCCCGGGACCCCTCTCCCGTGGGACCCCTCTCCCCCGGGGACCCCTCTCCCGTGGGACCCCTCTCCCGTGGGACCCCTCTCCCCCGGGGACCCCTCTCCCGTGGGACCCCTCTCCCCCGGGGACCCCTCTCCCGTGGGACCCCTCTCCCCCCGGGACCCCTCTCCCCCGGGACCCCTCTCCCGTGGGACCCCTCTCCTCCGGGGACCCCTCTCCCCCGGGACCCCTCTCCCCCGGGGACGCCTCTCCCGTGGGACCCCTCTCCCCCGGGGACCCCTCTCCCCCGGGGACGCCTCTCCCGTGGGGCCCCTCTCCCCCGGGGACCCCTCTCCCGTGGGACCCCTCTCCCCCGGGACCCCTCTCCCCCGGGGACCCCTCTCCCCCGGGGACCCCTCTCCCGTGGGACCCCTCTCCCCCAGGGACCCCTCTCCCCCGGGACCCCTCTCTCCCAGGACCCCTCTCCCCCAGGACCCCTCACTTCTCTCAGGTTTCTGCTCAAACGCCTGGGTGGGTATCGTGAGGCCTCCCGTTAGCACCTCGATGCCGTGCGCCTCTCCGCCATCAATCTCCGCCTGGTCCCTGGCACTGTCTTCCTCACAGCGCTCCTGGCTGTCACCATCCGACGTGTGTCTTTGCTGATTATGTCATTCCCAGCTCTCCAAGGAAGCATGGACTTCTCTGTCCTGTTTACTGTTGTGCCTGGCTCCCACCCAGGTTGGCACATAAAAGGTGCTTAAGACTCTACATTATAAAGTATAGGTTTCAGGCTCTTACACGATGCAGAGGGCACCTGGCAGGAAATGGGCGTTTAATATGTGCTGAATGAGTGAATGGACATCCTTAGACTCAGCCCGGACCCTGGCAGGAGGCAAATCCTTGACCGTTTCTGGCCCTTAGACATCTTTGTCTATAAAATGAGGGGTTCCTCCCATCGCTGACAGTCCACGGTCGACTCAGCAAGGAGCTGGTCTGGATGGAGTGACCAGTCTCTTCCGGGGAAGTGAGCTGCGATGTCGGGAAGGTAGATTGGGGTCAGACTCCAGAGGGCTTTGAGGCTGGGCTTTGCATTTCAGTTTTGCCCCAAAGGCAACAAGGGGTCACTGGAGGCTGTTGAGTAGAGGAGTGGCTGGATCAGTGTGGCACTCTCCCAGGAGTAACTGGGCAGAGGAGCGGGCAAGGCAGGGGCTAGGCGGGGGCGGGACGAGGGCTGGGGGGGGGGCTGGGCGGGGGCGGCACAGGGGCTAGGGGGGGCTGGGCGGGGGCGGGACGAGGGCTGGGGGGGCCTGGGCGAGGGCGGGAGGAGGGCTGGGGGGGGGGCCTGGGCCGGGGGCGGCACGGGGGCTGGGGGGGTTGGGGGGGCTGGGCGGGGCGCAACGATTACTCTTGACTTTGGCCCAGCCCTCCATCGCGTTCCTCCACCCATGTGTGTGTTCAGAGTAATTAAACTGTCTGTTTATTCATTTATAAACCTAGTAACATGGGGAGAAAATCTTAATTGAAATCTGGCTTGATGGAAGTACAGTGTGTAATGTTAATACCGCGTTCATGGAAGGCACAAATGCTTGGTCACCCTGAGTGCCTAACATCACCAGGGCTCTTGAGAAAACCTTCCATTCACCTACCCACCTCAGATATCTTCAGGACACATGCTAACACTGCACAAGGACAGAAAGGGGCCGGACCCCAGTTGAAGCCTGTCCCCTTCTCTTGGAATTGTCCTTGGAATCAGGCTGGAGGGGGTCAGGAAACCCCGGCCTCCTGTTGCCTCTGGTCCTGTCCCTTGGAGGGTGGGGCTGTCGGCCCCATCTCTGCCTGTGGGCACAGACTGCTGTAAGATGAAGAAAGGGTCTGAAGGGGATGAGGCCTGGTGTGGCACAGCCAGCGCCTGTCCCGGAGTCGGCCTGAGTTCCATCTGTGCACAGACATCCTTCTCATCCTCCTGCTGAGACCGGAGTCCTGTCATCCAGGCTCCCCGTCCCTGGAGTCGGGCGCCCCTGGGCGGGGCTGGCGGAACAGAGAAGCTCAGGGACAGGTCAGGCTCCGGCAGGGTCACCGTGAAAGGTGATGCTGCTGCGTGGAGAGGATGCGGGGGTGGCCCCAGGGGCCGCTGCTTCTGTTTCTAGGAAGGGACTGTCCTGTGACTCTGGGAACTTGGACTCACTGTGTCCACAACATACTCATCCCCCCACCCCCGGCTCCGCTCCCCTCCCACGGACCTGCTCCTGTGTCCTGTTCCTCATCTCTGCAGATGGTGGAGGTGGCCCCAACGGGGGACTTATCCAGACAGCTTCTCCCTTCCCCACACCCGGAGCCCCTGTGCCAGCCTGCCGTGTGCCTTCTAACGAGGCTGACGCACTACCCGCTGCCCCCGATGTCAGACCCTGTCACCTCTCAGGCACTGTCACTCCCCTCGCCTTCCGCTGGCCTTCCGGGCTCGCCCCACCCAGCTGTCCCCTGGTGAGTTGGAGAAATGTTCATTAGGCATTCATTCACTCAGCAAGTCACTCACTGAGTGACTCACATGTACCAGGAACCGTGCCGCGCAGCGGGAGAACAAGAAAGCTCAGCGTCTAGCGCGGGAGACGGTGGCCCAAAACCACACGGATAATTCTCCAAGTCCGGTGGGAGTCAGAAGCACCGTGCAGCAAGGGGCGGAGGGCTGAGAGTGTTGGCTCCGGCTCCAACCCAGTCGAGGTCTCCCTGGGTGGGTGACATGTAGGCAGGCCCCGGAGGGAGGGTGGACAGGCCGTAAGCGGCAGCCGAGTGGGGAGACCCCGTGGAGAGGGGCCTTCCGTGCAGGCCTGGCTGCCCCTCAGCGCTCCAGGCTCAGCCCTGGTCTGCCTGCTGCCTACCGTGGTGTTACAAAGCCGACTGTCCACCCTCTGCCTTCTGTGCCTGTCGCCTTTGCTCTTGCTGTTCCCTCTGCCTAGAATGACATCCCACCATACTCAGCCCAACACGCAGACCCCTCCTCCAGGTAGCCCACCTGATTCTCCTGTTGAGCATTATGATCATGTCTACCTTGCCATGTTTTTATCTGTTCGGGGGTCTGCTTCTTCCATGGGACCCTAACTCCTCCCTGACCCCTTTGCTCGGCCACTGATGGCATGTGACAGAGACTTGCTAACCATGATGAGGTTGAAGAGCCTGGGCTGAACAACATGCCCCAGCTGCCAGGCAGTGGTCACCAGCCCGGGCATGCAGGCTCCCAGCCCTGAGCAGACAGACAGCTTCCCAGGGCACAGCCGTTCTTCAGTCGTGGGCTCTGTATCGGAATGCAAGCCGCACAGAAGCAGTCTGTGCGTGTGCGCGTGCGTGTGCGCGCGCGCGCGCGTGTGTGTGTGTGTGTGTGTGTGTGTGTGTGTAATCAGCAAATTCACAGAAAGCACAATTGACCAGGGTACGACGTTTCCATGTTCCCTGCGTGAATTACACGGAGCGCCTGTGCTGTGCATGTTGCTCTTTCTGTGAGGCCGTCTCGCGGGGTTCTTCTCCTCTAGCACATTTGCTGGGATAACTACCTAGGGGACACGTGTATGTGGATGAGTGAGAAGGGGAGTGGGGCGTCCAGGGCCAAGGGCAGGCGCGCTGTTCTCCCCGTGGGCACGCTCACGCTAATGCTCACACGCTCGCTGGACCTGCAGCCCGAGCTGGCGGCCCAGCCCGGTTCCCACGCCCCTGAACAGGCCAAGTGTGTGGCGAAGAGCAGAGGTTCTGCTCCCGGGCCCGAATGGGCTGAGCATAGGGCCTGGCACAGGCAGGTGCCCAGCAAGTAAGAGAGGCTGCCACCAGCTCCGTCATCGTCGCCATTCGTATTGTTGCCATTTTAATTATTAATGCAGTATTTCATTATTGTCATTATCACTGATTGTATCACCGAAATCCTCTGCTCACTGTACCCATTCTACTAAAGAGCTGCATCTCCCAGGGGGAAAGGACATGGTTTCTTCTCTCTGAGCAATTGCAACCAAATAAAGACAAGACATCAACACGACTTCATTCATGCAGAGAGCTCTCTGCACAAGTGAGGAAAAACAGGCAGCCGCTTATCTGGGTGCACGGCAAGCAGGAGGTGCACAAGTTGTCCCAGAAGCTGAGGGTGGGGGCTCTGAGTCGACTCAGACATCCCTCTGCAGTCAGAGCACCGGCGGGCCCAGTTGGGCCAGTTTTAAAGGCTTAGGCTGATGAGGTCTCCAAAGGGCCTTGTTTTAAGGTGGCTGAATGTACAGTGTAAAGGGTTCCATTGGCGTGGACTCTAGGGTTGGCATTTCAGTGAAGGTCTTTCTTGTGAATTTGAGGATCTACTTAAAAGCATAGGTCTTGAGCTCCATCTTCCATATATGCTGAATGTGTGGAGGGATGTGGTTTTAAATCTGGTGACGTCTAAGGGTCTCTTTGTGCCTCATTTTGAAGAAGAGGTGATGCTTATCAGCCAGTTGACCTGGATCAACAAAAAGCAGAATAGCAAACTTACTGAGTGTGAGTTCGGTCCCAAGCACTAAGTGCCTTTTATGTATTAGCTCATGTAATAATCACAACAGTCCTTGGAATTAGGGACTGTTGGTATCTGCATCCTGTGGATGAGGAAACTGAGGCATAGCAGGCTGAAGCACTTGCTCAGTTCACTAACTGGTAGGTGAGCAAATGAGGACACGGAGCCCAGAGTCTTGTGTGCAGCGGCATTTCTGAGCACGCACACACACAGGCACGGGACAGATACACGTGCATGCACTCATGCACATCACATGCTCCACGAGCACGCGTGCTCACACTGGGGCTCTCCCACACAAGCACGCACCACACATGTTCATACAGACACACGTGCACACACATGCATGCATACACACACACGCACACAAACCACACACACAAATCACACGCGTGTGCGCGTTCATGTACTCTCTGGCGTATTCACATCCCTTTTTCCTTCTTACTAAGTATGGCTTTGACATTTACAGAGTGTACACCAGCCTGGCAGGGTGGTGGTCTGACATTAATGTACAGATTCCCCGCCGGTCAGAGGACTGCATTCCCTGGGTCTGTCTTGGCCTCCCTTGCCCTGGGCTGAGGGTCCCTGCAGCGGCCAGCCTCTCCTAGCTCCAGCGTCCCTGATCCTGTCAGTGATCAGCGGCCCTGATCCCTTGGCAGGCCTTCGTTTTTAAGGAGCATCATATATTGGCTTGGGCAGAGCCTCCCCTGACCAGGCCGTGCCTCTGACTCACATGTCCCCCCCTATCAGGCCAGAGGAGCGTGGGCATTGGGTTTGGGGACCCCGGGGGGCTGGGTGGGGCCAGATTACTCAGGCAGGTCTTGTAGCACCAGGAAAATTGCCTCCTTCCACCCCTCATGTCACTTCCAAGCCGTCCTCACACCAGCAGTGGCCCAATTACAGGCTGGGCAGTGCTGGCTACTGGGAGAGACTATGGCGTGTTCTCCCCAGGACAAAAATGACGTCTGCCTGGAGGAAGTGGCACCACGAGGGCCCAGGGCAGCCTGGACCCCGGAGCCTGCTGCCCCTCCCTTTGAAGCCGATGCTGCCGGCTCCCTCCCGGCTGCCGCAGGAGGACACGCGGCCTGTTTCGTCCCTTCACCTCCCACACACCCAGGGGCTCGCCGGCTCGGAATAAAACTTCATCTCAGCAGCTGCCTTCAGAAGAACGTAACTGAGAGAGAAATCTGCCTCTAAAATAATTGTAACGTGCCTGCGTCGTCAACGTCAGAGCCGCACGGCAGGAACTCGGGTGACCCACGCCCCTCCGGTGACGTGATGAATGATAAATGGCTACATTTTTTTCAGGATGGGGGCTTCTTAGCCTCGGAGGGTCAGGAGAGCTGCTCCTGGTCATACTGGGGGGAGGGCGACCCGGAGGTTTCGGACCCGGCTGCTGCCCACTGCTCCGTTCCCCCCATCTCTGTGAACAACATCACGGTCACTGGTGCTGCAGCACTTCCCTCCCGCATCTGTAATGTAGGAAGAGCCCTGCACAGGTGTGGCCACGTTAGGGGACAGTAAATCAGGCGATGGCTGTAGAGCGTCTGACGCACAGTCAAAACTCACCCCATCTTCCCTGTGTCCCGTGTGGTAAGGGCAGCACTCAGTGTGGGCTCGACCCCAGGAGGGCTTCTGCGAGGAGGGCAGGAAAGGAGGGAGGTCTTGGTGACAGGCGGCGTTAGAACCGTCTCCATGGCCTTGTAGGGCGTGCAGCCCTGTTCCCCCTTCTGCAGACGGGGGCCTGCGGTGGGCAAGGCCTGGCCGCACAGGCCGAGCGACAGAGAACCGATGGCTAGGCTGGCCTAGACTCCCGCAGAACGTTCACCTCCCAATCTTTTTCTTTTAAAAAAGGAAAAAAGGTGAGAGTTGGAGGAAGGAGCTTCCCAGATGCCCCAGGCCAGCGCAGTGGAGAAGGTGGTGACTACCTGGGCAGCCCCAGTCCGGACTAGGACCCTGAAGGCTGTTTCTAGTCACAACTCTGCTGATGCCTCCTTGCGGGACCCCAGGTTGAGGCAGGAGCTGCAGCAGCTTGTTCCTGCCTGGACGGCTGCCTTCCATCCGCACCACCTCCCCACACAGGCAGCAGGCTCTCTGTGTCCCTTGGGCATGCTCTGCCCCTGGGCACAGGCTCATCTCTTTGGACGTGGCCCAGCGGCAGTACCGGTGGGTGCAGCTTCACGCAGACCCCTCCGTGGAGCCGACTTCTGCTCCATGTGAATTCTAAGGTCCTTCTCAGTGTTGTGACCCTGTGACCCTGAAGGCCCTCCGGGCACATCTAACAACAATTAGGAGCACAGCCTTGGTCAGGACAAGCTCTGAGATGTTTGCTTTAACCTCCGTGCAGATCCTAGAAGGTGCTGTCATCGGCCCAGTCTACAGAGAGAGAAACTGGGCCTTGAGGAGATTCAGTGTCTTATTGAGGTCACACGGCTGGCATGTGGCCAAGACACGAGTGTCTGTGTGTGACTGACGACACCCTGTGGTCTCCCGAGAGCTGACTGTAGTCATCGGTGTTTGTGTATCAGTTGTGCAAAAAAGCACTTAAGTGATTTAGATCAGGGGTCCCCAAACTTTTTACACAGGGGGTCAATTCACTGTCCCTCAGACTGTTGGAGGGCCGTACTATAAAAAAAACTATGAACAAATCCCTATGCACACTGCACATATCTTATTTTAAAGTAAAAAAACAAAACGGGAACAAATACAATATTTAAAATAAAGAACAAGTAAATTTAAATCAACAAACTGACCAGTATTTCAATGGGAACTATGTTCCTCTCACTGACCACCAATGAAAGAGGTGCCCCGTCCAGAAGTGCAGCGGGGGCCGGATAAATGGCCTCAGGGGGCTGCATGCGGCCCGCGGGCCGTAGTTTGGGGACCCCTGATTTAGATGAAAACATTTGATCTGTTCCCACTTCCAAGCACTTTAAAAACTCTCTCGACCTAAATCTCCTGTGATTTAGGGTGGGCCACGACTTCTAGGGCCATTCCTACCCTGGAATTCAAACCCCACCCAGCTGTGTCGCCCGGGCCCTGCCCTCTGCACCTCTCTGTTCATTTGAAAAACAGAAACTCGGAACGAAGCCTGATAGAGTTGAGATGCCTTAGAAACCGTACCCGCCAGCCCCTGCCGCCCGCTTCCAGCTGCACAGATGAGGGGACAGCAGCCGGGGCCTCGCAGTGATGTACCGGGAGCCACACAGGCGAAGCCCAGGGCCTTTGAGAGGGTCGAGGGTGAGCGCCAAGCTAGGGGGCGGCTGCAGGAGGAGTCGTCCTCCCAGCCTGCTTCCATCAGCCCACATTTGTTTCATACCTCCTGCCTGGAGCACAGCGTCTGGGGAGGGGAGGTCGGGAGAGTTTTTAAAGTGCTTGGCAGTGGGAACAGATCAAATGCTTTCATCTAAATCACTTAAGTGCTTTTTTGCACAACTGATACACAAACACCGATGACTACAGCACAGACTCCAGAGGGGGATATGGAGGACATGTCTAGTCCAAGTCACTAGAATTCTGGGAGTTTAATCACGGAAGGCTTCCTGGAGGAGGAAATTAAAACCGGGGTCAGGAAAGCCTGTCAGCTTTGAAAGGTGAACTGTGGCTTTCCTACCTCCTTTCCCATATTGACACCACTCTTGACTTGGTGTTGCTTCCCAGAGGCCCCACAGGCCCTCGATCCGGAGAGGCTTGTCCCCAGAGCAGCTATAATTCTGTGTGTGCTCTTTCACCAGAAGTCAGAGCTCCTAACCACTTCTTCTACCAGGAAGCTCACGCGAAGCCCGGGGGGGCGGGGTTGTCCTCTCGATGCTATCCCTACTTCAACCCCCTTTTTGAACTAGAAAAAAGAAGGGACCAGAATCCCCTTGCTGCTGGAGGAGAAACTGAGGCCCCAAGAGGTTTTTTAAATCACTGACTTGATCACAGGATGATTCAGCCCAGAGTCAAGCCAAGAGGCCGATGGCCTTTGTCACACTTGGGTGCCATCAGCGGTGCTTTGTGGATATGGGTTTTTCTGAGTGGGGGTGGAACCCAGCCAAGGGCCAAGGGCCAAGGACCAGAGGCAGGCACATTCCTGGGGACAAGGTGGGTAGGAGCCTGGGGCCCCTCGCCCAGGTCTGGGGGGCAGTTTCCCGGCTCAGTGCTGTCACAGTTTCGGCTCGCCGCCACCCGGACCCATTGAGCGGTAGCCTGCACCTCCCTGCAGAGAGAACTGTGATTGCGTTCCTGTTCCACGGAGGAAAAAACACGTTAGACGTCATATTAAACAGAGAGGGCCCTCTGCCCCGGGTGTGTCTGGGTTCAGCAGTCACTGGAGCAGAGTGGACGAGACTCTCCTGTGGGTTCCCTTCCAGCAGCAGGATTCACTGACTACTAATAGGGGCCCTTTCCTGTTCACTGTCACCTCCGTTTGCAAGCCATTTTGCTGTGAATCCAAAACCCAGTCCTGACACAACTGTTTAAAAAAACAAAACAAAACAAAACCCCAAAAACATTGAATTGCATCAAATCACCTCGCTTTGTCCCGCATTCCGGCAGCCTTTCTAAATCTGCCTACCTAATTAGCTTCTTCTCCTAACCCAAAATATGATTAAATCTGTATTAAAAATATCTGTGCAGAGTAGGATCAGACACACCTGAGCATTTTCTAAATTTAGCCGAAGGACAATAGGCTCTGGGTTACTTTAATTGGGTGCGAGATTGCTGCAGGAATACATTTTAATTTGGATTTCCAGAGCGTTTCTGTCTCCTGCTTTAAAATTGCGTAGCCGAGGAAGGGGGAGCGCGGTGGGGCCCCCGTTCATAACTACCCTCCCTCCCAGCTTATCACGGAGCTGAATGAACAGTGCCAGCGCGGCGGGTGGAGGAGGGGCCGGGGGAGGCGTCCCCTCTGCCCAGCTCTGCTCCTCCGGGCCCGGCTTTGACAGGATGGGCCAGGCTCTGCGGGAGAGGGGGTTGTGGGGTACCCACAGCATCTTGCTCGGCACCCGGCTTTCCCGGGGAGCCCCCGACTTGGAGGAGGCAGCATTGCTCAGACCTGGGAAGCAGCCCTTGTAGCTGGGACAAGCCGAGGAATGGTTTCAGGCTGGGGGTGTCTCTCCGGGGCTCTGTCAGTTGCTTTGCTGAAACATACACAGTGATTATTGTGATAATTATAACAATGCCCCCCTCAGAAGATGCCAGTGCAGCTTCCAACAATGGGCTTGAGTGAGCCCCTTGATTTGTACCTAGATCCTCCGTCACTGGGGCAAGACAGAGCCTGGGGGTCCCGGCCTCTGGGTACCACTTTGGTGCAGTCAGCCTTGCTCGGTGGAGCGCTGAGAGGGGGTCGGGGTGTCACCTAGCCGAGAACACAGAGCGGGCCGTGGATGTGACTCTTGCCCGTGGGCCAGAGGTGGGCAAGGTCGTGGCCGGCTGGCTGGACTGAGCATGCCCAGCTTACCCTCAGGGTTCTCCACTCCCTGCTGGAATTCTTACACCAGGTGCTTGCAACTGATTTTCAATTTGCAAAGCAAAACACATTTGCATTAATCGGAAAAATCCACAGGAAAGACTGTTTAGATTTTAATGCAGCTGCCGGAGCCTGTCGGATTCCAGGTTTGCAGGAGGCTCTATTAACCCTGATGCTGTCACAGGCTTGTTATCTGTCCTATGAAGCAGTTATGTCTGCGGAGCAGTGATTTCCTCCCTTGCTCCCAGGCTGGGTGGCCTTTTCCCCAACACTGGAAGGCAGGATGGGAGGTAGAGGGAAGGAGGGTTGTCACATCCTGAATCCCACATCCCAGTGACTCCGCTGTCAGGAAGAGCTGTGTAGAGTGTGATCTGAGATGTGTGAGGGGCTGCCCTGAGGCCCTGGGGCCAAGATACCCAGGGTTGCCTGTGAGCTAGGCTCAGCTCCTCCTGTGAGGACTCTGTCCCCAAGGCCATGTTATTCCAGCTGGTTCGGCCCACTGCCTGCTCTGCTGGGGGGCTCCCTGCCTCCATGTCTGCACAGCCGTGTGCAGAGGGCGAGAACTCATCTGCCCCTCAGTTTACTCCAATGCGATCAGGGTGGTGAATTTTTCCCCAGACCAATTGTGTGGTGCCTTCTGGTGCCATTAAGGAGTGGACTCAACAGCCAGGTTCCCACCTCGGTGCAGCTTCATGGCTGTGCCCTGCACTGAGGTGCAGCAGGGGGCACTGCCCGTGGGGAGGGGACCCTGCCAGACTGAACTTCCGGGAGAGCCGCTGAGCCTCGCGCCAGGGCCGTTCAACTTCTTTGCACCATGACCCCTCTCCTGCCGGGCCAGCGCCGTGACCCCTCTCCTGCAGGGCCAGCGCCGTGACCCCTCTCCTGCCGGAAAACCCCTCTCCTGCCGGGCCAGCGCCGTGACCCCTCTCCTGCCGGGCCAGCGCCGTGTCCCCTCTCCTGCCGGGCCAGCGCCGTGACCCCTCTCCTGCCGGGCCAGCGCCGTGTCCCCTCTCCTGCCGGGCCAGCGCCGTGACCCCTCTCCTGCCGGGCCAGCGCCGTGTCCCCCTCTTGCCGGCTCTGCTTTGCTCTTTTTTCCTACCTAATTCTAACAGTAGGCAAGGCTAAGAAGAGACCCTGCAGGGATCTTCCAGAAACCCGCCTTACGACCTTGCCGGTGTCCATACTGAAGTGTCCACACTATTGGCAGAGCCCAAAGCTCTGGAACAGGGAGGGGGTCAGCTTCGAGTCAGTCACTTTGAATCCTTGGGCTCAGAACACTTGGGTATTTGCTTTTGGCTACACAGCAAAGAACAGGGAACGTCAGGCCAGCCGGGCAGCCAGCAGACGGATGTTAGGTATTTATCCTGTGAGTGGGCCCCAGAGAGCAGGCCCTGGACCCAGGCCCCTGGCCCGAGCTCTGTGCACTGACACCCTGGCTCTGTGACTCTGGGCACAGCCCTTAATCTCTTTGGGCCTCGGAGTGCTTGGCTGGAAGATGGGGACACAGTGATAGGTTCTACCCAACGGAGGTACTGAGAGATTAAATAGGAAAACAGATGGAAAGCACTTCGCACAACCGGCGCCCGCAGGAAGGACCCTCTGCTGCCCGTTGCCTTTCGAGGGAAGATAGGTGAAGGAGCGAAGGAGAAGAGGAAGGCTGGAAGAGCAGGGACCCGCCGTCTCCGAAGGGAGCGCTCCCGAAACCAGGTCAGCCTTCCGGAGTTAGAGCAGGTGCCGTTCTATTTTTTTTTTTTTAATTCTTTTTTCAGTTACAGTTGGCACTCAATATTATTTTGTATTAGTTTCAGGTGCACAGCATAGTGGTTAGACAATCATATACCTTACAAAGTGGTCCCCCAATGTTTCCAGTCCCCACCTGGCACTGTGCATAGTTATTGCAACCTTGTTGACTCTATTCCCTGTGCTGGACGGTTACAGCCCCAGGACTGCTTTGTAACTGCCCACCTGTGCTTCTCAGTCTCCTCTCCTTTGTCCCCCAGTCCCCCAACGCCCCCCCACTCCCCTCCTCTACCCGCTCCTCGTCTCCCCTCCCCTCGGGCAATCCCCAGTCTGTTCTCTGTATCTGTGAGTCTATTTCAATTTTCTTTGTCCATTTATTTTGTTCTTTATATTCCTAGTGAAATCATGTGGTGCTTGTCTTTCTCTAGCTGACTTATTTCACTAAAGCATAATACTCTCTAGGTCCATTCATACTGTTACAGGTGGTAAGATTTCATTCTTTTTTATGGCCAAGTAATAGTCCGTGGTATATATACCTCAGCTTTTTCATTCACTCGGCTAGTGATGGGCACTCATGTTGCTTCCATATCTCGACTATTGTAAATAATGCTGCAATGAATAGAGGGTGCATTTATTCTTTTGAATTAGTGTTCTGGGTTTCTTTGAATATATATACCCAGAAATGGAATCATTGAGTTATGAGGCAAGACCTTCATACTGTTTTCTGTAGTGGCTGCATGAGTCTGCATTCCCACCAACAGTGCGTGAGGGTTCCCTTTTCCCCACATCCTTGCCAGCCCTGGTTGTTTGTTGATTTATTGAGGATAGCCATTCTGACAGGTGGGAGGTGACATCTCATTGTGGTTTTTAATGTGCATCTCTCTGACCGTGAGTGGCGTTGACCATCTTTGCACGTGTCTGTCAGCCGTCTGCAGCACATGCCGCCCTGGACCAGGTGGTAACCCAGCGTGAGCGGTGGGCATGTCCCTGCCTGCGTCATCCCTGAGCAGGGAAGGGAAACTCCGAGAGGCCGCTTCTGTTCCCAGGGAGGCCGCCTCCCAGAGCTGCAGCGGGGAAAGCAGGGACAGGGCTGAACTGGAGCTTCTCCACATCTGGCCTGGCTGGACAAGCCACTTCCCCGCTCCGGCCTGTATTCTCTTCGGGAAAACAAGGGGAATGGACTAGTTGGCCTCCCAGGGCTCACTGGGCCTTTCCATGGGACAGGCAGCCGGGAGGCAAAAGAGTGGTCATACTTTAGACCAGACACATCTGGATTTGACCCCTAGAACTGCCAGCTCAGCTGTGTGACACGGCTAGATACCGGCCACCACTTTAATACTAGGAAGGTCTGGGCGGCTAAGGGATACAATGTACATAAAATGCTAATGCCGGCTGGTGTCTGCTACATGTTTGCTCAAAACATTTTCGCCATCACTGCTAGTCTCATATTGTTCTTTGCACTGTCATAGAGCAATGTGGCCCACTGTATGGTGTCCCCAACCAGTGGAGGGAACTTCCGTGCTGTGGGAACCACAGACAGTGGAGATGAATCACACAAAACCATTTGCTATTGATGTTAAGTAAAATTCACCACAAAGTTACCCTGATACATTCTTAATGGTATGCATAAATGTTTCAGAGCTGCACAATAATTAGGCATAAATGGTAAGCTAGGCATGTAAATGAAAATAATTAGTATATGTAATAATTAGACAAAGAGGCATTTTTGTGATCAGCTGAGAGGAGGGAGGATGCTGGGTTGGGGAGGAGGTTAGGATGGGCAAAGGGCTCCCGGGCCCCATCCTTTTACCCCACAGGGGACGGCTGGTCCCTTTTCCAGGTCAAATCAGGGCCAGATCCCATGAGCCACTCTGCCCCAGGCTCCCATAGAGGGTCTGACAAACCACCAATCCCACACTCTTCAAGCACTGGACTTGTGACAAGAAGAGAAAGGATGCAGCTGACTGTCCTGGGAGTCTCACGGGACGAGACTCCTTTCTCTTTCAGGATGATCAGTGCCTAAAACGGCGACCGACACGTGGAAGGCCTCAGTCCACATCTGGTGAATGAATGAATGAATGAATGAATGCACGCACGCGTAGGGACGCCTGTGGGGGAGATGCTGGGAGCTGAGAAGCAGCGGGAAGACGGGAAATCGTGGGGGAAGAAGAGAGGAAGGGAGCCGGGGTGCAGCGCCCCTCCGGGAGGCCCTGGAATGGAGCGGGGAGGAGTGTTAAGTTCTGAAACTACACTGCTGGGCCTGACACCCTGGGCAGCTGGCCGTTCTGGGCACTGTAAATTGGAGACAATCAGACTGTGATAAGGAGTAAATGCGTTAATATACTTAATACACATAAAGCGCTTAGCCCAGGGCAGGGTCCATCGTCAGTGCTAAACAAAGCCATCTATTGGCCGCTCTGATGGCCTTGTCTGTAAACATTCGCGTCAGTGCAGCTGAGTCACTCGCTTCTCTCAGTAGCAGAGAGATGGGCAGATGGAGGGAGCGGCGGGAGGCAGTTCTGACACGGGAGCCCTCGGTGGAGACAGGACACGGAGCTTCGCTGCCTCCGGTTCATTCTTTCATTCATTGAGCTCATGTTTACGTTCACTGAGTGCCCAGTGAGCCCTGTTCCAGGAGCTTGTGCTGCAGCCGGGAACGAGATGGAACAAGCGCCCCTCGGAGCTGACAGCCGCACAGGGGAAGGGGGTTAATGCACGTAAACAAAATACTCAGTGTGTCAGTTAGTGCTCAGTGCTACGGAGAGCAATTAGGAGGGGAGGGGGAGTAGAGGGAGCCTGGGGTGGGGGTGGGGGACCCGGCTGGCCTGAAAGAGTCCGGAAAGGTCTCCGTGGTTTGGCGTCTGCGTGTGTGCGTGGATGTTGCCTTTATGGGATAAAGTGTGAAGTCCCAGGCCAGCCAGAAGCTGCCTTCTCCCCACTGCCCAGCCTGGGTTTTACAGATGGTAGGCAGCTGGTGTGAAATGACCCACCTCCCACGTTAATCCAGGTAGTAATCGATTCAGTATTGGGCCGATCACCTGTTAAGCCAAGAAACCACATTTGCACAATGGTAATTGCCAGCAGGAATTATTAGTTGGAACCCTCTGCGGACCGGGTGGGCTCTCCCGCCTCTCCTCCTCAGAACGAGAACATGGCTCAGACCCCGGGCTCGAGGTGTGCCGCTGTGAAGGCAGAGAGGACCTCATCCCTCAAAGAAAGCGGTCAACACGGCCAGGCAGAGACCCCGTTTGCAGCTGCCCTTGTTCAGCACGCCCTGGTAACTGGCATGATGTGGGCACGCACTCTGGGGTTGCAGAGGATGGACTCGCGCGGTCTGTGTGGGGGCAGGGACCTGCGCAGTCCTGGGCGTGGGGAGCCGGGCTGGCCCCGCCCTTCCCTTGCTCTGCCTGTTCCCCTAGTGAGCTGACCACACAGGTCAAGGGGGCATCTGCTGCAAGGTCTGAAGCATCGCCTGAACCTTTCATGCTGGTCAGGCACCTGTCACCTGTGGGTGGCCCAGTGTGGAGCCCAGATCCCGACCCAGAGTGTTCCCTTACTGAGTGCATCTCTGTGCAGGTCTGGCTCCTGGGCCAGGAAGGAGACAGCAGTCAGGAGGATGCTGTTGTCCCTCTTAGGGTTGTAGCCAGAAGCAATATGTCTCCCCCTCCAGGGAAATTAGAGTCAGGCGCAAGGGAGCCCTTGTCTGGAAGGAAGACAGGCCAGAATGTTATTTCTCAAGAGCCTTGTGCCCTGAAATAGCCCAGGGCTGTGGCAGTCAGTAACCTCTGCTCTTAAACTGAGATGGCCCAAGGGCACCCTCCAGGCCAGTAAAGACCTCATGGGGCGGCATCTTCTAAGCAAGGGACCCTGGGCTCCTGCCAGGATGGCTGCCCCGCTGGGAGGCACAGACCTGAGCTGCCAGCTTGTGGCTTGGTCTCCGACACACGTGTCACCAGCCAGAGCAGAAGCACTCCCGTGCCTGAAGTGCGATTAGAAATGCTTTCAGACGATGTGTGTGGGCCCGATGGGCCCCGGTCTCCGCCCTCCACTGAGTGACCTGCAGGACCTAATGTTCCCCAGACTCTCTGCGGCTGCCGGGGATCGTGGTTGCTGCTTAGTTACAGCATTTAGCACACGCTGTGGTCATTATTTATTGGTCTGTCCAGAATCTTCTCTTCCAGACTGTTGGCTGTTCAGGGAGAGGGTGCTCGGGCTACTCGCCTTTGTGTCTGTTGTCTCACAGACAGTGGTGGCACACAGGTGCTGGCGAGGTGTGCACACGGACGTGCCGGAAAGGAGGGCGGGAGGGAGGAAACACTAGCCAAGGCGCACCACCTCCCGCGTGCTCACGCGCAGAGGAGCCTGGTGCGGGTGTGCTGTGGTCCTTGCCCGTGGGCATGTCCCTTGCCTGAGGGACAGCTCATGAATTCCGGGGTTTAGAATCCCCAGCCCTGTGCATCTGTCTGCCTGGTGGCCGGACAGCCCCCCCCCCTCAGCCCCGCCCCCTCCGGCCAGTGGTGCTGGCGGCAGCACTTACTTCTGCCCGCTCACTGCCTGGGTGGGGGGGGGGCAGTAAGGAGGGTCATGCACCTTCCTGAGCACAAGCCTGCACCAGTGAGAGGCTGAGCCCCCACGGAGGGAGGAGGAAGTGCCCCCCTTGGGTTTCATTGACCCAGACGCACGTGCCACTTCTTGACTGGAGGCACAGAAATGTGTTTCCAAGATGTGGACCCAGGTGTTATAAGGCCCGAGATTAGAATCCTGGTCCAGGTGGACCCCGGCTGTGGGATGAGAACACAGAAGGTCCTGGCCTAGGAGCCTCGGTGGGACGGCGACCTGAAGCTGGCCGGACAGAAAGAGGGGAGAATGTGGGGGCTCACCCGCGCTTTTCAGACTCAGCCCTGTGCTGTGGGATCAGATGGCAGTGACCGTGCAGG
This sequence comes from Saccopteryx bilineata, assembly GCF_036850765.1. Taxonomy (NCBI): domain Eukaryota; kingdom Metazoa; phylum Chordata; class Mammalia; order Chiroptera; family Emballonuridae; genus Saccopteryx; species Saccopteryx bilineata. Next base: position 69,246,795 of record NC_089500.1, read on the forward strand.
GCAGGGCAGCAGACAGGATGCCCCGGAGCCCACGCTGTGTGTCTGGCCCTGTGCTAGGCTCCGTGCACCCACATCTCCCCAGCAGGCCGCCCTCTCCGTCTGCCGCGGGGGTTCTCTGCGGTCCCGGACAGCGTGCCTTTGCTCTTGCAATGGCTGGGCTGTAAGGGCCTCAGAGGCCACGTATTCTGTTTGTTTTGCTGGGGGGTGGCGGGGAAGACTGAGGCCAAGAGGTCAGGCAGTCTATGCATGTTCACCCAGCCAGCAGAGCCAGGAGGGAACCAGGCTTGTTGACTCGTGGTCCAGTGTCTGTCTGGAGCCCGCAGGGATGGTCAGACCTGAGCGTGTGTGCCGCCTTCCTCCCCAGACATACGCCGTCAGGCCAAGGCCTTGTCACTGTTTCAGTTACAGAGGAGATAATGATTGGATACTTTACAGCACTATCTCATCGAATCCTCACAGCTGCTGTCTGAAACAGGGGCTGCTCTTCTCTGGTAAAGGAAAAAACTGTGGCTCAGAGAGGTCAAGAAACCTGCCTGAGGTCACACAGGCCAGAAACAGAACTTCTATCCAGATCTGACTTCAGAGCCACAATGTACCTAGCTAGGTTCCAGCATGCTTTCTGTGGATAGGTACTGTTCCCAGCCCTTACGTGCACTAACTGAATTAACCCCCTAGGGCACAACCTATGAGATAAATGCTGTTATTATTCCATTTAAAGCAGGGGTCGGGAGCCTATGGCTCACGAGCCAGATGTGGCTCTTTTGATGGCTGTATCTGGCTCGCAGACAATTCTTTAATAAAAAAATAATAATAACAACGTTAAAAATATAAAACATTCTCATGTATTACAATCCATTCATTTCCTACCGCTCATGTTCATGGTTGCGGGTGGCTGGAGCCAATCACAGCTGTCCTGCGGGACAACACCAAATTTTTATTGAATAATGTGTAACATACACAGGTCGTTGTATGGCTCTCACGGAATTACATTTTAAAATATGTGGTGGTCATGGCTCTCTCAGCCAAAAAGGTTCCCGACCCCTGGTTTAAAGGCACAGAGAGAATAAGTATCGTTCCCGAAGTCTCAGAGCCAGTAAGGAGCAGAGCCAGGATGTGAACCCAGGCTTTCTGCCGCAGGAGAACTCACATACCCTCAGCAGACATCTGCTGGATGCAGGAACAGCAGTGCTGGACTTCCTGCCAGCAGCCCGTCAACTGTGCTCTTAGCTCAGGGAGGGCAGCACTGTCTGCATTCCTCCCCTCCCGGCCGTGACCAGGTCACCCCTCCCTACGACCAGGTCACCCCTCCCCACGACACCCACTGTAAACCACTTGTCTGGGCTGGTCGGGCCGGACTCCTAGGTTTATTTACCCTGAGTTCAAGGCAGAGGCTCCAGGCAGCTCCTCCTACCAGCTCTCTTCCCCTCCCCCACCAGCTGCCACCCCGCTCATGAATTAAAGATGCTGCCCGTGGCCATGGTTTCGTAATGGCATCTTCTCCTTTGTGTGCACCTCGGACAAATTAGGGCTGCCTGGAGGCTCGCTTGGCCTTCAAGGCAACGAATACTTGGAGACAGAACTGTCTACAGAATGAGTTTTTCAGCTGCCTTGAGAACAGCCTACCTTGGTTGTTGCAGTATCTTTAAGTTAAAAAAAAAAAAGAAAGAAAGAAAATTATTGCTGCCCGTAAGTGCTTCGCTGCTGTCCTCACCACGGCAATGCCTTAGATTTAGGCATCCAGGTGATCTCCCCAGGAGCTCCGAACCCTGGCTGATCCTGTTGATCTTCCCACCAGCTCTGGGGAAGGCAAGGATGGGGTGCTGTTTCGGCTCTCATAGAAGACGGAAGAGTCAACCCTGAAAATAAGCAGAGACTCCTCCTACCCAAGGCCTCAGAGGACTCAGGGGCTTGATGGAGAGGGACACGTCCGTCCGGGGCGACAGTCGGGAGACTTGTACTATGAGCCTTTTACTCTGGCGTTAGGTAACTGTGTTCCCTTGGGCAGGTTGCTCTCCCTCTCTGGTCCTCAGTGAAGTAAGAAGTCTGGACAAAGCTGACTTCTGAATTAAGATGCTGCAGATGCGAGCGGTGAGGAGCCCTCTATTCAGTAACCGCGGCTTGAGTTCTAACTGTACCCTCTCTTACCTGTGACCTTGGACAGCATGCTGTACCTTGCTTATCAAGGTACAAGTTCAAACTAGGGAAGCAGAGAGGGAATTGAATTCAGGGAATTGGTGAGCAGGAGACAAAGAGTGAGGAGCCAGACGGGTGGGGATGGAAGCAGAGGTTAGCAGGAAGTCACCACTCCCCAGGGCAGAGCCGTCCCCTTGGCATCCCTCAGCAGAAGGCAGAACTGCGGTGGCCATCAGAAAGGAGATGACACACAACGGCAGAGAGGGAGGACAGAGATACCCAGGCTTCTCACTTCCTCCTGCCCTCCCATCTTCCACCAGTGCCTCCCATTGGCTGCATCCGGCTGGACGCCGCTTGCTACAGACACAGGAAAGGGAGCAGGCGAGGGAGGTGCAAGGCCGAGAGGTGCGGGGCCAGCCCGCTCTCCGGGCCTGGCTTTCTTCACCTGTAAGCCAGCAATGACTCCACAGCCTGTCCACGGGGTGCTGGGGGGAGGGGGAGGGGCTCTGAGATAACGGCGTGTGACATCCTGGATGATGTGCGTGAGCATCTGCTTAAGGAGAACTCTTAAGTATTAGGATCCTCCGATTCGGTCCTTCGTCGTGGACTGGGTTTGCCTGTGTGTGCGTTGCAGGATGCGCTTCCCTTGGGGAGAGGTTGTGTTCTCTCCTTGAGGAGGGAGCCAAGTGAGACGGGAAGACACGGGAGAAGAGCTTTCATTCGTTCTGCAGTGAATACCACTAAAGAACAGATTGTGTACTAGGCCCAAGGGACAGAGGGATGCAAAAAAAAAAAGAAAGAAAAAAAGAAAAGAAAGGATCCTGGCATAGACTGCAGATGAAATGGTATTTTTTACAGTCGAATGCTTTCTAAAATTATTTTAGAATTTAAATCAATACGCAAGACTGAGCGGTTCGTCCAGAGACCCAGCCCAGAACGCAGGTCGTGCAGCTCACCTGGTATCCCCGCCCTCCCTCTCCTCTCGTCCGCACTGCCCTCAATGCCCTGCCTGGTATCCCCTCCCTCCTTCTCCTCTTGTCCGCACCACCCTCAATGCCCTGCCTGGTATCCCCGCCCTCCCTCTCTTCTCATCAGCCCTCAATGCCCCTGCCTGGTATCCCCTCCCTCCCTCTCCTCTCGTCCGCACTGCCCTCAATGCCCTGCCTGGTATCCCCTCCCTCCTTCTCCTCTTGTCCGCACCACCCTCAATGCCCTGCCTGGTATCCCCTCCCTCCCTCTCCTCTCGTCCGCACTGCCCTCAATGCCCTGCCTGGTATCCCCGCCCTCCCTCTCCTCTCGTCCGCACTGCCCTCAATGCCCCTGCCTGGTATCCCCTCCCTCCCTCTCTTCCCATCAGCCCTCAATGCCCTGCCTGGTATCCCCTCCCTCCCTCTCCTCTCGTCCGCACCACCCTCAATGCCCTGCCTTGTCTCGACTCTGGCTTACTGAGCTCCGAACGTCAAGGGCGACGTGGGCCCGAGCTGTTCTTCCATGTGCAGGTCGCTCTGTTCGTCCCTTGGAGTTTCGTCTCTGCCCTTTCAGGCCTGCTCTGCGCCCTGGGCTCACCCCAGAGGCCCTGGCCATCTGGCATCCAGCTGAGTGACCACAGGAGGCCTGGGGGTGGGAAGACCACTTCCTCCTGCTCCAGGCACCACCCTGTGCCAAGCACACCTGCCAGGCCGCCCCTGGTGCTCCGTGCTTCCTCCCCCCGCCCCTTCAGCCTGGGGACAGTGACACCCTCCGCTCACTGCTGTTCCCTGAGGGCCCGGCAGCCCTTGTTGGTCCCTTTAATTGTGCCCCCACTCAGTCAATGGCCCTTTCCTCAGAGCCTCTGGGACCCCCTGAGATGGGGTCTATTAACTGCCTGGCCCCAGCCCGAGCAGGTGGGGGGGGGGCACTGTGCCCTCCGGCTGTTAAAGGAATTCCAGCGAAACTTTCTGCACCTGTACCCTTGGGTGATTACTCAGCCCCTGTGAGCATGTGAGCTCTCTCTTCCATCGGTTCGCAGAGGTAGTGAGTGGTGTGTGGCTTTGAGAGGGGACTGTAGTGTCACATCAGAGCGCCCTTCCTCGCCAACAGCTTGGCAGCACGAATACATCTGAGGCTGTCTACGTATGCTGCGAATCTGGACCCCCGATGTTATAGCTGAAAATAAAAAAGATGCTGGCTGTCAAAAAAGAAAGGAGTGAGAGTATAGATAAGAAGATAAGAGATAGCAATCCCTGCACCATGGGGTCATTGGAGAGGCTGAAGGAGACGTGAAGGAGACAGCTGGCGAAGGGCGCTCAGCAGAGGGGCAGACCAAGCTTCCTCGTGTCAGTGTGCCTGGCTCCCTGGGGCCCAGCTCCTGGCTCTTCCCTCTTGGGCTGGCTCCCACCTCCGGGTATGGGGTATGTTGACACAGGACCCGGCCTGTACAGGTTCCGGGAATGACAATGTTTGAGTAAGGACTAGGCTTTGCAAAGTCTCTCTTGGAGCCAGGAGAATGATTGGGTCAGAGGGAAAGCGATTGATCGATTGATGGTGGATAGTGACCTGCACTCTAGGGGAGGAGCCCCACGTGGGGAGGAGCCTATTGCTTTGGAGGTGTGTGTGTGCGCGCGCGCGCGCGCGCACACACACACACACACACACACACACAGCTACTGGATGGCGTGAGGGGTGCATCTCCAGTGTGGCTGGGGTGGCAGAGGGCCTGGGGGTGAACATGAGGGCAGTGGGAGGGGCCCGGGGCGGCTCCGCCCAGCCCAGCACACCTGCCTTGAGCAGGGCCCACTGCGGGACCTCTGCTGCCCCTCCAGCGCACACTTGGTCTGGGGTGTTCAGCAACAAGAGACTGTTTGAGAAACAGGAGAGGGACGAGGAGGAAGCGCCCAGCATGGGGAGGCTAGAGCACTGCCAGGCAAGCTGGTACTGGAATTATTTGCAGTCCATATGCCAATTTGCTTTGTCATTGCCTGGCTATTTTTAGAAGCCACTGGCGTATCTAGGAAACCAGGATCTGTTGACTGTGTTTCTTCGGTGTGGGGAGTGTGATGATTTCCCAGAGATGCTGACGGAATGTGTGAGGCCGGGCTGTAGGCAGACGACCCGTCGTCCCTGGGTCAGGACTCAGGTGCAGACAGCACCCACCGGGCTGCGCCCCTGCCCTCCCATGGAACCAGTTTCTTCCCACTTGGTTGTGAGTCCAGGGTCTGAGTGACCTTTCCCAGATGGAACGTCGGCAGGGAGTGGAGGCCTCCATTTCAGCTACCAGCTGGAGGGGCCTAGCAGGGTCCTCCCCCCTCCCACGTGCTTCCCGGCTGGGCGCTGGTCCAGTGGCCCCAGGGAAAAGCTGTCCTTTGCTCATTCCCAAGAAGTAGGCAGTAGAAAGGACAGGAAATGGTACAGCCACAACCTGGGCCCCTAAGCAGAGCCTTGGAATATTCTCCATCTCCCTGCATCCAGGTTGGCTCCTTCGGGGACAGTGTCCTTTATTCAGAGAACAGAGTGACCCTTGGTTTCAATCAGTTCAAGTCCTAAAAGTCCACAGATGTTATGTTGGAAGGGAGAGGTGCCAGCTTCAGCTGGGTTAATCCTTTGGTAGGACAGCAGTATAGACTTGACTAGAAGAACCTTAAATTGTGACATTCTGTATTTGTTAATCTGTCAGTTTGCCCAGCCTGCTTCAGCAGTATCATCCAGTCATGATTAGGGCCACTTTGGTAAGAGACAGTATGAGGCATGTAGAATGAAATTCAAACCCCTTACCCTGGACTGTCAGATCTTCTCTGGGGAGACCCCTGCCTCCTTTCCTTGCCCTCAGGGCTTCAACCCCTGTGGCCTTCTTTTCAGTAATTGTACATGCCAGTTTTGTGCCTGCCTCGGGACCTTTGCACTGGCTGTTGCTTCAGCTTTCCCCAGATCTTCACAGGGCTGCCCCTTCTCATCATTCAGGTATCAGGCAAATGTTCTATCTTCAGAAACACCTTCCCTGAACACCAAATGTATCCGTAGTTGCCACACCACCCAGCTTTGTCCCCACCATCAGGTGCTGCCTGGTCCCCATCACTCTCTTTTACTTCCTTCGTAGCACCAATCTTAACCTATAATGATTGTATTATTTTACACTTGTTACCATCTATCTCTGCCATCTAGAACGTAAGCATACGGAGGACAAGGAATGTCTTATTTAATGCTACATCCCTTGCATCTAGGATAGCGCCTGGCACATAGCAGGTGCTTGAGAAATTTTTGCTGAATGAATTAATGAATGAACGGGGCCTGGTGGTCCGATGATCCCCTGAGCTCAGGCTCTGGGCCTGTGCAGCTCAACATAAGGTGCTCTCAACGGATTTATCATCTGTCCTACCATCCCCTGTACAGCTCCCCTCTCCACCCCTCCTCAGTGCCTCTCCCCCACAGTGCCTGCCACACTGCTACACAGCTACACACACAGCCGTTGAAGGTGCAGAAACATCCCTTTAACGTTAGGTGGCAAACTTTTGTGGGTATGACCCACATGCAGAAGAATCTCATGGCTCCCATAATTCTATTCCATTGTCTCCAGTTGTGCTTCCTGGTTGATCATTTGCTGCCTCCAGCCTCAAAGACTACTTCCTATTGGTTCCTTTTGGCAACAAGGAAAATTAAGTTTTTATTTGTTTTTGTCTGGGCCTCATTCGGTCCCGTAGTTTCATATTAGAACTACTCTTTCTATTTCCAGTCTTTGCTGACCTCAGTAGCAGGTTCCTTCTGCTCTTCCCAGAATTCCTCTGCACTCCCCTTAAGCACACAGGCTTACTAGTACCCCAGTACTTACTACAGTGTATGCAAAGTGTGCATGTGCCTCTCCCTGCTAACAGTCCTTGTTCTAGAGCAGGGGTCCCCAAAGTTTTTACACAGGGGGCCAGTTCACTGTCCCTCAGACCATTGGAGGGCCGGACTATAAAAAAACTATGAACAAATCCCTATGCACACTACACATATCTTATTTTAAAGTAAAAAAACAAAATGGGAATGAATACAATATTTAAAATAGAGAACAAGTAAATTTAAATCAACAAACTGACCAGTATTTCAATGGGAACTATGCTCCTCTCACTGACCACCAATGAAAGAGGTGCCCCTTCCGGGTGTGCGGCGGGGGCCGGATAAATGGCCTCAGGGGGCCGCAGTTTGGGGACCCCTGTTCTAGAGTCTACTTGATCTGATTTAGTTGCCCTGGTTCTGTTTTGATCAGTGTTTTCTTGGCATATCTTTTTCCATTCTCCTACTTTTAACCTACCCGTGTCTTCCTAAATAAGTTTATTTCTTATAGGCAGCATAAAGTTAAGCCTTCATTCCTTAACTCTAATATGACAATGTCTTTAGTTAAAGTTCTTAGACCATTTATATTTAATGTAATATGGTTGAGTTTTAAGTCTGCTATCTTGCTATTTATTTTCTGCCTGTCCCCTCTGTCTTTGTGTCGTGTTTTCTTCTTCTTCTGTCTTATTATGTATTAACTGATCATTTTTATGATTCCATTTTATCCCCACTGCTGGCTTATTTAGTCATAGATCTTAGTTTTGTTTTTTTTAGTCATTAATCTGTGGTTCACAATATACTTTATTATAAATATAAATATATCTTATTGGTTTTCACGTATTAAAGTCTATGTTAAACTAATAGACCGCTTTATGTATAATGTGAAGAATCTTATAGCTAAGTATTCTATTTTCTGACTTGTCCTTTGGGATATAATTGTCATACATTTTACTTCTACATTTTATACATCCCACAGTAAATAGGGTGAAAAGAAGTTTTGTTCTAAACCGTCAACAATTTTAGAAATTTCAAAAACGAGTAAAAAAATGTGTTTCAATTTATCCACAGATCTGTTTCTTCCCAGTGTTTTTCATTCTTCTATGCAGATCCAAATTTCCATCTAGTATTATTTTCTTTTATCTAAGACTTTTTTTTTTTTAACATTTCTTTATAGGCAGGACTACTGGCAATGAATTTTCTCAGCCTTAATCTGAAAAAAGTATTCTGCTTTGATTTTTGAAAGATACTTTTTCTGGATATAGAATTCTAGGTTGGCAGTTTTTCCTCTCTGTGCCTAGGGGGCTGTCATTGTCTTCTGGTTTGCATACTTCATGACAAGAATTCTGCCACATTGCCTTTGTTCCTCTGTCTGTAATGTCCTTTTCCCACTGGCTACTTTCCCACTGGTTTTCTCTCTATCACTGGTTTTCAGCAATTTGGTTATCATGTGCTTAAGTAGAGGGTTTTTTGTTTGTTTTTATGGTTTTACATTTACTCTTCTGGGAGTTCAAGGTGCCTCTTGGATCAGTGGATTTATAGGTTTTACCAGAACATTTTTTCAAATATTTTAATGTTCCCTTTCTTTTTGGGGGGGAGTTTCAATTACACATATGTTAGATCACTTGATATTGTCCTATAGTTCATTGATGCTATGTTAGTTTTTACAGTTTTTCATCTCACTTTGCTTTATTTTAGATAGTTTCTATTGCTATATTTTCAAATTCACTGACCTTTTCTTTTGATATGTCTAGTCAGCTGTTAATATCATTTACTATGTCTTTTTTTAATTTTAGTTATTGTACTTTTTCATTTCTAGGCGTTTCTTTTGGGTCGTGTTTATGTCTTCCATTTCTAGCCTTATCATGTTCACATTTTTTTTTATATTTCTGAGCATATATAGTATACTTGTTACAGTAGTTTTAATATTCTTGAATGCTAATTTCATCATCTCTGTCATTTCTGAATCATTTTCTATTGATTAATTTTCTTTTCTGCTTTTTTTGCATGCTTTGTTAGTATTTTTTATTAGATGCCACACATGATGAATTTTACTTTGTTGGGTACTGATATTTTTTCTTAAAGAGTGTTGGACTTTATTATGGGATACAGTTAAGTTATTTGGGATCAGTTTGAGCCTGTCAAAGCTTGTTTTTAAGCTCTCATAAGGTGAGTAGGGCTGTATTTTAGCTCTACTATCAGGTGACACCTCTCTGAGGACCTACCTGATGTCCTGTGCATTTGTTATAAGGTCTGTCCACTCTGCTCATGGGAACATGAACTCTTCCCAGCCCCACTGAAGTGCTGAAAGTAGCTTGGCCTGATTCTTTGTGGTGGCTCTTTCTCCAGCCTTTATGGAGCTTCTTTTTTTTTTTTTTTTTTTGTATGTGCATAAATCAGTATTTAGCCAAAGATTTAAGGGGATCCCTTTCAGATATCCAGAGCTCTTTCTGATATTCTGCTCTGAACATTCTAGCTGCCTCCATCTCCTTGAACTCTAAGAGGCTGGCTTCTGTTTAAGTTCCCTACTTTGTGCTACAGCTGGGAGACTGGGTCCAGACAGGAAGATGGTGAAATAGTAGTGCCCCTCCCATTTGATTATTTTCTCTCGGGGATCACAATCCTCCTATACTGCCTGTTGTCCAATATCTGGAACAACTGTGTTTGTTCAAAATCTGGAGCAAGTATGTTTGTCCAACGTCTGGAACAAACGTGTTCCAAAATCTGGAACAAATGTATGAAACAGATGTATTTCATATATTTTATATGATTTCCTAGTTGTAGAAGACAGGAAGGTACCGGTCCCTGTCACTCTCTTGTGGTGGAAGCAGAAGTGGCAGCATGTTTATCTTAAAGAAGTTGCATTATATGCTTATTGTGAAGATATGGAAGCCGAGGCAGAGATTAAACACTTGCCATTAAACACTTAAGTGGCAGAGTCCGGTTTGAGTCCAGGTCAACAGTCTCCACTGAAGTGTCCACTCCTTGAGGTCTTGGACCTTGCCTGCCTTGTTCACTGCTGTATACTAGGCACCAAGGACAGCACCTAGAATACAGTTGGTACTCAGTAAATGTTGAATAAAGGAATGAATAATCGACTGACTGATCTGGGGCTGAATGGAACTCTTCCCAGGACAGGAGAGAAAGGCACTTAGCTTTTCTTATGCTACACCCAGGTTATGTTTATAAAATCCCACCTGGATGGTTCATACTGGTTAGCGAATCCTGGAGTCTCCACGCCCCACAAATAACTTCTTTGGCTACTCCTGCACGCACCTTGCATCTCCTTCTGTGTGGAAGCAGCTGCTGCTCTCTAATACCAAGTCTGCTGTCTGGCTCCCGCATTGAAACATATCATTTTAATCATGCACTTGCAAGCCAGGAAGCCAATTTGCATTACAAAAGTCAAATTCCTCTCCCCAGTGGCAGCCAGGCAAAAGATTTGACCTCTTTTTTCACTTTTGTCCAGAGTGGAAGCCCTGGACACGCAGGAGCTCATCTTGGTCTGACTCACTCAACAGAATAAAGGTCATCTGGCATAGCACATCTCCCTCCAACCTCCCCGCTCTCTACCCTGTGTTTTGGGGGATGGTAGAGGAAAGGAAGCCAGAATTCTCTCTCTCAGTGGTCCCCTTCTCCAGACCTATAAATCTGATTTGGATGATGGCAGAACAATTGGTTGAGAGTAATATGTCCATTTCCATATCTGCATAATTTTGCATATTTATTTTATGTCCAAATAAACTCATTTGGATTCTCTCACTTCTCCACTTTCCCTCCTGCTTTTGTTGTATCGTGAAGGTATGGCTCAGCCTGGAAAAGTGACCAATTCTTCTGGCCTTTGTTTCCATAGAAGAAATGGGTTCTTCTCAGGAGACCTCAAGGCTGGTCATGGCCCAGACTCCCAGAATTCACTCCTTTGCTCCACAGCCTGGGCATTGCAGCCTGGGTGATGTCCTGGTCACTGAGGTCGGTGCCCAGCTGTGGTGAGTGGAAGAAATAGAAGTGGGGGGAGACCTGCTTGTCAGGAAGGTTTCAAGCAGACAGGTTGTTGGGCCGCCCTGCAGACGAGTGTCTCCCCAGGGACTAAGCTGCTGTCACTATGGGTAATTGGATTCTTGCTCCTCAGCAGGACAGGCTCCGGTAACCTTTAGGATTAATTGCTCCAGTCGACCTCGGCTGCCTCCTCTGGCTGGCTGTCCGCCCCAGCCTTGGTCAGAGAGCCCCAGGGGCGCAGTGTTAGGCAGAGGCCATTGGGACAGGAATGTGAGCTGGAGACGTCTTGGTCTGAGCCTTGACAGATTTCTCACAAACACTGGCAGAGGTGCCCACGGCTGGTGCTGTTCCCCTTCAGGACACCATCCGTGCCACTGACCTTCCCTAGACGGGGCTCACGGAGTTCTTCCCTCGGTGGTGTGGAGTCAACCACCATTCTAAAGAAGAATGCCAGCTGGCCAGCCTCCTTTACCGGAAGAGAAGGGCAATGGCTCTCTCCCAGCGAAGGGGATTAAGAGAGTGTATGAGTCTTCTATAGTGAGAGGCTGTGGCTTGTGGGTGACTGAACATTCCCTCCTGCTGGGTTTGTTCTCCAGAACATAGATACCAAGGTAGAGAGATGAGGAGACCGTGAGGGCACCACCTTCGACAGCACCGAGCACCTGGGGCCCCTCGTAATCACGATGGCTAACGTCTGTTGAGCACTTACAGGAGGCAGTGCCTGTCAGCCTGTGTGTTGCCTCGTCTAAGCCTCATGACAACCCCATGAGAGATGTGGTCACATGACCCCCCCATCTCACCAAGGGAGGGATGTGAGGAATAGAGAGGACACAGGTGCTGACTGGCAGACCCTGCAAAGCACAGGCACATGTTACCAGAGCTGGGACTCCACCCCCACTCTTGTCTTTGGGGGGCCTTAGACTGCAGGACTTCTCCATTTCTCTTTGAGTTTGGGCGAGAGGGTGGGCAGTGACCGTGGTGACCCTGATGTTCAGTAATCTTCCACCACTGTTGGCACAGAAAAGAATTAGCCCCTGTATATCTTGATGGGAATGACAGTTCCAGCATGGAAGGGCCTTTTGCTTTCCTCGGTACTGTTCACTGGTTGTATCTCCCTTCTCCCGCTGGTCCGTCATCCATCCATCAGCAAACACACATTAACATGGACTCCGTGGGCCTCAGTCCGCACGGAGACCGTCCGTGAGGAGGGTCCTTGCGCGCTAACCTTCATCCTGCGAGGCTTCGGCATTTGGCGTTGTGACACTTTCCTGGAAAGCCTGATTGGCCACTCATTTGTTTCCCCTGCCACCTCCCCACCCCCCAAATGGCAGTGGGTGTTGCCATGACAACGTAATGGGAAGCAATCACACCTATTGTGGGGCAGGAATGTTGACTTGCATGAATAAGTCTGTGGGCCCAGAGCAGAGGAGAGAGACACAGACCTTCCTGTGCTTGGGAAGAAAGGAGGTGGATTAGATTGGGGAGCCTGCCTCCTGGGTTGAAGTCCCCACGCTATTACTTGTCGGGTCACATTATTCTACTGACACAATCTAACCAAAAAAAAAAAAAAAAAAAGGCTTTAGACTCATTTTGACCCAAAACTTCACCTCAGGGATGAGAAACTCCTGGTTGCTCTTGTATTTTCCCCCCTTTCTTGCCTCTCCTCCTTTTCCTCCTTTGCCTCCATGTCCTCACACGTAACCTCCAAAAAGTTGGGGAAGGCAATGACATGGGTGACATTTCTACTCAACATAGGACAGGAGCTCTGAGTTATTTTTGAGACAAAAAAAAAAGTGTTGGATCCAATCAAAGAGAAATTCAGGACAAGCAAATCCACGGTCAGGTTGGGAAGTGGCTGGAAGACGCTGGCGCCCCTGGGGGAGGCGGGAAAGAGCGGCGCCCGATGGGGGAGGGAGCACCAGCCTCGCGAGATGGGGGAGGGAGCACTGGCCTCGCCAGGTGGGGGAGGGAGCACCGGCCTCGCCAGGTGGGGGAGGGAGCACCGGCCTCGGAGCCCCAGCGCCTAACCTTGACCTTCAGCCCTGCTGCCTCTGTCAGCGCGTGGGCGGCAGTTCTCGGATCAGGCTCCCAGGCTCCGTTCCTGGCCCTGGCGCTTACCAGCTTGCAAGTATTCACTTGGATAAATTATCTAATATTTCTTTGCCTCTGTCTGGGCTGGAGAAGGATTCCATGAGCTAACTGGGAACACCCACTACGCGCTAGCTGTTATTTTTCCTGTGCAACTCGAACAAGTTAATCCACCTCTCTGAGCCTTGCTTTACTCACTAGTAAATGGGAACAGCCCTTGCCTCCTGGGCAGATATTTAGATGTTGGTGAAGATGAAATAAGCTAGCGTGCTGGCCACTGCTCTCCAGACATACTCCCAGCGCCGAAGAAGTGTCAGTCAAGCATCCATCTGTCATCCAAGGGGGAAGGTAGTCGGGAGGATCCTGAACCGCTCAGCTATCCGTCTTCTGTCCCATCCCACACTAACACATGCCTTTGAGACGCCTCTGGCAGGCAGTGCATTCTCTCCTCCTCTGTCATGGAATGCGGGTGGCGTGCTGACGGGGCCGGGCGCTGTGAGTCCAAAGGTGCAGAGGGAGGCTCCTGCCTCAGGGTGCTTTCAGGGGAGCGGGGGGTGGGGGGGCACGCAGCGGAAACAATGAGGGCTGCCTCGTGAGCCGCAGAAGCCCCCCACCGTGACCAGTGCGAGGGCCGCAGTAGGCATTCTACAAAGATTTGTTGAATGAATGAATTTAAGTAGAAGGACGGATTAAGTAGAGACACTAGGGCGGTGTGTGCTGGAGACACTCCAGAGGCAGAATCGAGTGGGTGTGCGGGTGGTCGGGGGGATAGGGAGGGGAGCTCGGGGGAGCAGGCTTTGAAAGGGTCGAGTTGCACCTGCTTGTCTTCCTTGAGGCTCTGGGATCCGAAGCCTCCCTCCCATCCACTGACCTGCCCCAAGTGCCACTGGGCACTCCTGAGCCTCACCATGCCCACCATGCATGTGCACAAAGGAGGAACGCGAGGGACATGCATCAGTTATCTGTTACCGCGTAACAAGGTACCCCAAAACATAGCTACTTAAAACAACAAATGTTTATTATCTCAGAGACGCTGTGGGCCAAGAATCCAGGTATGGCCTAGTTGGGTGTCTCTGCCTCAAGGACTCTCATGTGGTTAGAGGCAAAGACACCAGCCAGAGCTGTAGTCATCTGAAGGCTTGACTCTCATCTCAGTCCCTCACCATGTAGCCTGACTCTTGACATGAAGGCTGGCTCCCCGCACCAGGGCAATTGATCTGAGAGAGAGAGAGAGAATGAGAGAGAGAGAGAGAGAGAGAGAGAGAGATGGACATCACAATCTTTTTATAATCTTGGTAGTGAGCTGCCCTCCCTTTCACTGTATTCTGTTCATTACAAGCCAGTCAGTCAGTGTAGTCTTCCCGCCAGGGTAACACATAAGGTGTGACTACCGGGAGGCAGGGGTCATAGGGAACCACCTAGATCAGGGGTCGGGAACCTGTGGCTCGCGAGCCAGATGTGGCTCTTTTGATGGCTGCATCTGGCTCACAGACAAATCTTTAATAAAAAAATAATAACGTTAAAAATATAAAACATTCTCATGTATTACAGTCCGTTCATTTCCTACCACTCATGTTCATGGTTGCGGGTGGCTGGAGCCAATCACAGCTGTCCTCTGGGATGACACCAAATTTTTATTGGATAATGCATAACGTACACGGGTCATTGTATAGCTCTCACGGAATTACATTTTAAAATATGTGGTGTTCATGACGCTCTCAGCCAATAAGGCTCCCGACCCCTGACCTAGAGAGTGTAGGGTGCCCAGCATAGGACATCGGCTGCTTTTTCTTCCAAGTCCAACAGTCAGGAAGGAGAACCAGTGTGCTGGACTGGGGGTCCTTCTCCCTTTGTTAATTTGCACATGCGTAAAGCAGATACTGTCTCGTAGGCCTTCTGAGCCTGAGGACAGACCCCAGCGACAAGTCTGTTCCCTTGTGGAGGCCAGCCCGTCAGTCTTGACTGAGCACGTGTGCCCTATGAAACGTGGCAGATACCCGTGATAGGTGTGAAGTCAGAGATGTCATCCCACAGAGCGAATTCTGAAGGGATCCCAGACGGAAGGTGTTAGCCAGAAGTGGGGGGGTGGGCAGCGGAAGCAGGGGTTCCTAGGGAAGAAGGGCATCGTGTATGGGGGTCAACAACGCCTCCGGGCTGTCGGAGTCTGGAAGAGTCAAGTTGGGGGTGGGGGCGTGGAAAGCTCTGGAAGCGCAGCTGCCCAGCAGTTGCGTGGACAGCTGATTCTCTGGTTCCCTTTGGGTCCGTGTTGACGGCCTTGGGCAGACCGGATTAAGGAGCGATGCCCTGAGCACAGGTGCATCTAGAATGAGGAAGGAAGGAACCATCAGCAGAACCTGATTCCCCCACCAAAGCCCCGGGAGCTAGTTTTGAGGGGATGTCTCTGAGCCCAGGGTAGGCAGAGAAGCCAGGTGCAAGAAGCAGTGTCCTAAGGGAGAACCAGGTCAAGGGTAGAGCAGCACTCAGGAATCAAGTCACTGGATTGGTCTGAGAAGACAGAAAAGAGTCGTGAGTGTTTGTTTTTAAAATAATACAGTGATATGCCGTGTGTCGTGAGCCACAAGTAAACGACCAACTGCCTGATCCCTGGTGCTGACTCTAAGTCACAGAAGGTCAGAGAGGATGCAGCCCCTCCATCTGGAGCCGCCTGGACAAGGTGGTACTTCAGATGGGCCTGGCACCATGGGCAGGAGGTCTGCTTAGCAAGACTGTTGTGTCCCAGGCAGGGGAGGTCGCACGGAGGTTCAGGAACGTTCAGAATCAGATGCTGACCTGGTGGCCGGGGGCCAGAGGAACCAACGGGTAGGCCCTCCGTACCCCCCCATGCCCCTCAGAGCAGGGAGTTCCGTGTGTCTGTCTGCACCCACTTTCCTAGCCTGAGAGCTCTTTCTTTAAACTTGTGAGTCTAAGAAAGAAAAATTAGCATCCTCTCCACATACTGCCCTTTCAAGAATGGGACTGTCAAGACTGCTCTGAGCTCACAGCCCCGAGGACGCAGAGCTTGGAAGTGGAGCGAGCTTGGACATGAGAGCCAGGACACCCGGAGGTCTTCTGGTCCTCTACCCAGCTCGTGGCGTGACTGCTGAGAACTCACACCCCCTCCCGGAGTCGCGGAGTAAAAGGAAGGGGCCTGAAACAATGCCCCCCGCCACTTTGGCTGCTCTTGAGAATCACCCAAAGAGCCTTCTGAGGTTGGTGACACCTAGACCCCTCCGTAAGAGGTCCTATTTTAAGGGCCCAGGGTGGGACCTGGATGTTACCGTTCCTATAGATCAGCGGTTCTCAACCTGTGGGTCGCGACCCCGGGTGGGGGTCGAACGACCAAAACACAGGGGTCGCCTAAAGCCATCGGAAAATAAATATTTATTATACAATACATTTTTAAATAAAATATGTATTTCCGATGGCTTTAGGCGACCCCTGTGTTTTGGTCATTCGATCCCCGCCAGTATCGCGACCCACAGGTTGAGAACCGCTGCCATAGATTGACCTGGGATTCTGACATGCTCTGGGGTTGAGAACCGCTGCCATAGATTGACCTGGGATTCTGACATGCTCTGGGGCTGGGAACCGCTGGACCATATGATCACCCCTGAGCAGTGCGGTTTCATGGATGACACCCCAGGGCCACACAACACAAGTCACCTGGGGACCGCCAGACACCCACTCTCCCTCCTGACAGAAGGTCCCCAGGTCAGGGTGGGGCCCAGGGGTCTGCATTTAAGAACCTGCCAGACTTTGGTGAACACCAGGTGTCCTTATCCAGCACTGGGCTAGAAAACTTGAGTGTCTGTTCTGTCCCTTACTGGGGGTCCCTGTGAGAGACACTGAACTCCTCCACTCTCATATCAAAGTACAGCAATTCCTCACAAGGTTGTGCCGATCGAGTGGGATGTTGGTACAAATGGCACTATTCGGGTATTTTTTTTCCTGCGGCCTGAGCGTTCTGGGCACGTGTTTCTGCCCCCGTGTACCCTGCTCCGTGTGTCTCCGGGTGCAGCACCCAGCGCTGTGCGGTCACAGACGCTTGATCAAAGGGTGCGGATGGAGACAATGGAGGCCCGGGCCGCTCCGGGCTGTTCCTCAGCGATGCACTAAAAGAACGAAACCACGCAGTTTCTAAATCTGTCGTTTGGGCTGGTTGAGCATGAAAGGCTCTGATGAGCTGGGACTGATTCATCCATTCTCGGCGTTCTGGGGAGGCACACGGAAGGGGCCCCTGAGCGGGCTGTGGACTTCCGGCATGAATAACGTGGGCCGCCTCCCCCTCCGCCGCCCACAGGGCTGCCCCTCTGCAGGTGGCCTGGACACAAAGCCACCAGCCTCGAATGGCCGAGGCAGAGGGACAAGCCCACAGCCAAGCCCCTGCTCCCTCCAGACTCAGCTATGCAGGTCGCCATGGTGACTTCTGTCTCCTTTACCGCCCCCCCCCCCCAGTATATCAGGCTCTATCGGAGCCAATGGGCAGCAGGTGCAGATAAGGGTGTCTGTGCAGGGGCAGCTGCTATGCAGCCTGCCACCAAGCGCAGCATCTATCCTCTGTCCTCGCCTGTGCCCCTGCCCTCAGAGGACAGGCAGGCTGGGGGAGGAGGAGGCCCTTTCTATATTTAGCCCCTGCATCGGTGCATCCCAGTGGGCAGCCTGGAGAGAGAGACCGACTTCCAGCCCAGCCTGGGAGGTGTGACGTCTCTCAGGGAGGCACACTCTACGTGAGGCTGTTTTGCCCATTAAGAGGGTTTTTAAAAAATAGGTAAACAGGAAAGCAAGAGGAAAGAGAACAAAATGAAGCTGACTTATGGCAGCGAGACAAACTGCCCCCTAAACAGCCCCTCCACCCACTGTGCCCAGCCCGATCCCGAGACCAGGACAGTGGCCGGGGTGCCGGCCAGGGCAGGTGTGGGGACAGGAGCTTCAGAGAAGGGTCTCTGCATTGTGAACCTGTCAGTTTGGCTCTTGAGATGCTCCCCAGAGCAGAGAGAGAGAGAGAGAGCCCGGGAGCCTGTTTGTCCCAGGACCCTGGAAATGACCCTTCGGGAGGGCTCTACGTTTGGGCACGGGCACAGGCGTGACTTGGCTCACTGAAAATCCAGGTTAATGGTTTGACAGCCTGGAGACTTGCTCTGAGCCGTCCCATTACTCCCCCAATTTTTCCAAAGGCCTGAGGAAGGGAGGCAGCATGCCAGGCGAGCCTACAGACAGTCAAGTGGCCTGACTGCGCCCCGTAGTTGCAGGTCCCTTGCCTTGCTGCTCCTGCCCCTGCCCCAGCCCCTGTGGTGGCCCGCCCGGTGGCCTGCATGAGCTCCCTCAACCCCAGGCGCTGCAGAGAGAGGAGTTTCCGAGAGATGGAGGATCTGGTCCCCCAAGGTTCCTGAGCTCCCGGGAACACGGGCTAGACTTTGGGTGGTGAGCGCTCTACAGTGTGTACAGATATGGAATCCTAATGTTGAACACTTGAAACTTGTAGAATGTTACAAACCCACTGGTACCTCAATTTAAAAAAAATAAAATAAAGGCTTAGATAGTACTACGAAATGTTATGAAATAAATGTTCCAGAAAAGGGAGACTGAAGGACAGACACAGAGATGCTTGTGCAGATGGGCGTGTGAACTGGTGCAAGGGGCCATGGGAGGAGCGGTCAGTGGGTCTGGGGACGGTGACTAAAGGCAGGGACCCACCTGGCTCAGGCCTCGCAGCCCTCCCAGCCCTCCCGGCCAGTCCGCGTGGGGCTGTCTCGCTGGCCTGGCGGTCTTCAGGGATGTCGGCCATACCAGGTGGGGAGTTTGGTGCCAAGTTCATTATTGTTGTTGAAATTTTGCTCAATTATGGCAGTAGATACAAATGACCCTGCTGCTTGACGAGCAAGTGAAGAGACAGATTGGCAGTCCCTGGCTGCTTTCCCGGAGCCCCTCCTCTGGGTCTGCGGGGGGCGGCGGTCAGAGGCCTGACCCGCAGCTGCCCGGGATGCACTGAGTTGGTGCCGTCCTGGGCGGCTTGGCTGCATGTAAGCTGGGACATCGGAACATTTCTCCTCCCCCTCCAACTCCCCCTCACTGCTCAATTGTGCCCCCAACTGACGCAGGGCCACTGGCGAGGTCCTGGGAACAGGGACCCAGCAGTGGTCACTCACCTGCTGTGTCTGACAGGTGCCCGCCTATGCCTTAGGCTCCCAAGTGAGACCTGGAGGGGGCGGTGCTCTGGGAGATGGAATCTGCAAGCATCTCAGTGCCTTAGAAACTTCAGCACTAGCCAGGCATCCAGACACACGGGACCTTCTCAGTCACTGCCTAGTGGAGGAGTTAGGGTCCTCAGCCTCTGTGCGGCTCTGCCTTCATCCCCTTCCAGCCCTGATACTCCAGGATTGTCACAGGGCACAGGGTCCCCACGAACCAGCAGGGTAAGAGCCACTGTGGGAGGTCTTACCTGTGCTCTCAGCGTCCACTGCCCTGACTGAAGGGGCAGCCTGGTTCTCCAGCCAGGGTGAGGTCAGGGCGGGGCCCCAGGGTAGAGGTTTTGCCTGGGTCTGTAAGTACCCCTTCCTAACCACCACCACCACCACCACCCCACTCCCAGGGAGAATTGAGAATGGGCCTCTGCTCCGCCTTCCTGTGCTCTGTTTTAGCATTTAGAGTCCTGACCCATTTTTAGATCTCCTTCTCTGGTCTGGGAGCCGCTCCTCTAGTTTATGCGATGGATGTCGGTGTCCCCAGTGCCTAGCTAGGGGCGTGCGCCGCACAGCAAGTGAGCTCTGAGTTGTGACTGTCTGTTGAAGAAATGAGTGACGGGCTTGCACTGGCCTCGAGAATGCAGCCCTGCGCCCTCGGCTCAAGCGGGAAGGCTCTTACGCTGATGAGCGTTGCTCTTGCCTCTATAGCCGTACAACGGGAAAGGAGCTCCTTTGGGGGGTAGCTTGACTTAGTTCCTCTGTATCTTGCACAGAACCCCACCCACTCTGGGCACAAAGATGAGCTCAGTCTAACTTTGTTAAAAACCAATGAGATGGAATACAACAGATCACCTTTTGGACCCAGAGGCAACTGCTTGGATTCTTTAGCACAAGCCACTCTTTAGCCCTAATTACCTGATTTCATATGAGCTCTGGGAACCAGTGTGACTCAGTGGTAAGAGTGTTTGCTCCTGAATAACCACTAACAATAATAACTACCTCACATGGAATGCTTACCGTGTGACATGGCTGTCACAAATGCTTTCT
The DNA here is from genome assembly GCF_036850765.1 of Saccopteryx bilineata. NCBI lineage: Eukaryota > Metazoa > Chordata > Mammalia > Chiroptera > Emballonuridae > Saccopteryx > Saccopteryx bilineata. The sequence goes on from NC_089500.1 coordinate 69,267,026, forward strand.
TTCTCCCGTCTCGTTTCAGCAGTCCCAGCCCTTCTGTATTCATTTATTCCTCCATTCAGCCAGTATTCGGGGGGCAGCCACTGTGCGTCAGGCACGGGGCGTGCAGTGGTGTACCAGATACATACCGCTTGGGATTCTCAGGAACTTGTCTGTGATCACAGAGCTCCTCGGTGGCAAAACCACCGCTAAGTCATCTTTCTTCTCCGCTGCATCAGGGAGATGGGGTCCCCTCTGCAAACTGAGGCTTGTAGCTGGTTTGCAGTGGGGGGGGCATTGCTGTTCGGCTTCCCCTAGAAGCTGACAGTGCCTTATGCAAGTGGATGCTTGGCAGGTAAACATACCTTTCAGCCAACCCTGTAATGTGGGGGGTTTAAGAGGGAAGGCGTGAAGGTGGGGGGGAGTGCTCCTGCACCCTCCCCTCAGACAGCATCAACCAGGGGTTCACGGGAAATAAAGAGGTTCTCTGTCCTGCCAGGAGTGGCCAGGAAAGGGGGACAGTGGGTGGGCAAGAAGAGAAGGCTTGGGTGGCAGTCTCCAGGGAGAGACTCGGAGGATGCACGGTGCGGGAGCAATCACATTGCCAGTGACCCTGCTTGTCCCCTGCTCTGGGCTGTGGGCCACATGGAACTGAGTCACTGGGGACATTGCATGGATGTGGTGGTTCTCCAGGACTCCCTGCTCTGCGAGCATCCTGGCCCTTCCGCATCACCTGGGCACGCCCGCCCCTCACACCCATCTGCATTCACCTGGGCAGGCCCGCCCCTCACACCCATCTGCACGGACACCCCCGTGGTCAGGTGGCTTGCATGAGGGTATCTAGCTCTTCCAATTCCCTCTGTCCTCTTCTGTCACCACCACCCCTACACAAACACACACCCCCACGCACATGTGCACGCTCACAGACACTCTAAGGGGAAGTTGCAAACCCCCTTCCAGGCCGACTCCACCTCCCCAGGTCCACACAGCCCAGGGCGTTTGGTCTCCCACAGGGTGGACCAGTGCCCGGTTGGCCCAGGAAGCAGGCAGACACGGGCACTGGGGTCAGGGTGCAGTTGGTGTGGGACTTGGTAGGCCTTTATGCAGTCACATCTCTCCCGTCACCTGGAGCGTGGTCAGCAGAGGGCCAGGACGCCCTGGCCTCCCCACCCCAGCCCCGGTGTCTGGCCAGGAAGCAGACCGTGAAGCCCCTTTCAGATGATCATGCATCAGGCAAACGAGAGAAAGGTGCAGAGAGGAAGGAGTCAGGCCCTAACTTTAGCCCAGGCGTCCCGTGGGGCCTTTCCGTTCTGGCTCTGTTTAGTCCTCACGAGACCCCCAGGGCATCAGCACGAGTGTCCCCCTCCTACAGATGAGGCGGCAGGGTTCAGCGGGGTGGCTGTGGGAACTGTGATGAGCTAGGGGCAGAGCCAGAGCAGGGAAGAGACTGACCAAAGGTGGGATGGTGGCCTCTGTGGGACAAAGTGGCGGCCAGAAGCCTTTGGCACCAGAATGGGGCCTTGAGTCCCTAACGCTGGGGGGTTGGAGGGAGGGACAGGGAGCACTCCTGCCACAGCTGGTAGGAGGGAGAGACAGGATGGTGACGCCCTTTCCGGCACTGGTGGCACTGCCAGGAGAGTTGATCACAGGGACGGGAATGGTTGCAACCATGCCGAGCGCCTGGCAAATCCTGGTCCTTAGATGATAGAGGAGCCAACGGGTTGCCACGTTGTAAGCCGGTGGCCCTGCAGCCCCGAGGGCTGGGCGCAGCTGTGGTCATTGATGGGGGGGGGGTCTGGGAGGCTTTCAGTGTGTCCTCCACCCCCACTTGGGCCCCTGCCCTCCTGCTGTCTGTGCGGGGCTTGGAGCTGCGTCCTGTGTGGTCTGTGCTCTTCCTGTCGGCCCTCTGTACCCCTCCCCGGGGACCTGAGCTCACGGAGGGCAAGGCTGTGCTCTGTTCCCAGTGAAAGCCCCACACTCAGTAAGTCACTGAGGAAAACCCCACACCGCTGCTCACAGAGCCGCTCTGCTCGCGTTTCTACCTGAGAGCCGCCTCGAGCCGGGGCCCGGAGACCCGGTGACAGACGGGCAGCCCGGCCCTCGGGAGGCTCCCAGGCTCCTGGCGCAGGTGACCACAGGCCTCCAGCCGCATTCTGTGCAGTCAGCGCCGGACCATGGCCATAATCGTCGCTACACTCTCCTGGAACATTCCCGTGCTGGGAGCCGGGGCGCTGGCACTGAGCGGAGCCAGAGCAGGGCGGGCGGGCACAGGCAGGGCTTCTGGGGCAGGTGGCTCCTTCTTGTTTCCACCTGGGAGGTGTAATGAAGGTCAAGACTAAGGTCGAGAGTTAGAACGCCTAGAGCCCCTCCCTCCGCCAGCGCTCCCTGCGGGTTAAGTTCTCCGTCCTGGCTCCCCACTGAGGGCGCCGTTGTGGACCTCACTGTTTAACAGGTGAGGAAACCCAGCCAGAGAGGAGAAGGGAGCCCCTGAGGCCCGGGCTAGCCCGTGGGTCTGGGGTCCCCTGAGGCCCGGGCTAACCCGTGGGTCTGGGGTCCCCTGTGGCCCGGGCTAGCCCGTGGGTCTGGGGTCCCCTGTGGCCCGGGCTAGCCCGTGGGTCTGGGGTGCAAGCCCGGCCGGCCGGATTCCAGGCTCATCTCCAAAGGGCTGATGAGGCCGGTGGGGTGGAGGCTGTTTCCTGGTGCGACGGCTGTGCTGGGAGGTGGGAGATGTCTGAGGTCCCAGAGTGTTTGGTGTCTAGGGCGTCTTTAGAAATCAAAACTATTTTCTTCGCTGTAAATGACCTATATACATCCCTCCTTCAGATTCCTTATGGAATACTAGGTACATTTCTCTGTCCCGAGACCTGGTTCTGGAGACCGGGACCCGATACCTTTTGACTCCTGCCCCTCCCCTCCGTGTATGCCCCCAGACCCACAGGCCTGCCCCTGCTCCCAGCCTCCCTCGCCCACTTCCAGGTGGCCTCGCCTCGTCTGCACCCCAGACACTTCCACGTGGCCCACCGGCCTTGGCCCCCTCCCGGTGCACAGCTGCCCCTGGCCCCCTACCTACTCCCCCCACAGACCCCCACATCCCCATGGGCACATACACAGCCCCTACGCCCACCCACCTGTAGACACAGACAGGCCCCTGGGCCCGACCACCCCCACACAAGCACACGGACACACACCCAGGGACTCACCTCTACAGAGGCAGCGAGGGCAAGCCCCACCCTGGGGCACAGTCTGAAGGGACGGTCAGGCGCCCTGCCCAGGACTCAGGACCAGCAGTCTTCTGTGGTCCCTAGGAGACAAAGCAGACAGCACACCACAGCGGCGGTGGGGACCAGCCCCCGGGCCGGCAGGGTGCAGCCAGCCAGGCCCTGGGGCCAGGGGCTCAGGGGCAGTGGAGCTGCTCCACTGTCACAGTGGAGAAGGGGCAGGCTTGTGGGTCTGTGGCCATTCCAAGAAATCCCACCAACACCACGTGCTGGCAAGGACTTAGGAAAGTCTCCCGAAGTCACTGGGCAGGCCAAACACGGAAGGCGGCCCTGCTCGGGGGGCGTGCCTCCACAACGCCAGTCGGCATGGAGCGCCCTCCCAGGCCTGCCGGCGTGCTCGGGGAGGTACGGTGGACAGATGGACCCGCCCCTGCTCCCGGAGGCGCAGTCTGGCCGCGGCAGCCGTGTGGGGCTGATGGTACTAGTATAGTTACTAAGCGCTTCCTGTCCTGTGCACTGGAATCCTCGTAGCCCTCACACGTGTGTGCCTGTTTAGTCCCTGTGACGGCTCATGAGGAAGGTACTGACAGTATGCCCACTTTTCAGATGGTGAAACTGAGGCCCAGAGAGGTTAAGTAATGGGCCCGAGGTTTCACAGCTACTAAGTGAAGGGGCTGGTGTTTGAACCCAGGCAGTCTGAAAGCCCGTGCCATTGACCAATATCTGATGACGGTGACCCTGACGGAGAAGGCGCCACGTTCCATGTGGGTGTGACGCTTCAGGGTGTGCAGAGCGTTTTAAATGGACCTGCTTTAGCCCCTTGGAACCCATCAGCCGGCATCTGAGGTAGAGCTCATTATCCCCATTGTACAAATGAGGGAAATGGAGACCAAACATTTAAATACTGCTTTACTTACTAGACAGCTGGTAGGTAACAGAGGTGGGACTCTGTCCGTTCAGGGCCTCAGTTTCCCCCTCCGTAAAACAAGGAAGAACCATGCCTGCTCTCCCTCCTGACTCCCAGAAAATATGGAGCGCGGCATGCAATAAATGGTGTTAGAAATAAAATGGCGAAAACGAGTCACGATCTGGGGGAAGAGGCAGGAAGAGGTCCCCTCCTGGTGTCTCCGCCCTGTGTGCTCGCCACATCCAACTCAGGAGGGGAGGCGAGCTCTGACCGCCATGCCTGCAGAAAGGCGCCGGCCCCCGGGATCCGGCAGGCGTGGGTTCCAGTTCTGCTGGGCCACCTAGCAACTGCGGTCTGGGGGAAGTTGCTTCACCTCCCTGAGCCTCTGCTGCACACCCCCCCCCCCCCGTGTCATGGGTGGCACCCCACTGTGGCGCGGAGAAATGAAGGAAGGTGTGAGGAGTGTCTGCCCGCAGCCAGCGCCCGCATACTGGTGGTAGTCACTTAAAATCCTCACTGTTGCCCTAGCCGGTTGGCTAAGTGGTAGAGCGTCGGCCTGGCGTGCAGAAGTCCCAGGTTCGATTCCCGGCCAGGGCACACAGGAGAAGCGCCCATCTGCTTCTCCACCCCTCCCCCTCTCCTTCCTCTCTGTCTCTCTCTTTCCCTTCCGCAGCGAGGCTCCATTGGAGCAAGGATGGCCCGGGCGCTGGGGATGGCTCCTTGGCCTCTGCCCCAGGCGCTAGAGTGGCTCTGGTCGCAACAGAGCGATGCCCCGGAGGGGCAGAGCATCGCCCCCTGGTGGGCAGGGCGTCGCCCCCTGGTGGGCGTGCCGGGTGGATCCCGGTCGGGTGCATGCGGGAGTCTGACTGTCTATCCCCGTTTCCAGCTTCGGAAAAATACAAAAAAAAAAAAAAAAAAAAAAATCCTCACTGTTTTCATCTTGAGTCCGGGAGGCATTTGTACCGGAGGGGCCGGCAGAGCTGCGTCCTGAGCCTCTTCCTCCTGGCATTTAACTAAAGCCCCCTTTGAAGAAATCCTTTTCCACACTCACTGTGCTCCCAGCTGGGTCACTAGTCACATCCTCACCCCGAGAAGTTCACGGGAGGGGTGGACACGCCAGGGGCCCCCGCACAGCCACCACGCAGGCGGCTGGCAGCTGCCGTCAGCTTCCTGCCCACCCCCTGGGCCCCCAGCCGCCCCCACGGGGCCAGCATCCTGCCCGTGTGGACGGGGTGACTCGGCAGCCCCCTGACTCGTCACACTGCCCGTGTGGACGGGGTGACTCGGCAGCCCCCTGACTCATCACACTGCTGAATAATTCTGCCAGGAGGCCGACTCGGGGAACATGCCAACTTAATATCAGGGCCTGATCGCTGGAACGCAGCTCCCCGGGGAAGGGAAAATGAAAAATGTGACTAAACTGTCCTCCCACACAGGTTGTCATTAAAACGGTGCTTGGCATGTCACAGATATTTTTGCTCTGTCTCCAAATAATGTGTTCCTCCAACTTTAAAAAAAAAAAAGTTTTATTTAAATTTTATTACCCCTTCCTCCACCCCCACCCCCACTGGGTGTGCACTTTGCTCTGTGAGGCCAAGGGAAGGTAAATGGTGTGCCCTTTGCCCAGGACCAGCCCTGACCCACAGAGCAAAGGCAGCTAAGTCCCCAGGCAGTCTGATCTACAGCTGGGTCCTACAGCTGAGACAGAACTTCCTCCCCCTTCTCCCTCCCCCGACCTCCTCCCCCTTCCCCCTCCCCCGACCTCTTCCCCCTTTCCCCTCTCCCCTCCCCCTTCCCCTCACCTCTTCCTCCCCTTTTTCTCCCTCCTCCTCTCCCTCCTTCTCTCTCTCCTCCCCCTAACCTCTGATCTCTTCTTCCGTCCCAGAAGTGCCACTTCTCCAGGAAGCTTCTCCCCATCCCGTGTGCCTGAGGCTGTGGGACCTTGAATTTCCCCCTCTTATAAGACTTCCCACACAGCTTTGGGATGACTTTTTATGTCTTATCCTCCCCAACACACAGGCACACACGCACACGCAGACACAAATACACGAAAACTGACTAAAACGAGAGCAGGGATGGCGTCTGATTCATCTTGTGCCCTGGACATAATGCAGTTCCTGGAACAGAGTAGAGGCTCAGAGCGCGGAGCGTGAACAGAGCACGGAGCTGGTCTGCCCTGGTGTGTGAGGGCTGTCTTAAGTGCACGAGCCCATCTGCTTGTTTATTCAGCAAATACTCACGGAGTGCTTGCTGTGAGCCAGGCCCTGTTCTAGGCTCTGCACGGACCGCTGTCGCCATGCAGACGGGGCTCCCCGCACTCGGAGCTCACACACTAGTTGGGGGGGGGGCTGGCGAGACAAGGCGAGTCAGTAATGAGATAGGTGGCGCTCAGGTGATGGGGGACAGTGCAGTAGGGAAGGGGGGTGTTGGGGTCAGTATTTCACAGGTTGGTCAGGACCGACCCCCCGAGAAGGTATTGATGGAGATGCCCAGAGGGAGGGGGGAGCCCCCTCTGTCTTCTGAAACATTGAATTCTCCTCTCTAATGGACCATTCTCATCAGTGGTGTTCAGACATCCTGTTATTTTCTCCTCCTTAAAAGGCCTCCTTCCCCCCACTTCTGCTAACACACCCTCTCCATATCTTTGCTCCTCCGCAGTTCGCAGCAGAAGGCCTTGAAGGAGAGTTCTGGTTCTGGTTCTGGTTCTGGCTCATGCCCTCCCATTCTCTTTCTTCTTACCTTTTAAACTTGATGCACATTTACTCTGTCACCCGTGTCTCCGCTCTTGACAAAACCAGTCCTCATTCCAGCCCGATGAAGGAGGTGGCCTCAGGTTAGGGAACGGAGGCAAAGAGAAGACTGCCTCAAGTCACACAGCTGGGAAAAGGCAGAGCGGGGATTCGAACCCTGGCAGACTGGTGCCCAGACCTGGGTTCTTAGCCACTCTGCTTTGCGGCCTCTTGGTGCTGCACTTCCTAAACACGCCCCATTCTGGGATTCACCCCCCCCCCAGTCTCTCCTTAAACTCTTGTTGAGACCCCCGTCCGTGGCCTCCATGTTGCTAGATGGTCATTTCTCTCCCCTCGTTTCCTGACTGGTCAGCGGCAGGGCCTGCTCCTGGGCACACTTTCTTCCCCAAGCTTCCAGGACACCGTGCTCACCTGGCCCTTCGACCTCACTCTCAGGCCCCCTGTCAGCCTCCTTGACGGCTTCTCTACTTCGCAGCCTGTGGACACGGAAGAGCCCAGAACTGGGTCCGTCCCCCTTTTCTGGGGCCACACCCGCTCCCTGGTCATCTCCTCTGTCTCCTGGCTTTTTTACTCCTGTCCTCATCATTCCAGCGCGGACTTTTTCCCTCGCTCCCGACTTACACATCCACCCGAGCTCTTCGCTTCTGCACGTGGGTGTCTGTTAGACACCTCACGTTCCAGGTGTCCCAGCTGAACGGACGCCCCTGCTCCAGCCGGCCCGCACCTGCTGCACCCCTATCGCCAGTGGAAAGTCCAGCCTGTCAGGCACTCAAGCCAGAAGCCGTAGCATCATCCCTGACTGCTCTGTGGATCTCACAGCCTCCGTCCGCCTGCCAGGAAACCTGGCTGACTCTTCAGGTCACACACGGGACCCGACCACCCTCACCATTTACGTCCTGCCCTCAGATATGAACTGCCGTCATCTCTGGGTTCCGGTGACGTCCTCCTGACTGGTTCCCCACTTGCCTCCTGACCCCTTAGCTACTCATCACAGTAATCAACGTGACCCTTCTCAAACGTAAGTGGGAGCACATCTTCTTCTGACCAGAACCCCCTGGGGGGCTCCCCATTTCATCAGGAAGCGAAGACAGTCCTTACCGTGTCCTCCACAGCCTTCCACGACCCGGGCCCCAGAGCCTCAGCGTTCCAGGGAGGCTCCCGCCCTGGGAGCTGCTCTCAGCTGTCCCCGTTGCCTGAGATGCTCACGGCCAGTGTCACCTGCTGGATGGAGCCCACCCTGCCCTCCCAGGCCTCCGCTCTCCCTTCCTCTGCGCAGTTTCTCCCACCACGCTTTCACCTCCCGACATGTGGTTACTTACTAATGTATCCTCTCCTCCCTAGGCTGTGAGCTCCACGGAGCAGAAGTCTCCCTTCTGTGCGGTGAGAGTCCTAGCGCCTGGGGCAGGACCTGGTGGAGCCTGCTCCACAGATGCCCAGTGAGCACTCAGCAGGGCCTGGGCCCTATCGTGTCCTCCCTCCCTGCTCAGGCAGGGTCAGGGTCCGTGGGTCCATCCTGAGGCAGACCCACGGGCCAGGTGGCAGCGTCTGTCCTGCTCATTTCTGGGCAAACCTATGTTCACGTGTAGAGTGACATTTCTGCCCGGCCCGGGGAAAACAGCAGGGCACTGGACACAGCCTTCGTGTGCCTCCCGCTCCCCGCAACAGCCGGAGAAAAGCCCCGTGTCTGCACAGCGGCCGCCTGGGAGTGAGCGGAAGAAGGGTGGTGGTGGGACTTGAGATGGTTTGAGACAGCTGGGGGGCTTCCATCCTCACGGGCAGTGCCCCCTCACCAGACCCAGGGTACGGGGTTTACCTGCACGGCCACCTTGACCGGAAGTTCCATTCTGCCAGCTTTCAACCTGGCCTCCTCGCTGGCTCCCTTTTGTCCAGACAGGAGAGGGGTAGCCCACAGACCCCATGATGCAGGACTCAGGGGACACCTGGGGACCCTCTGCTTTGAGGGGTTGCTTCATTCAGAAATATTGTTAGGTCCTTGAGGTCTGGCTGGGCCCCCAGATGAAACGGGGAATAGTGATGTGTGTTTTCTGTCTTCTCTTTCCTTCCCCCCTTCTTCCCTCTCTCGTGTGACAGCCACTCAGTTGTTCTCTATTTTTGTCATTCTCCCCTCCTGCCTGATGACATTCTTCCCATCCCTCCTCAGCCCCCACTGCCGGAAGGACTTTGTTGACAAGGTTGTTGACTACTTAAACGAGACCAGCCCCGGGAAGGGGAAGGCACAATGGTGCCCGGTCTGGAAGTGCCGGCACCGCCCCCTGGGGCGGCATTTCTCATTGGCTCTCACACCCTTTTGACTCCTAACTGACAGCACCCCTACCAAAGCCTTCCAGTCGACCCCCAGACAAACGCGAGTAGGACCCTGCTTGCCTCTCACGCCCGCCCCTGGCGTCCTCTCACACACAGAACTTATCTTCAGAAAAGACTGCAGCACAGGGGGCATGACACAGGCCTCTCCCATGGCCGGCAGGGACTTGCTCGCAGCACTGTGGCCAGTGGGTCTTGCCGTCTCTGCCCAGTGCTGGCTGTGGTGAGCAGCTTACTACCTTTAGGCAGTAGGCTGAGTGGTCAAGAACAAACCTGCTGGGGGTCACACAGAGCCACCCTTCCTGGTTGAGTCCCCTCAGGCGCCTTCCCTCAGGCCCCTTTGTTAAAATGAAAAACAGACCTTTGTCAGGTGTGAAAAGTCCAAGAGATAATGCAAGGTGAAGAGCTTATCTGGGTGCGGGGGCCTCTGTAATTACTCAGGAGGGCACCTGTCTCGCTATCTCGCCAGGCAGCCCCTGCAGGGTTTCAGGCCGGGACTGGCCTCCCAGCACCTGGGAGCTGGCCGGGCTCCGCAACAGTGACCTAGTCCTTCTTGCAGAGGACAGCCCTCCAGATGTGTGAAGAAGACCACTTTCATGTCCCGTCTAAGTCCTCTCCGGTTTAAGTCTCCCTAGTTTAATGACCTGGTCTCCACATTCTTCTTGGTTTCCGGGCCCTTTGCCATCTGGGTCACTATCTTTTGTACACACTTGTCTCCTTCCAAAAGAAACGCAGCACAGGGAAGTGAAGGTATGTCTGTGAATCTGATCTCACTCACCCGGAGGACAGATGGGGCTGTCCTTGATCTGGAAGCAGTCAGCACCTTGCTTAGTGCGTGCTGGGCTGTGTTTGTTGACTGGTTGACTTGGCAACCTGCAACCGACTAAAAACTCCCAGATGTCTCTCCAGCCCGACCTCACCGTCCTCGCCCAGTTAACGTTTTCTGAACTCACGCAGGACGGATGCTGTGTCCGTGCAGTTGCGTTGTCTTTATTTGGACCCCTACTCTAGGTTGAAGATCTGTGGTTAATTTCGTTTCTGGAGTGGAGCATATATTTCCATATTTGGACATCGAGAAGTGTCCTAGGGTAAACTGTGAGAAGTTCCCACGCTGCCCCGCTGCCCGGCCCCCTCCCTCCCCGCCTGGGTCGTGGCTGCCTTCTTCATTTCTCCTCTGTCCTTCCGGGGTTTCCTCACGCAGGTGCAAGTCGGTGCTAATATTGGTTCTTAGACTCCTCCTGTCCCCCCCACATGCAGCTCTGAAGCTGCTCTTCTCCCCTAACGGTGTCTGGGCCCCTTCTGCGTCTTCCGTCTTTCATCTGACGTTTCATGTCTGCCAGATGGGGGGGGGGGCATTTGTACATAAACTAAGCCTGTCATCAGTGTCTTTATCCAAGTTGTTGATAGAAATGTGAGGAGCCCATAGGCCGGTCACCAGGGCCATGCCCCAGGCTGATGGCCGCCCATCATTTAAGCCCATCTTTCCCCTTCTTCTCAAGGACACCTTGCTAAAAGCCAGAGGCACAGAAGCTATCTGATTTATCGGTCTAGAACGGTGGTTCTCACCCAGGGAGATCGTTGCTCTGGGGAGCTTTGTGGCGGATGTGTAGAGACCGTCTTGATGGTCACAACTGAGCGTGTGTGTTGTTGGGGCTCGCACTGGCATCTAGTGGGCGGGAGGCAGGGGGCAGCGAAGCATCCCACAGGGCACAGGGCAGCCCCCTTGCCCCCACCCCTAACACACAACAAAGAATTATCAGGTCTAAATGTCAGTGGTGACAAGGTAGAGAAACCCTGATCTAGAACCTTACCAAAATTGAAAAGAAAAAAAACAAGTTAAAGATTAATTTGGTGTGACCTGGTCTTCATACATCCTCGTTGGTTCTTAATCGTCACCACTTTTCAAAGGTTATGTGAACACACAATTCTTTTTTGGCAAGAGAATCCCCTGACTGAATGGGAATTCGTCTAGCCTCTCCAGAATCATGTGGAGTGCCCTGACTTCAAGGACTGTCTGTCCCTCTCCTGGGGGTTCAGGTCCTCCGGGGGTCCTGCTCCATGGAGATACAGCAGTGTGAGTTCCCGTCTGCTGGCTTCTCGCCCATCTCCCAGGACTGCCCACATTCCTGGTGACAACTTTAATTCTGGCTTCTCCCCCTCCAGTGACCTCCCACCGCAGCCAGGAGTGACAAAGATGCTATAGAAAGGTAGGAAGTCATACGGAAATGTCAGCCACCAGGGGACAGCCATAGGAAAGGACCTGCTTTTCCCTATTTATTTATTTATTTATTTTTTGTATTTTTCTGAAGCTGGAAACGGGGAGAGACAGTCAGACAGACTCCCGCATGCGCCCTACCAGGATCCACCTGGCACGCCCACCAGGGGCCATGCTCTGCCCACCAGGGGGCGATGCTCTGCCCCTCCGGGGCGTCGCTCTGCCGGGACCAGAGCCACTCTAGCGCCTGGGGCAGAGGCCAAGGAGCCATCCCCAGCACCCGGGCCATCTTTGCTCCAGTGGAGCCTTGGCTGCAGGAGGAGAAGAGAGAGACAGAGAGGAAGGAGGGGGGGGGTGGAGAAGCAAATGGGCGCTTCTCCTGTGTGCCCTGGCTGGGAATCGAACCCGGGTCCCCCGCACGCCAGGCCGACACTCTACCGCTGAGCCAACCAGCCAGGGCAAATCAACTCCCATATGTGCCTTGACCAGGCAAGCCCAGGGTTTCGAACCGGCAACCTCAGCATTTCCAGGTCAACGCTTTATCCACTGCACTACCACAGGTCAGGCTTCCCTCTTTAAATATGCACATTTCCCGCTTAGGGAGGTGTGACTGTGCCCAAATGGGCATCTCAAAAACCCTGATGAATGGGAAATAAAAGCGCTCCCCCACCTCTGTGGACGACTGAGTCTGAAGGGAATCCAGTGGAAGCTTTACAGGAGCTGTTGATGTCCCCAGAACCCCGGAGGCCCCGAGAGGACCATGGTGCCCAGGACTCCCGGCCAGGACGGTCCACCTCCATATTCACTGAGCTCCTATGGTACCTATAGTGCTGCCGGGACCCTGTCCGCTCAGGGACGAAGCAAGCCTGGACCCAGCTCTCAAAGAGCTTATAAGAAGCAGTCTATAGAGTGGAAACAATACACTTGGGACAGATCTGCATCCAAACGCCGCAAAGAGAGTGAGTCTGCGTTCAGTGGACACAGCGCCGACCGCCTCCAGAGTCAGTGTCTCCACTCTGAAGATGGCGATAGCCTAGCGACCTCGTGGTTGTGAAAACCAAACGAGACCGAGCATCTGAGAGGGCTTGTACACACTGCGAGAAGTCGAAGTCGGCGTTAGAATTATTGCCGAGTCCTCTAATATCCTAGTGCAGACATTAGACACGCAGGATCTGATAAGCCCTGCACAAAGGCACAAAGGACTGTGGACGCACAAAGGAAAAGTCACTGGAGCAGCGGAAAGTGTTTTGAAGATGCTGAACTTGGGAGTCCTTGGAAGACCTGGCTTGGAGTCCCTCTTCCACGGCTCGGTGGCTGCGTAAACAGGGACACTTTGCTTCATTTCCCTGAGCCTCTTTTTTTTCTTTTTTTTTTTTTTTTTAATCTATGAAATGGAGATAGTAGGACCTACGCCGCAGTCAATATTGAATAAATGCGTTGTTGTGTCCTCAGTTTTGAGATTCGAGCAGGAAGACTGAGAAGACCTAGGTGGCATTCGAGCTGAGCCCTGAGGAGCAAGGGGTATGCTCACAGGGGCCCGAGTGGGCCAGGAGGACGTCTCGGGGTGAGGGGAGAGCCGAGCAAAGCAGGAAGTGAGGAGTGTGTGTGCCGCTCTCCGGGAAGTCAGGAGCATGGGCTTTGGGTATCAGACAGACCTTGCTCAGGCTCTCTAACCCCCCTAAGCCTCAGTGTCTTCATCTGTAAAATGTAGCCTGCCAGATGGGCGTGCATATTCAGAGCAGCCCAGTCTGAAAGCTGTGAGCTCAGTGCCTGGTACCTGGCAGGTGTTTGATGGACAGCTGCTGTGAGACCTGTGCCTCTGGACTTGACCTTGGGGCCGGAAGGTCCTGATGGGTCGCTGGTCAAGGGCCTGGTATGCCAAGTCAGAGAGGAGGCCAGTGTTCAGGTAACAGGAGGTCATTGCCAGCTTTTGAGAGCAAAGTGGCACGATCCACCCTGTTGTAGGCTGTGGGCAACCATGTGCAGGGTGGGCAGGCGCGGAGGATGCCCAGAGGCAGGGAGACCAGTTGGCCCAGAAAACTGGGCCATGGTGTAGTTTTTGCCATTTATTGAAGCAAGCCGCGGAGTTCGCACCAGGCCCCAGGCTCCCAGGGGTCCGGGCCGGGGTCCTGGCGGGGAGGGGAGAGCTCCGGCCCCCCACTGCTGGCCTCGGCGCCCGCCTCCCGGTGACAGCTGCGGCTCCCACCTCCAGTCCCTGTTTGGAGCAGTGATTAATACAGGTTTAAAATAATCTTTGTCTTCTCCCTTTGTCCGCCCCCAGCACAGCCGCTGCTCTGCTCTCGTCCCCCCTCCCCTCCCGGCCACAGGAACCAGCCTCAGGGCACTTTGGGCCTGGGCGTTGCCTGGGCTCACCCACTGCGGGCCCCTTCCTTGCCTGTCACCGCCAGCCCCTCACCCTGCATGGGGGCGCGCGTGCGCGCGCGCACACACACACACGCACACACATGTCCCGGATCAGAGCAGACACCACCTCTCTCCCAGGCCCCTTCTTCTCTTCCTCAGGGCTCTGGGCCTAGGGCAGGGGACCCTGTGGACAATCTCTGTCCTCGCTAACACTGACCTCCAGAACGCAGGGGCCCTGCCCGATAACACACACAGACTGGATGCTGAGGCCCCGCCTCACTCCAATGTGGCCTGTCAATAAGTTCTAGAATTATGTGGAACACCCTGTGCCTCAGTTTACCACTTTGTCCCCTGGCTTCTTTTCCTTCCCAAAGAACATTGTTTCATCTCCTCGCCAGTGCTCCTACGTTGGGAATGTGGATAACGCCCTCCAGTTGAACCAGTGAAGGAAAACAAAGCTCAGAGAGGTTAAGTGGCTTCCCCAGAGCTAGAGGTCAGAGCGGGGAAGGCAGTGGGGGGGAGCCAGCTCCCCAAGCAGCTGCTGGTCTGTCCCGAAGGGGCCACCCCTCCCCCCTAAACCTGCAGGGTCTCCGTTCTATTTCTCCCGTAAACCCGTAAACCGGGGCTCCGGTGACCTTCCCCTCTCTCCTCTGCTGGAGTAAGTCTGAGGCATTCGCCCGTGTGCCCCTGGGGCCAGCACAGCGCGTTGGCCTGGCTCGGGCTGTGACGTTTAGAGTCAGAGGAGGACGTGTGGGCGCGCACAAAGCGACACGGCAGATCGTGGATCAAAACGGAAACTATTGAAATGTCAGGTCGTGGGGTATTCTGGTTCACAGGGACACAGAGATATATTGTGTACCTTCACTATTTTACAGCGAGGGAAACTGAGGACCAGAGAGGGGAAGGGAGCGCTCAGAGCCACGCAGAACGCAGAGTGGAGGGTTGACCTTCAGGGGCCCTGCTCTCGGCCCTGTCCCAGAGGCCACGCTGGGCTCCCACTCTGTCACACCACGGCTTCTGCCTCCTGGTGACATCAGAGGTGACATTGCACAAAGAGAATGTGTTTCCCCAGCACTCGGTAGCCAGGGTCAGGGGTTGAGACACAAGGTATCAGTCCAGAGATCGCCCTGAGAAACCAGACAAGGAAAGCCGCGTGCGGGCAGCCGGCGGGGGCTCGAGCCGGCGTGGCCTTGGGCAGCGCCTTCTTGGTGGCCGGGCTGAACTGTGCGTCTGAGAACACAAAGGGCTCTTTCTCTGCTCCGTCTGGTGGGAGAGAGCTGGTGAGCTCACGCGTGTGCTCAGACAGAGCTGACAAATGTGAGTTAATCCCCCCTCACTTGCTTGGGATTAAGAAACAACAACGATGGAGGTGGGAAATACATCATTTGGGGTAGGAAAGGGAGACAGGAGTGTGTTTGATGGCCTGGATGGAGTCAGGCTAAATATTTAATGTTCTTGATAGAGACCTGGAGGGGGCCGTCCCTTTCTCTAAACAGTGGCACACAGGCTCCCTGGCTGGGAGACAGAGGAGCCGGCTTACCTGCCTTCCGGCTGCCTGGGTGGTGGGGGCAGGGAGGGGGCAGGAACAGAGCAGGAGCAAGGGGCCAGGCAGGTAGGGGACAGGAACAGAGCCAGAGCAAGGGGCCAGGCAGGGAGGGGGCAGGAACAGAGCAGGAGCAAGGGGCCAGGCAGGGAGGGGACAGGAACAGAGCAGGGGCAAGGGGCCAGGCAGGGAGGGGACAGGAACAGAGCAGGAGCAAGGGGCCAGGCAGGGAGGGGGCAGGAACAGAGCAGGAGCAAGGGGCCAGGCAGGGAGGGGACAGGAACAGAGCAGGAGCAAGGGGCCAGGCAGGGAGGGGACAGGAACAGAGCAAGAGCAAGGGGCCAGTGCAGCTGGAGGCTGGGGGGGCGGTGGGGGGGCGGGACCCACCGAGTGCTCCCTTTATTAAAAACATAACGGTTCATTCTTTACATTTGGGATAAAAACCTGTTGTAATTACCTAGCAGTGGGGAAGAGATTTCCAAGCCGCTTTATTGTTCTGCTCCCCAACGAAATGTGCAGCCAAACCTCCACCAGGGAATCGCAGGAGGAAGGCAGCGCGGCAGCAGCTATGATATTTAAATGTTTCCGCAGTCGAAGTTCCAATAAGATTTAAATAAGCCATAAGTCGATTTCTCCCCGGCTGATTTGGCCGCCTCCTCCTTTATTACTTCAGACACTGTGCTCCTGCACCGTACTTATCTGGCACTAGCAAAGAAGTCCCAGCAGGAAACTTCAAAACTTTATGTCACCATGTGGAGTGTGCCTCTCTCCTAATCTGTGTGCGGCAGAGCTGGGCACCCTCCATCCTCTGGGGACACCAGCTGGGGTGGCCTCAGGCCATGGGTCGCCCCTCAGGTCCCAGAGGTGTCCGGGGCCAGTCTCCCACACACACACACACACACACACACACACACACACACAGGCTGGCTAAACTCTGCTCCTGTCCCCAGTCGTACCTTCTGCGGCGGTTGCCAGTTTGTAATCCAGTGAGAGTAGCTAAGCTTCTGTAACTCAATGGGTCTGTCCTTTGACAATCAAGACCCTGTCTCAAGCACCCCCGGCTGAGTCTAGCTTGGGCTGGGAGCGGGCAGTGGGCACTGTCTGAAATCTGCCCGCGGATGGCTCAGTCTAGCTTGGGCTGGGAGCGGGCAGTGGGCACTGTCTGAAATCTGCCCGCGGATGGCTCAGTCTAGCTTGGGCTGGGAGCGGGCAGTGGGCACTGTCTGAAATCTGCCCGCGGATGGCTCAGTCTAGCTTGGGCTGGGAGCGGGCAGTGGGCACTGTCTGAAATCTGCCCGCGGATGGCTCACATCTCCCTGTATTATTGACAAGTGTATAATTCTTTGACTACCAGGCAAGTTCCAGACTCAAAGGGGGAGGCAAAGCAGGTACACTATTCTACCAGTGATCAATATAATAACTGAAATGTGTACAGCGCTCCCATAGGCCAGCCATATACTAAGCTACGTACATACATCCACACACACATACCTATGTACTGGTTCATTTCATCCTCACAACAACCTTAACCCTTTGGGCAGTATGAACATCCACGTACGTCCTCGTGCCTCCTGACCATCCCGAGTACAATCACAACAAAAATTTTTATTTTAAAAATGCGTAAGGCAACATTAAAAAAAGGCAAGTGTATGTTCTTCTTGTTTCCATAAATTGGTTATCAAACAAAAATGATGTTAAGTTAATAAAACTGGAACTGGAACTAACTTCATTTTTAAAAAAAAAACAAAAACAAAAAAACTCACTCCCAGGGGTCAGTGAGCATGAAAACTCACTACTCAAATGGTTAAGAGTGGTTACCACTGTAGTCATCCCATGTTTCAGATGAGGAAACTGAAGTACAAAGAGCATAAGTGACTTGCATTAGATCTCAGAGGTGGTTAATGTCAGAGGTGGGATCAACCCAGACAGTGTAGCTCCCGGGCTGAGCCTGGATGCACCTACTCAAGGCTGCATTGCAAAAACATTGACTTTCCTGAGAATTAAAGCATTTGAAATCCCCTGGAGGAGCCAACACTGGAATAAATGCAGAAGCTTGTGGTGGCCCCTTCCCTGGGGACCGTGAGGAGTGCAGACACGTGCCCAGGCGAGAGCCCTTCCTCTGGGAGGCAGGACGCTGGTCGCGACAGCCCCCAGAGTTCAGCTGGTCTTCCCCGGACTGTGCTTGCGTCTGGACGCCCGCCGGACAAGCTTCTTGCCCGAAGGCTGAGACGAAGTGTTTCAGCCGCTCGCGCCATATGGTTCCTTCCAGCCCTGTCGTGTGTCCAGAGCTGGGAAAGAGTGAAGAGCTCTGTGCGTGGACTTTAATTTCAAGCTTTGAAAACTAGGCCATGTCTAGGAATACTTGGCCAAGGAGGTGACTTCCTGCCAAGTTTCCTGCTCCGGGCTGCATTTCGGGGGCCACTCGAGTAATCCCTGGAAGCTAGGAGGCGAGAGCGTCACGCACTGACTCAGAGCCTTCCCCTGCATGCAGAAACCCAGCCCACCAAGCTCCAAGCAGGACCCCACCGGTAAATACTCGTGGTGCTTGTATCAGTCAGGGTTCTCCAGAGAAACAGAACCATGGGAGGAACCATGGGAGATGTGCCTATATATTGTACAAGGAATCGGCTCCCACAACTGTAGAGGCTGAAAAGTCCCCAGATCAGCCGTGGGCACACTGGCCATACAGGAGCATCAATGTGCAGTTCCCTGCTGAGTCCAAGGATTGAGAACCAGAAGAACTGAGGGTGTAAGTTCAAGAAGAGCTGCTGTTTCAGTTCAAGGCCAGAGGCCAGGAAAGGCCCAGACCACAGCTCAGGCCATTATTTTGTTCTATTTCGGCCATCAACGGATCGGACGAGGCCCAGCCACCTTAGGGAGGGCCATCTGCTTGACTCGTTCTACCATTCAAACAACAATCTCACCCAGAAACAACCTCACAGACACTCCCAGAAAAATGATTGGCCAAATAGCTGGGCACCCTTTGGCCCAGCCAGGTTGACATATAAAAGTAACCGTCCCAGGGCCCCTGCCTGGGTGGATTCTCGACCCCTTGCCTTCCAGCGTTTTTCTAGAGGCAGGCTGGTGGGGAGAGTGCTCAAAGCACCCCGTTGCCCTCCAGCGTTTTCCTAGAGGCAGGCTGGTGGGGAGAGTGCTCAAAGCACCCGCTTGGCTCTTCTGACTGGGCTGCCCTTTCTGGTGGCCCTACATCTGTCATCGTCAGCAGCCAGCTGGGCATGGCAGTAGGAGTACCTCTCCCCACTGCTTACCCCCTCTCTTCCTCCTCAGGCCCCTCACTAGCAGGGGCAATGGGGCAGAGAAGGTGGGGGTGGGGAGAAGGGTCCCCACAGGGGTCCCGCCTTGGCCCCCGCCCTGGGCGCCCCGGATCAGAGGGCGCAGGGGTGGAAGCACACAGTCCTGTGTCTCCCCTTAGCTCAGCATCTGAGCCCATGTCTTGTGAGGCATGATAGGACTCTGTTGTGGCTGGAAGGAGGGAGGCTTGTTTCACACTCTGGGAAATGGGATTTGGCAAAGAGACTGGGAGAGGCTCACATACCTGCCTCTCTGCCTGCTCGTCAGAAAGTTGGCAGTGGTGACAAGCCAGCGGAGATGTACAGACTCCCCTTTCCAGTAACCCAGAGGTGAGCTGTCACTGAGGTTCACACAGGGGCTGTTGTCCCAGATACACCTCGCCTCCCATCAGCCAGCTGTGTGACCTTGGGCAAGTCATGGAAAGTCTTCAGGCCCCAGCTTCCTCCTTTCAAAAGAATGAAAATGAATAATAACGCCATAGGATGGTTTTTGTGAAGATCAGATAAATTCATATATATGCACGTTGATTTAAAAATACTCTGAGCACAGATTAGGGTCCCAATTAATGTTAGCTAAATCCCATTGGCCTTCTTTAGCTACCTGAGATTCGGAGAGTCAATTTCCTATTAGTGGAGCATCCACAGCAAATTTAAAGTCCTAGGCTGTCTCCCCAGATGTATACTCTGGGGAAGTGAACTTGCTCCAAGGGGAAGGTCAAGGACTCTTCCCATTGTCCCCACTACATGTCCTGAGGTTGAGGGCCAACAGCATGGGCTTGGTAGCATTGGGAATAATGCATGAGGTCCTCCATTATCACACCTCGCTCCTGGGGTGGATAAGTGAAGAATGACTACTGTGAATCCTTGGTACAAAAGGTAGAGCGACATCTGTCCCTTCCTCGTAATTCCCCACTGCGTCCATGCCGCTCTCAGCCCTGACGCCCCTGCAGGGTCCTCTTTGGACTTTCCTTGGACCTGCCTCGCTGATATGATCAGGTCAGAAATGAATGGTTAACTCCCCTCCCACAGACAAGTCAAGCGTCCTCTCCCCTTTCCCAGGCCCCGTGGCCACTTCTCAGGTGCATGCCCAACAGTCCTCAAGAACTGGTAGTGTTAGGGACACTGGTGTGATGGAGTGTCAAGCATTTTTGGATGTAGGTGAAGTTAAGTTGTAGAGAAACCCCTTCCCAGCTCCACAAGGATCAGTGGAACTCCACACAAAGGCAACATGAGCAACCAGCACAGCGCCCAGAGCACACTGGATACTTCTCTAAACGCATTTGAGTGAATGAGTGAATGGTGGAGCTCTGAGACAGGAAGGATCCGGGCCCATTTGTGTTGATGTGGAGCCATCCTGCCCGTTCCAGAAAGATGACGAGGATCTCAGGAGCCAGGCTTGGTGGAGAGTCAGGACCAGGGACAGCTCCCGCCACCTGGGTCTCCTCCCCGACCCTCGGGCCGGAGGGACAGCTCTACATTCCCCCTCCGTCTTCTCGGGATAAATGTCCCTTTGTTCATGTTGCTCCCCTCTGCTTGCCTCATTTTCCTTCAGAAGAGCGTGGTCAGAAGAAGGAGAACTGAATCTGCCTCTTTCCCTGCCCCCCAGGTCGTCAGAGAATAGTTACTCATCTGGAGTAAGTCCTGGGAGTGGTTAGGAACAGCCTGAACCTGCCTGCTATGGTTCGGCTTGGGCTGGAGCTAAAATCTTCTCACAGTTCCTGGGGTCCCACCCACCAAAGTTGGGGCAGACAGCCCGGAAGCAGAGGTGGCGGATCGTGTGGGTTGCATCCTGGGGATTAACATTTGTCTAAAGAGGGCCTAGGAAGTGGACCGGACACACCGTGGGCCAGGGCCAGGGCCAGGGCAGCCACGTGGCCGCACGGAGAACCTCAAAGGCGCTCAGCAAAGGCACGGTTTGATTGCCCTGGGCCTCTGCCCACTCGTGGGGTTTGTCTGGCATCAGTTCCATGTAGTGTAGTGGCCGTTGCAGTTAGACAATGTCCTAGGACCTAGATGAAAACAGGCGTGGCAGCTGAGGCCCAGATGTGAAGGAACCTGCCTGCCCTAGAGCACTGCACAAGGCAGAGAGGGAGTCCGGGCACCGGTGCCCTCAGAAACGGCCGCTTAGAGGATTTAGCCCATGGCTGTCAGCTTGACCTAAGGAAGGAACCGCCACGGGGGGCTCGATTCCCGGCTGGTTGAGTAGTGGACTGCCTCGGTCCCTGTGCCCTGCACTTCCCACCGCGCCCGGCGCCTGCATCCTGAATGGAAAAGGCACACGGCAGACGGGCGCACGGGCTCCCTTCTGCCCCTTCCGTGAGCATCCATCAGCCGCAACTGCATGCTGAATGGACTGTGAGGAACTTCAAGGCCAAGATTATTACATTTTGTACATTATACTTCTGCCAGAGAGCTAAAAATACCCTCCTGGCGGTTGCTAAGTGCAGGTCTAATGGTTTTCCTTAGAGGGAAGAATGGGATTCTAGTTTCTCTGGATCTGGAGGCCCCGTGTCCAGGGAAACAAAGACACAGAAATCGTTGGAGCTGGTCGAAGAACACCCCAGGGGGAGGACAAACTAGGGACAACCTTAGGATTCACTTCTCCCCGGTGTCAGCGAACACCTCCCTCCAGGCTCCGGGGCCAATGGAAGCTGTGGGCCACAGGAAGGGACAGAGCAGGAGAGGTTGCCTCAGGTAGAATTGACCCTGGTCTGCAGGGCCCTGCCCTGGGAGTCTGGCTTTCTGAATTTTTATTCTTAGAAATCTCATTCTTTCATTGGCACAGAATGACCAGTCCCCAGAGAGGCACTTAGAGCCTAGATATTTTAAAGGGGGAAGGGATTGATTAGGTGACATTGAGGGGGGGGTTGGAACAGCTCCCCTGTTTTTCTAGACACCTGTTCATGGGTCTGTGGTGTCTCTCATTTGATAAAAAACATATTTACCAAGCATATAGCCACCCCAACACAGATGCCTCCTCTCACCTGGACCCGCACTCCCTCTGTCTACAAACAACATTTGATTTATCTTCAAACCAACGCATCAGAGTTCAACTAGGAGGTCTGAGCTCCCCTGTAGAGGTCTTCTGGGGGCTCCGCACATCATAGCCACAGCTTCTGGAAGAGCTTCGGTGCCTTCCTGTGGAAAAGTATCTCGCCCCAGGTCACTGCGAGCCCACGCTGCCCCTCTGGAACCAGCGTGTCTCCTCGGGACATATGGTTCATTCTCCGGAGGCTGTTGCCATGGTTGCATCCTCCCAATTACCTTGGACATTGACATTGACATTCACATGAATTTGTCTTTCCTGGCACAGGCTGATGAGTGGCTCCGGGGGGTGGGTGAGGGTGAGGAGCCGGTCGGGTGGCGAGGGAAACTGGCCCTGAGCAAGGTGTTTGAGTGGCTGTGTTCTGGCGGCTCAGCACGGAGAGGCCCTGGGGGCTGGTTCGATGTCCCCGTGCCCACGTGGCTGTGAGCAGATGCCAGGCGGAGGGCGGTGCGCTCAGGAGAAGCAGAGGTTGGTGTGTCATTGTTGGGCGGGGGTTCTTTTTGCTCACTTTGTTCTAGGGAGCACCGATGAGCTCACCCCTTGCTTTGGCAATGCTCACAAGTACTAAGTTCATCTTCAGCTACTTTCTTGGAAAAATAAAAAAAGGGAATTGGGAAAACAAATCTTTATGAGTAAGAACTGTAAGATCACACTTGACTCACTATACTTGACTCCAGAATGCCTTCTGCTGTCACTAAAAATCAATTCTGTCTTCCCAAGATGGAAATCTACCCCTTGGTAGCAGACAGGTGCTTTGAAGAATGGACGAGAAGTGGCAAAGGCAATTCTCTACCCCGCCCCCAAAACAAAGAACTTCTAGGACTGTCTTAACAATGCAGTAACTAGTCCCAAGGTGACCATTCTGAAAGAATAACACACCTGAATGTGCCTGTCCTCAGATGTTTGTTGAAACAGGCTCGTGACCTGCAGCTCCTCGAATTGGTTTGTGCTGGGAGGGGGAAGAGGTGAGGGGGGTGATTCATTCAAAGCGGCAGAGAACCAAAAAGCTCACTGTTGTTGTTTGACTTCCAATATGTGGTATGATATATAGATATTGTACACATCTCCTGGCATATTTGCCTTCCTAATTATATTTTGCTTCAACCGGTATGGAAATGAGCTGGCCAGCTGCAAGTGCACACCAATTAATGGCTGGGTCAGGCCGCTTTGAAGCTTTCTGGGTAACACGGGGCAATGGGTACGACCTCAGGGGATTGGACATTTTGTACAGACAGCCGGCCCTGCGTGTAATCCACCTGGGTACACTTGAGTGTTGGCTACAGTCGGATTCATCGGGAGCCCAAGGATTAAACCCGGCCCCATCCTTGGCCCCGCGCAGTTCATTCTCTGTTCTGCCTGCTTGTGCCAAATATTTCATGAATCTTGAGTACCAGACGCTGCCAAGCGGGCAGCTTTGCATCAGTGGCAAGGAGGCTAATCTATATTCGCATATTAACCATACTTCCTGGTGAATTTCAATAAGTTGGAAATGGGCATTTAGCAGCTGGGAAAGAGAAGGCCTGTTAAGTGCTCACAACAAGTCTATAATAAGCATCTGCTTAAAAGAGACCCTCACGCCAGATGCCCTGGGCCGGACTAGGACCCTGGGCCGGGGCTGCAGCTGCACGTTTAGATACACTTCGCCTGGCTCCCCAGGTGGGGTGGGCAGCATTGCTTCCCCCAGGAGCGGCTCTGGCTCAGACAGGCAGTCTCTTATTCCTGGAGCAGAACTTTCCAGCCAGACTTCCTTCAGGCCATAACCCCCTGCCCCCAGTGGGGCTACTAGCTTAAGATTCTTTCCTTAAGTACCTCCTGCCACCTGTCACACCACGCGTGCCTTGTGCCACGTGCTGTACCGTTACACGCCTACCTCATATGCCCTTGGGTGGGCAGCCCAAGGCAAGCATGCCCCCCTCTGTCCTGGCCGTAGCTGTGTCACCTCAAGGGCAGAGTCTCTTCTTGTCTGAGTGTCCTCGTCCACCCCGTCCCCTAGAGCACGTACTTCCTAGCAGAAAGCAGGGACAGTTAAAGGCAGGCCAGGCTGGGATGTGGCACCAGGGGACAGTGTCAGGGGCAGAGGGCCCAGGACTGGATCAGCATTATTACCCAAACATTCGTGGGGCACTGGCAACCAAAGGGCTGTAAGCCAGAAATTAGCAGAGAAATTGATCTTCAGACTGTGGGGAAAACCAAGCCCAGCTTCAAGTCCAAGGGTCCGAGGCAGGAGCAGCACCTGCTGCAGAATCTGGAGCCGAGAGCTGGGAAGGGACAGCATCCAAGTAAGGCCAGCGCCTGATGCTGCCCGGCTCATAGTCCAGTCCACAGCTGTTGAATGAATAGAAAGAAAAGATTCAGAATAATCTGATTGCTCCCTAAAACCACAAGGGCATCTGCCCTGATGAAATTGCTGAGCATGCTCAGTGGGCACATAGGAGCAGACAGGCCAATTTAAACAGTCTCAAGTGCAGTTGCTAGGAACTTGCTCTCTTGCGATCTCTTTTCCAAGAAGCCCACCCAGCTCAAAGCATACATATGTCGTTGACTTACAGTGTGGCATGAAGATCCTTTATTTCCCATTATCGCTCACCCTAAAATGCTGCTCCCCTATCATAAGCCAAATACCTTTCTCCCCTCCAGAAGAGGAGCAGGACTCCCCCAACCCCCTTGTATTTCTGTTCATGACTCCATGAACGTCTTCACTGGCCTTTTCCCAGGTGTGCCATGCACAGCATGCCACAGAAGGGTCTGGGAGAAAAGGCTGGCAGACCAAATACATTTAGAAAGCATTGTCTTAACAAAATGAAACCAGTTTCTGTCACGGTCCAGCCACAACAAGTCTGTTACGGGGTCCTCGACTGGGAAAAGGTATGGAATTAAATAAATGATGACAGAGAATTAAAGATATATACATAAAGATAGGTTCGGGAGGACCACACGACGAACAGTCTCTACTGCTCCTAAGCCGATGCAATGGCGGCCCCCAGAAGCACATCCGTCTTTATTCAGGGGAAAAGACGTGGCCCGTTAGCAATTCAGTTGTTTCCAAGACAACTCAAAGACAACGCTCACCGTACCATTTAGATCTAACTTTACACCAATAAGAAACTAGCTTCCAGCCTCTTCTGGAGAACATGGGTTGGACGAGCAATAATCAGGTATAGCTCTTTGTTAACTGGGCAGGTGAGATGGGTGGTTAGGCCCAGCACCTGTCCCCTAGATATAAAAACACCCTGTTTATATTTCGGTCCCCCCAACAAGTTTCTTCAGGGCAGAGTTTTAGTCTTCAATATGCTAACGGATGTGCATTCTGGAGGAAGAAACGCGGTGCAGTTAACCCCAGACCCTTTGTATGTTGCCCTTCTCGCAGGACTAGGTTTCTGCTGGACCCACTTCGGAAATCAATAGTCTTCTCCTTTCTTCTTCATTTCTTCAAGGCCCTGCTTCCTTATCTGTAAAGCAGGGTGTAAGAAGACTCACTTCAGAGAGTTGTGAAGATTAAATGAACTAATACATAGAACATGTTTAGAAAGCTCTTGGCACTTAGCAAGCATCCAACGAAGGTTTTGTTATTTTTATTATTGTCTTCGTGGTTATTATTTCTGGCTCTTTATAATCTAGCTCTGGCCTTCGCCACTCCACCAAACTTGTTCCCTTGACATTCACGGATCACTTCTCAGCCCCCAGACCCAGTGGCGTCTCCTGGCCCCTCCTCCCCTTGGCCTCTGGACAGCTGGTGCGATTCCGTCCTCCCATCCCTGGTGCTTCACCCCCTCTGCTTGGGCTCCTCTCCCACAGCTCCCGGCTGTCCTCCTCCTCTCCTGGCCATTGCTCCTCTGGTTCCTCCTTTCCTTCACTTTGTAAACAGGTCTTCCCCAAGAATCAGTCCTGGGCTCTTTGCTCTTTTCCAAAACTCTTTACTTAGGAAATCGTATGTAACTACAGAGCTTCGTCTGCTAACCTTGATGAAGACAAATGGTACCCACTTCGTTTCCCTTTCTCAGCTTCTGTCCTGAGCACCATTCTGTCCGTCTTTTCCAGCCATGTGCTGGACGTCTCAGCCTTAGTCTCTGCAACCCCTCCAGCTCAGCATGTCCAGAGCTGAACTCACAGCACGAGCTCCTTTAGCTCCTTCCTTCCTTCCTTCCTTCCTTCCTTCCTTCCTTCCTTCCTTCCTTCCTTCCTTCCTTCCCTCCCTCCCTCCCTCCCTCTCTCTTCTCTCTCTCCCTCCCTCCCTCTCTCTTCTCTCTCTCTCTCTCTCTCTCTCTCTCTCTCTCCTCTCTCTCTCTCTCTCACACACAGCCCCCCCTTTCTCTTTGTGACACAGCCATCTTCTTTACCACCCACGCAGGGTCCTCCCTGCCTCTCGCCAGGACCTACCGCTTGGGTTACCATCTCGCTCGGAAGTCCATTTCCTTGTCTGCCTCTTCTCTGCCTCTTTCACGATCCATTTCTTCATTATGCCTTCATTGCTTTGACCATCACAACAACTTCTTAACTGATATCCTGACCACAGTCCATTTTAACCGTGCTTCCGGAATACGCTTCCAAACAACAATTCTCATCATCTTATATCCTGCTTGAAAACGTTCAGTTGCTCCCTGCTGGAGCGGCCTCTTACAGTGCAGTCTCAGCTCTCTCTCCAGCGTCACCGCCGTGACCTCTCTTCGCAAAGCCTTCGCTACGACCCACCGAAGTTCTCAACGTGCCTCGTGCTCGCCCCGCACGTTCCTCTGCATCTCAGCTGCTGCCTCGTTCAGGAAGTCACAGTCGCTCCTACTGGAGGTCACACTTCCCTCTTCTCATCTCCTCAGCGGAGGTCGGAGTCCTTCGGGGCAGGACCATCTCTGATTCCCCTCTGTCTCCCATCCCATCCTGTACATGTTGCACAGGAGAGTAACTCAACAGGTGTTTATTAAATGAATGAATTGATGTGTTGAGGGTTGAAGGGATGGCTAAGTAGTTGGATGGAAGCCGTCTCCTTTCTTTTTTGTGTGTCTTTTTCATCTTTCCCTAAGTGCAATCCCATGCTCCGTGTTAGACAAGGAGACCCACTAGTGCCCTGCTCATTGGCTTACATGGCTGCCATTCTAAATCTCTAAACAAGGTACCCTCGCTGAAAGCTCTCCAAGCAGTGCCCCCCTTTGAATGCCCACATCTTCCTGATGCCCATGTCTTCAAAATGGTGCCAACACCAGCCAGCACTCTAATTAAAGCCATAAACCTTTATTTTCCCCAGTCATTTCCTCCCGTGTTCGAGTGGCCATCTGTCCTCTTAATTTGGGCGCAGTCTGAGTCAGTGGCAGAGTGACTCCAGTGCCCAGCATCAGAATGAGGGGAGTCCAGCTCAGACTGGCAGCTCTCAGGGTCTGCCATGCCCAGGGCCCTCCCCCAGACTTCCCGTAGCTGAAAATCTCCACTGTCAAGCCTGTGTCCACAGTCCGCTAGGGAATTGTGCGTGTCTATAGGAGAGATGTGACTCTGGCGTCTGGGGAAAACATGAAATAATAAAATTGACTTCTGGGATCCTGCCTGCTGGGGTTTGAAATTCCCACAGCTACCAAGAGGCAGTGAAGACACTAGTGGCCAAGAGAATGTGCTCTGGAAACAAGCTTTCTAGATGAAATACTATCCCCGTCAGCGTCCAGGACCCGGGGGATGGTCCCTGTGTTGGTTCAGGCCTGTCTGCTTCCCGACTAAGCGTACAGAAACCTGCATCTCTTGGGGCCTTGAGCTTCAGGTTCGTTGATCAGCTCAGCCAATGTCGTGTGCAGACAGATGTTGGCAGGATCCATCATGCAGAGGTGGATGAGAGAGACCGTTCAGCTCCAGTCCCGTCTCTGCATCTCGACCTCTCAGTGATCCTTGTTGACCTTTTGTCTTAGCTCCTCTTTCTCTGTTTTTGGTCTGTAATCAGGGGCGGCGAGATCCCTAGGAGAATACGTGGGCTGGTGCATGTCACGTGGCCACAGCCCCGGCTCATTAAAAATCGGTAGTGACACTGAGGATGGAGACAGCACGGTGATGCTGTGACGAAGGAGAGAGTTCAGGCTGGGGGACCAATTTGGAATAAAGGCTAGGAGGCAGCCCGCACCCAGGACTCCTAGGGGCCCTGCGGCTCAGGCCGGGGACTCTGTTTCTGCTGGGTATTCTGACAGCTGTACGTTTC
This sequence comes from Saccopteryx bilineata, assembly GCF_036850765.1. Lineage (NCBI taxonomy): Eukaryota > Metazoa > Chordata > Mammalia > Chiroptera > Emballonuridae > Saccopteryx > Saccopteryx bilineata. The sequence continues at coordinate 69,294,844 of NC_089500.1, forward strand.
TGTGTCTCATGAGCTCACTGGAAAAGGTCTGCAGTTTATGAATGTCAAACATTCCTTTTGGAAAAGAAATGTTATAATAGAGGAAGGAAAGGGGAAAGGGTTTTCTGACTTTGGTCAGGTGCTGCTGGTGTCCGGCTGGGAGGGGGCCTGTGGGCACCATGGGTGGCTTCCAGAAGGGGACCCGTGTGAGGCTAAGGACACGGGCTTTGGAGTCAAGGCATCTGGGTCTTAACCCTGGCTCTCCACTTAATAGCTGTGTAACTCTGGGATAAAACCTCCTAAATTCCCTTGCCTCAGTCTCCTCAACTATAAAGTGGGAATAATACCTCAAAGGGTTATTGCAGAGTTCCAGTTACATAATGTGAAGAAAGTGCTTTAGCAGAATGTTTGGCTCAGAGCTGGGGTAGCTGCTGTTTGTTAGCCACCTAAAGTAAGAATGGGGACCCCTCACGGATAGCTTCCTGCAGCAGGCACTCTGATAGCGCATTATGGGTGTCCTTCACTGAGCCCTGGCGAGAGCCCCATGAGGTCAATACCAGGTCTGTCCCCGGTGGACAGATGAGGCCTCGAGATACAGGGCCATGTGCAGCTTCCTCAAAGTCACACGCTCTGTGTATATTGGAACCAGAGTTGGAGCTGCAGACGGTCTCGCACTGAGGTCTGTCTTAACCAATGCTAGGATCGGCACTGTGCCCAGAGGACTGTGCAGAATTCCTTACAAAAGACCTAAAACTCTCCTATCCACTTTTATTGTGGTGCCTGCAATACTTTTACTGGAAAAAATCTGTCCTTTGAGTTTTTTTTTAAGCCTTTTCACTCTTAGATGTGTATATGACGCTAGGAGAAGGGGGATTAAATCTCAAACATGGCCCTGGCCGGTTGACTCAGTGGCAGAGCATTGACCCAGCATGTGGATGTCCTGGGTTCGATTCCCGGTCAGGGCACACAGGAGAAGCACCCATCTACCTCTCCACCCTTCCCCCTTTCACTTCTCTCTCTCTCTCACCCTCCCTCCCTTCCTTTCTTCCTCTCCCGCAGCCATGGCTCAATTAATTCAAGCACGTCGGCCCTGGGCACTGAGGATGGTTTCATCAAGCCTCCTCATGCTTCCTCTGGGCCAGGTGCTGAAAATAGCTCAGTTGTGAGCATGGCCCCAGATGGGTAGAGCATCAGCACCAGACTGGGGTCACAGGGTGGATCTCGGTCAGGACACATGTGGGAGTCTGTCTCTGTATCTTCCCTCCTCTCAAAACATAAACAAATAAAAAAGTCTCAAAGGCTAACACTTGAGCAAGTTCTGCTTTCTGGTATGACAGGAAGAGTCCCACCCGACCCCCAGGGAAATGGCAGTGAGAGGTGTCCCCACAGGGAAAGGACCCTAAGGCCTGCCTGTCTTCCAACAGCAGTCTCACCCAGTTAGATTGGGATGCCCTGAATATTCAGAGAATACCCAAAAATGGGTAATCTTAGAAATAGACTCAAGAGAATTTTCTGTTTTCAGTAAATCCTAATGCAAACCCTTCAGCTTCTAAAGGGCCTCGTTTAGTTCTAGTTAGATCAATAGACATGTACAGACCGTCCCCAGGTTTTAAACAAGATAGGTTCTGTAAGTTTGAAAATGTTTTGAAGTATTTTTATGCACAGAAAGGTAAAAAGAAATAAAATGTTAAGACAAACATCTAAGTTGCATTTAATAGGTAAATGTACCTGTTCCAACTTACACACAAATTCAACTGAAGAACAGACCTACAACCTGACTTGCGATAGCGCAGTGGATAAAGCATCGACCCGGAATGCTGAGGTTGCCAGTTCGAAACCCTGGGCTTGCCTGGTCAAGTCACATATGGGAAGCAACTACTATGAGTTGATGCTTCCCCCCCCCCCGCCTCTCTAAAAATCAATAACTTTTACAAAAAAATATTTTAATTTAAAAAAAACTTAGAGAACCTCTCTCATTCAAAACCTGGGGACTGCCTGTATTGAGCACCTTCCTGATGCTAGAGTTTGGACCAAGTTTTCTAACAAGGCTTAACTCACTGGGTTTTCTACCCAGGGGTGTTCCTAGAAGATGGAGGACAAGAGGGTGCGTGGTAGAACCGATATGAGTGACCAGGGACTGCATGCTTCCTCTGGGCCAGCCATTGATCCAAGCACATATTTTGCAATGACCACTATCCCCAGTCTACAGATGAAAACACAGAAACACTGAGAAGTTAGGTAACTCATCCAAGGTCACACAGGTGAGTAAGGACTTGAAAGCAATAAGATTTGTTTAAAATAAACACACGCAGAAATCCCTTCACGTTGTGCATTTAAAAGATTGCTGTGTCCTTCAAAGGGTTTCCTTGGGAGGCTGTATGCCTGACTCAGTGGGGCTGGTGTCGCTCATTGGCAGAAGAGTCCTCTCTGGAAATGACCATTGGGAGGCTGCATACCTGACTCAGTGGGGCTGGTGTCGCTCATTGGCAGAGGAGTCCTCTCTGGAAATGACCATTAGGACAGACTTAGAAATTAAATAGCAAAGGCAGCCTTAATACATTAGAGTCACACCTTGTTTTTGACCCAAAATAGCCTCTCAGCCACTGGGTGTATGTTTAAAGAAACAAACAAACCCAGCGAAACAACACAGAAAAAATGAAATGGTATTCTCTCAATTTTGCTGTGAACCTAAATCTGCCCTAAAAAATAAAATCTGTTACAATGAAACATTTTCAAATAAAAATAAAATGGTCAATATATACTCTATTTCCAAAATGATTTGCACTCACAAAATATATAGTTCTCTCTGGATACACTATTTCTATGTTCTGTGAAAGATGCTATGCACAGCAACGCCTGAAATTCCCCAGAACCCTGTCCCTGTGTCCTCATGGGACATATCCCTCAAAACCCATGCTGGCTCACTCTCTGTGCAGCCCTGACCCCTTTGGTCATCATTTAAATGTAACAGGAGACCAGGTCTCTCCCTTCCCCCTGCTTGCCTATTTTTAAGGTCCTTATAACAGAGGAAGATACTTTTAGCCAAGGACCGTTCCCAACTATGGTTTGGTTTGAGTAATTGAAGGTAAAACACTGGCAGTTCTTTGACTTATTGTGTTAGGAAGTTGTGTGATTAAATGAGATAATATGTGTGAGAGCACGTGGCAAGTATCTGGCAAAGTATCCAGTGGGAACTCGATAACTTATGATGAGGAATCTGGTGCCTGTTGACGGCTTCAAGTCAGAGCATAGTTCACCCGCCTCGCCCTGATAGGGCTCGAGGGTTCAGCACCACGGCCAGCGACCCGTTAAACCCAAAGTGAGTTGCGGACTTCCTGGCTGCCCTGATGCATACACCACCACCACCCCGTATCTGTCTCCTGTTTCTCCTCTTTCCTGTCTCCTATTTTCTCCTATTTCCACCACCTCCTATCTGTCTACAGTGTCACACTGTGCCTGTCTTGTACGTGAGCTTTCTCTCTGACCGTATTGTCACCTCTGTCTCTCCCCTCACCCTGCACACACAAACACGTAGACAGATAAGCACATTATTCTACTTCTCTTTGGAAAACTTGCCCTTTCTCCTGCCTCTATTTCTGTGAGGTCAGGGCTGGGGACTGCTGGGAAACTGCCTGACCTTGCGAAGTCAGAAGTTTCTCCTGAGATGCCTTCCATGGTCCCAGGCATGTCCTAGTAGAGGCCAGTTCAGCGGCAGCCAGGGACAATCGAGGTCTGGGGGACGGGGAGAGCCAGGCAACTATTTTCCAGCTACATGTAAAGAGGGCTGGAGGTAGGAAAGGTCTCCATTTGTTCATCTTTGTTTAGCCCTTAAAAAGCCAGATAACAGGTCCTGGGGAAACATCAGAATTTGTATTTTACTAATTGAAATAGACAAAGACAGAAAAACAAATCCCAAATGTCCAGAGCCAAGGGGTCTGGATGGGGACCTATTTCCCACCTGGCAGGAGCAGTGTCCTCACACCTCAGCCTCTCACATTCTAGGTCAGACAGCCTCTGGTCAGGGTTTGTGAAGCGTAACCAGGATCTGGCAACAGTTACACATGAGGACTGACCACAAGCCGGGCACTCTCCCAAGTGCTTTCTCTACAGTAACTCATTCAGCCTCACAGTGCCGCCGTGTGGGTGAACAGCCATTGCCCCATTTTACAGAGGAGGAAACTGAGACAAGTGAGGTTAAGGTCATAGAACTAAAAGTAATAAAGACTGTTGACTCCAGAGCCTGTTTTCTGAACTCCTACACACTTCTGTGCAGTGTTGAGTATGGGCGTCCCTAGAGATAATAGCCCCAAGTCCAGGAAAGAGCAGATTCCGTGGTTTCTGACATGTGGTGGGACAATATGTAGGCTCACCCTTTTAGATTTAGGGTCAACTTCAATGGCCCCATTGCTTCATTTACAGTTTTTCATTGTACAAATTATCATCATGTTTAATTGATAAATCCTATTAAGAAGATAGTCTCTCCCAACTCCACAGGGTTTGGGGACATTAGCATTTGGCCCATGGGCCAGTCACCTGTGTTTTGTAAATAAGCTTGACTGGAACACGGCTGCTCTGTTCGTTTCTGTATTGTGTGTGGCGGCCTCCGCACTACAGGGGCAGAGCTGAGTGGTTGTGACAGCCGGCAAGCCTGAAATATTTACACCCTGGCTCTTTATGGAAACAGCTCGCTTCCCCCTTCGACTACTAATACTCTCAGCCAGCGCTGTCTTGTCAACACAGGCTGGGGAGATCCCAAGGGTCCCGGACACCTGGGCAGAGTCCCCAGGAGCTGCCCCCTTCCCAGCCCTTGCTCCCTGCAGACCCCAACACAATGCGTCAGGTCTGTGCAGTCTGGGGCGGGGGCGGTTGGACGCAGATTATGCGGTATCAGCTCTGTGAATAATCTTTTGGTTTGATTCTGTCTGCTAGTTTGGGGGTCTGTGGCAGGACTTGAGCCACAGGAGCCCAAATCAAGTGGCAGAGCAGTGCAGTCAAGACAAATTTCCTGACCCCAAGGAGGGTGCTGGAGGCGGCCCTGCTGATGGATGGCAGAGGGAGAAGTTCTCGGTTGCCGTCTAATCTGTGCCCGAGAAATAAATTGCTCTTGTCACTGGTGTCTGCCCCGGCCCCGCAGGCCCTCCCTCCCTGTAGAGCCCTCCCTGCACCCCAGCCCTGCGCTGCCAGCCTGGCAATGCTGCCGCGGGCAGTGGGGACGGAGCAGGCAGGGGACAGCACGACTTCCTGCCTCTGGCCTCCCTCCGGCACCGGGAGGAGTAGACCTGAGGCAAGTCTTAGGACCTCAGTGTTTCTATCTATAAAAGAAGGCTTTGAAAGTTTTCTCATAAAGCTTATGATTCCAAGTTCCCGAGACTGTGCTGAGGGAGGGAAGGGAAAGGGATTCGCACGAAGTCTGGAAGATTCCTCACTTCTAAACGTCAGTGCCTCCGTGTGCCGAAACCTGAGCCTGGAGTTAGGGCACGTCTTCATGGGAACCCAGGCTGGACTCAGGTGGTTTGAGGTTCTCTGGGGACACTCAGCAGAGCCTCCCTGGGAAACACTTCCTTTCTCTTCTTAAAGGAAGCTTCTCAGGCCCTGGCCGGTTGGCTCAGCGGTAGAGCATCAGCCTGGCATGCGGGGGACCCGGGTTCGATTCCCAGCCAGGGCACATAGGAGAAGCGCCCATTTGCTTCTCCACCCCCGCCCCCTCCTTCCTCTCTGTCTCTCTCTTCCCCTCCCGCAGCCAAGGCTCCATTGGAGCAAAGATGGCCCGGGCGCTGGGGATGGCTCCTTGGCCTCTGCCCCAGGCGCTAGAGTGGCTCTGGTCGCGGCAGAGCGACGCCCTGGAGGGGCAGAGCATCGCCCCCTGGTGGGCAGAGCGTCACCCCTGGTGGGCGTGCCGGGTGGATCCCGGTCAGGCGCATGCGGGAGTCTGTCTGACTGTCTCTCCCCATTTCCAGCTTCAGAAAAATACAAAAAACAAAAAACAAAAAAAATAAATAAAAAATAAATAAATAAAAAATAAAGGAAGCTTCTCCCCCCGCCCCCAAATATTGTTATCTGTACCGTCTACTTCTCACTCCCCCCCACCGCCAACCCTTCTCTCCCTTGGCTTTTCGCGAGGCTCTCCTCCACTAGTGTGCTTACCCCGTAAGGTCCTTTGGAAATGGGAGCTGGTGAGACAGGCTCTACCAGCAGCTCCTACTTGTAAGAGAACTTCCTTCTAGAACAATAGGGAGACTTCCTTGCTGGAACCTAAACCTTTAGAGAGATGTCCCATCCATAATCCAAGAAGACAAGGATGGGCGCCAGCTTGAAATCTTGGCCCCAAGCTTTCTCTGGATGGATGAAAGGATCTCTGTTAGCCTACTGTTGACATCTAGTCAATCCAGGAAGGCTTCGTGGGGGAGGTGGTGTTTCAGAGCTACCTGAATGAGAGGGGAGAGTTCATTTGTCACGGGGCAAGGACAGAGAAGAGGTCACCTCCCTGCTGAGGCAGACATAATCACGGGCTCCTCCTGGGGACTAATAAGCTGGATCTGTCGCTGCGATTTCATGATTTCACGATTTCCCAGCTGCAGCTCAAGCATGGGTAGGGCTGGGAGGGAAGTTGGGAGCATGGATCGCCAGTTAGCAATATGGATACTTCCAGAATGCCTCTTCCCCCAGGGACAGACTCGGGATGTTGTTTCTGTCCCAGGTGGAGCTGTTGGCAGCCCAGTTTGCATTAGCCACCTAACAAGCATTAACCAAGCACCCGAGCAGTTAGAGGCCAGTCAGACGGTTCTGGGGACAAATCTCAGCTTCAGCATTCATTAGCTGTGCAGCCTCAAGGAAGCTATTTCTTTTCTCTGAGCCGCCATGTCCTCATTTGTTAGATAGAATTCACAACAGCTTCTGCCTGGGGGTTTTGTGTGGCTCCAGTGAGACGACGTGTGTGAAAACGATTTTGCGGAGCCCTGGCACTCAGTATGTGCTCAGTAAATTCATGAAGTCACCACACGTTTTTTTAAGAGCCCACATATTCCAGGCACTGTTCTGATCACTGCTGTTGGTGGTGCCTAAGACTGTGGGGCTGTGGCAACTCCGGCCGTTGCTGTAACAGGACAGCACCAGTGAGGTGGTCTCCTCGGATTGTCCCCGGTTGTCCTTGGGGTCAGCTTGCTTTCCTGGAGAAGGAAGAGGCTTTCTTTCTTCCTTCCCTAAAGGGGCTGGGGTGGGGGCAGGCTTCTCCACACCTCCTGGGAGATAAGAGCTCCAAACTCTGACCCACTAGGACCCACCTCCTAGGGCTATCGCGAGGAATAGATGACTTGAGGCACGTAAGTGCTAAAAACAGATGGCACATGTGAAAGGCTTGATAAGCATTCATTTGTATTGTTCTGTTGGGGCCCAGATCTCATTGGAAACAAAGAGCTCTGTGGCAGGAGGAGCTCCTGGCTCTCTGCTTCCACTGAGGAGTGAAATTGCAGCAGGCAAGATGCAGGGTGGACACAAGGAAGCACTTCCTAGATCCTGTAAGTTCCCTGTTCCGTGGTGTCTGGAAAGCACTGTCTAGCCCCCACCAATGCCCAGAGATAAAGCAAAGCAAATATTTCTACGAAGAGTCCTGGCACTGCTTCCCTTGCCAAGCAGGGCCCAGTGTCCTCAGGGTCTCCCCAGAGGTTCCAGCTGAGCTCAGGGGGAGAGAAAAACCCCAGACTCGTAGGGGCCCACACATTCCTCCCATCCACCCATTTACTTCCCATCAGCACCAGTTCCAAGCCTTCCCTTGGCATCCTAGTGCTCAGGTGCCCCCAGAGAGCTGCTCACAGGTGACCAGTGCAGGCTGGGCACCGAGGGCCTTGGGAATCGGGAGCTTCCGAGGGGTCAGCACTGCAGCTCCCGCCCGGCACGGTTCCCAGCAGCAGCTTGTAATACAGCGTCAGCGATCAGGGCTGTAGGTCATGCCGGGGAGTCTGGATCTTCTAAAAGCAGTGAGAACCAAAAATATTTTAAAACAAGAGGCAGACATAATCACTTTGCTTTTTCTGAAAGGTCAGTCTGGCTGCTGGAGAAAGAAGTAGACGTGTGTCCATGGGAGGAAGGGAGACCAGTAAGAGCTATTGCATCAGTGGTCACAGAAAGCTATACTGATGAGGTCGCATTTGAGCAAAGACCTGAATGAAGTTAGCCAAGTGTTTATGTCGGGCAGAGGGAGGAGTCAGTGCAAAGGCCCTGAGGCAGGATGTGCCCAGTTTGATCAGGGACCAGCAGGAGAAGTTGTGTCTCTGGGCTGAACTAGCCAGGGGAAGGGAGTAGACACTGAGCTCAGAGAGGCAGTGCAGGCCAGACCAAGGGAGGCCTTGTCGCCGAGTGAACAGCTGTCCCAGTTTGCCCAGGCTGACAGTTTTCCTATATGCAGGGCTTTTCATTCTAAAGCCAACAGAACCAACCAGTCCAGCTGGCACAGCAGACACAGTGCTTCGCAACCACAATACTTTTAGGGACCCACAAAAATGTTTTTATTTTAATATTTTTATTCAAAAGAAAATATTGAAATGACAATAACGGCTATATAATAATCGCTCCAGCCTGGAGTTTGTGTTTGTCTGTATAACAGGGCAGTCCTAACGTGTAAGTATTCATACCTTTGTGGAGGAAGAAGACTATGAAGGCAAAGGGCCCACAAAAATCAGAATGCAGCCCTGCCAACCACGATGGCCAGTCACCTTACTTGGTAAGCCTTGGGAGGGCCTTTGGCTCAGGGTTGTTGAACCGTTTTACAGAGGAGAAAACTGAGACCTTGAGTGGTCGAGGCAAGGCAGCCCTGAGAGGGGATGGTGGCTGGGCCTAGGAAAAGGGCCAAGGAGAAGGGGTGAGCTTGTCCATCTAGAGGTGGAGTGGACAAGACCTGGCGATTGTGTCTGTGTGTCGTGGGGCGGGGAGAGGCGAGGCGACACACAGGCACGCTAACGGGCAGCCGTGAGCTCGACGGCGCCTCTCACGTGATGACGAACAGGGAGGGCAGCTGGTGTGTAATCTTGGGCAAGTCACGTAACCCTTCTGAAGGTCAGTTTTCTCATTGCTGACACCGGAGTACCAAGAGCTGTCTCCCAGTGTTAGTGTGAGGATTAAAAGATTTTTTAAAAATATCCCTAATAAAAGTGCCTGGTGCGCCTGACCTGTGGAGGCGCAGTGGATAAAGCGTCGACCTGGAAATGCTGAGGTTGCCGGTTCGAAACCCTGGGCTTGCCTGGTCAAAGCACATATGGGAGTTGATGCTTCCTGTTCCTCCCCCCTTTCTCTCTCTCCTCTCTCTCTCTCCCCCTCTCTCTCTCCTTTCTAAAAATGAATAAAAGTGCCTGGTGCACAGTAGGTGCTTATAAATGTGAAACGAACCTTCCCAAAGTTTATTTCACTCATTCACTTATATATTTGGTGAGGAAATAATTTAATTTAGTGCCCTTCCCTTCCCTTATGAAAATTCTATCCCAGTGGGAGGGACCGACAGGAATGAAATGAACACCATAAATCGTTGGGGTGAGCGCGTGCTATTAAGAAAAGCTCTGTAAGAAGATGGAGAGTTGTGGACAGGGCGCTCTAGGTAGGGAGGCCGGAGGAAGCCTGCCAGAGAAGGCATGCATGGACAGGCGAGGCCCCCTCCAGCTGGGACGGCCCTTCCGCTGAGAAAGGGGGCGTGCCGGGGGTGCTCTGGACACCCCTGAATGGGCTCCTCCTCTAGGGCAGCTGGAGTCCCCTGGAGCCCCAGACCAGGCATGGGTTTGCTGAGGTGACAACAATTACCAGCTGTTCTTGCAGCAACCCCCCCCATAGTGATGGGCATTTCTTTCCCTGCTGTGTCGTGGGCAGAGGAGCCCCTGGCACACAGCCAGAGGAGGAGGAGGACAGCAGCTCACCCTGAGAAGGCCCCTCCATCAGCCATGGGGACACTTTGTCTCTGGTCCCCACTCCCTGGGGCCCAGGCACACAGTGAACCACCCCGTTCTCCTCGCTGCCCGCAGGGTCTCTGCCCTCCGCCGAGCCCAGGGCTGCGCCAGCCTCCCCTCTCTCCTGGGGCGCCAAGCATCTGTAAACGGGGGTGATGGTAATGATAGCGAGCGAGCCAGGCTGCTGGGACACGCACACAGGCGGTGGACGGGGAAAGTGCTTGGAGAACTGTACGACGTCATACCACTTGTAAACGAGGCGATGAGAGAAGGCGCGGGGTGGGCACCCAGGAACTGCGCAGGGGGCGGACAGAGTGACGACTGTGACGGGCACAGAAAGACTGTGTGAAAGGTACATAAATAAACATGAGACACCCTCCAACTCCTAACTGCTGTAATCGTGCCCCAGTTAAGGGAGTCGACAGGCAGCTGCAGTTCCTCCCAGGCCAGAGGGCCCTTCCCTCTCTCCCTGCCCTGCTGAGCTGCTCGCCCAGGGTGTCCAGGGCTGAGCCCTGCAGGGAGGGGCTTCCTCCCTCCTCTGACCCCCACCCCCATCTGGCCTGCAGCTCCCTCCTGCTCACCTCCAGCAGCTCAGCGCAGACCCTTGGGGACATGGAGTCAGTACTCATCAGCAAGCAGACGGATGCTGGGCCTGGCTCAATGCTGAGTGTTGCCATGGAAATTGGCAGGTAGGGCTAGCAGCCGGCTTCCTGGGGCAGACACCAGGCTGGGCAGAGGCTCGGGATCGTGCCTGCGAGGCAGCTCTGGCCAGAGGGTGGCTGGGGATGGCCGCAGGTGGAGGCTTAGGACAGGGAGGAAGCACAGGTCACCAGGCGCCCTTCCGCTGACCCTTAGATTCAGGTCAGGCTACTGCGCACCTACTGCGCGCCTACTGCGCACCTACTGCGCGCCTGCACTGTGAGAGAGTTCTCACTCGCGCTACCCTATGCAGTCCTCCCAGCGGGCTTGGGTGGTCCGTATTTCACTCCACAGACAAGGACACAGACTCAGAGAGGGTACGTGACTTCACCAAGGTCACGCACAAGGGTTCAAGGTCCCAAGGTCTTCTGAGAGCAAATTATATGTCCCTTTTCCTGGAACTTCTCAAAGCCTCTCCTCGCACACCTCATCGTTGCCCTCACAGAATGCACTGCGGAGAACAGAACACCCTCTGCTCTCCTGCCTCTCAGAACCCTGTTCTGATAGATCGGGTGGAGGATGAAAGCCCAGTCCCCATAGTTATTCATCGGGAGGGACTCCCTAGGGGAGCCAGAGGGTTCCTCCAGGTCCCCGCGCTGTCTTCACCTCCCGGCTCTCTGCTTCTGCTGGGTTTGCCAATGAGGAGTCCTGGCAATGGCTAGGAGGGAGGGAGGGAGGGAGGAAGGAGAGAAAACTGGAGATGTCCCCTTGGTGAGCCACCTCTGCGAGTCCCCATGGACTGGCTCTGTCCCACACTGAAGGCCAGAGCTCCCCTCCAGGGGCCCCTTTCTGATGAGTCTCCCTGGGTTCTGGTACCACTCCCTCCCTCCCTCCGTTCATCCCTTTGGCTGAGGGCTGCTGACAGCCCTGCTTTACTTGCCTTGGGTACTGTGTTAATCCCTTGTGGCTTCAACAAACCCTGCCTGTACCTCTATAGAGACATTTCCATCAGCCTTCCCACTCCCCTCATTTGAGTGCGCCATCTGTCGGTGGTGGGCTGCAGGAGGAGGTCATGGGAAAGCGAGAGAGATGTACGGGCTTTCCAGACCCAGATGGAGAGGAGGGTGCTGTTTCTGGCCCATTCCACAAGGAAGGGTACCTCCAAGCTTTCCCCAAGTCCCTCAGTCGGGAACAAGGTCCCGGCAGCCTCCTTGCTCTTGTATAATCCTCTGTGGCCCTTCCACACCTGCCTGGTATGTGACCATTAGCATAAGAGACACACTCTTTGCACAAAGAGGACCCTTGAGATGCAGTGAGGGTGTGAAAAGTAATTATAGGCTGGTGATTAGTCACCCCTGTGTCTCACTTGCTAGAACATGCCTCTCTGACCCTTGGAGGGTGGGTGAGATTAGTTAGCTTTTGGATAATGGGCACCAAGAACTCTAATACTCAGGAGGGAGACCGGTGGGCTTGCCCAAAGGAGGGGGATAGAGCAGAATGGTGAGGACCGGAGCCTGCCCCTGTGGACACCTGGGGCACTGCAGGGTGGAGAAGCAGCCCAGGCCGTGGAGCCCAGAACATGCTGGTGGGAGAGGGGAGGCAGTGGTCTCACGCCCCGGCCTGCAGCCTAGTGAGGAGCTGCATCTCTGCGTCTGAGATGTCAGTCTGAGTTTGACCTCAGCCGGCTTCCCCCATGGCCCTAAAGACCCTGGCTTCCCGGAGTGGCCCAGTGGTGATGAGAGCAGCCCAGCAGGTCGTCACGGAGACTGGGCACGGGGGCGTGGGAATCCGGGCTGCAGGGCTGACCTCGAGGTTGCAAGCACCCAGCTCTGCCTAGGACACGCGTGCGGGAGGTAGTGTTAGTGGGCTTCTCCGGCTGCTTCAGCGTCACTCGTGGCACAGACGAGGCATGAGTTCAGCAGAAGGAGGCCAGGTTCCAAGCCGCGGCGCAGCAGCTACCAGCCGGGTGACACAGACGGTGCTGTGGGTGGCTTGGGCCTTTATTCCCACACCTCTGAAGTGGGGGTGACACCTGCCTGAGATTATTGGATGTAGGCATTTGCAATGACAGAGGCATGTTCGTAGCCAACAGCAACTAAGAGCGGAGATGACTGTGTCACATGGACGATACCTGTATCCTCACCCTTTCTACCGGCTCCCCAGAGAACCAGCCTCCGCCTGTGGCACAGGTCAGGGCCTCACCCTTTCCACGTCCCCAGACGCCTTCTCTGGCCTCTGAGCTCACAAAAGCCCCTCCCTCAGCACCCCCTTGCCACAGCCGAGGAGGATAAATACATGGTAGTGGCCAGCGGGGTCTTCCTGATGCATCTCCTCAGGGTGCCTTGCAGACACATCCCCAGCTAGAGGGGCCAGATTTAGCAAATAAAAACAGAACAATGAATAACTTTTTCAGTATAAGTATGTCCCAAATATGGGACATGCCCATACTAAAAAAATGATCCGTGTTGATCTGAAATTTAAGTTTAACTGGAGGCCCTGCATTCTATCTGCCAATCCCACCCCCCAGCCAGGAAGACTCCTGAATAGCGTCAGCATCCTGGTGCCTGAAGACCTCCCCCTCGGCTGGGACCCTCTGTGAGTGGTAGTGCGTCCAAATTTAGTGTAGGGAACATCAGAGGGCCTCACCTTCCAACAGACCCCCTGGGCCTTGTCAGACTCAAAGAACCTTGGAATAATAACCCATTCGACTGACGCCTAGTGAACATCTTCCTTGTTCCAATCAGCCTGTGCCCGTGGGGGGAGTTGTAATTCACATTAGGGTGGTCAGGCAGCCCTTTGAGCAGAGGTGAAGGGAGAGAGGGTAGGTGAGGAGAGGAGATTTGACCCCCGTGGCTCCGATTTGACTTCTGGGCCCTAATCACTATGCCTTTCTGTCCACCACACCTTGATGGAGGGTTTCTGCCTGTCTGTCCCTTTCACAGACATGGTTTCGTTTCATCCCTACATCAGAACAGCCCGGAGGTGAGTTTTATTATCACCTTTTTTTCAGAGGAAAAATGAAATGACTCAAAAAAGATTAAATGAGCCGCCTGAAGTGCTGAGGCTGGGATTCAAGCCTCGTTTCTCCATTTCCACGTCCTGGAGCACGATGGGACGCCCTCGGGTCAGACTGTCTGCTGGCTTTGCACGGCTTATTTCGCTCCCCAGCCTCGGCTTCCCCCACCCGGACGAACGGCGGGGTTAATACTATGACCCGCCTCCCAGCCTTGCCCTGAGGAGCAGTCCATACAACATGGAAAACGCCAGAGTCGGCACATTCATGCTGTTACTATTATTCTGAGAATAATGGGCTACTCGCTGGATCCGGCTGGAGGACCAGCATTATTGTGTGGTGCCTGGGGTCGTGGGGAAGGGAAGGATGCCCTGCGAGAGAGCAGGGGATGTGGAAGTGGAGGATAGGTGGGCAGGGCCGTGGTGGAAACGTATCTCTCCGCGGGCTAGCCCACCTGCGTGTGAGCGGAGGCGTCAACTTTTCTTAAAACGAAGTGGTGCAACTGTAATTGTCATTACACAGGTTTGAGGTTGTGACTTCAGCAGTTTTCCTTTTCTTGGGGAGGCGCTGGCTCATTTTTTATGCATGCACAAGCGCTAATTGCATCCCAGAGCGCGCCCTCCGCCTGCTGGTCTGGAGGTGTGCCGCCATATGCTTGGCGCGCGCGTAATTAACCCGGTGCAGCTGCGTGCCCCTCTGTCTGGATTATGGTTTCAACTTCAGTTGCGCTCACAGGCAGGAGCCCCACAATTCAGATTTATTAAAATGATTACCCTCCAGCGAGGTGCTGGGGACAGATCCCAGCACTGGGCCAAGAGCCACCTGGGCCGACGCACGCAGATCTCCGATGCCCAGTGCTGAGCGCGCGCCCGCTAGCCCTCCCTGGCTCCCAGATAAGCGTCTAGCCACGTGGTGTGCCGGGAGCAGCCGCCTTGGCGAGCTTTGGGCTGCCCTGACAGTGTTGAAACTGTTTTCCTGGCATCTGTAATTCATGGTTCCTGGATTTGCGTTGCTGGTCCAGCCCTGACCCCATCTTCTCTCTGCCGAGTTTTTTCCAAAGATGACTGCCACTAAGTAAGCACTCAGTCTCGCTTTCCGGTAGAGTGCTTTCAGCACCTGGGACAAGGACTTAAACATAGTGGGCGCCTGATTAATATTGAGCAAGAGATGGTTCAGAAGACAGGAGGGATGCCCATTAACCCTCTGTGATAGAAACCCAAGCCTGTGTCCCCCATATTCCCTGACCTCCACAGATAGTCACTTATCCAGATAGTGGCACTATAAAGACTGATGACTCCAGTACTTTTGGGCGCTCCGGGACAGCCACAAGAGGAGGCGACGGGGAGCCAAAATAAGGAGGTGGCCATTCTTACTTCCCTCAGTAAGTGGCAGTGGCTCTCGGCAAGGCTGTTCTGTGAGGATCTTACAGCCATATCAGGCTCTGTCCTGGGTCTCCATCCAGCTTGGAGCCACTCCCGGTCCCATAGCCACAGCCCCCCTCCCAGTGGTGACTCATATGCAGGTGCTGTACACTCACGTTATGCCAGACACCCCACTAGGTGCTGGGGTGGGAAATACAAAGAATGAGAAACTCTACAGTCCCCAAAGAGCTCTTGTCTAGTGGGGAAGACAGCCATGTGGGCAAGTGCTTGCAACACAGTGGTATAAACACCATCACACGGGCATTTTCAGAGGTTTGAAGACGGGAGCGACCAAATTTGCCAGGGTTAGTGGTGAGAGTGTCGAGATTGTCATCATGTACGGAACAGTTTGGAGGCAGAACCAGAGCACTGACGCTTCTTCTACTCCACAGAGGCATGCGTGCGCCTCTATGCTGAGCACTAGGGGGCTTGTAGAAACGTGTGCTTCCCAAACTCAGGCGCCTGTGCTTCAGGCAGGAAGACCCTCACTGCACTCGTCTACTCAGTGGCATTTACTGAGCAGCAACTATAACCAGAGGCACTAGACTCAGAAGGTACCAAAATGATTAGACATGATCATTGCCCTGGTCTGGAGGGGAGACAGACAGAAAAAATACATTGTAAGCCAGTGGAGCTCTGGCCGGTTGGCTCAGTGGTAGAGCGACGGCCTGGCGTGGGGATATTCCAGGTTCGATTCCCAGCCAGGGCACACAGGAGAAGAGCCCATCTGCTTCTCCACGCTTCCACCTCTCCTTTCTCTCTCTCTCTCTCTTCCCCTCCCGCAGCCAAGGCTCTATTGGAGCAAAGTTGGCCCAGGCGCTGAGGACGGCTCCACGGCTTCCGCCTCAAAAACTAGAATGGCTCTGGTTGCAACAGAGCAATGCCCCAGATGGGCAGAGCATCGCCCCCTGGTGGGCATGCCGGGTGGATCCCAGTCGGGCACATACAGGAGACTCTCTGCCTCCCCACTTCTCACTTCAGAAAAATTTTCAAAAATTTTTTAAAAATGAAAAAAAAAATACATTGTAAGCCAGTGGAATGTGTCCCGCACAAGAGCCTTTTCAAGATACAGAGAGGAAGGAACAATTTCTTATGGAGAGTAGGGAGAAAAGCAGCTCAGGGAAGACTTCCTAGAGAGAGTCATGTCCAAGTACAGTTTTAAAGGATGATTAGGAGCTTCTAGGTCAAAAGTATCAGGTTATAAAGTCAGTGGGGATGCTCGTAAGGACATAAACAGTTGGGCAATACAGAAAGTCGACAGTAATAAATACAATGAGAGAGCCGCAGGGACCCCAACATTGAAGACAGACCTCTTAGGTGCCAGGTGACTGTCCCAGGGAGCAAACCTGATGCAGTTTTTGCTGCACGACAGAATCACGCCCAGTTCAATCTTGCTACTGTGGCTCGAGCCCTATATAGACATGTACAGGGGGCATTTGGACACGGAGCCGGCATGTGTCTGCCCCCAGTGATGTCACCAGTCACTGTCCCAGGCCCTAGGTTTTGTATTAGTTGAAGACAAACGTGGGGAAGTCGGCTGGTGCAGTGGGTGTCTGCGGCCAGCGCCAGCCGGCCAGTCGGAACCCCCCGAGGTCTCTGTGAGCCGGCCGCAGCTCCTTGCCGTCTTCCTGGGGTTCCCCGGCTGTGACCCAGGGCCCGTGCGTGGTAACAGCCCAGAATAATTGTCACGAGACTGATGAATCACATGTCCCTACCTTGGTCATCGTCCTTTTCACAATGGGGGGGGGGGGCATGTTCCGAGGGAAAGTGAGGCTTGTGTGCTGGCTCAGAGGGGTCCCCCACAGCCTGCGGAGCTTCCTGAGGGAGCAGGGGCTCAGGACGTGCGGCCCCAAGCACCCTGGGCAGGGGGTGCAGGGTTGCTCTGTGTAAGGTTGTTTAGTCACTGATGAAGATGCTGTTTTTAGCATCAGGCAGTTCGGGCTTCTGCAATCAGGGAACAGGCCAGCCGAGGTGCCAGGGGATTTGAAATTCTGCAGAGCCTGGTAGGGCTGGACCGAGAGAGGTGACATTCCTGGGCAGGGGTTGGTTGGAGGAGAAGCGGCTGTTTGCCAACCCTGCAGAGGAAATGGTGCTAGGACTCCGCAGGAAGGATCCAGCCAATCTCGGGGACCAGCCGTCTCGGGGCTCTCTGGCTGGTGCCCTCGGAGAGAGGGGGTCTCTCCTTTGCTTGAGAAAGGCGAGAGCTGGGTCACGCGGGAGGGTCTGATGGCAGCTCCCAGGCAGGTCTGATGGAGGGAATGGAGGGCTCAGGATGGGACACGGCCTCAGATCAGGAGTCCCGTCACAACGGGGCTAGAAATCTGGTCCCTGAAAGAACAGAGGGACCAAAGAGGGAGCCTTGTCACAGAAGAAACGAGTCCAAGCAGGGTCCGGGCCACCACACGCTGAGCAGAACCGGCCCAGAGAGATGCTAGGTTGGGCAGGGCCCAGACAGGTCCCTGGACAGGACCAGGGCCAGCCAAGGGCGTTCTCAAAGGCACCACGGGGCAGTGTGGACAGCCAGCCAGGCAGCGGCTCAGTCAATCTGGGACAAACCACATGAGCTTCCCCTTGCCCACTGTCCCCTTCACGCATCCCGGGGATCCTGCCCGCAGCTCCAGGACACCCTGCCCTGCCAGAGGGAAGCTGGAGGCCTCTGTTCCTTCCGCCCTCCCTCCCACCTGCTGCGAACAATTATGCCCAGGACAGCCATTAGCTAGCGCTGAAGGGCCTGTATTGATTAAGGATAATTATATTTACTCTTTAGCCCTATGAGGCCTGGTAGGAATATTTTTTTTGTTAATTTGCTGCTGCTTAGCCTCAGGAATGGGGACTGATATGATAGCCCCCACCTAGATCGCCCTACACGCACGCGTGCACGCACGCACATCTTCACTGTTGCTGAATTACTGTAAACGCTCATTAGGGCCCATGGCATTCTGGGCTGTCTTCCCTGCAGCTTTTATTCCAGAAAAGAACATGGAAATGGTTGAAGGAGGTTTATGTTCTTTGGGCTATTTTTATCTTGAACGAGAAGTTTAAGAGGAGCCCAAATTGCACAAAACACAAATAAACAAACACATGCACACCGTTTCCCCTTCTCCCCAGTATGTACCGTGCATGTTTTTAAAGCCTGACTTCGAGGAGGAAAGGATAGAGAGGTGTCTCCTCCCTCCCCTCCCCTGCCCTCCCTTCCCTTCCCCTCCTCTCCTCTCCTCTCCCCTCCTCTCCCCTCCCCTCTCTGATATAAAATCCCAGGTCCTGTGAGAAGCGGCCCTGTGCTCCTCTGTCCCCTGAGGGAGGCACCTCTCCTACCTCAGCCCTGCTGGCCTCCTAACCCTGCCTCTGACAGCACTCCCTACTCACTCTTGGCATTTTACTTGAGCGTGGAGCATGAGCATGCCTTCCCCTTGTCCCCAGGTTGTGAGTGCCTTCCTTCCTTCATTTGGTAAATGTTCCCGCACCGGCCCAGGCTGAGGCTACAGGGGCAGAAGGAGCCAGCTCTGCCCTCAGGTGGCTCCCAGTGTAGGAGAAACCACAGACACCGCATGTGCCGGCTCACACCTGGGGTCTGGCACTTGCCAGCGCTGCTGTGTCGCCTAGGGCAAGGAACTCCGTTTTCTCCAATTGTAAAATTAAGTCACAGAGATGATGTGTGTGATGTGGGCCATCGTGCCCGGCTCGTGGCAAATGCTCCACAGTGGCCGTGCTTAACGAGCGTTTGCCAGGCAGGTCTCAGGTAGACCATTCCATACAATCTACAGAGAAGCGAAGACATGGGGTGGGGCTAAGGAGACGGGGGTGGGGCTAAGGAAACAGGATGGGGGCTGCGGGCGGCAGGCGGGGGTGGGAGGCATGGCTCAGCTGAGGTTCAACCCCAGGCAGTCTGGCTCCCTGGCCCCGACACCTGACCCTGCGGCTATGACATTGGTCCCCATTGCACAGAGAGCATTCTACAGGAACACAGGAGAAAGGTGTCTTGTATAACCAGGGGAAGTGACGTCAGAGAAGAGCCCCTGCAAGAAGATAAATGGCCTTCTTCTGGAAGAGAGAATAGAGCGTCCGGAGGTCTGGAGGTGCAGGGACACAGTGTGTTCAGAGAACAGCAAGTATCTTGATCCGAGCGGACGATAGGTGGGGTGACCACATATCCCGGTTTGCCCGGGACTGTCCCAGCTCACACCTATCGGCCCAGCTTTGTTATAAATAGGCCCATCCACCCAGTTAGGGTGATGGACTATACGGCCACCATGATTCTAGCGTGCTGGTGCTGGACAGGTGGGAGCCGGCTCTGCTAACCCAGCCTGGGTGCCCGCCGACATCCTGAGGGACGCAGAGACCCGCTGAGGAGTGCCCCAGAGGGAGCAAGGCTGAAGTTCACCAGGCCGTTAGGAGGCAGTGGTCCAGGGGGGCGGGGATGCTGAATTACTAAGGCAGTAGGACCCACAGGCTTTGGTGACAAAGAGGCCGTGGAGGAACGGGTAAGGGCGTGGACTCTGGTGCCAGCCTCTCTGGGTTCAGAGCCCAGCTCAGGCGGTTACTGGCGGCATGACCTTGGTTAGATGACTTCACCTCTTGGTAGCTTACTCACCTCATGTCGCGTTAACGTACAAGGCAGTTGTGAGCAGTGACCGGTCAGGGATACCACAGCCCCGGGAAGGGCAGCCTGGCCGGAGGACGAGAGGACATGCAGGGAGAGAAGCCACGGGATGGGAAGGCCTGTTTGAAACATGCCGGATTTGAGGTGGCAGAGGTCAGAGCAGAATCAGGGTGGGGAGCCGACGTGCCACGTCTGGCGTGCAAGAAGGCCTGGGCTGACGAGGCCAACCTTAACGTCGTCCACGGAGCCAAGAGTGGACACGTCTGGAGGACCCTGGGAGTGCTGGCCTTGTCGGTGGCCTTGGTAGGGACTCGTGTGAATGGGAGGCGAGGAAGTGGAGGGGAGTGCGTGTGGACTGCTTTCAAGACACTCAGAGGGAAGGGACAATGGCCACAGCAGGTGCAGGGTCAGGAGAGGCGTTTTTGTCTTAAAGGGGCAGAGCCTTGAGCTCGAGAGTGGACGGTGGAGACGGAGAGGCTGCAGGAGACGTCAGATAAAGACAGAGCGTCCTTGGGGAGCAGGGGCCACGAGGTGCTGGGCACACTGGCGGGAGCGGCTTCGACGGGGAAGGCTGCCTGCTGTCTGTAGTGCGGGGGTGGGGGAGAGCAGGATGGGTGGGGGAGAGCAGGACGGGTGGGGGCACATGGCTCTGTGGGAGGCCTGCTGGCCCCTTTGCTCTGGAACACCAGTGCCGAGACCCCCAGTGCAGGGAAGGGACGGGGGTAAGGAGGGTCGGGGAGAGGGCGAACAAGCGCCAAGCTGTACGAGGAACGAAAGAAGTGTGTCCTGGGGGCAGGCGGAGGACTGCTGGGGCCTGGGAGGAAAGCCGGGGTCAGGGCGGCCCACGGGGACCCCTGCTTATCTGGGACGGTGGCCGGGCTGGGACCCCAGTACGGTGAGCAGAAAGCTGAGAAAGGACAGACACCAACAAGAGGATAGAAGTGTGTGTCCAGCATCAAAAGAGCCGGATGCTGTGTAAAAATCTGACAGCAGAGGACTACTGCTGGAGTGGCATTGCTGACTGAGGGGGCGCCCCTCCCCGACGGCCCGCAGGGACACGGGAACAGGAAGGCGGCATCTGTGCCCAGTGTCCCTTTGCCTCATTCTCCTCCCCGCCTGGTATATTTAAGAGGTGGTTTTATAATGTCGGCTGGCTGAGAGTGAGAGAGTGAGTGAATGAATGCCTTGCTCCCATCCTGTGAGATGCTGCCACCTGTACCTGTCTTTCTTGTCCCGGACCTCACCTCTTGTCCCGCCATGCCTGCTGAGAGCAGCCACTTGTCTTCCGGGGGGCATACGGGGGCTGGATGGTGGAGACAAGGGAAGAAACAGTGTTTGTTGTCACTCTCAGAGGAAGCCATCATCCCAGGGAGCATGAGACCTGCCCACCCATGTGGCTCCACCCCCACTTATGCCAACACAAAATGGTTGCCCCATGGGTTTGCAGTAACTCTAGCGTAGCAATGGGCAGCACACGGAGCCATGGAGACATGGTGTAAGGCAGTGGTCCCCAACCCCCGGGCTGTGGACCAGTACCGATCCATGGGCCGTTTGGTACCTGTCCACAGAGAAAGAGTAAAATAACTTACATTATTTTCATTTTATTTATATTTAAGTCTGAACGATGTTTTATTTTTTAAAAATGACCAGATTCCCTCTGTTACATCCGTCTAAGACTCACTCTTGACGTTTGTCTCGGTTACGTGATACATTTATCTGTCCCACCCTAAAGGCCGGTCCGTGAAAATACTTTCTGCCATTAAACCAGTCCGTGGCCCAAAAAAGGTTGGGGACCACTGGTGTAAGGGAAACACAGGGTCAGATCAGAGAGGCCTGGGGTTTTGCAACCGTCGTCCTAGTTTCCTCATTGGGCACCTATCGTGTCCCTTGCACTTCCTTCTTCCTTACTTCCCAGCCTGGCGCCAATGGCTTGATCAGAGAACCCTGAAATGTGGGCAGAAGGTGCTCTCACTGGCTGGCTCCCAGGGGCAAAATAAAGCAAGATGTCACCCAGGCAAGGACCACAGCTCGTCTCTCCCCGGAGGCCACCCAGACTCTCATCAAGGGAGCAGAAACAGACTGGCTACGTGTGTAGCTCCCCGATGCGCCCCTGAGCCCTGCTCCACTTTCTGGAAACAGAGAGCTTGGGGCTCCCACCATCTGGCCGCAGTACAGGGACTGGGCAGGCTTTGTCTTTTCCCATCGCTCGGGCTGGAAAGCCAGGAGAAGGCAACCTTCTCCGGTCCACAGTTCCCAGCCGGGAAATCCACATGGTGTGTGTGTGTGGGGGGGGGGGTCTCCAATGGGACTGGAGTTGCAGGGTCCACAGCAGTCCTCCTGGGCCCAGGGCATGCAAGGGCCTTGCTACGGGAGCCCCGAACACCAGGGGCTGTTCTGACTCTGCTGTCCCGCCCCAGACCCCAGCAAGCATTTTCTGAGCTCGGCTTGTGTTTCCTGCAGGACTGGGAGCAAATCTAAAAACGTGGAGGGTAACGGACAATGAAAGCAGTAAAGAGACTCCCAGCTGAGCACAACCCCGACAGTAATAAAGAGCATCACTTATGCATTCCCTGTGAAGGAGACGCCTGCCTGGAAACAGGCTGAGGACACCGGCGTCCAGCACGACGTGACCTCTGCCCTCAAGGTGTCCTCCTGTTGCTCTCCCTCCCGTAGCTGATCACAGGGGCTGCGGCATCCAGGCAGAGGGGGCTGGTGGGGCTGGTGTTTCTTCTTCCTGAGCTGAATCCCGGGGTGTCTAGTTTCTCCCCACTTTTTCTCTTCAGGTTCATCCTGCCCACCACACGTTCTCAGCTCCTACACACGACCGACTTGGGGGGGGGATGGGCCCCAGCACACAGACACGGGCACAGAGAGAAGGGGGTGCCACTCACCTGGGCGGAGACCATACACAGCATCATGCGGCTGCCCCGTGGAGCCCTGACGGTCACCGCCCAGAGTGGACGCCCCTGCTCTCTTTTCCGGGCCGAGGCTGAGTCCTTCCCTCCAGGCTCCACTGGTTCTTTTGCAGCTTGGACACCTCCTGGTCAGAGCCGTGCTGGACCTCTCTATGGACAGTGACACCTTGCTTCCCGGTCTTGTGCCCTGGAGTCTGTAGGGAGTCCCTCCTGTGCCCCATGGCTGCTCCTCAGAGGGACACTAGGATGGAGGAGTCATCTGGCTGGGGGGGCACCCAGGGTGGGTGGGGAGTCCAGGCAGCTGAGCTCCTCCTGGGAGCTCCACACTGACTCACCGCCCATGACCCTGCTCCCAGGAGTCCTGCCCACCCCGTGTCCTTTGTGAATGCCCCACTTCTCAGGAGCAGTCCGGAATCCAGGCCAGCTGGGCCCCTTCCCGCCTGGCCCTGGGGACCCACACTAATGCCCGCATGGCCTCTCGGGGTTTGCCTCCCAGCGGCCCTCCGTCTCCCCAGGATGTGTTGCTATGCTGCCAAGTCCCAGGGTGCCTGGGCCTAGAGGCGGGGCTGGATCAGGAACTGTTGGAAATGGCACAGCTAAACAGAGTTATCCCCTGGCCCCCGAGGCCCGTCCTCCCGGGGCACCTTGGCACAGCCCCTGCCACCCTGACCATTGCAGGGCATGCTTCTCAGTCCTTCCTGCCCTCCTGAAAAGCCCCAGACGAGCAGATACTGAAATAAGACTTTGGGTGGTAAACACACATGCAGTATACAGATGCTGTATCATAGAATTTACACACTTCAAACCTATATAATTTTATTAACTAATATCACTCCTGCAATAAATTTACATTAAAAAAAAGGGACAGCGGTGAGGGCAAAATGCCCAGAAAGAGGGCAGGTGCCCTGCAGGAAGACAGGCATGACCAGGCAGGAAAGAAAGGGGGTACAGACGGGGGTCTTGCTCTAATGGGGGGACTCATCCTGGAGCGGGTACTTTCACTGCTTCCTGTCGTCTCCTGTATTCTTCCCATCAGCCCCGTGGCGGGGAGGGGTATGATCATCCTTGATATGAGGAAATGAGGAAACCTTAGAGAATTGGCCTTGCCCGGCGTCCACGTGGAAGGCACACGGATTCTAGAGAAAGGACTCTTCTGGAAGAGGTGCCCACGAGGCCTCGGGAAGAGCAGTTGGAGAGTCAGGAGCAGTTGGGTTCTCTGAGCTCCACCTGCTCACAGGTGGACTCGTCATGTCGTGGGTTCTCCTGTCTGTCGATGGAGCGCGTGCCCGGGGCGCACAGCGAGGGAAGTCCTGCCTCCGTGGGGTTGAGGAACACCGCCTGCGGGGAAGGTGCCCGCGGGTCTGGGACCCAGAGGGGCAGCCCAGGGGAGAGGGTCGGAGAGGGAATGTGCCACAAACTGCCCGCAGGACAGAAAGGAATAATGATGGGGCCTCTGACTAATTAGACGGCTGCAAATATCATTCTGCTAAAAACAGAGGAGCTGATAAATTTTTTACTTGACCCGCTAATAGTTTTCTCGCTTAAAAAGGTAGAACGGGGAAGTAGGGGAAGTGAGCCTAGACGGAACTGTGAGCCGCAAAAAAGGGTTTCTTGCTGCTGTCACGAGAGCTGGTCCCGCAGGGGCAAGGACCTTGTCTGTTTCGTTCACTGGAGTATCCTCTCCGCCCGGGACAGTGCCTGGCCCGTTGTGGTTGGGGGGTGATTTGTCCGGTGAACCGGAAGAACGGGTGGGCACGCCTGGAGGAGACAGCCGTGTTACTGTAGCAGGCCCGGGAGCCGGGGAGGGGTTGCTGGCGTGCTCCGACCTGAGCGTGGGGTGTGATAAAGGAAGTCTGGAGGGCGCGATGGAGCAGGAAGTTCAGTCCCAGGGCCAGACGGGCCCGAGCGGGATGCAGCTTAGGAAGGTCGGGAGATGATAAAAGCAACCGCATTCCAGCCACAAACCGAAGAAACAAGGAGACACACCAAACGCAGTGACTCACACATTTTTGAATGAGATGATGAATAATTAAACACTTTGACAATCTAATGAACACTATAGACGGTTTCTCAAAACAGAAAATGCACATCTGTGCAACATTTGGGGTATAATTTTTAAGAGGACCTGGAGACCTTGTGGTGAGATCCAACATAAAGGAACCAATGAAGGTGCGGACCATATTTCCGAGGAACTCCCACTTGGGAGGGAGGGGTGCAGGGCACATGAAGAGACGGGAGGCTCCTACAGGGAGGGGTCCCAGAGGGCACCACACCCTGCAGGACCTGGGTCTGGAAGTCTAAGCCCAGAATAAACCACTCATTTACATGCAGGCAGTAACACAGCACTTGATGCTTCTGTAGTTACTGTTGCTAAGAGCAAGGGTTCGGGAGTCAGTTTTGTGCCCTTGGACAGGCCCTTTAACCTCACCAAGTCTCAGAGTCCTTATCCATAAGATGGGGGCGATAGCTAGTCACAAGGGGTTCTTATAAATAATGAATTTGATCGTGCCTTAGTAAGTGCCCCAGTGCCTGGCATGTTTGGGTCAATCCATATTCGCCATCAGAATACAGACCGGGATACCTTCTGGTCAGCTCTGCAGAGGGACTGAGAGGACAGGCTCTGGTGGGGCGCTGGATGCCAAGCACCTGGGGTCAGCCAGAGCGTGTTGTGATTAAACTACCAGACACGTGTATTTCCTGTGGAGCCGGTTCACAAGAGGGGAGGAAGAGGCCGAGAAAAGGCGATTTGAAATGCTTACTTTTAACTGCAAAGCCATCAAGGGCAAGTCAAGAACACAGGCTTCTCTTCAGGCCTGGAGCCTGGTGTCATGAGCTCCCGGAGAGGGGTGGGGCTGGACTGGATTGAATGCGTGGGCCTTGGAAGTTGGCCCAGCTTCTGTCCCCCTCGGCGTCCTCAACGTCCTCGTCTCTGGACTGGAGGTCGCTGTACGCACACAGTGAGCATTTGATCAGTGGTGGCTGCTCTTGTGAGATGCCCCTCCAGCAGCCTTGGGGACATGGTGGTGATCTGAGTACCCCATTTGTAGGACCCATCAGTGAGACGCCCTGTCACTGCCCTTGGGGACTCCAGGCGGTCCGTGGGGGAAAGCCCACTCTCATAGGAAACAGACTGGAAGGTGCAGGGAAACAGCGCTGAGAGCAGCAGACTGAGTCTGTGTCCGCTTGACAGTTCAGACTGAGAATAATCCATCCCAGACGCTTTAA
Source organism: Saccopteryx bilineata (assembly GCF_036850765.1). Taxonomy (NCBI): domain Eukaryota; kingdom Metazoa; phylum Chordata; class Mammalia; order Chiroptera; family Emballonuridae; genus Saccopteryx; species Saccopteryx bilineata. The sequence goes on from NC_089500.1 coordinate 69,320,562, forward strand.
AACCACTTTTTATGAAGCTCATAACAGTCGAGGAGGCTCTGGGTAAAACCGGAGGCCAGAGGGAACCAGTGTGCTGGGAAGGAGGGGAGTGAGCTGGTGAGAGAGACGGAAAGTCGTCACGAAACTGCCCCACTGTGACTACGGTTTAGAAGGGAACCTGGGGAGAAGGCACTGGCCCAGATGGACAGTGCCCAGCCCTGGAGGCAGCACGGTGACAGGGACACAGCGGAGAGAGTATGCGTGACTTGGTCCCTCAGGATTCATGGTGACTTGTTGCCGGTCTCAGATGACCAAGTCATCCACCCATGTGAATGCCGACATCATTCGGGGCAGGAAGCCACGCATTGTGCCTTTTAAAATCTCCTTACACCAGAGATTTCTCAAGATGTTACCACATGCCAGTTGGAGAAAAATAACAACAATGTATTCAAAATTTTTTTACAGAGCCTGGAGGTACAATAGACAGTGACAGATGGATCTGGATTTACATAAAATGACACAGACACTGGTTTTCTGAATATTTTTTGAGAAAATCAACAAGAGTTAAAATGGAACACGCATGCATGCACACACACACACATGCACGCACACGCTACCCAGCAGCAGGGTTCCCGGCAGGCCCAGCCCAAAGGGGTGAATGCAGATGACCAAGGTCTGGCGTTAACCCTCGTTAAGTTGGCTGATTCCCCTTGTTAGGTCTCCTGGCAGCACTGCCTCTGTCCCCGCAGGTGGCTCTGGAGGATGACCAGCCTAGAGTTTCTCCAAGGAACAGTCCTCAGCTTTACTCTTAGATGAACTGAGCATCCTCCAAGCCACCGGGCTTCCAGTTGCTGCCTGTCCCTCCAGGTTGGTTTGAACCCACCAGAGGCAGATGCACTGGCTCCTCTGTACTCAGAACAGCGCCTCACATTTTAAGAAAGATGTTGACATACTGAGGCATGTCTACAGTGGAGCAACCTGGCTGGCGGGGGTCTGGACTCAGAGGGGCCTGGTGGTTGTCTTCCATGCCTGCAAGGTTGTCGTGTAGAAGATGTGATAGACTTCCTCCGTGTGTCTGCAGAAGGCGGAGTTAGGACCCATGTATACGACTTAGTGGAAGGCAGATCTGGCTTGATCCTGAGAAAGACTCTCTCCCAGACAATCCAATTACACGGAAGAGGAATTTGTTCTTCATTATGGCAAGGGTTCAAAGATGGATGGCCTCCTGTCAAGGGTGCTGTTGAGGGGTTCCACTTCCGATGAGAGACTGGAAGAGAGGACTTCTAAATTCCTTTCCAAGCTTCAGATTATGGGGGGGGGTTCGGTGAGTGGGGAGAGCGAAAACTGAGGATCATAGCTAACCAGAAAGAACCGAGATGTGTCCAGAGCTGGGAGAAACCCCTGCAGTCCGTCGGTCTTGAGTGCTGGTTGGAAGCTCCCGTGCTTTGTTTTTCAAGCTCCTTTGGCCAGAAGGAGCGCTAAAGCTGAGCCTGAGCCCCAGGACCAGCCCTGGCTTCTGTTTGGGTGTGTAAAGACACCTGCTCCTCACCAGAAAGCTCTCTCCACAGTCCAGTGGGCACCAGTGGCCACTCCCACTGCCCAGCCCTGATCCTCTTTCCCAGCTTTGAAAGGTGGTCGCAGGAACGGGGAGAGAGCTGACTGAGGATACCTAAGCCCCTCTGTGGGTCGAACACTTGATCTGGTCCCGTGTGAAGTGGCAGCGTAGATGAGTCAAAGCAAGCCCACCCACATGGTGCTGGAGACTCGGAGCCTGGCTTCCATCTTGGCAAAGCTGCGTTCAAACCTGTGGCTAACCATCTTCCACCTGCTCCTGGCCTGTGGGCTCTGGGCCTTCCACCCACGCTTGGGACAGTTGCCCCCTGCAATAAGCCTTCTTTGGTGCAACTTCTTTTGGGTTTTTTTTTTCATTCTTTCTTCCTGAGCTTCTTTAGCCAGATTAGTGTGTTCTTTGTAAAGGTTTACAGCCACCATGGCCATCTTCTCTGAACACCTGCCTACGCACCGTTTATCAGCTATATATTTGGGGAGATGCCCCGCCCCCAGATTAATACATTGAGAAATGAAATGATATCAAGAGACTTTGTTTTAGACTCCCTGGCTTTCGTGAGTGGGCAGCAGAAGGCAGGGCTGTTGTGCCAGAAATCAGCACCACCAACATTTGGACAGCACCCCCTTAATTGGGTCTGTGTTCTTCATCCAACAAATGCCGGCTAGGTTGTCGCTGCTGCCTTGACCCGTTTGAATTTCTTATTTGAACATGTTTCCTAAGGAACTGAGAACTTGTTACGGGCTTGAAGTGTATTTGCAAGCAAGCCACCTTTCCTGTCTGCGCCTTGGGCTCCTTGTCACTGAGCCTTTGACTGCCCCTCTGGGCCACACTGGGAAAGGCCACTCATTAAGGATACATTGGATGCTGACAAAACACGTACAAGGTTCCAGGCTGCTTGCAAGCAGAGGAAAGATCTGTGCTAATCATGCGAGAGTCTAACAGGTTTCGAGCATCTGTCAAGATCCAAGTGTAAACTGGGTGCCGTAATTGGACCCTAGTATCTCTAGCAAGTTTGCTTGAAACCTCCACGAGCCCATGGTGGATTAGACAGGGTGTCAAGCGGTGAGCCCGTTAATATGCAGAGCAGACAGGTGTCAAAACCAGCAAAGAGCAAGGCCTCCATTTCTTCTTCATCTCCATTACAACGAACGAAAGTGTCACCGGGAACCAGGGACCGAGGCCAGTTTGGCAGCGCTGCCCGCGTGTGCTCCTACGGCTTTCCTGGCTCTCTCCGCTCTTGCCTGTCACGTGCCCCTAAAACTTGAATTACCTCCTAGACCCAGGTGATGTCTGTTTGCTGGTGGTGAGCTGGAGGGGGGAGGAGAGATGGCCCCCACAGGCATACAAGAGCCTGTCAGCCTCAGCAAGCAAGGGGGTAGGGTGGCTGTTTTCAGTTATAAAGACATCTTGGTGGGAAGATTTACCAAAGACGTATTTATCCCATTAAGACCACACCTCCTTTTAGCCTAGTTATCTCCAGCACCACATTTGTCCTCGGCCACTGCTTTCTGGAGGGGTCAGGGAACACAGAGGGTGGCTCTCTCTGAATTGAAGCTCTGAGTGTGTAGATGGAGCAATTGCAGGTCTAAGTTCAAAGCAGGACCGGGGACCCCATCCCTGGTCGCCTTTTCCTTCACTGGTCTTAGAAGTAGTTCTAGTAGCCGTGCCCTTTAAGGAAGGGGGGGGTGAGGTCGGAGACGTTTTCAGAAAAGAGGAAGGGGGTTCAGAGCATGGAAGAATTCAAAACTATGGAAGAGGCGATTGGAGAATTGCGTTCATGTCTATTAAAGATATCTTGGATTGACAAAACCCCTCTTTTTGGAAGCCTTTTGGAACTTGGGAAGTCCCCAGAAAGGGAAAGAAAACAACGGGCCAGATCTAATCCACACTGTCACTGCGGGTTCCAGGCTCGTCTCAGGGTTCGGAGCCGTGGGTTCTGCCTCACTAGGCGCCTTGTGCAGGCACATGCTTGGGAAGGAGGCTTGTCGCTGGCTCCCTGACCATTCACCGGAGGTGTAGACCAGAGTGATGAAGGGAAGGCTTGCTGGATCTTTGCCTTCGGTTCCCTGACACTTCCTGAGTACAGGGACGCCCACTGTGTGGGGATCAGGAGAGGAGGAGAGGATGGGTGAGTGTTCAGTGTGGACAGCCCTCCTGGGGGGGATTGTGTAACCATCGCTCGAGCCCTGCGCACAGCTCGCTGTCCTGGGGATATAAAGGCAGGAGACAGTCCAAGCCCCTTGCTCCTGGAGATGGCAGCCTCATTGTTGCAGGAAAAACTTTGGGCTCATGCCACGTACACACTCAGCTGTTCTCACTTCTGGCTGCAGGGGTCTCCCAGAGGGGTGTGTGTGTGTGTGTGTGTGTGTGTGTGTATGTGTATGTGTGAGACACATATACCATATTTCCCCATGTCTAAGACGCTCCCATGTATAAGATACACCTTAATTTTGGGGCCTGAAATTTGAAAAAAGAATGTATTACATAAAGTTATTGAACTCAAGTTTTAGTCATCATAAAATTCACACAACTCCTCATCTCTGTCAGAACGCCCATCCAATAGCTTGTCTTCATCTGTATCTGATGACGATTCACTATCTTTAACGATGAGTGCAAAAACAGGCACAAAAAAGCGGGAAATGCCAGTAAAAAACTAACAAACACTACAACCACTGTATAAGACGCACCCCGTTTTTAGACCCCAAATGTTTTTTGAAACATGGGGAAATACAGTTCACACAGGTATCTATAGCCCTAAAGCCTGTGAGTCGGGGTCTGAGGGGGTGGGCTGGACTCAGAGAGCGTGTGAATTTCATTGCTTTTGAGGAGATTCTCCTGGGACCAGCCCAGCATGGATCGCCATCTCACATTTGGGGAAAGGGGACTAGGATGGTCAGGGACTTCCTCAAGCGCTCGTACCTTGATGGGAGAAACAGAATGGGTGGGCAGGCAGAGCAGAGAGTGAGCCAAGATGAGGAGGGGGGTGGGGCGGGCATTCCAGGGCGGGATCTGAGCCGGAGGGAAGGGAGAACCCTACCCCCACTACTACGCCTCTTCTCTGAGGATGAAAGGGGGAGTCAACACAGCCAACAATAAAGGGAAATGAGTCTAGCAAACCTGTGAGGTCAGCGGGGTGCTGTCTGAACCCATCCACCTCAATTCCTCTGAAGTCCCAGTTTACTATCAAACGCGCACAAACCAGGCTTATTCTGATACAATAAACAATGTTTTCCCACATCTTTTAGTTTAACAATCTTTTCAATCTCAGAAAAATTATTGAGGACCCCAAAGAGCCTTTATTTATGTGGGATATATATATATGGTATTAGCAAGCAAAACTGTGGAATTTAAGTATAAGGTCTACCGGAAAGTTCTGTTTCTATCACAAGTTTCAACACGTAAGCACATGTTTATTTGGCACATGTGTGCCTCTCTATTTTTATCACTTAATGTATACATACTGACGTAGCAAATTAACTCAAACAAAGTTGATTCATGTTAGTCTTATGTGTGAAGCAATAGTGTACCCATGGCTACTGATAAAGTTCATTTACGCCACTGTAATTTTTACGAATTTCAACAAGGAAGAAATGCTACAGAAGCATGTCTGTCGCATCCACCATATTCCCCGGACTTAGCACCCTCCGACTATCACTTCTTTTTGTCCTTACGAAATTTTTTGAAGGGCGAAAAATTCAAAAATGAAGAAGATATCAAACAAGCACTGGTTCAATTTTTTGCATCAAAAGATAAAACACTTTTCAAAAATGGGATATACAAATTGCCCTCACGCTGGCAAGAAATTATTAATAATAAGGGCAATTATATTATTTAATAAAGTTTATTGACGGTAAGAAAAATTTGTATTGTGTTTTATTCCAAAACTGGACAGGACTTTCCGGTAGACCTTATATTTAAAAATCACTATGTATTATGTATTTTAGAGTAATAAATCCATTGCATGTTAGCATGCATATTATGAACAATCACTATATTTTCCAAGATAAAGCCAGTGAGAAGAATGGTGGTGTTCTGTGTTTTTTTTGCAAATCTCTTTAAGGTTTGGCTCAGTGGAAGACAGCTAGATTCTCACACCTCTACCTGCTTTCAGCCTGTGCTTATGTGTGGGTTTGGGTTGAGGAAGCTGGAGAAAAGCCAGACCCGCAGGGTGAGGCCAGGATGCGGGCGGGACAAGCAGGACACCGAGGGGACAAAGGAGGCACCACCTCTCTGGATGTGCCAGCACAGGGTTGGCCGCGCCTCCTCCCTTTGGTCCTACCCCGTCACAGACAGGGAGCTGGAAACGCGAGGTGTCCTTTCACAGCCCCGACAGGTAATGGTGGGTACTCTGTTTTTTGATACCACACCAAAAAACACAGTAAGAAGTGAGTTAGGTGCACAGTGAAATCTGAACCCTGACTATAGTTTTCATGCCCGGGGATGTTAAAAAAAATCTATCGGTCACTCTTGGACTTTGAGCAGATCTTTTACCCATACTCACTGACCCTGTGGAAGGGTGTCAGGACTCCCAGGGCCCTGCAGACCACACACTATGAGCTGCTCTAGGACCTGCTGGGAAGCTGTGACAGCTGGAACGTAGGTACAAAGGCTAATGAGATACAAGAGGCCAGACCCGAGCGCGCCCAGTGTGCGTCACACTGAGAAACTGGCCTGCCTCTCGAAGGCTCTGAGGAGCCACGCTCCAGTCTTAAGCAGGGGAGGGATGGGGTCAGATGTGCAATTTTAGATCCAATCATTTGTTTGTTCAACTGATGGGTGTTGCGCTCCTGTGGTGCAACAGGTCCCGGGGACAACAGTGGCCAGAGAAGGTTTCTGCCTTCTCAGAGCTTACATGCTAGTGGGGACACAGAACACAAGTAAGTGTAGGCAAATGGACACCCTGTTGGGGACAGAGGAAGGGCTGGCGGAGAGGTAGAGGCGAGGAGAGTGCCGACAGTGGTGACGACTGTCCACGGAAGAGGCGATGGTGACCAGGGCAGCCGCTGAAAGGAGGAAAGAACGTGGGAGACCAGGAGCACCCCCAGGTCCATGGGCAGACGATGATGGTGCCCAGCTCGCTCACTCGGGCGCGGGGGCCCCTGGCGCACCCACAGGGAGGAGCACTTGGCAGGGAGAGATTACCACCTGGTTAGTTACCAACATGTTGAATTGGCGGAGGCTGGGGAGGCTGGGGAGCGGGGTCACCGGGGTGCACAAGGCCAGCGAGTTGTTGCATTGCCTCTCGGGGGGAGGGCTGGACTGGGGACGCAGGTACGGATCAGCACGTATGCAGGTGGAGAGTGGGTCACGGCCCCCAGGCACGGTGCTCACAGTGAGGAGAGAAACCTGCTGAGGGAACCAGCACCTGCCGCCTATCTCTGCCTCCTGCCTCGCGTGCAGCGTGCCTCAAGTCCGCCATGTCGTCTCCCCAGCCCCCGAGGCTGTTCCCCGTCTCAGTGAATGGCACCGGTAACCCTGTCCTTGTTATCACCCCGAATGTCCCCTCTTGTTCAGCCCTTGCTGACCAGGGTTCGCCATCTGCCCGAGTGTTCCGTACTCACCCCCCCACACCCCTGAACCGCCTCTGCGCACCCCCACTCCCTTCTCTCCGTCTGGAAAGTTCATTTGCTTACTCCACCGCTCATCGGAAACTTGTCCACCGGAGAGTTCCCACCCGTTCTCAGGCCGGCCCAAGCCCCACCGCTGACCACACACACACACACACACACACACACACACGCCCCCGGCCGGAGCTGGTCATCGCGCTGAGGTCCAGGCTGCCTCCCGGGGACTCTGCCTTGGCACTCGCCAACGCCGGAGTTCACCTGTGTGCGCACAGGGCCAACTCCCTTCCTGAGGCGGAAGCCACGTGATGGCAGGAACTGTGCTGATCGGTAGTCCTGGTTTCCGGGGTGCTTTCTGAATGGATGCTGAGACCTCACCCTAATGGGGAAGGAAGGCGGTCGAGCGCCAGGGTAGGGGCGTGGCTCTACCGGCCAGTGACCCAGCATCAGAGCCACAGCGGGTCTGTCTGGGGTGTGAGCAAGGCTGCAGGGGGCGGAGAGCATCGCAGAGCTCAAAGACAGTGGGAGGGTGTGCCTTGTCCAGGTGCCTCATCTGTTCAGAGAGCGGCTCCGGTAATGGCTGGTGCCGCGAAGGTGGGGTGACAGGAGCAAAGAGCGAAGCCCAGGGTCCCCACCAGGGACAGAAAGCTGAGCAGAGTGTGTGGCTGGTCCCCCGGCACGCCAGGCCGTGGCGCATGACAGAGCCCAGAGCTCACCTGAGGTGATGGGGGAAGGTAGGTCCTCTCAAGGCTGGGCTGGGGACCGGGATTACCAGCCCTCCTGAGTGACCTAAAATGAAGACCTCAGAGCCTTCCATCCAGGGAGCTTGTCAGGGCAGCGCTGACAGCACCTGAGGCCCACAGATGGCATTTGTCACTGGGGAGACAGTGAGGGAGCTCGCTGGGATGGATGGGAGGTGGAAGGGAATTGTGTGAACGTGCTCTGTCTATTCAAACATGAGCAGTAACAAGCTAAAAGCCGAGACAGAAACCCATAAAGCGAGACAATGATGATGAAACAGCCACGTGTAGACAGAAGGAAAGGCTGGGTCCCTTCTCTGTCCACAAAGCCATGGGGGAATCGTGTCAGTGCCGAGCTCCGGGAGCGGGAGAGAGCCTTCGTCAGGTCCTGCTGCCAGCGCCAGGCACAGCCCCGAGCCCGGAGGCCAGGGCCGGCACCGTGGCCACTGGGGCTCCGCTGAGCGCCTTGATCAGGGTGGAGGGCGAGCCTCAGCCCCCAGTGGCCCTGCCCAGAAGGTGCCCCTGAGCGGAAACAGACGCCCCGCCCCCCGTGGGAAGAAGATACAATAGAACAGCCGGTCTTTTTTCTTCTCTTCCTTATTCTTCATCACAGGGCTGTAGGGCAGTAATGGGAGGGCCCCCTGCTGGGCCCCTCGGACCTGGTCCTCTTCCTCCGCTCGGCCCTGGCTGACCATCAGGGTGTCCCGGAGTAGGAGGCAGAGAAAAGCGGGATTTACCAGCGCCGCCCACCCGAGGGGCGGGGGCAGCGGAGGAAGCGGAGATGGCTTAGGGACTTTGGAGTCCTAGGCTCCGACGGTTGGAGCCGGGTAACCTCTCTGCCCTTAGGTTTCCTCAGATGTGAGGTGGGTGTAATAACAGTGCCGGCCTCGTTGGAATGCTGCAAGGCACACATAGGGTATGGACGTCAGGCTGTCAGCCCAGTGCTTGACAGGCACTAAGTGCCCACCACAGGTTCTCTGCCGCCACTGTGATCATCGGCCCCCTGCCCTCCTCGGGCTCGCAAACCCGCGCTTAACTTGCAATGTGGGCAGGTATCGAAATTCTGCCTGCTCGGTGTCCAGAGTCCCTGGGAAAACTCGGATTCCCGAGTCCCCTGGGGGTCAGGGAGCTAAGTGGGGTCCCAGGATGAGCTCCCCGGGTCTCCGCCAGGCCAACACCCGCTGCCTCCCCTCTTCCTGGCGCTCTCCTGTCCCGCCTCAGTCGTCACCGCCTGCGTCTTCTGCACGCGTGCGCCTGCAGCCTTCGCAGCCCGTGTGTGCGTCTCCCAGCTCCTGGAAAAGGCACGTAACCGCCGCGTGCTTCTGCGTCTGAAAACTGGGAGTCACAGTACTGGGCCAGCCTCCGGGGGTTGTGGGAGGAGATCAGACCAGGTAATTCGGGTGAAGCACTGGCCACAACGATGGGGCGTATTCTAAGTGATCATCAGAGTTAGCTGTTACGTTTATTATCGTTGAAAGTCTGTAGGGTCCTAGGAATAGGGATGTTGCTGAGGCGCCCCTGTCCCAAATGAACCTTCAGCCTCCGGACCTTTCAGAAACTACGAATTTATTAACATAAACCCCCCCGTGAAGGACCTTTAGACTCAGATAAGCATGAACAACAGAAAAGGCAGAGAGCCTGGGCGGGGGTGTGTCTGTCCCCCGCTGGGGCTGGGACAGGACAGTGGGGGCTGTGCGCCCCAGCAGAGCAGATGGAGCAGAGCAGACACATCGCTCAGGCTTCAAAGTGAGAAGTGAAGTTATTATGGTCCCCCGGCTGCAAGCTCGAGAAGAAAACATAGCTCACCAAGAATAAGAGCCTCTAAAAATGAAATTATAACAATAAAAAATCACATAAGATTCCAACGAGGAAGAAAACAGGACAGCTTAAAAGAAATCAATGTGGCTCCATGGGAAATCTCTAGAGCTTAAAAGTCAAACTGGGAAGAATATATTTGCAGCAAAGACTGGATAAATGGTTAATATCTTTAACATATAAAGAGCTCACACAAATCAATAGGAAAACGCCCGAAGGCACAAGGGGAAAGTGAACCAAGGATGTGATAAACAATTCACTAAACAAGAAATAAAGCCGGCTTTCCGAAAGATGTAAAGATGGAAATTCTTCAATCTTACTCGTAATCAGAGTGAAATTCAAACCACTAGATAGCTGCTTTTGCCTAGGCATTCCTGTCCTGTTCTTTGCCGAGGCTGTGATTTCTTGTTTGGCTGGGGGTGTTTTGGGGGTTTTTTTTTTAGATGGGCAGGGTGTGAGGTCAGGCTATCTGCGCAAGTAAAAACGTGTGTTTGCCTCAGCACGTGTCCTAAAAAGCCAGCATCTTCTGTGTGCTGCTCCGGGGACCACGCTGTTCCCCATGCTGGGCTTGCTCTATTCACAACTAAAGCATTTCTGCCTTTTAAGGGTTTTGGGGGTTTTTTTGTTGTTTTTTTTTTGGTTTTGCTTTCAAATGTGAACTTGTCAGAGAGTCCCCGGCGAGGCCACATTAGTGTCTTTAGCTGCCTCCTTGATTGGGATTATTTGTGCTTGTGTAGTCAGAATCTTCCCGAAGAGCCTCCAGCCCGGGGTTTATACCTCAGGTCTTGCCTGAGCTGCTAACTAGCCGGGGGACCTTGTGCCAGTCATTGAACCTCTCCGAGCCAGCGGCTAATAGCACTGCCCTACTTAGCTCCCGGGGTCGCGGTGAGGGCCGCAGGAGCCAGCGGTCACAAAGAGCCTGGCGGGGTGTGATGCACCCACCAGGAAACGTGTTATTCAGTTCCCGTTTTTCTTTTGCTTTTCCCATCAAGGAAAATGTTCTTCGGGTTGGAAAGCGTAGACCCGGCACCATTAAAAAGAGAACCAGAGCTCAAAATAGGAGCAAAGAGAGAATAGTTCACTCTTTAAATGAGCTCAGACCCCGGGCGCCTTGGGGCCGTCAGCCCTGGTCTGCGGGGCTCTGATGGGATGCGTCAGGCAGTATTGTGTGGGGGACCAGGGTCACCTCAGTGGAGGACAGTGGGGGCTTCTGCCACCGTCGCATGTGAGAAACCAAAGAAAGGGGTTTATATGAGAGAAGAGCTGGAGGTGACTCACGTACCACTGCCTGCTTAGGACGAGGGGCTCCTCCACGGGCCTCATGACTGGGGCGCACATCTCGGCACCGCCCTCCCCAGCCTGCCTGGCTCCCCCCCCCCGGGACCCTCCTCTGGATCTCAGAGAGAGGTGCACCCCATTCTTCACAATGCAGGAAACCAGGTATTCCCAAGGCCTCTCTAGCACCACCATGGACCCAGGACATTTTAAGTGGCTTACAATTGAGGGTGCCAAAAATACCTACATGCACCTTCAGGGCCCTGGGCTGTTTGACTCACACTTGGAGACAGGTCACACCAGGCACCACATTACCCCGCTGCCCAGACCCAGGGACCCCTGTCCTGGGCTCCACGGCCAGCTAGCTGTAAGGTAGCTGACCTCTCTGGGTCTCTAACGCCCATCAGTAAAATGCTAAATCTGTTCCCGGCCCCCCCGGGACCTCTGCAGACAAAGAATGGGACTCTCTGTCCCGTTCAATAGGCATGGGCTGGGCACCTGCCACATGAAGGACCATGCCAGCCTGAGGACAGTGAGAGCTACAGGGGACTGGGGACCGCCCTTGGGGACTGGGGACTGCCCTTGGGGACTGGGGACTGGGGACCGCCCTTGGGGACTGGGGACTGGGGACTGCCCTTGGGGACTGGGTGCATTTCCTGGGGGCTGCTTAACAAAGTTCCGCCAACTGGGTGGCTTAGGACAACGGGAATTTATTCTCACACAGTCCTGGAGGCTAGAAGTCAGAAATCAAGCCAGACCGAGTCCTATTCCTAGGCTCCCAGAGAGCACCTGTCCCCTGCCTCTCTCCTGGCTTCTGGTGGCTGCCGACCTTCCTTGGCTTACAGATGCGTTGCTCTAACCTCCACCTCCGTCTGCACCTGGCCATGTTCCTTCTGTGTGTTCGTGACCACTTTTCCCTCTTATAAAGCCACCAGTCATTGGGTGAGGGGGCCACCCTAATGTTTGTCCCCATCTTCGCTTGATCACCCCCCACAAAGGCCCTATTCCATATAACAGGGGTTGGGAACCCATGGCTCGCGAGCCAGATGCGGCTCTTTTGATGGCTGCATCTGGCTCACAGACAAATCTTTAATTAAAAATAATAATAACATAAAAAATATAAAACATTCTCTTGGATTACAATCCATTCATTTTCTACTGCTCATGTTCATGGTTGCAGGTGGCTGGAGCCAATCACAGCTGTCCTCCGGAACAACACCAAACCTTTATTGGATAATGCGTGACGTACACGGGTCGTTGTATGGCTCTCACAGAATTACATTTTAAAATATGTGGCGTTCATGACTCTCTCAGCCAAAAAGTTTCCTGACCCCTACCATATAAGGTCGCACTTGCAGCTTCTGGGGGTTAGGACCTCGGTATACCTTTTGGGGGGAAACGGTTCAACCCAGGGAGCTTCCAAAGGTAAACGTGAGATGGGGTAGCAAAGGAGAAAAGGACAAAACCTTCAGAGCGGTTCGAGTTGGTCTTTCTCCCCTCTCAGTACCTCAGTGTAGTCAGCTGTGAAATGGGACAGCAGTCTCTGCCTTGCAGGGTCTAATATATGCAGAGCACCTGGCACATAGTAGTGGGCACTCAGTAAGTAGTAAATGCCGTCATGACTGTCATTCTTGTTAACAGAAAATGGCGTCAAATGTAACCGGTAAGGTTAGACCTTGGTCCTTGAGTTCGACTGAACAAGAACTCAGAGTCAGGAAATCTAATTATAATAGAAAAGTTATTTAGAACGCCACCGAGGTAGAAGAAATGAGCCATCTGGGCGGCGTGGACTCAGTAAAACAAGCTACAGAGGCAAAAGGAGGGTCCTTGGAACTTAGGAGACAGAAAGCAAGGGGATGATCTTGAGGGAAGAAAGAGGGGAAGGAAAGACGGGGCATGTGAGAGAGAGACAGACAGACAGACAGAGAGAGCATCCGAGGGAAGAAAGAAAAGGGGAAAGGCACAGGTGTATTGGGGGGTGGGGAGAGGGTGTGCACTGGGCCCTTTGTCTTAAGGGGTTTTATCTGTTTTCCAAAGGCAGAGATTTGGGGGCGGGGCTCAGGGGAGGATCTGTAGAATAATCATCAGCTTTCCTGACCTTTCCGGGGAGGGGTCATTAGCCATTGCAGCTGGTCAGCCATGGTGTCACTTCATCTGGTTTTGCTGCTTTTTCTGGGCCTGGGCCTGAGACACGAGTGAGGCCTAGATGTTATCTCTGATTTGACCAAAGCTCAGTCTATGTGGTAACTTCTCTACCCGGCCTATCATTCCTGCTCTGCTCAGGTCTAAGTGCTACTGTATCATTCTCATTATTATTATTATTAGCTAGCCTGCATGGATCCGTGGCATACATCTCTACAGTTCGGCAAATAACAACAGCACGTTACGCTTTATATATAATAATAATAGGTATGCAGTTCAGCTAATAATAATAATAGCCTAGGTATTAGCGTAGGAGAGGTTCAACCAAAATACCCTGAAGGGAAATGACACCATTGGGTGGGAAGTAGGATTAGTCTAACGGAAGGGATGACATTTGCAGCCAGCCTTGGAAAGGATAGGATTTGGGCAGGTAGACGGCGCAAGGGACGGAACTCCGGGAAGTGGGGGCCGCAGAAGCCTGGGAGGCGGGAAAGGACAAACAAAGCCTGTCTGAGGACGAGCTCCGTGCTCCTCTCGGCTGGAGCACGGACAGGGAACAAATAGAGCCACGGTGATCCAGTTTGTAAAGGAGCATTTGGACCACAGAACATGAGACGTTTCACACGTAATTCATAGTCAGTGGGGAGCCAATGAATGTTTCTTACAAGGAGCGATGCAATTAAACCTGCATTTAAGAAAGTTAACCCAGCTGCAGCGTATTGTATCAAAGCGCTCTGAAGCAAGGAGAGGTCGGACCAGACCCTGTGGGGGACACTGGGGGAGGCGAGAGCGCTCCTGGTCCTGGTTGAAGGCTGGCGGTGGATGGTGGGAATGGTTCGGGGAAGGGACCGGCTGGGAACTGCAGGCTGGCCCGTAGTGTGTGGGTTGTTGGCTTCATGCAGGAAAGATTTCACAGCGTGGGTCCGGGTGATTTTGAGAGTATGTTTATTAAAGCTGGGGACAGTGAACAAGGACGGTTTAGGTATCAGAAGCAACAGGAGAGCCTGGGGGGCTGCTCTGGCTCACTGGGAGGTCAGGGAAAGGGGGGCCTTGGGGACAGGTGCCAGGGTGATCCCGGGACGAGCTGCCGCTGCCCGCTGCCCGCTGCTCCCCTGCTTGCAAGCCTCAGAGGGTCCCTCGGGGTTTAGGAGATGCTCACCTGTGGGGGAAGAGGAAGGGAAAGGAACGGCACGGGCCTGCCCCCGGAAGGGAACGCGCGCCCTGGCACTTGCATTCTGAGGGCTTTTAAAGCCTGGGGGTCTAGGGGAGGGTTTCAGTAAACTATTCATCGTTTTCTCCAGGTGTGGCTTGCAGGGTCGTGCCAGGCCGGGGGGGTCGTTAGTCACTGCAGCTGGTCCTGGCATCGCCTGCCTGGCTTGGAGCTGAAATGCAACTGAGCCTCGATGTTGTCTCTTAAGGCTGGGGGTGGGGGTCCCATCCACAGCAAGCTCTGTGCTGGGGGAGGGAGGGCCGGGCATTCCACCCCGGTGACCTTCCGCCTCTGGGCTCAGCTGCCTCAGCCCCCCTTCCGCTTACCCAGGAGCTTTCCTAGCTGTGTACTGTCCTGCCTCAGAGAGCGCCCTGGGACTCGTGGCTTGGCACAGCCACCTCGGACAAACCCGTCCCCCTCTCTCCAGTCGTAGTTACCTCGTTATAAGATGGACGACCTCGTGAAAGAAGCCAGACAGAGAAAGATAAACACTGCACAGTGTCCCTTGTATGTGGGATATAAAAGCCAAAGTCATCGAAACCAACTAGAACAGTGGTCGCCGGGGGCCGGAGGGTGGGAGAGGTTGGTCAAAGGGCACAAGCTTTCAGTGATCAGATGCCTAAGGTCTGAGGACCGAAGGTAAAAGACAGGGGCTGTGGTTGATGACGCTGCATGGTATATTTTAAATTTGCTAAGAGACTAGAACGGAACTCTTCTCACCAAAATCTCAAACAAGATAAATGTGAGGTGATGGGTGTGTTAATTAACTAGACGGGGCAGTCCTTTCGCAAGGTACATGTACATCCGGTCACCACCATGTGCACGCTCAGGGTTCTACAGCTTTGTCGGTGACACCTCAATAAAGCTGAAATTTAAAAAGAAAAAAGATCAGGTGCCCAGCGATGGGTGCTGGGAGGTCTGCAAGACCTCCCCTGACTGGCACTTCTCAGCCTAAGACGGCAGCCGGGCCAGTGAGCGTGAGGACAGTGTCTGTCTTCTATGAAAGCTCTGTCCCCACGCCTGCCCCCTCCCCTGCCCTCTGGGGGACCCGGAGCTCTGCTCTGGGGAGACAAGAGCCTGTCAGGCTGCTCCAGAGCTGTGAGAAGTCCTAATTGTTGCGCATTAACTTTACTTTCCCCTCGCTCTGACTTTAGAATTCTATGAATATTTATGAGCGAACTCTTGCTTAATGAGGAGGGGAACAGAGACATTAATGAGCTTTTCCCCCAGTAGGGCTTGGGCATTTTTTTTTTGTTTCATATCTCTGATCTGAATTCCAGCTAGGCTGCACCTTTTCTTCCCCTCGGCTGCTTGGAGGTGAGGCCCGCTGTGCGTGCACTGTTCACAGCTACCATCCAGGCAGACTCTGAGCACGCCCGGGCGGAGAGGCTGTGTGCGCACGCGTGCACACGGTGCATACAGGTGAGAGGCTGTGTGCGCACGCGTGCACACGGTGCATACAGGTGAGAGGCTGTGTGCGCACGCGTGCACACGGTGCATACAGGTGAGAGGCTGTGTGCACACGCGTGCGGGCACTAGGAACAGGTGAGCGCTTTGGAAAAGCCAAGTCCTGTCGGAAAAGCAAAGGCCTGTTGGTTCACGCTGCTTCTCGTCTTGAGCTGTATCTCTCAGAGACGGGAGGAAAAATAAGGGGGCCTTCCTTGCAGGCTCTGTGTTGTGGGGTTGGGCCTCCTCTGGGCCTCGTGTCTCAGGGGCTCGCCATCCCAGGATCTTCTCAAAAGGGGCCAGAGCCTGAGGCTCACGCACCCACCAGTGTGAGCCAGGCGCAGCCCAGACCCACCCTGCTGACCCCGAGGAGACAGTGCGGAGGCTTCTTGGAACAGCTGGCCCAGGGCCCCGAGCAAGAAGGCAAGCTTAGGGAGACAGTACGGGCTCCCCTGCACCCAGGGAGTTTGGAGAGCATCACAGTCCCCCACTCGCATCTGCTGACACCCTGGGTGTCATCCAGGCAGCCTGTATCTTAGTCTCTAAGAGACATGAAGAGCAGGCGACTGATAAGTGATAGATCGATGGGAGAAGAGCCAAGGAGCTCCGAGAAAGGGGCAGTCTTACCCTGGGCAGGTGCCCGGCTTTTCTCCCTGGCCTCCCCTGAGCCTGGGAAATGTCTGTGGGATGCAGGAGTGAACCGCTCTGTGTGTGCGGGGTGGAGGAGCTTTACAGGGGGAGCCGGCGGTCTGAGTCACTTCCGCTTCAGGCAGCCTTGTCTTCCCCGGGGGCCTGAGGGTCAGGATGACCCCTCAGCCTGACATGTCCAGCTCCTTCTGTAAGTAAGTCACATGTGCCTGGGAGAGAGGGAGAGGCCTGGTGCTGGCAGGAGAGCTTGTGGGAAGCTGCCGCCCAGTGTCCCCAAGAAGAGAGACAGGAGCGTGGGGACACACGCCCCTCCCCAGAGGCATCGGTTGCTGCAGGCTCTGGGTCCCTGCAGCAGCGTCCGCATCCTGCCACAGCCTTCCCAGCTCTGTGACAAGGGATGAGACCAGCGGTAGTCAACCTGGTCCCTACCGCCCACTAGGGGGCGCTCCAGTTTTCGTGGTGGGCGGTAGCGGAGCAACCAAAGTAGAAATAAAAAGATAGATTTAACTATAGTAAGTTGTTTTATAAAGATTTATTCTGCCAAACTTAATGAAAATCTGACATCAAGTACTTGATAAGTAATTATTATTATATGCTTTAACTTGCTGTAATTCTGCTTTATAAATTTTATAAAGAAAAGTGACTTCCCTACTTTAATTATAAATCATCATTACTGTGGAACCAGTGGGCGGTTAGAAAATTTTACTACTAACAGAGATACAGAAGTGGGCGGTAGGTATAAAAAGGTTGACTACCTCTGGGTTAGACCCTCAGTTTTCTCATCGGTGAGATGGGAGGGTTGCTAACACCTCCCGCACAGACTGTTGTGAGGATTAAGGGGATAATTCATGAAAAGCTTCTCTTGACTGTCACCGTGTAAGTGCTCAGTGAGGTTAGCTGTGATTCCCCCTGTGACCCCTGCCTCCCTCATTTCCCCTCCCTTCCTCTCCAGGGGCCTGGGAGAGGCTGCTGGTGGTAGAGGTGGGGGCTGGCCACATCCTGGGGAGGAAGTTTCTCCTGTGTGAGATCATGCAGGAGAGCCCAGAAATGTCTGGTGCTTATGAACCAGAAATATCATGAAGGGAAATGGCTGATCAAGCAGAAGAACAAGGGAGGGGAGGGGAGGGGCAGGGGAGGAGAGAGGCAGGGGAGGGGAGGGGAGGGGAGGGGAGGGGAGGGGAGGGGAGGGGAGGGGAGGGGAGGGGAGGGGAGGGGAGGGGAGGGGAGGGGAGGGGAGGGGAAGAGCCTGCATTCTTTAATGAATGAAATCTAACAAGAGGCACCAGGGCGACCTAAAAACTTGGTCCCCGGATGGCACCCAGAGGGCAGGACTCAATCTCCCCAATTGTAGTCTGGACACCCCACCCCCTTAGATTCCCCTTAGAGTCTAGTCAAGGTGCTGCCACCAGGCCCTGAGGGTTCAGTCACATCCCTGGGCCTCAGCTGTCCCTTCTGCCAGAGAGAGAATTGACTGTTCCTCTCAGAGCCGGGAGGAGCTAACCTGACCCAGCGCCCTCCCGTGGCTTTGTGTTCTTCGGAACAAAGGTACGGCCTGAGCCAGGATCCAGATACAGCCAGGTGTCCCTCTATGTGATGAATATATATATATATATATATATATATATATATATTAGGGCACCAGCCGCGCAGACCCAGCCTGAGGACTCGGGCAGAGACGGGAAGTGAGCACGTGGGGCAGCCGGCGGAGCGGCGGGCGGGGGGGCCGGACAGCCACGCGGGAGAGCAGAGAGCGACCGCAGCCGGCCCGCGGGCTGGGCCCCCCACCAGCAGGTCCTCCGCAGACGCTGGGGACCCTGTGCCAGTGCCATCGGCTCTCTTCTCCGGCAGCACCATGCAGCTCCCAGAGCAGGTCTCCACCCCAGCCACGGGCTTCTCCAGCCAGATCCCTCTGGGCGAAAAGAACATAAGAAGGTGACAGGCACCTCGATGGCTTGTCACTGGGCTGGTCCCTCCTGCGGTCCCCACTGTGTGCAGAGCTCACACTAGATAAAGACAGACAATTCCGGTCTTCAGGACACACTGTGTCCCGTTGTCCTGCATGCTTGATGAATGCTGTGTCCTCTTATCACGGTGTGGCATCTGCAGGCGTCCCCAGTGGATGGGGGGGTCACCTCGTCCATGCCCCACTTCCGTGTGTTGCCACCTCTGTTCAGGGGCTTCCTGCCATGTGGTCGTTACCAGGTTCGGTGTTGGGTGTGCACGAGGCTCCACCTTTCTGGGGTGGGTACCAGGACTCGCTGGGCTCAGTGTCAGCATAATGCTGGCATGTGGCACATGTGGTAAGTGCCTCTGCCCGTCAGCTGGCTACTGTCATCTCAGATGGGAGGCTCCCCAATGGCAGGCCACCTCCTTTGTTTTTCTCTGCCCTGGAGGCCTACCTCAGGGCCCAGCACGTCTAAGCACTCTTTTGTTTGAGGAGTGACTGGTGTGTTTTGCAAACTCTATAAAAACCCCAGCAGATCACCAGTGTGTGGGTGGCATAGAGCCCCTCAAAACAGAGGGAGAGGGGGTGGAGAATGCACTCAGCGCAGCACATGACAAAGAGCAAGCACTTCATCCGTTCCTGTCCTTGTCACCTGGAACACGTCCCCACATGCCTCGGAGTCTGAGTCTCCTCCTCAGTGAAATGGGAGAGGAGCCCCAGGGGCGACCCAGGGTCCTTGTGGGCGAAGCCTGCCTGGCCCCTAACAGGACCCAGTGTGTGGCAGCTGAACCCTCCAGAACCCTCAGACCCAGCTCGAGAGCCAGCGCCCCGCGGGGGAGGCACCCAGAGCGGAGACGCCTCCCCTGCCCGGGTGTGCGTCCTGGGCCTCCCGCCCTCGCTGTGGCTGAGCAAGCCCGGGACGAGCAGAGCCGTGGGCTGCTCGCTCCTGGCTGTGGACAGCCGCCCGTGCTGGCCCCGGGTCCTGGACAGATAGTACTGTTTGCACATGTGCCGGGGTGAAAGCAGGTCAGGAGGTCCTGACCAGGAAACCAGACGCCCCCTCACTGCAGGAGATAACCCTGGTCTGTCTCTGATGCTCAGCCTCCCGGTTGCCATGGCTCCGTTCCAACTCTTCATGTATTTTTTAAAAATACATAATTTCTTAAAGGGAAATGAGATTGGATTGGGCATTAATTTGAAGGGCTGTAGTCTGGTGGGGTTGGCACCGGAATCTCTGGCTTCTAATCCTCCCTAGGGTTCAGAGGGAGATCTAGGTCCCCTGCAACCCCTGTGTGACCTCTTTCCCATCGTGCCCCACTTGGAGAGCCTTCAGCTGAGCTCCCCCTGCTCTGGAGTCCGAGACATCTGAGGTTACGTCTCCTGCACTGGGGAGGGGGGGTGCTGACTCCCACCTGCTCCTTCTCCTGGGGACCTGAGCCAGCTGCCCCTTCCCCTGCGGTTCCAGGTGCCTGGTGGGGAGTGCGGGGCAGAGGGCGCTGGGAGAATTCCTTCCTGGATACTCCCAGGGGCTGAGCAAGAGGAACCCGAGGGACCAGGGCCGGGGGCGGCAGCGGCTGGGGTCAGGCGGGCGGGCTGCCAGCCGTGCCCAGCAGCCCGTGTTTGGGACTGGGGCTCAGATACCAGCGAGAAGCAGGACTGTGCCTGGTTCCACCTCCGTGGGTGGCCTCCGTGGAGTCATTAAGCACATGAGCCCACGTTTCACCGTCTGTGAATTGGGGCTGAGACAAGAACCTACATCACAGAGCCCTGTGCAGGTTAAAATGTGAAAGGTCCCTGTGAGGAGAGTGCCGGCCAAGTTCCTGACATCCGTCAGCACTCGGCACATGGGCACTGCCCTCGTGGTGGCACCGCGGCCCCGTGACACAGGAGTCAACCCCAGCCCGGTTTCCAGGCGAGAAGACTGAAACTCCGGGTGGGGGAGGGGGGCTGGCCGGCGTGACGCTGCAGGTCTCGGAGCTCGGGTCGTAGCTGCCTGTTCTGATCCCCTCGTGAGTCTCAGTGCCGCTCAGCTTCCTGGGATCACTCTGTGCCCGGCCTAGGAGGTGGGGGGTGGGGGCAGAAAGATGTCCGAAGCTAAATTCTCTAGAAGAATTTCTCAAAGAAACATGCCCCTGTTGCGCACCTGTTCCTAGCGAGTAACATCTCTCCAGGGGAAGTTTAAAATAGAACTTCGGTCATACCTTAATGAAACCATGCGATGTCTAAAAACCATCGCCCCTGGTCCTCTGCAGCCGAGACTGCCCGCTGGGGGCTGAGGGAGAAGGCAGGGCCCCACAGTGCCGCTCCGCTAAGCGGATGGTTCTGGGGGTGCATTTGGTGCCGGGGTCAGGATGGCACTCATCCCCCCCCCTTAGAGCCCAAGCTCAGGACCCGAGCAAGGCAGTGTCGAACACCTCACAGGTGAACCAGATTTCGTTCATTCAGCAGATTTCTCGAGCACCTGCTACACTGTCAGGGTTGCCTGAGTTTGGGCTGCAAACAGTAAAAATAAATCAGCTCCCGCATCATGTTGTGTTTTCTGGTTCTGTCCTTATCCTGTTCGGTAAATAAACACTGGGACAATGTGTGTAAAATGCTGGGTCTGGAACACTGTAGCCCCACTCGGTGAGCCTGGATCTTTTCTTCCTGTGTGCAGGTAACGCGGGGTCAGCAGACCTACTGAGCAAATGGAGAAAGGAAAACGCAGACAGGGAGGGGGCTGCTGAAACTCACGGCACAGGTGTAACAGAGCCAGGTGCTCCCCGGGATCACGCTGGCCAGATCCCCTCTCCTCTTACTCAACATTTTTATACAGAAAAAAAAAAAAATCGGTTTAAATTGAATATTGATTGTGCTGTCGGGAAGGTGTCGCAAGCCAGCCCGGCATGAGTCAGCCTGCCGGAGCCCTGTGCCACTGGCGGGGGTGACAGGCAGAGGCTGCAGGGGGTGTACGGACTGAGACCAATTACTTTAGCCCCCCATTATTAACTTGCCCCCTTTTCCAGCTGCTACAGCCCTTCACCACAAACCCCCAATTTGTGAGACCCCAGGGAAGATCCTGGCTCTTGCACAGAAAATCACAGACACGATCCGGAAAAGCTATGGCCAAGTTTTACTCTTATTTTAATTGACTCCGTGGGGTGTCCCTTGGCCTTGTCCCTCTGAAAGCCTGGGGCTGACAGCCACAGACCAGCTCCCGGGTCCTGGGAGGTCACTCCGTCCTCTCCCTGCGCAGAAATGTCTACAAGGAGCACTGGCTGTGCTGTTGGCTCCAGGGACAGGCGTTTCCACCTTCCTGGGCTCAGCTAATTGGCTGTAGATCATCACTGAGAATGGAAGGGACAGTTCCCAGACACCTGCCGTCACTCCAGCCACAATGGACGCTCAGGGAGAAGTTCCAGGTGTGTGAGCCTGTGCCCAGCAGGGACTGTGGGTGCAACCTTGGGACACAGTGGGTGGGTGAAGCCCCTTCACTGCGCCCCCGCCCTGAGTCTCAGGGCCACCAGGAGCCACTCTCAAGGAGGGTGGTCTCAGCACGAGGGACCTGCCCTCTGCCAGGGAGGTGAGGGCTCATCTATAGGACCGAGACCTGGAAGAGACTGCACTGGCTCCAGTCACCCAACCAAATCCCCTTTCAGAAGGAAGAAATAAAAGCTAGAGGGGCAGCAAGAGGGGTGAGGCACACCGCTCATCAGTTTATTCAAGAAGGAGCCATGAGTCGGTTCAGGGGGTGCCTCCCGCACTGACCCCGTGGCTGTCCCCTCCTCCTGCACTCACCCCGTGGTGTCCCCTCCTCCTGCACTCACCCCGTGGCTGTCCCCTCCTCCCGCACTCACCCCGTGGCTGTCCCCTCCTCCCGCACTCACCCCATGGTGTCCCCTCCTCCCGCACTCACCCCGTGGTGTCCCCTCCTCCCGCACTCACCCCGTGGTGTCCCCTCCTCCTGCACTCACCCCGTGGTGTCCCCTCCTCCCGCTCTGACCCCGTGGCTGTCCCCTCCTCCCGCACTGACCCCGTGGCTGTCCCCTCCTCCCACACTGACCCCGTGGTGTCCCCTCCTCCCGCACTGACCCCGTGGTGTCCCCTCCTCCCGCACTGACCCCGTGGTTGTCCCCTCCTCCCGCACTGACCCCATGGTTGTCCCCTCCTCCCGCACTGACCCCGTGGCTGTCCCCTCCTCCCTGGTGGGGGACAGGAAGGGCAGACAAGAGACCGCTTGGCTCATCCAGCCTCCATCCCAGTAATATCCTGTCCGTACCGGGCGATGCTGGACCAGGAAGCAGCTTCTTGCTTGAAATTTCCGGTGCTGCCTTCGGAGCCCGGGCAGGGCTGTGCACGTCCATTGTGGCCACACCAGATCCCAATCAGCGGATGGAGGGGGCCCTGCAGCAGGCCCGGAACAGCGGGCGCTGTGCAGCATGCCTGCGTCTCCCTGGAGCCCAGGAACATCTCCAGGGCAGGGTGGCAACTGGCTCTTGATCACTTTCGAGTCCCCAGCACTCAGCCAGTGCCTAACACAGGCCACCAATCAATAGTGTTTTAACTAAGACATGGGCCCTTGTTCTACACGGGCCCTTGTTCTTGGAGAATCCCCGATCCAAAGAGTAGGGCAGTGCATAGGTGTGAGCACATGTATACACACACACACACACACACACACACAACACAGAGGAAATGTGACACAATCTTTTCTATGCCTAGAAAAATAATTTTCTGCTATTGAAACAGAAAAGGTGAGGGCAGGGCATTGGATTCTGTCGTCCCCTAGGGCTCTAACTAATCAGTGTCTCCCTGTCAGGGGCACAGAGCGCATCCCTGTCCTCCCAGTGCCCTCCCCAGCCCCCCCCCACAGCTCCTCACCACCCCCGCAGACTCCACACAGATGAGCCACAGAGCTCCTGTCCCACTGTCTCTCCCGGGCCACGTCCATGCCGCCTTCTTCTGCCACAGGCCTTGGGAGGGCAGACAGGCCACTGACCTGGTTCTGCCTCATTCTGTCTGGTTGTGTCCTGGCGGCCAGGGGTCTGGATGGCCCAGATTGGGGGTGAGGTCTGCGGCTGTTCAGGCCTTGATGTCCCTTCTGCTCCAGGGCCAGCAATCCATGTGCAGGAGGCGGCTCTGGCCCGCCCCCTGGACCCCCGGGGGCTGCGCAGCAGAGGACTGCTTACAGAGTTGCCCGTGTCCCCTCTGGGGTGGGTGTTGTCTCACTAATGGCCATCTATAGCCACGCCCATTCACTCACTTTGCTCTTCAGAATTTTCAGAATGAGCTTAGGCCAGAAGCTATGCAGAGAGAGAAAAGCAGGTTTCCCGTTGACCCTGAATCCTCCGGAAGCGCATTTATAGCCGCTCTCCATCAGCAGTGAGCTTGACCCAGCATTGATCAGGAACAGCCTCAGGGGGTAGACTGTGTTCTGCAATTCCACGGACCCCCTTCCCTTGGAGCACTGTCTCTAAGGGAGCCCTGCCCTTCACAGCCAGGATGGCAAAGAGGAGTGGGTTTGCGGACCGGGACACACTGGACCAAGGGATGCATTTTGATTGTGACTTTAGTTCTTGCACCCATTGATCTCAAGAAATAAAGGAGGCCCTAGCTGGTCAGTTCGGTCAGTTAGAGCATCATCCCAAAACATCAAGGTTGCTGGTTCGATCCCTGGTCAGGGCACATACGGGAAATGACCATGAATGCACAACTAAGTGGAACAACAAACGGATATTTCTCTCTCCCTCTCTCCCTTCGTCTCTCTCTAAAGATCAATAAATTGTAAAATAATAAAAAGAAAGAAAGAGAGAGAAAGAAAGAAAGAAAGAAAGAAAGAAAGAAAAGAAAGGAAAGAAAGAGAGAGAGAGAGAGAAAGAAAGAAAAGAAAGGAAAGAAAGAAAGAAGAAAGAAAGAAAAAGAAAGAAAGAAAGAGAGAAAGAAAAGAAAGGAAAGAAAGAAGAAAGAAAAAGAAAGAAAGAAAGAAAGAAAGAAAGAAAGAAAGAAAGAAAGAGAAAAAAGAAAGAAAAGGAAAGGAAAGAAGGGAAGGGAAAGGGAAAGGGAAAGGGAAAGGGAAAGGAAGGGAAGGAAAGGAAAGGAAAGGAAGAAAGAAAAGAAAGAAGGACAAAGATGCCAAGAAAATTCAAAGGACTGGAGTGACAGATGTCAGGCCAGATGAATCAGAAAAGCTTTCCTGAAGCAAGAAATATTTGTTCAGTAGTATTTCCTTTTCCTGAAAGAGGAAAAGGAATGAAACTGACATTTATTGAGTTCTTACTTCTGTGTGTCAGGCACCAAGCAAGGCACGTGCATTTTCTCATTCGCCCTGTGTGCTACCCTCTGGGTAGTTCTTCCTCACTGCCGTGCACTGACGTTCAGTCTACAGCTGTGTTTCATCTATGCTCAAACCTGTCCATCAAGGACTCGGTTTTGGTTGTTGTGCTTTTTTAGTTCTAGAATTTATATATTTGGGTTTTTTTTTTCAAAATTGCTAGATCACTTTTAAATTTTCATTCCCTGACAACAATTTATAAGCTTACCTTCTATTCCTTTGAACTGTAAATACAGCTGCCTGTGGGTGATAATTCCAGTATTTCGTGCGTTTGGGGATCTCTGTTACCTGTCATTTATTCTGGTTCCCGCTCGGAATGTCTTCTTTCCTTGCATCTTGTTGTCGTTGACTCCGTGCTGGTCAAGGTTGGAATAATCTGTGGTTTTAAGATGAGAGAGTTCTTCCTTCCGGACCTGAGGATGCTGCCCGTCTGGGATCGCCTCAATCTGAATTCTTTCTCCTCTTTTATTAAAGGTTTTATTTATTGATTTTAGAGAGAGAAGAGAGAGGAGGGGGCAGGAGCAGGAAACATCAACTTGTAGTAGGTAGTTGCTTCCCCCTTTTTTTTTTTTTTGGATTTTTTTTGTATTTTTCTGAGGCTGGAAACGGGGAGAGACAGACAGACTCCCACATGCGCCCGACCGGGATCCACCTGGCACGCCCACCAGGGGGCGATGCTCTGCCCCTCCAGGGCGTCACTCTGTTGCGACCAGAGCCACTCTAGCGCCTGGGGCAGAGGCCAAGGAGCCATCCCCAGCACCCCGGCCATCTTTGCTCCAATGGTGCCTTGGCTGCAGGAGGGGAAGAGAGAGACAGAGAGGAAGGAGGGGGGGAGGGGTGGAGAAGCAGATGGGCGCTTCTCCTGTGTGCCCTGGCTGGGAATCGAACCCGGGACTTCTGCACGCCAGGCCGACGCTCTACCACTGAGCCAACCGGCCAGGGCCAGTAGTTGCTTCTTATATGTGCCTTGACTCGGCAAGCCCCGGGTTTCAAACCGGCGACCTCGGCATTCCAGGCCATTGCTCTAGCCACTGCGCCACCGCATGCCAGGCGTAATCTGAATTCTTTAACCCACATTCAAGGCTGCATGTCCATGAGAGGGAAGACTTGCACCTGGTTTATCTTTATTGTGGGGGGGGGAAGCCCTCCAGGACCCCCGCTTTCAGAGAGATGGAGAGTGCTCAGGCTCCTCAGGGGAAGGAGGGGCTGCAGACACCACGGTGGGCGTGTGTCGCTGTTACTTCTGGGCTGATCCATTGTTCAAAGGCAAAGGTGTCTGGAGCACTTCCCTCTCTGAGCGCTTCGTCCTTAGAGACTGTGGCCCAGCAATTCCTCATGGTGTTGTTCCCTGTTTGGTGATCTGGAGGAAATGTTGGCTGGCTCTCCTCAAGCTTTGTGTGTCCTCCCCAGAAAGCTCTGTTCAAACTGCTTAGCTGTGACTGGACGTGGGTGTCCCTTCTCTCGTGTTTCCTTACAACCGGGTGACATGAGTAGTTATGAATAGTCCCATTTTACAGGTGAGAAAAATGAGGATTAGAAACTTGGCCCAGTTCTAGTGGTGCCCCAGTGGAGGACGTGGGAGTTGAATCAGGATGATTCTGAGCCGAAAGCCTGTAGTTTTCCCGCTGTACCTTGTTTGAGAACGGCAAAGGGGTGCAAGGAGCCATCCGTGTGGGCACTTGCAGGGTCCGGAGGAGAAGGAGAGAGCCGGGCAGGAGGGCCCAGAGCAGATGCGTCTGCAGAGCCTGTGGCTTTTGTGTCCAAAGCAAAGTCCTCCATGGGATGCCAGACCAGGCTGACCAGGTGCTCTCCTCTGGGAGGAGGGGGCTGTTGAAACAGATGTATCCCCCTTGGGTGACCCTGTTCTTGGGGAGGCAGATGTGCCCCACTGCAGCCGGAGTGTGTACAGGAGGCAGGTGAGCGTCCCAGCAGCTGGGACCAGGTTGCTTCACAGGACAGAGTGCCCAGTGGGGACATTACATTGTCCCTTGGTGGGAGGACCTAGAAGGCCGGATGTGGGGTTCAGGGGTGGGCCTGATGGGAACTGGGCACGCTTGCTGACCCCTAGTCCTCTCTCTTCTCTTCCTGCCCGCCTTGCCTGCTTTCCGCCAGCGGGCAGCCACCCAGCGGCATCTCTGGAACACCTAGGTCCCAGACCTCTGCATTTGTAAGAACATAAACATACTCTGTAATTACTTTTGCCCCACACGCCAGTTGCTGCTTTAAATATATATATTGATGTTAGAGAGAAAGGGAGAGAGAGAAATATCAATTTGCTATTCCACTTAGGTATGCGTTCATTGGTTGATTCCTGTATGTGCCCTGACTGGGGATCAAACCCACAACCTTGGCGTATTGAGGTGATGTTGTAACCAAGTGAGCTACCTGGCCAGGGCCCAGTTGCTGCCTCTTTGACTGCAGGAGCAGGGCGTTCTCGTGTCTGCTCCCCGAAGCCCAGCGAGCTGCCCACAAGCCCCCGCCCCCTGACCTCTGAGCCCATGCCTTCTCTCAAGCACGTCTGCTTTCTCCCTAAAGCTTAAGGCCTCTGTGGAGCCACACGCCCTAAAGGGGGTGGGTGTACGCCCTTCTAGGACTAGTCTTTGCACGTGGAAATATTTCTAAAGTTCGTCTTCACGCTATCCACACAGGGGTCTCACGAACACGCACAGGGTGTGCCGGTCTGACTGTGATAGGGCTCAGTGGGGACCCCATGGGGACAGACAGGGTGGGCTGGGAAGCCAGCCGGCAGACGTAGGGCTGAGGGCCCCACGCCTGGTGCTGGGTGCATGCCCAGGTCGTGGGCATGGCTCCTGGGCAGGCCCTGGAAGCGTTCGGCTCCCGGTGTCCCCGTGTCCTCTCTCCCGGGGACAGAGGCTCAGGCGCACACATTCACTGCTTGCAGATTTTCTCTTTTTTCCCCTCTAGGGTTGATGCTTTATCAAGATTAATACCTGACTGAGTCATTTTTAAAGAGGCCCTTTGAGGAGGAGAAAGGATGGGGCTAAGCCGTGCGGGCACCGGCGGCCACCGTCTCCTCGTGCTACTGGGTCTGCGCTGTGGCCGAGGAGCCGCTGCCCCGCTGGGGTCATGGTCACCCTGCAGCCACTCACCCCACACCCCAGCACAGCCCTTGAGGGGCCCCGGGGGAGGGGCCGTGCCAGGGAGCTGGCAGGGCCCTGGGCCCCCCCGGCCTCCCTCTCCTGTCTGTCCTGTCTGTCCTTCCCTCCCTGAGAGGCAGTGGTCAGGAGCTACCCGGCCGGGAAGCGTTGTCCCAGCACGCCAAGGTTACGGGTTCAGTCCCCAGTCAGGGCACAGGCAGGAACCAACCAATGACTGCATAAATAAGTGGAACAATAAATCTCTCTCTCTCTAAAAATCAATAAATTTAAAAAAATTTAAGTGTTTAATGAGCACAGGCTCTGGAGGCACAGCTCCCGGCTCAGCTCCCAGCTCGGCTCTCTCTGACTCGGTCTGGGGGTTCTGACTGACCCTCTCTGAGCCTCAGTTGCCTACATTGTAACACGTGCAGCAACGCCAGGGTTTGGGGGCCTGGGAGCCAGGCCTGGCCAGCCCTGTCCCCCACCTGCCAGCCCTGTCCCCCACCTGCCAGCCCTGTCCCCCACCTGCCTGCCTCTGTCCCCCCCCCTGCCAGCCCTGTCCCCCACCTGCCAGCCCTGTCCCCCACCTGCCAGTCCTGTCCCCCACCTGCCAGCCCTGTCCCCCACCTGCCTGCCTCTGTCCCCCCCTGCCAGCCCTGTCCCCCACCTGCCAGCCCTGTCCCCCACCTGCCATCCCTGTCCCCCACCTGCCTGCCTCTGTCCCCCCCTGCCAGCCCTGTCCCCCACCTGCCAGCCCTGTCCCCC
Organism: Saccopteryx bilineata; assembly: GCF_036850765.1. Classification (NCBI taxonomy): domain Eukaryota; kingdom Metazoa; phylum Chordata; class Mammalia; order Chiroptera; family Emballonuridae; genus Saccopteryx; species Saccopteryx bilineata. Next base: position 69,349,069 of record NC_089500.1, read on the forward strand.
ACCTGCCAGCCCTGTCCCCCACCTGCCTGCCTCTGTCCCCCACGTGCCAGCCCTGTCCCCCACCTGCCAGCCCTGTCCCCCACCTGCCTGCCTCTGTCCCCCACCTGCCAGCCCTGTCCCCCACCTGCCTGCCTCTGTCCCCCCCCTGCCAGCCCTGTCCCCCACCTGCCTGCCTCTGTCCCCCACCTGCCAGCCCTGTCCCCCACCTGCCAGCCCTGTCCCCCACCTGCCTGCCTCTGTCCCCCACCTGCCAGCCCTGTCCCCCACCTGCCAGCCCTGTCCCCCACCTGCCAGCCCTGTCCCCCACCTGCCTGCCTCTGTCCCCCACCTGCCAGCCCTGTCCCCCACCTGCCCGCCTCTGTCCCCCACCTGCCAGCCCTGTCCCCCACCTGCCCGCCTCTGTCCCCCACCTGCCCGCCTCTGTCCCCCACCTGCCCGCCTCTGTCCCCCACCTGCCAGCCTCTGTCCCCCACCTGCCCGCCTCTGTCCCCGACCTGCCAGCCCTGTCCCCCACCTGCCCGCCTCTGTCCCCCACCTGCCAGCCCTGTCCCCTACCTGCCCGCCTCTGTCCCCGACCTGCCCGCCTCTGTCCCCCACCTGCCAGCCCTGTCCCCCACCTGCCCGCCTCTGTCCCCGACCTGCCAGCCCTGTCCCCCACCTGCCCGCCTCTGTCCCCCACCTGCCAGCCCTGTCCCCTACCTGCCCGCCTCTGTCCCCGACCTGCCCGCCTCTGTCCCCCACCTGCCAGCCCTGTCCCCCACCTGCCAGCCCTGTCCCCCACCTGCCCGCTTCTGTCCCCCACCTGCCCGCCTCTGTCCCCCACCTGCCAGCCCTGTCCCCCACCTGCCCGCCTCTGTCCCCGACCTGCCAGCCTCTGTCCTGATTCGAAGTTAAGGAGGGACGACGAGGAGAGTGCTGCCCAGTGAGGGGCGGCTCTGGGTCAGGGGAAGCAGAGCAGCATCCATGGCAAAGCCAGAGTTGCTGGGGGGGCTGAGGGTGGGGAAGGACCGAAATGCCAGGTCCTGGGAACATGAGAGGAGCCCGTGGTCCTGGGGCAAGGGCCAGGCAGCGCCCACCAATGGGTGTTTGTTATTATTATTGAGTGCTTTCCGAGATGTCCGGCCCTACTTTAATCTCTGAAGGAGGCTATCAGATAGCACAGGACACAGCCCTGCTGGCAGCTGGAGCCCCACACAAGTGCCACACTGAGTGAGCAGTGAGGGGTGGCAGGGCTGGCTGTCACGGGCACAACGAGCAGTGGCCTCGGATGTCTCTGCAGTCGGGGCGTTGGAGTAGATGGTTCTTCTTTTAACTTGGTTGGGTTGTTTTAAAAACTTTATTCTGGACATTAAGCATCTATAAAGTGGTGAATGGAAACCCCGTGCCTCTGCCTGCCCAGCTTTACCTTGTTTCCCCTCTCTCTGCCTTTCTCCCTGGAGTAATTGAAAGCAGGCCCAGACGTGGGTCATTTCACTGTAAATGCTTCCGTGTGCGTGGAGTGGTGGTCTGGCAGGTTTCTTCCGGCTCTGACCTGCCATGTGTGTGTGACGGTGTTTCTCTGAAGGGGTGACAAGGGGGTGATGTGTCCCTTAGGGGCTTAGTGTATGCAGGGCGTGCTGTTACACACACATGTACACACACGCACACACACACACAGAACAGCTCTAAGAGTGACTTTTAATCACCGCAGAACTATCCTAACTGATTCTAGCAACTCAGCCTATGCAAGGCTGGCAGGAACAGGGTGGACGTGAGGGCCCAGGGGAGGCTAAGAGAGAACCAGGTAACGAGGCACTTCTTCATAAAATATGGCCTGAACCCAAGGACTGGCAGGTGTTTTACTCGGCACTGAAGACACGGAGGTGACCCCTCCTGTCACCAGCTTACAAAGGGAGATGGGGCCGGGGGTGGGGAGCAGAGAGCAAGCAGGCTGCTACAGACCAGGGGGCGAGTGCTGTCTCCTAGGGGGCCGCACCCGAGAGGCCTGTCACCCAGAAGCGGAGAGTGAGACGGAGAGAGAAGAACACAGGCTCAGAGACCCAGGGACCACAGATAGAGGCTCCCTGCCCACCAGCCAGCCTCTCATGGGCTCAGGCAACACGACTCCAGCCCACAGCCACTGCCACTTTCCAAAGCAAAAGAAACATGAGTGGGGGGAGTGAGCAAGGCTCAGAGGACACCGAGCTGAACCACACCAGACCCAGAAGTGCTGAGCTCGGCGCTGGCAGCGGGGTCCGAGGCCAGAGGATTCTACTGGGTTTCCAGCTCAGCAGAAACATTGACTTGGTGTCGGGCCCTGGAGCGGGATTTGAATACCAGAGATAAGGTCAGAGGTGACAGTTCAGTGTCTTGGGGACCCAGGATCTTAGTCCTGATGCGGGCTCCTGGAAACCCGCCTTAGAACCAGCTGCATTTGGTCCACCACCCAAAAGTCCCTCTGAACAGCCCATCACGTGTCCCGAATGGCAGAAGTGCCGAGAGTCTAACCCCATCTTCAAGACGATGATGCTAGATTTCTGAGGCCCTACTGTGTGCCTGGCACAATGCCAGGCCTGCTCCCTGGAGCTCCCCGACTAGTGGGTAAAAGACATTCATCAGACAGTGGTAAGTGCCACACCGTAGGGTCTGTGAGGACACAGCCACCATCCCTGTAAGGAGATGTGACTCCTGGTTTTACAGCAGATCAGGTGCTAAGTCACTGGCCCGAAGTGACGCAGGCAGAGAGAGAAGCAGGTTGACAATCCAAAGCCCAAGTCCTTTGCATTAGACGTGACTTTCATAGCCGCCCTGCCAGGTAGGTCTTTGCAGTGCCATTTTCAGAAGGGTAAACTGAGGCCCAGGAAGCTCGTGTCTTAAGCGCCGGTCTGTCTGACACCAAGGACTATGGAGGGACCTCCTCAGGGGTAGAGCAGAGGCTAAAAGGCCACCGTGGAGAGGACTCCGTGCCCTGTCGGGCTGGGCTTGTCACCCGGGCAGCCCCTTCGAGACCCTGTCCGAGTGTGAGACTCTGAGACAACAGGGAGTCCCATGCAGTTCAGGTAGGGCTTAGTGGAAAAGGGAGACCGTCTCTGGCCTGGGGAGGGGGCGGAGGGGAGGAGGAGGGAGGGGGTACCGGACAGGGAGCAGGGGCCGATCCGACCGGGAAAGGGCAGTTGGTGCAGACTGGATCTGCCCACGGGGCAGCAGAGGGCAGAGTGCTATGGTGACAGCACTCGCCCCCTGGTCTGTAGCAGCCTGCTTGCTCTCTGCCCCCCACCCCCGGCCCCATCTCCCTTTGTAAGCTGGTGACAGGAGGGGTCACCTCCGTGTCTTCGGTGCCGAGTAAAGCACCTGCCAGGTACTTGGGCTCGTGCCATATTTTATGAAGAAGTGCCTCGTTGCCTGGTTCTCTCTTAGCCTCCCCTGGGCCCTCGCGTCCACCCTGTTCCTGCCAGCCTTGCGTAGGCTGGGTTGCTAGAATCAGTCAGGATAGTTCCGCGGTGATTGAAAGTCACTCTGAGGGCTGTCGGGGAAGACAGGACAGGTAGGTGTGCAGGACAAGGGGCAGGTGGAGCCGGGGTGTGCCTCAGGAGCGGGGGGGAGGGCGCAGGACAGACATCCTCGGGGCTCCCCAGGGCAGAGCTGGGGCTCAAGGTGCAAGTTTCAGGTAAACTGACCATGTGCGTAGCCCTCCCCCCACCCAGGTTGTTTTGTGCAGAATAACAGTAACAACTAAGGTCCCAGTTATAACTAGTTATACATAGTTATAGAATTATAACAAGTTTTATATATAACTGTAGCTCATTATATATATGTAGAACTAGGGTTTACACACATATAGTAACTATAAACTATATATAAACTATGGCATCATTTACATATAGTTTACATATAAAACTAGTTATAACTAAGCCCATCTCAGAGTTTATAAAGAGCTTTCACAGACGTGACTTTCATAGCCGCCCTGCCAGGTAGGTCTTTGCAGTGTCATTTTCAGAAGGGTAAACTGAGGCCCAGGAAGCTCGTGTCTTAAGCGCCGGTCTGTCTGACACCAAGGACTATGGAGGGACCACCTCAGGGGTAGAGCAGAGGCCACTGTGGAGAGGACTTCGTGCTCTGTCGGGCTGGGCTTGTCACCCCAGCAGCCCCTTTGAGACCCTGTCGGAGTGTGAGACTCTGAGACAACAGGGAGTCCCGTGCAGTTCAGGTAGGGCTTAGTGGAAAAGGGAGACGTCTCCGGCCTGGGGAAGGGGAGGGAGGGGAGGAGGAGGGAGGGGGTACCGGACAGCACAGGGTAGGGAGCAGGGGCCGATCCGACCGGGAAGGGCAGTTGGTGCAGACTGGATCTGCCCACGGGGCAGCAGAGGGCAGAGTGCTATGGTGAGTGGGGACACCTGGTGGCCGTGGGCAGGGCCAAGTAGCCAAGTCACTGAGCACCTCCATCTGTCTGATAAGGGGGGACTCCTCTCTGCCCTCTCTTTGCCTCTTGCCCACTCGTCTCTCACCGTGTCTGTGGCCCTCCCAGCTGGGCCTCAGGAGAACCGGAGGTGCCGGCAGGGTCCGGGTTGGACCTTCCGAAAAGCCCGCACCACCAGCAAACACGGTCCAGGAGGCCTTGTCTGGTGTGCGCGTGCCCACCCAGCCCTGACCCGCTGGCCTCTCCGCGGCTGTGACCTGAACGTCCATCCCCTTTGGGAGCGCTGCTGGACCGCCCCCGCTCACGCCCACCTCTGCTCTATAGACCTTATGGGCCCTTCCCACTTTCCCCCGAGACCCAGCCCACCCTTCTGCAGTTCGAGCCCACGACAGCTCGAACCAACCAAAGGCTTGTCACGACCCGTGCTCCACTCCAGTGAGGCAGCCCGTCCTGCGTGAGAAGCGCTGGCTGGCCCGGGGCGGCAGAGGGCCGAGCACCAGCTCAGGAGAGGGGCTGTCCTGGTGGCCATGTGGAGAAAGTGGCAGACAGGACAGGCCTGGTGCTCTGAGGGAGCACCGTCGTTCGACCAGACATATGTGCTGTTGTTCCTCACGGCTTTCTTGTCAAATGGGGACAAGTCTCCTGGGGACCGAGACCGGGGAGGATGGATGTGAAGGCCCAGTTTCTAGAAGCACATGCCTTTCCAGACTAGGGCCACTCCTCGGCTGAGCTCGGAGCAGCCGGCCCTGCGGGGCCACGCCCGGACCTCGGGGCCAGAACAGACCCCACTCCGCTGCCCAGAGGCGGGCAGAATCAGACGGGGAACCTGGCCGCCACTTATCTCTCGGCACCTGGAGGAGGAAGTCAAGGCAGCAGTTAATTGTACGAGGCGGGTGGTTTGTGCAGCTTAAGTTCAGATAAAAAGTTTAATTATCCTTAAGCCCTAATACAAATTAATTAGCCTTCTATATTAGGAGGGTAAGCTTCCCTGCTCTTGCCACAGCCCAGACATCACTGTGGATTGCCGAGGGTGCTGGGGGAGAGGTGGTCGGGAAGCTCGGAGTTCCCCGAGTCCCGCCTAGCCGGGGACAGGCAGCTGCCTCCCCGTGGCCCCGGGCAAAGCCCGGGCGTGAGCCTGATGTCTGGGGCGGTCACCGCAGCCCACCCATACCTGCAGTGTCACCTCCAGTAAGAGCTTTCTTGCTCCTTCCCTTTCCCACGGGCACAGAGCCAGGAAAGGGTGGGAGAAGAGAGTCCTTATTTGCATGAGAGGAATAAGACAAGAAGGAAATAAGGGTAGAGCTTCAAATTTGTTTCGAGGCCAGGGCGGTGTTTGTTTTTCCTTTCCTCACCCCTCGCTTTCCTCAAAGTTCCACAGAGAAAATAGGCCATCAATGCATTAGGACTGTCCAGGGGGTGGTCGGGGGAGTCACTGCCCATTGCGTAGTGACCATTATCATCGGCCGCTGGTCAGTGCATGTCCGCAGTGTAGCAGGCCTGTCAGCCTTGCAACAGCGTCGTGAGGCAGGTGTCAGTCATTCACTTACATGCTGAACCCACATTTGTCAGAGTGCTTTGAGCAGGGGGGGTGGCATGCCTTTAAGAAGACGCTGCTTTGTAAATTAAAGGGGAACAAAAGTGAAAGCAAGAAGTCAGGTTAAGAGGCTTTGCCGAAGTCCAGTCTAGAAACAATGGTGGTCTAAGTCCAGGATTTATTCAATAAAGACTTATAAAGTTCTCGTTGTGAGCCGGGAGTCAGTGTTTTACAAATAGCAACTCATTTAATCCCTCACAATAACCCTGCAAAGTGAGTACCATTATTTTATCAATCCCAGGAAACTGAGGACAAAGAAGTCGAGTAGTGTGTCCAAAGTCACCCAGCTAACGATACGTGGCAGAGCCGGGGGCTTTGCTCCAGGAGTGTGACACTCAGGGTCCACACCTTTAACTGGGGTGCTGTGCTTCTGCCGCGGAGGCAGGGGGGGCAGGAGAAGGGGTGAGCTCCAGCCGACTCCGCAGAGCCCTCTCTGACCCCATCCTCTCCCCGACCCTGGCGGAGCAGGATGGGGGGGCCCTGAGCAGTGCGATGGGAACAGACCAGCCTGGACTTTAACCCAGACAGTCTGTCTCTTCCTGCTTGAGTGATCGTGAACGAGTTGCTGCTCCTCATCCCTACAGAGGGCTCACCCTCCTCGAGGGGTCACTGAACGACCCCCTGATACACGTGAATTTCCTCAGCACAGGTCCTGTCCATGGTTCCCTCCATCCCTCCATTACTGCCCCTCTTCTTCAGGCCAAATGTCCCCATTCCTTCGCTTCCCTTTCTAGAGAGTTCGCCATGCCCACCTCCCTTCTCTGGACACAGGCCAGCTCCTCAGTGTAGACTATACAGTGGCCAGGACCCCACGCAGCAGCCTAGAAGTGGTCTGCCCAAGGGGCCGAGGATGAACGCCCACTTCCTGTTTCTGGAAACTGTACCCTCACCCATCGAACTTCAGGTGGCCGTGGGTTTTTTTCTCATCAGCTGCGTCAGCCAGCGGCCGTGTTGAAGTTCTACGGCTTTTAAGCCGGTCTGTCCCCTGACTGTACTAGTCATTGATTATGTGAATCAAAATGCTGGTGTTGTCATCTGTCTTTGTTAAAATTAATCTGGTTGGTTTCACCCTCAATTACCACCTGTTAAAGTCCTTTTGACTCCTCAAGACCTCAATTCATAGTACATAGCTCTGTCACTTAGAATGTGAAGAGCTTGCTTAAAAATAATCAGCAGTGGCCTTGCCTTCACCATCATGTCATCCTCATGGCATCCAAATGGAAGAAGGTTGAACAAAAATAATAATTTGTCGCTATGCAGTCAAAGGAAGGATAGAACAGCTAAGCCACAGGATGGGCAAAAGTGGAGCTGTCCCCGGGAGCAGTTAGGACGGGAACTTGAACTCCATCAGTTTCCGTTCCCTCCCCCAGCTCTTTCTACGTGTCAGCCAGCTTCCTCTCTAAGCGAGAGCCTGGCTCTTCCCCAGGACAGAAAGTATGGCCGCAAACAACTCCTGACCTTTGTTGGCAGCTTCAACTTCTTTGAAAGAGATTGATCTGGCCTCAAAAAAATCCAGGAGAAGGGAAAAGGTTGTTTTAGCCAAGAAGGGAAATTCACAGCCAGGAGAATGGCTGGGATCAAGAGGCAAATAGTAACAATAGTGAAGATATGGAGAAACCAGAACCCTAATTTATTGCTGGTGTGATTGTAAAATGGTGCAAGCATTTTAGAAAACAGTCTGAGGGTTCCTCTGATTGTTACAGAGTTACCATACAACTCCTAGAGAAATGAAAACGTATGTCTGCCCAAAAACTTGTACACATATATTTTTTTAATTTATTTGTATTTTTCTTAAGTGAGAAGCGGGGAGGCAGAGAGATAGACTCCCGCGTGTGCCAGACCGGGCTCCACTGGGCATGCCCACCAGGGGGCGATGCTCTGCCCATCTGGGGCATTGCTCCTTTGCAACCGGAATCATTCTAATGCCTGAGGTGGAGGCCATGGAGCCATCCACAATACCCAAGCCAGCTCGCTTCAATGGAGCCTTGACTGTAGGAGGGGAAGAGAGAGACAGAGGGGGGAGGGGTGGAGAAGCAGATGATCGCTTCTCCTATGAGCCCTGGCCGGAAATCAAACCCAGGACATGCACATGCCGGGCCAATGTGTACACATATTTTAATAGCAGAATTTATTTATAATAGCCAAAAGGTGAAAAATGACCCAAATGTCCATCAACTGATGAATGAATAAACACCATAGGCCTGTCCACACAATGGGACAACATTCATCCTCGAAAAGAAATGAAGTCTGGTCTGTGATGCCACACGGACCAACCTTGAACCTGAGCACATTGCGCTGAGTGAGCAAAGCCAGGCACACAAGGTCATACACTCTACTATTCCATTTCTAGAAATGTCTAGAAGAGTGAAATCCAGGGAGACAGAAAGTGGATTAGGGGTGGCCTAGGGCTGAGGGGGGGAGGTGTAGAGAGATCACTGACTGCTAATGGGTGTGAGGTTTCTTCTTTGGGGGTGACAAAAGTGCTCTAAAATTAGACCGTGGTGACGGTAGCACAACCCTGTAAACACACTAAACCACTGAATTGTACAGTTCGAATGGCTGAACGTTAGCGCGTATAAATTATGTCTCAATAAAGCCGTTCAGAAATGAAGCCAGGAAAGGAACTCGCTGACCCAGCTTGAGTCAGGTGCCGTATTTGGAACTTACTGTGACCAGCGGGAGAGGGGGCAGCGGGGAAGTTCTGTGAGGACCTGGGGGCCCCTCTGACAGTGCTCAGGGCTGAGTCTGCCTCACAGGGGTGGGGGCGGGGCGCCGTCCTGCTCGGGGAGGCAATCAGCAGACCCCAGGCTGCGTACCCACCACACCGGCTATTGGTAAAGAACTTACATTTCCCCAGACACGCGCCTTCTGAGTTACCTCGCAAGGATCTCCACCCTCTCGGTTAGGCAAGTGATACCCATTTTATACTGGGAGAGGCTCAGGTTAAATAACTTTGCCAAAGTCACTCAACTACTAGTTAGCAAGTCACGTGGGGCCAAGACCCCACCCCGAACCTGACCCTGTCTCTTTGCCGAGTCAAGGGGCCACCCCGCCCCCCTCTGGCTTTGTGGAGGCTGTGGAGGAATTCTGGGACACACCACTGGACACCTGACTCCAGGTCCACCCTTTCTTCCATGGACTCGTTGACTCTTTCCCTGAGGGACCCTTCTAACATGGAAATATGAACTTCTTGGCTGGCAGGGGGCCCACGGTTGGTAACCTTTGAGAAGGGCCAGAAGGCTAAAGACGGCTGTCTGGACCCTACCAGCCACACTGCCGTCCCCGCCACTTCCCCCGGCTCATGGCTCGCCAAGGACATAAAAACCTGGGCCAAGAACAGATCTTGCAAAAACTCACAACGCAGTGGGTCCGTAGCAGTCCTCCGATCCACCAGCCAGTTAACCCTCTCCAAACCAGAAGCGAGGTGCGTTTGGCAAGATCCACACTTAGCGCACCAACACGGCTCATTTTCCAGTGCTCTCCAGCTATCTGCGTAATGGTCTGCTCTCAGATGCGGCCAGCAGTTTGATGGCGGCACTGATGGACGTCACACCTGTTGGTCTCTGGCTTCTTAGACCGGCCCTTCCCTTCCTTACAACCCAACCGTTTCCATCTTGGTTTTTTCTCGGCGGCACTGAGACTTCTCCGTGGGCAGTGGTCCCACCACTCCATCCGCATTCTCCATCTCTGGGGATTGGAGCCCACCAAGGACAGCTGGGCACGTGCCTGCTCTCCCGTCCCCTCCCTCGAGCTCCGGGTCCTTTTTTTTTTTTTTTTTTTTTTTTTTTTGTATTTTTCTGAAGCTGGAAACGGGGAGAGACAGTCAGACAGACTCCCGCATGCGCCCGACCGGGATCCACCCGGCACGCCCACCAGGGGGCGATGCTCTGCCCCTCCGGGGCGTCGCTCTGCCACGACCAGAGTCACTCTAGCACCTGGGGCAGAGGCCAAGGAGCCATCCCCAGCACCCGGGCCATCTTTGCTCCAATGGAGCCTCGGCTGCGGGAGGGGAAGAGAGAGACAGAGAGGAAGGAGGGGTGGAGAAGCAAATGGGCGCTTCTCCTATGTGCCCTGGCCGGGAATCGAACCTGGGTCCCCCGCACGCCAGGCCGATGCTCTACCGCTGAGCCAACCGGCCAGGGCCGAGCTCCGGATCCTTTTCACGCACATTTGTCCCAGCCTTTCCCAGAGGAGGCCCGTTCTCCTCTGTGGAGAAGGCACGGGGTGCCCGGAGGTCGCGTTGTTCTGTTTCTCTCTCTCCTCCATTGTCAGCAGACCGTCCGCCCCGGCCGGAGGCACCGCCGTCCCTGTGGGTAAGCCCAGCTTTCTGTTGTCCTTAGCACTTTTCCCACAGCCCCGATCGCTCTGAAGTGGAGCCTTCTGGACACTTGCTTTTTTTTTTTTTTTTTTTTAAAGATTTTACTTATTAATTGTATAGATAGAGGAGGCAAGTAGGGAGTGAGAAGCACCAACTCATAGACGCTTCACTAGTTGTTCACTGCTTGCTACTTGCTTGTCATATGTGCCTTGACCGGGCAAGCCCAGGGATTTGAACCAGTGACCTTGGCATTCCAGGTCGATGCTCTATCCACTGCGCCATCAGGCCAGGCCCAGACGCTTTCTTACACATTCCTGCCCTGCTTGGTCTTCATCTACCTTTCCATCATCTTCTGAAAATCCCAGCTCACATAAGGCACCGCCGTGGGGCAGCCCCCTTTTCTTCGTCATTGGGAGTATTTGAACTTGGGCCAGTCGGCTGTCTGTTTAGAGCTTCCCAACAACAGAGAGCATGGTTACAAGAATGCCTAGGTAAAAGGAATAGCATCTATTGTCTATAGAGCTGCATATGTCACAATAGGCTTGTGACCGAGGCTGTTCTTGCCGTCTTCCTGTTATATAGACAAGGGAACTGAGGTCTAAAGGTATCGTCCCCCAGAGTTTCACAGTTAATGTTATGTTGGGGCTGGGTGGGCCTTGAACCCAGGTTGTCTGACTCTGGAAGCCAAGTCCTCGACCATCTCACTGGCGCCCGCTCCTGAGCATGGCGGCCGAGAAGGCAAACCTAGCATCGGTTCCCAGAAGGAGCCGTCGCAGGTCTTAACGTCAGTGGCATGGCCGAGACTGCTTGGACCAGGACAAAGGGCCTGACGCTGAGGGAGAAGGGAGACAGTTTTTAAGACAGGAGCCAACTTCAGAGGTTGTGAGGGCCTTAAACCAGATCATTCATTCACTCCTCGAATACACGCCGACCACCAACCACCGACCACGGCTTACCCCCCCCCCCAAAAAAAAAAGCCTTCAGCTTGCTCAGGAGGTGTCGTGGGCTCTGCTTCTGAATTGGCTCACCCTGTCCCCTTCCTCCTCCTCTTGGGGACCCAGGACACTGCCCTGCCCTCAGGACAAGTGACTTTGAGCCTCACAATTTCAGCGGCAACAATTCCTGGTCATCCTCAGCCTGTGTTCTGCTCCGGATGCCCAGAGGCACAGAGGCGGGAGAGCTGGTGTTTCTGCCTTTGGCCAAAGGAGTTGGCACCTGCTCTTTGCTTAATAAGACCTTTAAATTATCTCAGTAAAGAAGAGGCTAAACACTTCACCCTGTGGAGAGTATTTTATTGATTGAAGGAGCCAGACTCCAGCCCGCCTGCCCAGGGCTGAGGGGGACCCAGGCCAAGCCCGTCCCAGGGGCAGCTGACAGAGTGTGAAGTACTTAAGAGAGTATCTTGGAGCTGGGGCTTCGGCACCGTCCCAAAGTGGTGTCCCAGCTCGCGGGACTGAGTGTCAGAGCGCTGGTCCCCCCTCGCTCAGTGTTCATGGGAAAGAGACAAAAGCCAGAGCAGTGGGTTTTAGTCCCAGCGCACCCGAAGGAGGGTAGTATCCTCCCTGCCTCTGAGCCTCAGCAGCTGCGTCTGTACAATGGGGACAAGGACGCCATGTTTGCAGGGTTCATGGGGCTTCTGTGAGGTCAGTGTATAAGAGTGCTTTGTAAACTATAAATCTCTACGTCAGCAGGTGGGTGTCGTGTATGTCATTTTATCGTCATAAATGAGATCGTGTTTTCTGTTTAGAGCTCATCCATGACTTTTCACTGCGCTTGGGATGAAATCTATACCCCTCCTCATGGCCCACTGGACTCTGCGTCGTCTGTGCCAGCCCCTCACCCCCCCCCCGCCTGCCACCGCCACCCCCTTTTGTATAACTCAGTCCTCGCTCCAGCCGTGCTGGCTCTTTGACCTAGTCTAGAACAGGTGAAGCTCCGTCCACCTCAGGACCTCCGTGCTGTCTGTTCCCTCTGCCTGGCACATCCTGCCCCAGGGGTGTTGCATGGCTAGATGCTTTACTTTCAGATCTCAGTTTGTGTTCCCTCCTGAGAGAGGCTTTTCCTGGCCACACTTTCCTACCTGGCATGGCACCTGTGTCTGTTCCCTTCAGAGAGGTAACCACGAGTCACGATGATTTTACAAATTCATTTACCTGTGGGTGGTCTTCCCCTTATAGGACGGTGGCTCTGTGATCATAAGGCTCATGTCTGTTTTGTTCACTCCCTATATACATCAGGTCTTGTCACAGCACCTAAACAGGCACTCGAAACAGTTGTTGGATGGATGGATGGATGGATGGATGGATGGACAGGTGGATGGGTGATTGTCAGGAGAGTCTGACTTGTTTCTCAAATGGCCCCTCTTCCTTACACCTGTTTCTCTCTCTCCCTCAGATATGGAGACATGGTGCCCAAGACGATCGCCGGGAAGATCTTTGGGTCCATCTGCTCCCTGAGCGGCGTCCTGGTCATCGCCCTGCCGGTCCCTGTGATCGTTTCCAACTTCAGCCGGATTTACCACCAGAACCAGAGAGCTGATAAACGCAGGGCACAGAAGGTAAGCCCGGGAGCCAGGGCGGGGAGGGGCTGCTGGACCAGAGAGGGCCCTGGCCCTTGACCTGGGCACCTGGCACAGTCCAGTCACCGGGCCTGGAGCCCCTGGGCGGGCCCGGCACCTGGCACAGTCTGGTCACCGGGCCTGGAGCCGCTGGGCGGGCCCGGCACCTGGCACAACCCGGTCACCGGGCCTGGAGCCCCCGGCGAGCCCGGCACCTGGCACAGCCCAGTCACCGGGCCTGGAGCCCCCGGCGAGCCCGGCCCAGACGGGAGGGTGGCCCCCTGCCTGCCCGCGCCCATGCTCCAGCCCTGCCGGCTGGCCGCAGCCTGCAGCGGATCCTCGGCTCTCCGAGAGCAGTTCTCTCCCTTCCGGATATTCTGTGCCCTTTCCTTGGCTCCCCTCCCGTGACCTCGGCCGCCACCACTCGGCAGTGCCCTGGCCGCCTCCCTAGTCCAGCCAGGAGCTTCCCGGGGGGACACCACCGCTTTTCAGTACCCTACAATAGCCTATAGAAGCCACCGGGACAAAAATAAACCTGCTGAAAAGGAAAAGGAGCCATCTGAAAGGAGGACACTCTGAAGCCATTGAGTTCAGGGGCAGACGGCACAGCGGTCCCCGCAGGGCGTCTCAGGGCCACGGCACAGACCTGCCACTGACGGTCAGCAGCATGGCCAGGGGCCCCGGGCAAGGGCGGCGGTGTCCAGTGCACCCTGCTGGTGAAGGCAGGGCCCGGGAGCGCCCCCATTCGCTCACAGGGTGGGGAGAAATGGCAGGAGGCTCGGGTGCAGGGCCGAAGCCGCCTCTTCCGACCGCCCCCCCCTTTCCTGCAGAACGGCTCAGCCCTCAGCCCTCAGCCCTCAGCCGGGTGTTCGCCTGCAGTGAGGGCCCCCGAGGGTTCTTGGATCCTGACTTTTAGGAGGAGAGGGGAGGACCAGGACTGAGGGTCCGTTTTCATGCCTTCAGGGCATCTTGCCCTCCAGGGGGTACTTCCGGGGACAGTGGACACGGGGGACCTCATTGAAAGGGTCAATTGTGGCGGCCTGAGGTTTTGTGTCCTTACTTTATTCTTTCTTTCGTTTATTCACTCCACAAACACTTCCTGAGCACCTACTGTGTGGCAGGCCCTACACGCTGCAGCTGGGCTGCTTCCTCCCCCTGCGGCCCCTGCTGCTGGCCGTCCGTCCGTCTACGCACAGGGCAGCTGCCCAGTGGCAGGGTCCCTGACGTAGCGGAGGATCGCAGACTTCCAGAACAATCTGTGAGCGCTGGCTGAAATGAAGCCGCAGCGTCCACGGCAGCTAGCCCTGGGACGCATGCCACTTCACACGCAGCAATACTTAATAATAGACTGTACGTTAAGCAATTATAGAGAAACCCCAGCATGTCCCCTGTTGGGTGACCTCGTAGCCCCCTCTGTGCCCTGTTGTCTCCCCCCTCCCTCTGTGCTGACATATGTATATATTTGGGCTTATCTCGGCCCGGGTCGGGGCTGGCCAGCTGCCCGAGCTGCTCTGAGCTGCCCCCTCCGTCTCCCAGTGCCCATTTCCTACCCCTCTCCCAAGGTCAGGGCTCCCCCGCCCCCTTCCCTGCCAGCCACCCCAGAAATAGAAGTCTTATCTCTTCCCTGTTCCTGTCAGCGGGCCAGCACAGCCAGGCTCTGAGTTCATTACGCCATCCTGAGCAAGGTGCAGGGAACACTGGGTTGACTTCCAGCCCAGGACTCCGACCCGCCAGGACTAGGGCTGGCACAGGGATCTAGCCAAGCAGGTGAGGTTCCGAGGAATCCTCAGCTCACACAGGAAGGAGCCCAGGCTGTGCCCACGACAGCGCCACCCCCACCCAGGCTGGGCTCTGGGCACCCACACCACCCCTACTGCTTCCTAGAGTGCCTCACCCGTGCACAGAACGGCACGGTGGCCATTTCCCTGAGAGACTTTACAGAGGGCATCCTGTGTGACTAAAATCCAGAAGGAATCCGCTTTGGCACATTCCTCCCTCTGCCACACAGCTGAAGAGGGGACTCCCTCCCTCTGCCCACCCCTGTCACCCTCCTGCTCCCCTTCCAAGCTCCCTTTGAAGTCAGAGTGAATACAGACAGGACAGTGTTTTCACTCTGCCCGGACCTGTCTCCTCCAGGACGCTCAGCTGTGCCTTCCCCTGCCCTCCCTGAGAGCGGGGAGGGGACGCAAGAATCCTGCCTGCTTCTAGAATCTATCACCGTGAGGCGAGGAAGGGGGGCCTAGGGGCTGAGTGGGGTGTGGAGAGATGAGCCGAGGAGGCCAGGGAAGCTGGTGACAGTTCTCAGCCCAGACCGCGTGCTCAGGAGCTACGCAGCCGTGACGCCAAGCAGACTCAAGCCCACGTGCCTCGGGTGTCAAGGCTGAGGAAGTCGGCGCCCTCCCCTTCCCCGCTGGTTCACTTGGGATAGTAACCGAAATCCTTTTGTGACTGTTGGCTTCAAAGGCTGCTCTCTGAGCCGCGTGACCTATAAAGATCAGCTGAGCTGAGGGGGTGAGCAGTGGACAGATGGGGCATTTGGAGTGGGGATTTGGTCTCCATCTCTACGTCTGGTGCCTGCCCATCCTTTTGATTGTTTTTTAAAGATTTCATTTATTTAGAGAGAGAGAGAGAAAGGCAGGGGGTAGAGCAGAAACCATCAACTCAAAGTTGTTGCTTCTCGTATGTGCCTTGACCAGGCAAGCCTGGGGTTTCGAACCGGTGACCTCAGCATTCCAGGTCGATGCTTTATCCACTGTGCCACCACAGGGCAGGCTCATCCTTTTATTTTAATGAAAATGTTCATTGAGATCATCATAGATTCACACACAATTGTAAGATGATCACAACCAGGGTTTGGGCATTCCTCTTCAGATTCCCCCAGTTTTAGTTGTAGTGTGTGTATATGCACGCGTGCACATGTGTGTGAAGTTTTCTACACTTATCACCTCTTATAGGTTCGTGCTCTCACCACCACAGTCAAGTTACTAAACAGTCTCATCCTGCCCCCTTTTATAACCACACCCTCCTGTCCTCCGCCAGCCCGTCCCGAACCTCACAGCCCTGTGTCCTCCACGTATAAAATGCTTTCCCTTCAAACACGCGGTGTGAATGGACTCCTACGGCAGCCACCCTCGGAGGCTGACTCCATTCCGTGTCACTCCTTCTCCTGGCTGAGCGGTGTCCCGGGGGTGGGGGTGGCTGTGGCACAGGACATTTACCCGTTTGCCCGTTGAGGGACACCTTGGGGTGATTCCACTCTGGGATTCTTGTGAATAAAGCTGCTGTGAACATTCACGCACAGGCTCCCACCTGAACACAAGTTTTCATTTCTCTGGGATTCATGCCCCATCGTGTGACTGCCCCTGTTTTCCGTTGGCTTTTCCATTTCTTCCTCATTTTTCTCCCTCTGCCTCCTCCCAGGGCGAGTGGTGCTAACTCTTAGAGCCACAGGGCGCCCGCAGCCAGACAGCTAGGAAGGGCTCGGTCTTGAGGGCTTTCCGGGCACCGGCAGCTACCTGAGCGGAGACCAGTCCCGGAACTGTGCCCAGGGTGACGGCGTCCTCCATCCAGGCCTCTCCTCCAACCCTGGCAGCTCCGCACCTGCTGAAAATGCAACTTCCCGGGCTTGGTGCATCAGGCTTAGAAACTTGCCCGACAGGAGCTTAAATTCAGGGGAAGAGAAGGGGGTGTTATGGAAGCGGTGGCGTTTGGCCTGGAAGTCGGCTGACCTGAGCTGAATGAGGTCTTGCTCGTTCACCACCTCGCCCCGGATCAGTCACTCGCCCTTACGTCCTCCCCGTCTTATCTTTAAAAGAGCCTACCAGGGGTCCCCAAACTTTTTACACAAGGGGCCAGTTCACTGTCCCTCAGACAGTTGGAGGGCCGCCACATACAGTGCTCCTCTCACTGACCACCAATGAAAGAGGTGCCCCTTCCGGAAGTGTGGCGGGGGGCCAGATAAATGGCCTCAGGGGGCCACATGCGGCCCGAGGGCCGTAGTTTGGGGATGCCTGGCCCTAGACAGTCTCAAATTCTCTAGGAACTCTCATGTGGTACATACGGCCACGGATGAGAGGGAAGCTGGCCGGCCGGCACGGAGACCGAGCCCCCTGCAGCGGCCTTATTGCCGTGGATTTCTGCCCCACTGTGCGCATCTTCCTTCCCGAGCCGTCGCTAGCTCTGCTCAGTGCAAGCTCTGTTCTGTTTGTGCCAAAGATAAAAGTGCGAACGAGCCCCAGACTCTGGCCATCGGGAGCTCAAAACCAAGCCCGAGAGCCTCACCAGATTTCATACGCTGGGTTTGGTTCCGTAAACACGTCGCGAACCTCTCTACCCTGCGTGGGAAATGATTAAACGATACCATGCATTTGATATGACAGTCTGTTGCTGAACAGGGCCTAGGGTAAGATAAGATTAGAAGAAGTGCCACAAAGGGGAACAGGAGACTCTTTCATCTCTGGGCAGCGAGGAAGACAGACCCCAGACATGAGAAAGGCCGGGCGCTAAGTGGTGCAGTCGGGTTATATAAGGCTGTAATGAGCTTGACACGATTGGGTTTCCATATGCAGCACTCAACACCCAGTTGCCATCCAAAGCAATAACAGCCACCTCCCCCATGATGAGGGACTTGTTTAAACGTAGACCGCTAGCTGAGAGGCGGGCTGGAGCAGGACCCCCGGGGCGGAGACTTGTCCTGGACTTGAGGGAATGTGCTTTGCTCAGAGGATAAGGCTTACTCTCCACCCTGCCCTCCTCCCCACTAGGGAGTGTTCTTTCTCAGAAACTGCAGGCAGATCTTCCCAGTTCAAACCCGGGCCTCCCCCGGGATTTACCAGGGAAGGGAGTTGAACTGTCCCTGCAGGGACATGTTGGCCACAGGGCAGCTTGCCAGGAAACAAGAGGTAGAAATTGTCCTTTGTGCCTCTGCTGACAGCCAGCCTGAGTCAGACTCCCTGGCTCCCTCTTAGTGGATGAACCAGCCCAGCTGGACACTTGAAGGGGACACGTTCCCTTGTTAAGGAGAGGGAGACAAAGAAATGGCAACAGCCACAATCTTCCAAGAACTCTTCCCCTATTCGGAGGGGGAAGTGACATGTGGTCTTTCCCAGAGGCAGGAGGAGGCACGCTCTGCCCCAGGAAGGGTCTGAGTCCCCGTGGGCTCTTCTGCTCCCAGTGGTAAGCTCCTGGGCGGGGTCTGCAGGGACACAGGCCTCCAGCCCCTGTGTTTACTCAAACCAGCAGGAACCTCTCTCCTGGTCCCTTCTCCCTCTCTCCCAAACGCTCCCTCCTCTTTGGCCTCAGTCTGTGGTTGGCTCAGCTGCTGACACAATGACACTGATTGTGACCATTAGGAAGAAGAGCAGCCAGCAGGTGCAGTGTGTCCAGACCCGCCCACTTCCTCTGCAAATAGGAGGGTTGGGGGGGGGGGTCGCATTGACAGCTTCCCAGGTGGGAGCTGGGACATTTTCACTTGTGCTAGCTGAAGCCAAAGTGCCTGTGGTAATGGTCCCGGCCTGCCCTCCATCACACACACGTGCTCGCACACTCGCCCCCACGGATATGCACGTGTATGTGTGTGTGTGTATTTTAACACGTCCGTGCACACATACACTCCCAAAGACAGATGTGCGATTGCAGATTCATTTATGTAGTAAAACACCGCTGGGCACTGGGGACACAGCAGTGAACAAGCACTCCTGCCCTCACCAAGCTGCCGTTCTGGAGGGAGAGTCACTCGGTGCACAGAGCATGCACCTCCTTCATACCGAGCGCTGGGGAAGCGAGTGGAGGAGTTAGGAAGTGTTGAGGGGCCACACGCACATGTCTTTGCTTCTCTCATGATTAACCAATACCTGGGCACCTGCCGTATGCAAGGAAGTGCACTTGAGGAGGAGCGCAGGAGGGCTGGGACGTGCTCCTTGAGGGACATCCCCAGCCCAGTTAGGGATGAGAGGCAGCCAAGATGACAGACTCCACCGACTCGACAAAGCTCAGCAGACTACTGGAGGGAGGGAGGACTTGGACGAGTGACTTGGACATTTCTCCTGCCAGGATAGCTCCCGGCTGGAGAGGTGAGAGTGAACCCCTAGGACTGAGCTACACAAAGAGGGGACACAGCACCTCAGACCGAGCCCCAGGTCCATGGACAGAGCCGTGCGGCTGGGGAAAAGCAGCCTCTTTCCTCCCTTGCATCTGCAATCATGGAACCTCAGCCTCCTGAGGAAAGCCCGCGGGCCCTGGGTGTGCCAGGCTCACGATAACTCTTTGGTTATCTCTGCCAATCACAGAAGGCCCGCCTTGCCAGGATCCGTGTGGCCAAAACAGGCAGCTCCAACGCCTACCTGCACAGCAAGCGCAATGGGCTCCTCAACGAGGCACTGGAGCTGATGGTGGGTGCCTAGGGGACCTGGGCAGGGGGGACAGAACTGATGGTGGGTTTCTAGTGGAGCTGGTGGTAGGTGAGGGCACCTGGGCTGGGGGGGGGGGCTGGTGGTAGGTGAGGGGCTCTGTGCTGGAGGGGTGGAGCTTTTAGGTACAGAAAAGGGGAGCTGGGCTGGGGGGGGCTGGTGGTAGGTGAGGGGCTCTGTGCTGGAGGGGTGGAGCTTTTAGGTACAGAAAAGGGGAGCTGGGCTGGGGGATGGGGCTGGTGCTGGGCACTAGGGGGGCTGGGCTGCGGAAATGGGGCTGGTGCTGTGCACTAGGGGAGCTAGGCTGGGGGCATGGGGCTGGTGCTGGGCGCTAGGGGGGCTGGGCTGGGGGATGAGGCTGGTGCTGGGCGCTGGGGGGCTGGGCTGGGGCATGGGGCTGGTGCTGGGCGCTAGGGGGGCTGGGCTGGGGGCATGGGGCTGGTGCTGGGTGCTAGGGGGCTGGGCTGTGTGTGATGGGGCTGGTGCTGGGCGCTAGGAGGCTGGGCTGGGGGCATGGGGCTGGTGCTGGGCGCTAGGGGGGCTGGGCTGGGGGCATGGGGCTGGTGCTGGGCGCTAGGGGGGCTGGGCTGGGGGCATGGGGCTGGTGCTGGGCGCTAGGGGGGCTGGGCTGGGGGCATGGGGCTGGTGCTGGGCGCTAGGGGGCTGGGCTGGGGGCATGGGGCTGGTGCTGGGCACTAGGGGGGCTGGGCTGGGGGCATGGAGCTGGTGCTGGGCGCTAGGGGGGCTGGGCTGTGGGATGGGGCTGGTGCTGGGCGCTAGGGGGGCTGGGCTGTGTGGGATGGGGCTGGTGCTGGGCACTAGGGGGGCTGGGCTGTGTGGGATGGGG
This sequence comes from Saccopteryx bilineata, assembly GCF_036850765.1. NCBI lineage: Eukaryota > Metazoa > Chordata > Mammalia > Chiroptera > Emballonuridae > Saccopteryx > Saccopteryx bilineata. The sequence continues at coordinate 69,369,188 of NC_089500.1, forward strand.
CTGGGGCTGGGCTGGGGGCATGGAGCTGGTGCTGGGCGCTAGGGGGGCTGGGCTGTGTGGGATGGGGCTGGTGCTGGGCGCTAGGGGGGCTGGGCTGTGTGGGATGGGGCTGGTGCTGGGCGCTAGGGGGGCTGGGCTGTGTGGGATGGGGCTGGTGCTGGGCACTAGGGGGGCTGGGCTGTGTGGGATGGGGCTGGTGCTGGGCGCTAGGGGGGCTGGGCTGGGGGGATGGGGCTGGTGCTGGGCGCTAGGGGGGCTGGGCTGTGTGGGATGGGGCTGGTGCTGGGCGCTAGGGGGGCTGGGCTGGGGGCATGGGGCTGGTGCTGGGTGCTAGGGGGCTGGGCTGGGGGGATGGGGCTGGTGCTGGGCGCTAGGGGGGCTGGGCTGTGTGGGGTGGGGCTGGTGCTGGGCGCTAGGGGGCTGGGCTGGGGGCATGGGGCTGGTGCTGGGCGCTAGGGGGCTGGGCTGGGGGGATGGGGCTGGTGCTGGGCGCTAGGGGGCTGGGCTGGGGGGATGGGACTGGTGCTGGGCGCTAGGGGGCTGGGCTGGGGGCATGGAGCTGGTGCTGGGTGCTAGGGGGGCTGGGCTGGGGTGGGGGAGTGATGGAAGAGATGGTGGGCTCTTTTCTCTTCTGGGGGCACCAGCACTGCCTGGCCTGTGCCCCAGTGTAACTTCCCCAGGGAGCAGCCAGTTCTCTCCCCTCTCCCATGGGACTGCCCCTGTTCCTCATACCATCCTTAGACGAAGGACTGAAGACCCTCAGCTCACAGGCTGGCATGTTGAGCCCCTAATATTTGGCTCACACAGACATCTCGTGTCCTAACTTCCGTGGAGAAATGAAGCGGGCGGCGGGCGGAAGGGCTACCAGCTCTCACCTGGCCTCCTCTCCTGTCTCCCCAGGGCACCCCGGAGGAGGAGCACATGGGCAAGGCCACCTCCCTCATCGAGAGCCAGCACCACCACCTGCTGCACTGCCTGGAGAAAACCACTGTGAGTCCCAGCCACCGCGGCCCGCCTCCCCACCCTGCCCTTCTGTGAGGGTCAGGAATCCACTCCCGTCCTCATGGTGGGCCCAGCCTCAGCAGTCCACGTCTGTCCTCCTCAGGTCTAAAAGTAGAGATGAGGCCTCCATCCACCTCAGGAAGACCCAGGGCAAAGCCCGCAAAGCGGGGCCAGCTCTGTCCTGCACGCAGCACGGAGGCCGTCACCGCAGCCTTGCCACGCCCCAGACCCCTGGCCACGGCCCAGTTCTTGGTTTCTGAGAGCCAAGGGCTCTGCCTGTCGGTTCCCCAGTTCTGATGGGCATCCCTCTTCAAACCCAGGGCTGAACTGATGCTAGATTGCTACAGGACAGTAGCAACACGCTTTGTCCTGTCCCAGGGGCTAGGTTGGTACACTCCGTGTGTCCCCTGTGCCCCCGCCATTCCTCTTGATCAGTGAGTGAAGGAGACAGACAGTGCAGAGACTTCTCTCCGCTGGGACTTCACTGTTACCTCCTCCTCTTAGTCACCTGCCCTTCCAGGGAGTTGAGACTCTGAAAGGCTGGTGGTTAAGACAGAGCCATGGCTTAGGGCGTCCTGGTCAGAATGTGGAATGATGTCTGTGCTTCACCAACAGACTGACAGGAAGGGCAGCGTGCCGGCCCTGGACCCTTGGCAAAAAGTGCCAGGAACAGTAGAGAGACGTCAGCATGGACCAGGGACCAAGTGAAATCCTTTCCTGGTCCTTTCTAGAACCTCCCACCCCAAAGAGCCTGTAGTCGGGGCTCAGCACACTTTGGAAGAACTCTCTAGTTCCGAATATCCCATACGCTGGCCTCCCCAGTGCGGGTGATGGACCTTAGGTGACTCTTGCTATGAGTCAAACGTGGCAGCCCCGTGAGGACTCCCAAAGTGGTGAGGTCCTCTGCAAACCCCAGTCCCCAGACGTACGACATGTTTTAGTGTCGAGAACTGTATCTGCGTATCCGGAATTTCTCCCGAAGACTCAGAGCTTGCCAAAGGGATAGGACCGGCCCCGACTGCCCTTTCCAAGCTGCATGTGCGGGGCAGAATGGGCGGGAACATCTGGGTTTGAAGGGCTGGAATGCTGGCGTTGAGGGGCGGAATGCGGAGTCTGAGGGAGAGAATGTCGGACTGTGGGGATGGGGTACTGGGTTACGGAGGTGGAATGCTGGGCTGTAGGGGAGGAATGTCGGGGTGGAAGGAATGAACGCGGGGTTTGAGCGGGGTCACGTGGGGGCCAGGCTGGAATGCTGGGACGAGGAGGGGGAATGCGGGATTGAGACTGGATGTCGACCCTGAGCTTGGGAATGCCGGAATGTCCAATCAATGGTGTTTTTATCTTCTGTCGCATGTTGTCCCGTAGGGGTTGTCCTATCTTGTGGATGATCCCCTGTTGTCTGTACGAACGTCCACCATCAAGGTATAACTTTTTAAAACTTCGGTTGCTGTTTCTCTGACTGTCCCGAGTCTGTGGACCCTCCTCTCTCGCCCGGTCTGTTCTCTGCATGCGCTGCTGGTCCTGGGGCTGCTCCTCTCTCCGCTGTCACCCCGGCGCTGGCTCAGGCTCCCGGTCTCCCGGGAGCCCCCGGTGCCTTTCCGACTCCTCTGTAACCCTCCCTCCCGGGGGCGTGGCGGGGGCGGAGGAGCATGGCACCGATGTTGGTGTCCTCCCAGTGTCCAGGGCCACGTCTGGGCCGCCTCCCGGTCCACGGGGACTCCTGGTACGGGCAGCAGGCTGGCCTCACGCTGCCTCTCTTCAGACTTCCTCTGCACTCCAGCAGCCCAGGCCAGGCCATCAGCACCATGGGTTTTTAGTCACCTTGGGCAGACACACTGTTTCTCTCTCTTGGGTTCAGTGCCACCCCATCCCGATGGCCTCTGGCCAGGAGGCTGTTAGCATTCCCGTCCCATGCTTACCCTTGACCTAGGGTACCCTGTGCCTCCAGGTATCCACACCCCATAATTAGGTGAAAAAATAAATAAACCATAACCTTGACAGCATGACCCCCTTGGCCTTTGAGAGCAAATCTCTCCCAACTCTGCGAACAATCTAGCACCTCTCAAAGCGTCTCACACTTACCAAGATTCATCAAGTTCCCCCCCATTCGATCCAGAAGAGACAACCTAGCACCCCTACTACCCACCCCAGTGACTCCTGACACCCCGAACCTGTGCACAGCCTGCGGGGGAGGTCAGTCGCTGCTCCCTGCTCTGACGGGGCCGCTAGCCCCTCCTCGTCCTCTGTGTCCCTTCAGCCACGCTGGAGACGGAGCGCATGTCACACCGTGATTGCCGACTATAGAGTCCGTCCCCTTCCCCCTGGCGGCCAGGGCTGCGCGGAGAACTCTTTCCTTCTCCGCCGGATGCCTGTGGGCCTTCGGCCCTCCCGACAGCCTGTCTGTGCTCCCGGCGGCTGGGAGCCCTTCTCTCCAGACCCGGGACCAGAGACAGGCCGCCAGCCAAGGTCCGGGGGCTCCTCCCCTCCCTCCTCCCCGCCTTTCCTACATCTCCCCCTCTGCTCCCCACAGAACCACGAGTTCATAGACGAGCAGATGTTCGAGCAGAACTGCATGGAGAGCTCGATGCAGAACTACCCGTCGACGAGAAGCCCCTCGCTGTCCAGCCACCCGGGCCTCACCACCACCTGCTGCTCCCGCCGGAGCAAGAAGACCACGCACCTGCCCAACTCCAACCTGCCAGCCACGCGCCTGCGCAGCATGCAGGAGCTCAGCACCATCCACATCCAGGGCAGCGAGCAGCCCTCCCTCACCACCAGGTGGGTGCCCCCGGCCCCCTCCCTCACCACCAGGTGGGTGCCCCCGGCCCCCTCCCTCACCACCAGGTGGGTGCCCCCGGCCCCCTCCCTCACCACCAGGTGGGTGCCCCCGGCCCCCTCCCTCACCACCAGGTGGGTGCCCCCGGCCCCCTCCCTCACCACCAGGTGGGTGCCCCCGGCCCCCTCCCTCACCACCAGGTGGGTGCCCTCGGCCGGCATGGGTGCGGGCGGCCCGTCCACGGCATTGAGCCAGCTCCACGCTGGAAGAACCCCGAGGGTCCTCCAACCCTCCGTCCCCTTAATTCCTGGGCCCCTTCCTTTCCTCCCCTGCCTTCTTTCTCATCCTTACAAGTTAACCCAGAGCCCCTTCATACAATTTGGGGGATACTAGAGCCTAAATTATGATTAGATACCAAAAAAAACCAACTCCTCCCAAAACCCACAAGTGACCCATCCCAGTGCCATGTTCGCAGCTGTGGAAGGCATGGCTCAGCCAGGCTGACGGGGAAGCACAGACCAGCTCTCCGCCTTTCTCTGCTTAGATGAAGGCAGCTCCCACCACCTCCGGGAAGTAACTGAGAGTTCAGGGAAAGCAGAAGTCAAATGCCACAAATTGCTAGGTAAACAACCCCCAGAGGAAAAAATGTATCCTCTGACTCCCAAAGGCCATGTCCATGAGGCGGCGATTGTTGGTAGCTTAGGACTAACAGTGAGAGTGGATAATTACAGGCGGAATACCAGGAGCAGACCAAAGGACACCGGAACCTTGCCCTCGCCACCGTGCCCTAAGACGCAGGGGCCCAGGAAGCTCTGGGACACTAGCAGAGGGCACCGTCCTCAACTCCCCCTTTCTCTATCCCAGTCGCTCCAGCCTTAACTTGAAAGCAGACGACGGACTGAGGCCGAACTGCAAAGCCTCCCAGATCACCACAGCCATCATCAGCATCCCCACGCCGCCCGCGCTCACCCCCGAGGGGGAGAGCCGGCCGCCCCCCGCCAGCCCGGGCCCAAACACGAACATTCCTTCCATAGCCAGCAACGTTGTCAAGGTCTCGGCCTTGTAAGACCACTGGACAGAGGGCCGGCGCGGGTCCTGGAAGCGCAGCGGGCTGGCATGTGGCCCCCTCCCCCCGCGTTCTGCCCGCCCCGTTGTGTCCCTAGCACTGAAACGTGTGCCTGGAAGGAGCGAGAGGCAGCAGAGGGGCCCCTGCGGTCCCCCGCCTGGCTGGCGTGAACACAGCCCCGTGAGCCCGCCTCTCCCTGGGCCCAGGAAGGGAGGGTGGGTGGGGCAGGGGCCGGGCTGGGGGCAGAGGCTGCTGCATGCCAGGACAGGGCCTGGAGGGGGCCTCAGACCACACCATTGTTTCTGGAGCCCCCCGGTGGGGAAGAGACGAGACCCAGAGCAGCAGAGGCCGCGCATCACATGCGGAGCAGGGAGGAACTGTAACACTGTGTATTAAGCACCTTTTCAAGGCTCTTAATGGATAATATTTATTCATGGGAAAAGGTGGAAAACAAAAATACCAACGGATTTTTGGGAAATGTTTTTCTCCATGGACCCAGTACCTTTGAACCAAAACAATGCATTTTGTGAGGGTTGTTTTTTCTCTTTTATAGCAAAAGCTTTTAGGCTAAGAAGTCAGTGACTGCTGAGTCCTCTCTCCGTGTCCCCAGGTGGGCGAGGTCGCCTGAGCCCGGGCCCCCCCACTGCCCAGCTGACCTGCACAGGGCTGCCAAGTGACCACAGCAACACGTCCCCTCGGTCTGTCCCCATCTCCTCTGTCTCCGTACCTCTCTGCTTCGCCCCTGGCTGTCCGCTGTGTAGCGTCTGTCTGTCTGTCTCTCCAGGGGCCTCGGTGACCCTGAGACAGGCTAGGGACCTGCTTCATGACCGGCACCTGGCTGTGATGCCCGTGTGGACGCCGCTGTGGGAGGGCTGAGGGGCACGGGGAGCCCCTGGAGGACTCGCAGCCGCCGCCGTGGTTGGGACCAGCGGCGTCCACAGCTCCCAGGTCTGGCTCAGAAAGGGAAGGACCAGGCTGTCGCGCTGGGACCTGGAAGAGGCAACGGCCAGCCTTTGGTGTGCGCCTGTGGAGAGGACGGGAGACGACCCAGGCTCCCAGCGGCCGCCTGCCCCTGGGACACCCACCACAAAGCCATGAGAGCTCTGCCCGCAGAGCCCTGTCCCCGCAGAGGGCGGCGGCCCAGGGGCCCGGCTCCGACCCGTCGTCTCACGCCTGAGGCAGCTGCCATAGAGGCTGCAGAAGGTTAAGCCCGGGAAGGACGCCCCAAGTGTGAAAGCAAGTAAGAGATTCTAGAAGGTTCTTACCTTGCCTGACAGTTGCCTGGAGGGCTGAACAGTCTCAGGCCTGCTGACCCTGAGGATCACTGCAATGGGGGAGAAGGACGACGTCCACACGAGGGTGTAGGTTTCGGGAACCCGGTCGGCAACTCTGCTCCGGTGGCCTGCGCCCCGGTCGGGCTGGACAGCACTTCCGGAGTCCTCCTCCCCGTGTTCACTGCTTCCAGCAGAGCAGGCGGGCCTCAGGGTTAGTGACAAGCCCCCTCCCTCCGCAAACCCCAGCCACCCCACTGCAATCTCTCTAGCCCGGGCTCCGGGACACCGAGCCTCTCAGGGGCCCCTGACCCAGTCTGCGCTTAGTGGCTCGCTGTGTAACTGTAGAGCCGACTAGGGGAGCTTCACTAGCCAGGAACCCGGAAACACCTTCGGAGGGCTTCCCTACGAGCCCAGCTCCAGTGACCCTATGTAAGAGGCACGTCAAATGAGGGGGTACCTGAGAGGAAGGAGGGCAGAGGGCAGACAGGGAGCCTCCACCCGTCTCCTCGGCCGGCCTCGCTGACCACCGACCGAGTCCGTTCTCCAGCTCTGGCCTCGAGGATTTCCCCTAACACGAGAAGAGGGTGGATCTGGACCTCTGGGCTTCTAGGGCAAGTAGGCAGAACTACAACTGCAGAGGGATGCGTGGTGCACACACCTGAGAAGGAGGACCAGATCCATCCACTTCACACACACCAGGGAAGGCAGAGGCCTGGGCTGGGCCCGTCTAGAGGCTGAAGGGCTGGGAAAGGAGTGTTTCGTTTGAAAGACTGGGTAATGGAACAGAGTTAGGAATGTCCAGGTATCTAAGTTTACATGCTAACATCTCAGTGGGATGAGGGATACAGAGAGAAATACACACACACACACACACTGCCTATGTTAAAGAGCAGGTCATCACAGGGTCAGAGCAATGGCTGACCCAGCCCAGGGTATTTGCTCGTGCATTAGGGGAGCACCTGTGGTTTCCACAAAAACTAATGAGCACATTGTAATGATCATGTCCCAAATAATTTCTATGTTTTATATTCTCCCAGTTCCATTTCCAAACCCATTTTGACAGTCCCTAAGACTGTCAGCCGGCCCCCCTTGTCGCCACCCCCCAGCGTGGCCTCAGCCAGGGGTGAGAGCCCCAGCTCACTGCTGGTCCGAGGGGAGACGTCAGCCCAGGGAAGGGGTTCACCCACATCACAGACATGGCCCGGCTACACTGCTGCCGGCAGACACAGGTCAGTGCCCGAGTCAGTTTAGTCCAGCTCACCGGCCAGTGACCGGGAACCAGGCATCGGGGTCTTCCGGGGGCAGTGGCTCCTGAGCAGTCATAGTCCATCAGCCACTTTGGCACAATACAGTCCCCAGACCACCTACCCTATCCAATCTCGCTCAGCATCAGACAGGGGTAAAAAACTAATAGGCTACATTCACATTCAGATGAATCAAGTACTGATATAACTAGAAGAGATTAAAGAATCTCTTTAACAGTTTACGATGCAGAACGCTGACACTCAGAGGAGTAAGTGACAGGGTCAAGGTCCCGCTGTTATTTAATGACAGAGGGACCAGGACGCGGTCCCTTTGGCTGAGTCTAGTGCTTTTTCCCATTGCCTCTCAGAGCATCAATGCCTCGGAGAAGTGCCCTCTAAGAACTGTGCCATGACCAGAGACCGAACCTTACGTACACGGCAGTACTGCCTGCACGCGGCCCTCGGGACCACCTGACCGCGCTGCTACAAACCACCCCTGGAAACCACTGTCCCCGGCAGAGCTGGCTCTGGGCCAGCAGCTCTGTCAAAGATGGTGACCAAGAGAACAGTCAGGTTGCTTGTCAAATGCTGTCTCTTCTCCATAAAGAGAAGGCTTGGCCAACATTTCAAAACATACCTTCTGTAGTCCTTCTGGTCCTTCCTACAATTTACGGTGGCATGTCAAGGAACTAGATCCTTGATCGACAGAGTGACTTCTCCAGGTTCACATGGCAGAACTGAGTGCGGTCCAGGGCTTAGACATCCTGCCTTGGGGTGGTTCCTCCACGCCATGTGGCATTACTCTGAGGCTCGCTTACAAATTTAAAACCCAGATATCAAGGGTGGTGATTCAGGGTGAGGAAGCATTCCATTCAAAACCACCCTGAGCCAGGACCCCTTCTCTTTCGTAGGGTGTTCATAATTAGTGCCAAGCTCATGACTAACTGCATAGAATCTTGTTCACAAGGCCAGACAGTCTCAGTGACAACTGAACACATTAGTCTACAATCACACAGGAGTTAGGACCAGCAAGTAGAAAAGTGAAATTAAAAATAAGAATTTAAACAGAAATTAAGGTGGGCAGTTCATGATGAACCATGTTAACAAAAAGTCAACTCGTGGAAATGCTGAGGACTTGACCCAGTGTTCAAACTATGACCCCACAGCCTGGGCTCAGCACACTAGAACACAGACAGGGAGCGAACACAGACACATGTGCCTGGACTTCTTCCTGTCCTTTAAACTCTGCGAGGTAGGCGCTGCAGTGGAGCTCAGCTCAGGTCGTGAGGTTAGTACGGATTCCCGTGGTCCCGACGCCCTCACCTCAATTACCAGGTAACTACGAGGCAGGAGGATCTCAATGCCGGGTTCCTAGATTACTAAGGCAATATTAGTTTCTCTTCTAACCAGTTGGCATGGTAACCATCACAAACAGGAGCCTGGAAGACCTTCATTTTCCCTTTCTGATTTCCTTACGAGATCTCATCCTTCGCAAGGCTTTACACTGACTGGAGGAAGGGAAAACACGGTTATGACCTGGGAGCCGAACAGCATCGGGACGAGCACCTGAGAACTGAGAGCGAGTGCTCATCAGCAACAGAAACAGCTTTAAAGGGGTTCCTTTTGAGTCTTGTTTTCTATTCAGAATGTTCTGTTTTTCTCATCACGTGTGGGGATGACATTTATCTCAGCAGGTTACTTAATTACACTGGATGATGATACTCTAACCAGTGTAGGGCACTGACCAAGTCCTGGGGGGCTCCTTGGACCAACAGACTATTTTACAAACCTGGGAGGCGGGAGGGATGGTATATTTTTGATAACCAGACATTCCAACGTAATGTTTTCCTTAGAGGTCACTCCCCCCATTAATGTTATCGTGAAAAACATCAAGTGTGTTCTTTTCTATTTTCGTATGGTAAAGGGGCTTTGCTTACCAACATCACGACAGCAAAGAAGAAATACTGTACAAAATTGCAGGAAGATAAACATGTGAAAACTTTCTATGGGAAAAAAAAAAACCTTGAGTTTCCTGTCGTCTTCTTTTGAAACTGTAGTGCATATGTTAAAACGTGTATCATTTACAGTATCGAGTCACGTGCCACTGCTGTACCGGATGTATCCAACCTGGATTAAACTATGTGCCACAAACTCTAAAGGACTGTTCATTCCAATACCAGCTCTGTAACAGTAGAATTGAGGCTCCTGTGAGCAAAGGCAGGCTTTCTACCTCGCTAGAGAAAAGCCACAGGACCTGAAACTAATACTGTATGTCAACTGTAATTGAAAAAGAAAACTTTGTTAAAGCAAAGTCACAGAATGTCAGAAGGGGTAGTCCCATCTTCCCTCCCTTGCCCCATCGACACGAGCACCCCCTGCCGCCCACGACTGTCCCTCCCTGGTCTCACAGAGGGGGACTGTGTCCACAGCTCTGCGTTAAGGCCCAGCCCTGTGTTACTGAGAGACATTATGTGTAAGTACTGGTTCTGCTAAGAATACAATGAACATGTACTTCATCTAAACCTAACCTCAAACTGAAAGGAGAACTCAAAGTCAAGGCCACAAGGGCTGGCAGGAAGCCAGGGAACCAGAGCCGAGGCACCCGCGGAGGCGCGGTCACTCCGCCACGACCCCACGTCGTCACTTCTCGGCTTCCGTTGGCTTCCTCATCTTAAAAATGAGGGGACTAGATGAGAAATCTTGAAGGTCTGCTGTAACCTTAGTAATTCCAATTCAGATAGTGAGAGCAATAGGTGTTTTCATGTCACCATAATGTGGCAACAACAATGGGAATCCTTTTCACTTCCCCACAACAACCAGACCCCAAAGAAAACTGCAGAAATGGAACATTGGGGCCTATGCGTGCTGCCCCAACCCTAGCACAGAGGTTGGCTGTGCAATTCATTTCAATCACGGGTGCTCCTATCCTTATCACCCACTAGGTGTCACTACACACCCACAATGCAAGCGGTCTGGAGACAAGGAACTGGGAACCAGACGCGCTTGGGGCTTGGGGCAACGTGTGCTCTTTTCATTAAAGAGCCGGTGCTCACTGGCACATATGCACCCCTTCCCAGAGGCAGACAAGAAACAGAGCCTGCCAAGACAACACAATTACCTTGCAATGTAGTGCCAGTGTCGGCTGTGGCTATCAGAAGTATAAACTTTACTTAAGATTAACAAGTCTTATTTACACCTAGGGGGAAGAAAATCTTTAAACTTCAAACTACTCCCCCTATCTCTTACAAATTGATCCACAAGTACTCTAATTCCTCTTCAATTATTTTTGGTATTTGGGGGCTTGAAGTTTACCTTTAAACCACATTTTTAAAAGGTTAGTAAATTTTACTGTAATACCTAAGCTACTTTGGAAAATACTGCTTTAAAATTACCCCAAATCATAATTTATATTCTAAGTCAGAATTACCCAAAGTAGGTTTCCCAAAGATTCCTCTATGTTACCACCACCGCCTAATTTAAGTTAGATTAAACAGCTGACGAGTGTACTGATTTAGTATTCTAGAATTCGGACATTTAACCCATTCACACAAATTACCTGAATTTATAAAGACTCTCTATTTATAAAACTCCTTTTCCCTAGTCAGGAAGCATTTTCTCGTATGAGCAACAGTAACTAAAGCAGAACTGGAAGGGGCCCAGTCTTCCAGTCCAGGCAGGCATTTGAATGAGAACGCTGGGTCCTGAGCGGTCACATGACCGGTGTAAGGTAAGAAGTAGGCAGCCCCAGGACAAGCATTCCTCCAATACCCCACAAAGCATTCGCAAGTGAGTGTACTTATCTGTGGTTCCTACAGATCACAGGGACACGCACCAGACTGACCACTGCAAACCAGTCTCCTCCTCAGAGTCCTCCCACAGCCACCACGGCAACTGCGAACTGTTCAGAAAGGTCACAGCTAAAATTTCCCTAGCAGGCGCTTATGGAAAACAAAACAATGATTACTTCCATGTTATGCACATGCTCACCTCCAGCTTATTTTTCTATTTCAAACAAATAAAAGCAAACACAAAATATGACAAACCTAGAGAGACTCCAATTAATTTCAAGGCTAATAGGTAACCTCATCCCTAAGATGCGGCAGTATCCTAATGAAACCCCCTAGCAGTGAAAAACTGTGAACGTGGCGATGTTGAGGGGGAAAGAGTAGGAAGAAGGGCATGTTCAATTCTATAGGAATGGCAGGATTTTATTTAAGTGAGCAATTTAAGTCTCTATTTCTAATGACATGCTGGACCTAATTGTGGATTTGCTCTTTTGTGTCAATTAACTCATTGGAATTTGTCCACACTGATACGTATACATAAACCCATCTTTACATGTAAACTTCCACTGGCCATCCCAAATACAGAAATCCACGGAAAGCCGGAGTTTAGGACTGTGCTCCGTGAGTGTTGGGCAGTAAATGACAGCGGCCTTGGGTGTCTGCTCACAGCCCAGAGGGTCAACGGCCTGGACAGGTATGTGCACTGCACAGCAGCAACCTCCTCTTCAAAGCTAAGTATGCACCTCTACAGGTACGGGAGTCCCGCCACAAATACACCTCTCAGGAGGCCTCGGAGCCCAAGGCCTACCAGGAGAGGACTCCCACAGAGAAGAAATGGAGTAAGTAACTTCCAATTACACTTTTCTAGATCATACTTCATAGGTGCACCATCTCAGAAGAGTGATCACTCCCCTCGGATCTTAGAGAGGTAAAAACGGGGCAGGGGGATCTCTAGAAGACACAAGATTAGAACACTCAAGAGTTTAACAGAGTAAGTTTCCGCTTCCACCAAATACTTAAAATAGCTGGAGCCTTCCCTTAGCCTACTAATAGGATAGGGCCGTTCTTAACCTGGGTTCCTTAGAGGGGCTCGATGTCTGAACCCCTTGAAGTTACATCCAATTACTGTTTATGATCAGACATTTTCTGGGATGAATCTATAGCTTTCATCAGAGGCAAAAGATTCAAAAACTAGCCCTGGCCGGTTGGCTCAGTGGGAGAGCGTCGGCCTGGTGTGCAGAGGTCCCGGGTTCGATTCCCGGCCAGGGCACACAGGAGAGGCGCCCATCTGCTTCTCCACCCCTCCCCCTCTCCTTCCTCTCTGTCTCTCTCTTCTCCTCCCGCAGCCGAGGCTCCATTGGAGCAAAAATGGCCCAGGCGCTGGGGATGGCTCCTTGGCCTCTGCCCCAGGCGCTAGAGTGGCTCTGGTCGCGGCAGAGCAAAGCCCCCCCCCCAGGGGCAGAGCGTCGCCCCCTGGTGGGCGTGCCGGGTGGATCCCGGTCGGGCATATGCGGGAGTCTGTCTGACTGTCTCTCCCCGTTTCTAGCTTCAGAAAAATACAAAAAAAAAAAAAAAAAAAACCATTCAAAAACTAGTAACGATTAAGAGCCGTCCCTCTTCCTGAGAAACAAAAATAAGACAACCGATGATGCCTAGTTATTTAATGCACGGTAAGGAAGTGGACAGCTTTCAACGTCTTGAAAACAAAAGACATTCAAAAGATGACCAATATGACAACACGTTAGGCTGTTTGTATTTTTACTAACAACTACTTTTACTGGAAGCAAAGGGCATCAAACCAAGTACCTTTGGGAAAGTCGGAAGCAATGTTTTTACTCCTTCCTGCCTGAGCAGAAAAGAAACAGGAATCTTCTCATCTGGCAAGTGATAAACATACGTACCTCCATGAAAACGCAGGCCAAGTTCTTTATAAAGAACTCCGCAGCATAGACTGGTTTTCAAACCTCAAGTTGTTTTTATTTTGTTTTAAGTAAGCAGTGATACAAGTCTTTCAAATGTTTCTTTTTGGAACGGCTTATAGAAAATGGCACCCTGGGACCTTTCATTTAGTACCAAAATATTTCTCTCAAGAATCTGACCCATGAAGTCTCTTTGGGCCGGCCCCGCTCACTGGTTGCCACGCAGCATTTCTTGTAGGTAAACGCTATTCATGTGGTAGGCCGCCATCCAGCCCGGGTGCCTCTGGGCGTTCCAGTAATAGGACTGAGACGCAGCCGCATAGTACTCGTGCCAGGCCCTGTAGTAGGCTCGCCAGTACTCCTCGTAGTCCTGATACGCGCCAGGCGAGCCCTCGTGGCTCTCCCTGTGGCGGGCATACCCCTCGCCCTCCTGGGGATCCGTCTGCACCCGCGAGGAGGACCGCCGGGGAGACCTTCTCCGGCTCTGCTTCGCCCTCTGCTGAGCCCCCTCTGTAGGCCTTGCCTTTACCTGGACTTCAGGTGACCCCGGACACTCGACTAGATTAGGGGTGTCACTCCCATTCAGAGTTTGTTCCAAAGAGACACGGCCATCCGCAGGGGTCGATTCCAAGCCTTTTGGCAGAATGTCAGAAGAGCCTGCCACGCACGACTTGTTTCCTTTGCTCTGGAAGGAAGTCCTGGAGCTGTAAGAACCGCTGTCACTCTCCGAGTCCCCCGACTGGCTACTACTTGCCAAAACCCGCATGCTCTCCGGAGTAACTCGGTTTCTCACAAACCCATTCTGTGGGTTCACAGCCTGACCCCCAGGACCTGTGTAGTGCCTGATGATTTCCACAGGTTTCTCCAACCCCTCCTTAATATAGTGCTCGTAATCCTCTACCAGCTCTGCAAAAGGCAGAGTGCATGGTGGGTGCATTTTAAAGGCAGACAGACAAGGGATTTGGGGGAGCGACACAGGCAAGTCCTCCCTGGCCTGGGGCTGACTGTTACTGCAGTTTTCAGCAGGGGGCTCAACAGAATTGTCCATATGCTCTTCCAGCTGTACGGCACAGCCCAGTGCTTTCGGTGACCCTGCTTTTTCTGGGCTCCCACACTCTGAGTGGCTTTTCACAGGCAGCTTTTGTTTGGTGGTGGCCTTGGACCTGACCGACAGTCCAGATACGGAAGCATTTCTACAAGAAGCCACGTGGTTACTGTGAGCTGACTGAGTCTGAGAGGTCCTCTCTACTTCTTGAGCTTGTGTTTTGAGGGGCTGGCTCGGTGCACCTGCCAAGCCGTATGTATGCACAGCAGCTCTAACCTCCACGTCCCAATCCAAACACTCTTCCATCAGACCGGGAGGAATGGGGTCTACAGAAAAGAAACAAGAACACATTAATATTCTCGAGCTGCACTAGACCAGAAAGATTTCATAAAACAAGGATTTTGTAAATCAGGATATAAGCTTAGAGCTATTAAATAAATCTGTAAACGATCACAAAACAAGTTATTACAAAGGCAGACAATCCACAAGACTCCCAGACCTGTGCCTAATCGGCTTTGTAGAAAATCACTTAAGGAATTAAAGCACAAATTGGTAAGATGTTCATTATTATAACTAGTCAATAACTACATGTACCATATTCTAGAAGGCCATGCATACACTATACAAGTATGCACTTATAAGTATGTATATCACACCTACATAGACAGATATATACACTAATATGCATAAATTAACACATATAGCAAATAAATGATTTCCACACAAGAATTTTTTCAGCTTTTTTGTTTTCAAGAGGTCATTAACAGTTTCAAACACACATTGTTTCCAAGATGGCACTTAAAAAAGGCAACTTGACAATTCACTCAAATGAAAAAAAACACTTCAAAATTTTCAAAGCAGTGTTCAAATTAAAGATACTGTTCCTTCCCCATGGTGACAAAGGAGACTATGGCAAGAATCACCTTCACAGCAACAAAAAAGGTAAAATACCCATTTTGTAAAAAAAATAAAATTGCAAGGCTACAAACTAAAATATGGAGCTACTACAGTAATATAACAGTTTTCATTTCGCACGTGCCGGTATTAGCTTGTGATCTTCTCCCTGCTACTTAATAAGCATATAATCTAATCTCTCTCTGCCTCAGTATCTTCACCTACAAAATATAGAAAATACCAGCACATACCTCACAGGATGATGGTGACAATTAGATGAGTTAACATTCAAAAGTACTTGGAATAGTACGTGAGATATCAGAATTAGTCTGTGTTAGTATTTATTAGGCCTGTCACCATTGCCATTATTTTGACAGCAAAATGAAACAGGTAACTATACCTGGCAAAGGCAGAAGGTTGATATTACATTTCTGGGCAATTTTCATCATCATATTTTCTTCTTCTCCCCGGCAACAGAAGGTCACTGTCAGTCCCAAAGTCCCTAAAGCACAGAGGGAATGTTAAGCAGTAAATCATCTTCATGTAAATGACAATCCAATCCACCTGTCACATGACAGATTCCTCCCCCTTAAACAAAGCACTCAAATTTTTCTTCTTACCAAAACGGCCAGCTCTGCCGATCCGATGCATGTATGTCTCCCAATCCAATGGTACGTCCAGATTCACAACCAGATTCACCTTCTCAGCATCAATGCCACGGGAGGTCTTGAATGGAGAAAGAGAGCAACTGTTTGCCATTTTTTGTGTGTGTGTTCTTCTGAAGTGAGAAGTGGGGAGGCAGAGAGACAGACTCCCGCATGCGCCTGACCAGGATCCACCAGGCATGCCCACCGGGGGCAGTGCTCTGTCCATCTCGGGCATTGCTCCATTGCTGCCAGAGCCATTCTAGAGCCTGAGGTGGTGGCCATAGAGCCATCCTCAGCGCCCAGGCCAACTTTGCTCCAATGGAGCCCTGGCTGCAGGAGGGGAAGAGAGAGACAGAGAGGAAGGAGAGGGGGAGGGGTGGAGAAGCAAATGGGTGCTTCTCCTGTGTGCCCTGACTGGGAATTGAACCTAGGACTTCCACACACCAGCCCAATGCTCTACTGCTGAGCTAGCTGGCCACAGCTAATATATCAAGACATTTTTAAGAAGGTATATTCCCCAGCACTGGATGCTTGTCAGAGAGACCCACATAGGTGAAATCTGCACATCTGGTAACAGCACACACATGGAGAGGGGACAGTCACCCCCACGAGGAGGAGCCTACCAGATCCGTGGAAATGAGGACCCGGCAGTGGAACTGCTTCAGCTTGGCCATGGCATCAAGGCGCTGGCTCTGGTTCATGTTGCCTAAACAGACCAAGGACAGTTACCAAAGCCACAAAAAGCAGGAACCAGAACTCCCAGTCTTAACAACTTAAAAATATACAAACCAAATTTCTTGCTGCCCTTATATGCAAATCTAGGTTAAGATTTACAATCAGAATTTTAAAATATACCTCTCACAAAATTGGGGGATATTTTATCACTTCATATGAAGCGATATTTCTATATTTTTATTATACACCAACTTACTTTTTTTTGTGTGTGAAAGAGACAGAGAAACAGACAAACAGGTAAGGAGAGAGATAAGAAGCATCAATTCTTCATTGCGGCACCTTAGTTGTTTATTGATTGCTTTCTCATATGTGCCTTGACCGGGGGGCTACAGCAGACCGAGTGACCCCTTGCTCAAGCCAGCGACCTTGA
Source organism: Saccopteryx bilineata (assembly GCF_036850765.1). Taxonomy (NCBI): domain Eukaryota; kingdom Metazoa; phylum Chordata; class Mammalia; order Chiroptera; family Emballonuridae; genus Saccopteryx; species Saccopteryx bilineata. The sequence goes on from NC_089500.1 coordinate 69,385,945, forward strand.
GTTTAAGCTGGTGAGCCTTACTCAAACCAGATGAGCCTGCACTCAAGCTGGCGACCTCAGGGTCTCGAACCTGGGTCCTCTGCGTCCCAGTCCGATGCTCTATCCACTGCGCCACCACCTGGTCAGGCGCCAACTTACTTCTTAAAACAAGAACACTGCTATATCAAATCCCAGTGAAAAGTGAATGTGAAGTTCCTTCTCGGGAAACTCAGCGTAACCTCACGCTAACAGACAGCTCACATAGCGGTATTTCTTCCTCGTGACCTGAGAGAAGCTTCCAGGTGGGGTGTTCACAGAGGCTGAGGAGGAACTCACCTGAAATGCACTCCGCAGGAAAGCCCTTAAAGGAGAGGACGTCAGCCAGATGCTGCGCTCTGGGGAAAGGCACAGAGGGTGAGAATCATACAGACCCTGCCCCTCGCCTCCGCTTCTACCTCACAAGTTCCCCCAGGTGACCTTTTACGGGACATTACCTGCTGTGCAAATTAGAAAAGACTAAGGCTTGATTAAATGGAATTCTGCTGAACAGTTCCTGTAAATGCTGAGCCTTCTCCTCAAATATCTTATGGGCCAAAGGGTACGAATTGACAACTTTGTAATACTGCTTCAAACCTAGAGAGAAGTCAAGAGTCTTCTGTTAAAACAAACGTATTTGGGCCCTGGCTGGTTGGCTCAGCGGTAGAGCGTCGGCCTGGCATGCGGTAGACCCGGGTTCGATTCCCGGCCAGGGCACATAGGAGAAGCGCCCATTTGCTTCTCCACCCCACCCCCTCCTTCCTCTGTCTCTCTCTTCCCCTCCCGCAGCCAAGGCTCCATTGGAGCAAAGATGGCCCGGGCGCTGGGGATGGCTCCTTGGCCTCTGCCCCAGGCGCTACAGTGGCTCTGGTCGTGGCAGAGCAACCCCCCGGAGGGGCAGAGCATCGCCCCGTGGTGGGCAGAGCATCGCCCCTGGTGGGCGTGCCGGGTGGATCCCGGTCGGGCACATGCGGGAGTCTGTCTGACTGTCTCTCCCCGTTTCCAGCTTCAGAAAAATACAAAAAAAAAAAAAAAAACGATTTGCTCGTGCCTCACAGCAGATATGAAAGCAACAGGCCACTGGGCAAGGGGGAGCTCCAGAGTACCCCAAACCAGGAAAGGACCAATATCTATACACACCTATGAGACTTGGGTCGCTGGAATTTAGTCTCACAAAAGTGGGTTCTCTCATGTACTTTGCCAAAGCATTAGCCAAACATTCCGGGTAAGTAGCTGATACTGCCACCATCTGTTTGCTGGCAGGCAAGGAAGAATAAATCCAACTGCAAAACAGAAGGGAAACACGCCATGGCAACGACGCAGACAGGAACCACCACCTGGCAAAGCCAAGAGACACACTTTGGGGTACCGTTTTATTAGTCAAGTTAGGGATTTCTCTTACTTTATTTGTTCCTGGAAGCTGCCTTCTTCTAAAAGCTTATCCGCTTCATCCAGAATAAAGAGACGTATACTGCCTGGGTTCAAGTAGTCAAGTTTTATCAGCTGTTTAATTCTGCCTAAAAAAAAATAGCAATGCACCAAATTTGTACAAGTCTCAGCCCATGTCACTCTACTTAGAGGTTGTATGGCCGACTTTCCTGACCCAATCCTTGTTCATTATGCACTAAACCACAAAGTAGAAATCCTGGGTTCTGCCTGACCTGTGGTGGCGCAGTGGATAAAGCATCGACCTGGAAATGCTGAGGTCGCCAGTTCGAAACCCTGGGCTTGCCTGGTCAAGGCACATATGGGAGTTGATGCTTCCAGCTCCTCCCCACCTTCTCTCTCTGTCTCTCTCTTCTCTCTCTCTCCCTCTCTGTCTCTCTCTCTCCCTTTATCTCTCCTCTCTAAAATGAATAAATAAAATTTAAAAAAATTAAAAAAAAAAAAAAGAAATCCTGGGTTCTGATCTTGCCTAAATCCACTATATTTCCCCCACATGTCATCACCAGGAAGTATGGAAAATACACTATTCCTATCAAAAGACTTGAATGGCCAAGGCAATGAGTGCTAGATCCTGACTCATGCCTGAATGATCAAAGCCAAGAAAAATCCTAACCCGTGGCTCAGAAGGGTTTCCTTGGGAGTCATCCATTCCTCTCCCCAGAAGCCTACCCCGTGCGTGTTCCTGAACATCTCAGGAACGGAGAGTTCATCAGTTCTGCTGGTAGTCCACTCGTGCGTCTACATCGCACTGGGCTAAGGCTCACATTTCTAATCCTCTAAATAATTAGTAAAGTTATCAAAGATTTCAATATTATTGTTATATTAAAAAGTATTTAGCCAGACTAGTGGTGGTACAGTGGACAGAGCATCAACCTAGGACACTGAAGTCCAGGGTTCAAAACCCCAAGGTCACTGGCTTAAGTATGGGTCACTGACATGACCCCATGGTTACTGGCTTGAGCCCAAGGTTGCTGACATGAGCAAGGGGTCACTGGCTTGGCTGAAGTCCCCATCCCAAGTTAGGGCACATATGAGAAGCAATCAGTGAACAACTCATGTGCCGCAACTATGACTTAATGCTTCTCATCTCTCCTCCTTCCTATCTTTTTTTTTAATGTTTTGCCTGACCTGTGGTAGCGCAATAAATAAAGCATCAACCTGGAATACTGAGGTTGCCGGTTCAAAACCCCAGGTTTACCCAGTCAAGACGCATATGGGAAGCAACTCATAGTAGTTGCTCACCACTCTCACTTCCTCTCTCTCTCTCAAATCAATAAATTATATTTTAAAAAATTGTTTTAAGTGTTTAGTTCCATGCTGGCCAGATGGTTCAGTTGGTTGGAGCATCATCCTGATATGCAAAGGTTACCAGTTCAATCCCCAGTCAGGGCACATATAAAATCAGATCAATGTTTCTCTCTCTATCCCCCTTCCTCTCTCTCTAAAAAAAAATCATTTTTTTAAGTGTTTAGTTCCTAAACGTTCCAGTTATAAATAGGCACTGCTGTCTTACCAGGAGATCCAACAGCAATATGACATTTTTTAAGTCTGGTTTTGTCTTGAGACAATGGAGTCCCTCCAATGAAGACGTGACACTCCAAGCCTTCCATTTTTATCCCAATGGTTGTGATAACAGAATGTATCTGTACAGCAATTTCTCTTGTAGGAGCCAAGATCAAAATCTAAGAAAATGTAAAATACACCTTTAATGAGTCAGTAAAATAAAAGTACATGAGTGGCACAATCTATAATGAGCTATTTTTCCCTTTGAATGATCATTTTATTCATTCAACAAATATTATAAAAGAACCGGCCTGACCAGGTGGTGGCGCAGTGAAGTGTTGGAGTAGGACGATGAAGACCCAGGTTCAAATCCCCGAGGTTGCTGGCCTGAGCATGGGCTCATTGGCTTGAGTGTGGGAACATAGACATGACCCTACAGTCACTGGCTTGAGCCCAAAGGTCGCTGGCTTGAGCCCAAGGTCGCTGGTTTGAGCAAGCGGTCCCTGGCTCAGCTGAAGTCCCCCAGTCAAGGCATATATAAGCAATCAATGAAGAACTAAGGCGCTGCAACTATAAGTTGATACTTCTCATCTCTCTCCCTTCCTGTCTCTCTCTTTAAAAAAAAATCTACTATGTACTAGGCAACATACACGTTGCTATGCAGTCAACAGTTAGCAGTACAAAATCCTTGCTCTTAACAGCACTTTCATTCTTGAATAAGAAGATATAAACGTGTAAATAATGGCAGGAAGTAACAAGTGCTATGAAGAAATATCAAACGGAAAAAGGGAAGAAGCAAGGAAAGAAAGGGGTCATTGTAAATGGGGTGATCAAGGAAGGCTCATTAACCTTTGAGTAGACACCCAGAAATACATCCCAGAGTTGAGCTGTGTGATACCTTGGGAAGTATTTTCAGGAAAAGGAAAGAGCAAATACAAGACGTACTTAAGACAGTGGTGTTCTTGGTGTGTTTGAGGCCCTGCAAGAAGCCCCACCAGTCGGACAAAATCACAGGGAAAGGCCAGAGGTCTAGCTCCAGGGCCAGGTCCAAAAAGCCTTGATCGTCACAATGGACACACTGCAATAAAACTACTGGAGGAGGAGGAGGAGGAGGAGGTGAAATGACATGGTCTCAACTATGAAAAGAAAAAAGCTAGTAAAAAATAGAAGACTAGGAAAAAATATGCCAAAACCGTTAAGAGCCATTTCTCCCTGGGTAGGTGAGGTTATACTTTGTTTTCCAGTACTTCATTTTTCTGCTTTTTCCCAACTTTCAAAAATAAATGTTACTCTGATAACACAAAGTCTTAAATTTTAAAAATACAGATTTTATTTATGGAATTTATTCAGGGTTTGGCATTTGCCAGGCTGCCAAATTATCAGAAGCCAAAATTTCAACTACATCTCACTTCCCAAGGAAAACAGCTCAGGTCCTCGGGAAGCAGGACTTCCTTGTGCAGCAGCACCCAGGATTTGGCCGATATGAGAAAGGACTCAAAGAACTTTACCAACCATCCTAACCTGTGGTGGTGCAGTGAATCAAGTGTCAACCTGGAATGCCCAGGTCGCTGGTTCAAAACCCTGGGCTTGCCTGGTCAAGGCACATATGGGAGTTGATGCTTCCTGCTCCTCCTCCCTTCTCTCTCTCTTTCTCCCACCTCTCTAAAATGAATAAATAAAACCTTTAAAAAATAAAAAGCTTTACCAATCGTGAATACAGGTTTCTGGGTTAAAAACCACTGTTGAAGAACCATCATTAGAGACACATGACTGAGAACGTGTATTACAGTCTGTCGTAATTACTAAACCACAAAGCCGACTATGAAGACCACAGCTGATTCATCTTTGTATCCCCAATGATGCCTGGCAAACTGCTTATCAATAATATGGCCTCAACAAATCTTTGTGGAAGAAATGTTCCCAAACCCAAAGCTCCCATTACCTTGGGTAGGGTCACCTTAGACCTACACTAAAAGAACCTAGAACACGAGGCCCGGGGTGATCCATTCATGGAGCTAGGGGAAACACCTGCAGTTACCAGCGACAGCCAGCGTTCCACACCTGCCATCAATCAGGCCAAATGTTAAATCTCACCACAACCTGATCAGCAAGTAAAAAAGAATCTCAATCTGTACCAGGTGTCCCCAAACTACGGCTGGGCCCGCGGGCTGCACGCGGCCCCCTGAGGCTGTTTATCCGCCCCCCCACACACACACACTTCCGGAAGGGGCACCTCTTTCATTGGTGGTCAGGGAGAGGAGCACTGTATGTGGCGGCCCTCCAACACTCTGAGGGACAGTGAACTGGCCCCCTGTGTAAAAAGTCTGGGGACCCCCGATTCTGTATTCTCAAGGAATGTGACAGGCGTTCTATTTAAGATGCAGTCATAACAAAAGATTCCAACCTTCTAACACTAAGAATGCATCCTTGGTCACCATCCACATCACCAGCACTCAATGGCCTACTGTCTTACTGTCATACTTTTCATATGTCTTAACTCAATCATTTGTCAAATTCGTATCTATGTCTACGAAGCTATCCGCATCTCGGCCGGCCTGTGATAAAACCCACATAACATACCCTCCTCTGGGTCCTCTGAGCTCAACTCACCTGGGTGCATAAGTTTTCAAGAACAAGAGAGTCCAAAGCAACGGTGGAGAATACACAGGTTTTGCCGGTGCCAGACTTTGCTTGGACAATTAAATCTGCAAAGAGAAAAAGTATCACTAGACGGTATTGCCTGGAGAGGCTTAGGTCTCAAACATGAGTCACAGAGCTGGAAATGTCTCCAGAAATCACCTAGCTGCCACCTCCGCTCTTAGTAAACTCTCAAAACGCATGGTCGTGTCTAGAAACGTGCCTCATCCCTGAACCTCGACCGTTTCTTTCTTCAAAACTAGAACCACCTGGTCTGACCAGGCGGTGGCGCAGTGGATACAGTCTCGGACTGGGATGAGGAGAACCCAGGTTCGAGACCCTGAGGTCGCTGGCTTGAGCAAGGGGTTACTCAGTCTGCCGTAGCCCCACAGTCAAGGCACATATGAGAAAGCAGTCAATGAACAACTAAGGTGCTGCAACAAAGAATTGATGCTTCTCATCTCTCTCCCTTTCTGTCTGTCTGTCCCTATCTATCCCTCTCTCTGACTCTCTTGTCTCTGTAAAACATAAAATAAAAAACTAGAACCACCTGTAGGTACGTAAAGCGCCGTAACTATCTTCAAACTCAATACTGCACCTCTGTTTTACAGAAGAGGAAATTGAGGCTCGAATGCGTGCAGCCCGAGCCCCCGGCCGAGCCGGAGCTCTTTCCCAGGCCACGCCGCCGCCGTCCGCGGGCGCCCCCTGGCCTCCCCAGGGCCCCCGCCCTCACCGAGCCCGCAGCGCCCCAGCGGGATGGCCTTGAGCTGCACCGGGGAGGGCCGCTCGAAGCCGGCCGCCCGCAACCCCTCCAGCACCGGCCGCGACAGCAGCAGCGACTCGAAGTCCGCGGGCTCCGCCAGCAGCACGTCCCCCGTGCGGGTCCGCGGGCCGCTGATGTCGTGGGCCGTCCGTAGGCTCCGCACCGGCTCCGGGGTGGGCTCTGGGGCCGGGACCCTTGAGGCCACCTGTTCCATGGGCACAGAAGTCTCCTCGGTCGCTAAGGCCGCTGGCGCTTCCAACGCCGCCGCCATGGTAGCCGCGCCGCGAGGTCTCGCGGTACTTGGGGCGGGGCTGGGAGCCTGAAAGCGAGAAGAAAATAAACTTTATTAGCACTCTTCCCGCGAAGACACGGACACACTTGGCCTGGGAGAGGTGGGGAGGGGCGGAAGTCGGAGGCTTGGAAAGACCGGGAAACAGCTTTGACAGCAAAGAAGCGTGGCCTGAGGAAGGCGGAGGAAGGAGAGGAAAGGGGAGGATACCGGTGCGGCGCCGCGCGTTCACGGTGGAGCCGCCGCCCCGCCTGCCGGGCGTCTGTGGGCGGGCCCGCCAGCCCAGGGCCGCGCGTCCCCGGCAACGCTGTCATTGTGATGAGCGCGGCACGTCACGCTGCCTACCTGCCCGCCTTGGCTCGGCGCTCACCTCACCCCAAGCCTTCCCTCTGCTGCCGCTACTCGCTGCCACCTCTGTGCCCGCAGAGTGCGGAGGAGGGTGAGACAGACCGAGCACGTGATCTGGCCTCTGTCTGTCCGCGGGACCGACGTAGTCATCTCTGCGTCCCAGCCCCTGGCAAAGAGTTGAGCTCTAAGTGAATTGAATTGAAGCCAAGAAATGGACTGACACCTCTCAAATCATGTCTCCACCTCTGAACTCTAGGCTTGGACACTCATCCGCCTTCTCAACATCTCCTCATAGATGCCTAATGGACATCTCAAATATAACATGTCTACAATGTTTGTAGTCAGTCCCCTCTCAAGGGTGGTGACTTAGTTTTTAACCACCTTCCTTTACTTTAGGTCTCTGCTCAACCTTTCAAAGAGGCTTTCCTGAGCACCCTAAGTTAGCTCCCTGACCTGTCAGCTCCGCCTCCTTTCCCATCATTCTCTGTTCCCTTGTCTGCTCTGTTTTTCTTCATGGTTCTCATCACTGAAATGATGTTTACTGTGTCTCCCCACTCTGGGAGGACAGAGACCTATTCTGTCCTGTTGTCTGCTGTATCCCTAATGGAAATGAAACAATCTGACACATAGTAAATGTTCAATATTTATTGAATAAATTATTTTCTATAACAAAGTTTTAGTCATAATTGGTTTCTGCAACCTAGTCTTATTCACAATTCCAAACTTAAAGAAATTCTGCATCCAACCCCAATTTTTTCCTTTGTCATATCATAATCCTGACCATTCATGCATACACACACACACACACACACACACACAGTGATGACCCAGATTCCAAACCATGTGGTTGGAGCTTTGGCATGATGATCTCATTGAAAAGGAGTCCTGGAAATGCATTTTGCTTAGAAACTTAGAAAAGAATGATAAAAATCAAGAGAGGCGCCCTGGCCGGTTGGCTCAGCGGTAGAGCGTCGGCCTAGCGTGCGGAGGACCCGGGTTCGATTCCCGGCCAGGGCACACAGGAGAAGCGCCTATTTGCTTCTCCACCCCTCCGCCGCGCTTTCCTCTCTGTCTCTCTCTTCCCCTCCCGCAGCCAAGGCTCCATTGGAGCAGAGATGGCCCGGGCGCTGGGGATGGCTCTGTGGCCTCTGCCTCAGGCGCTAGAGTGGCTCTGGTCGCAACATGGCAACGCCCAGGATGGGCAGAGCATCGCCCCCTGGTGGGCAGAGCGTCGCCCCTGGTGGGCGTGCCGGGTGGATCCCGGTCGGGCGCATGCGGGAGTCTGTCTGACTGTCTCTACCCGTTTCCAGCTTCAGAAAAATGAAAAAATGAAAAGAAAAAAAATCAAGAGAGGAGAGAGAGAAAGGGGGGAAGAGCAGAAAGCATCACCTCATTGTAGTTGCTTCTTGTATGTGCCCTGACAGGGCAAGCCCAGGGTTTCAAGTTGGCAACCTCAGCATTCCAGGTCAATGCTTTACCCACTGTGCCACCGTAGGTCAGGACCAGCCCAGTTCTTACCGTGATCTTGTTTCCATGTCTGTCTCTCACACTAAATAAACTATGAGCTTCTCAAAGAAGGGAATTTTTGTCTCTTCAAGCTCTCCAACCCAGCACCAGGCTCTTGGTGAACGTGATCAACATTAAGTGGCCGACACTCTCTTGTTCAAAAATCCAGCTGGGTCTCCATGGTCACAGGAGTGGTCTGTAGAACTCAAACCCATCACTGTCAAAGAACCAGCTCTCATACCAAAAGAAATAAGAAGACTAGCCCTGGCCCTATAGCTTGGTTGGTGGGAGCATTGTTCCTAAGCACAGAAGTCACCAGTTTGATCCCTGGTAAGGGCACATACAGGAACAGATGTTCCTGTCTCGTTCCTGCTCTCTCCTTTCCGGGTTGGCTCAGTGGATAGAGCATATGGATGTCCCAGGTTCGATTCCCAGTCAGGAAACACAGAGAAGTGACCATCTGCTTCTCTCCTGCTCCCTCTCCCCCTTCTTTTCCTCTGCAGCCAGTGGCTTGATTGGTTCAAGCATCAGCCCCAGACGGGAGTTGCCAGGTGGATCCCCATAGTGGCACCTGCGGGAGTCTGTCTCACTATCTCCCCTCCTCTCACTTAAAGAGAAACAAAGAAAATGAAAAATAAGATAAAAAGACTATTTTTCCAGAAAAAGAACACTTAGATTTAATATTGAATAGCATTCTGTAATTGCATTTGTTGGGGGTTTTTTAAAGCAATTTATTTATTGATTTTAGAGAGAGAGGGAGTGGGGGAAGAAACATTGATTTGTTGTCTTACTTGTTTATGGAGTCCACAACCTCGGTGAATCGGGATGATGCTCTAACCAGCTGAGCCACCCAGCCAAAGCTGTTACTGCCTTTGTTGGTTTCGATGTTTTACAAACCCAAGTGTTGCAGTAATGCTACTGGGAATAAGCTGTATTGCTATAGCTCAAAACAGAAGTGAATAAAATGTTTTCCTCAGTAGCTAAAAACTGCAATAATGGGGTTGATCATGATTGATAGTGCTGTAAAGATAAAATACAAAGGTAAGAGGCCGTTTCATAGCTAGGGAGGGTGTGAGAGTAACATGCACGGAAACCACTTGGATTGTCTGCCTCCCGGTCTCCGCCAGGATGAAATCACAGTGAGACCCCAGACTCTCTCTATGGTGTTCCTTCCCCGGGGAAGCCTTTCCTCACCTCGTGCCTGGGAGCTGGAAGAGGGAGAAACTCCTGTGAACTACAGGAGCAGGACTAAGGCTCAGACTCAGAATGGATGTTGAGATACCAATGGTCTCATCCATTCATTTCTTCGCATTGGAGGTCTCTATGCGCGGAGGAAAGAAAACAGATAAACAAAGGCCTGGGCACAGCCCACCCTGCGTCTGAGGATCTGTGGGGAAATGTGAAAAGAAGGGAAGGAACTAAATTTTGGTGGCCACTTTTTCTCATTGGACCCTCAAAGCAGCAAAGGGTCGGCAACGTTATTATTTGCATTTTACCCACAAACATTTCTTTATTCATTCTTTCCGCAAAAATCTTCTGAACACCTCATATGAATCAGCTAAATCCTGGACACACAAAAACAGGACGAAAGGGAGCCACTGCCCTCAAGGAGACAGACCCAGGCACACAGGTGGCTCTGATCAAGGAGGACATGTGCAAGCGGCAGAGGGCGGTGTGAAATCATGGGCGGCACTGCCATTTCTCAGGGCCTCCATTGCTCACAGTGTGGCTGTCCCGGCGGAGTGGGGAGGAACTTCTGAGAAAGCGAGGCACACAGCTTTGGGTATCTATTCAGAGAGCAATAGCTTTCTTCTCTGTGCCTTTCTCATCCCCACGCCAAACCAAAATGGTTTAAAGTGCGCGTGGAACTATGAGGAAAAACCCCACGCACAGATCCTTCCTCCCTGACCCCTGGAGTCTAGCCCCGCAGATCACAGCACAGGAGACAAATCTCCAGTCCCACGATGCCCTGGGGCTGATATTCCGAGCTCATCCAGATGGGCAGGTAAGGAGTGCACCAGGCAGTGAGGGTGGGAGGAGAGCTCAGCAGGCAGGCACAGGAGGAAGATATTCTGGGCAAAGGGAGCAGTTTGTGCGAAGGCGTGGAAGCAGGAGAAACCAAAGTAGTTTAGGGAAGGCAAGACCTTTACTGCGAAGGAGGCAACTATGACAGCAGTTACCAGGAAACGAGGCCGCAGAGATTTATCAGTCCCACATCATGGAGGACCTGGTCTGCCATGGAGGACTTGTTTATACCATAACGAGTATAAAACGAGTATGCTGTGCTCTTGGAAAGGGGGGTGGTGTTATGTAGCAATAAAGAGAAATATTATTAGAAATGGAGAGTGGGGCTTGATTGATGGCAAAGGGGAGGGGTTTGGATTTTAACGTGGAGACCGCAGAAGGCTGTGTGGGTTTGGGAACTAACTGTGCCAGGTGACTGCAAGGCCCACTTTGCACCTAACACCTCCTGGGGCTTGTAGGTGTCGATTCATTGCTTCCCGAGGACCGGTGCTACCCGTGTGCTGCGTGTCCAGCAGACAGCGACTGAGCACGTGTTTCCTGTTCTCGTTCCCTCCTATAGTCATTGCTCATTCAGTTCATCCGCTCAGCAGACCAGCACCATCAATAAATTTTGTTACATCAAGCTGATCAACTAATAATGCCTGACCTTCTGGACAGAATTTATTATTTCAGGACTCTACTGAATCCTAAGAGGCTAACTCCCAACATGGAGAAACCAGTCTCTACACATGTCCCATGGCCTAGGTGTAGACCAGGGGTCCCCAAACTACAGCCCATGGGCCGCATGTGGCCCCTGAGGCCATTTATCCGGCCCCCGCTGCACTTCTGGAAGGGGCACCTCTTTCATTGGTGGTCAGTGAGAGGAGCATAGTTCCCATTGAAATACTGGTCAGTTTGTTTATTTAAATTTACTTGTTCTTTATTTTAAATATTGTATTTGTTCCCGTTTTGTTTTTTTACTTTAAAATAAGATATGTGCAGTGTGCATAGGGATTTGTTCTTAGTTTTTTTTATAGTCCGGCCCTCCAACGGTCTGAGGGACAGTGAACTGGCCCCCTGTGTAAAAAGTTTGGGGACCCCTGGTGTAGACCATATCCACAGTACCTTTCCACACAGAGGACGGAGAGATGCAGTGAAGACCGGACCCCTGGGCTCTGTGCAGCCAACTCTCGCCGCGGCGATTTGCCTGGCTGGCTTTCGGAGGAGAACATCAGACCATCCTCCCTCTCTCTGGACCAGACTCTCCTCTGCCCCAGGCCCACATTGATTAATTGTCCTATTTAATATCACAGCCTCCGTCTTTAGGGAGGGAGGCGTCGCGTTTGCTCTTCTCCTTGTGAGAATGGGGCCCGATTCATTCTTGTCCAGGCAGTATAATAAATAACCTGCCCCTGTTGGCAGGGATTTTATTAGAGACTGATGGGACATTTAACAATAACTGGGGGCCTGTGATTTATTAGGTAGGGAGGTTCGTGGCATCTCTGAAGACTGGGAATGTGGAATTTAATTGATAAAGCGGCTGTCAGCCGCAGTGAGATGCACTCAATAGAATATGCATTGGAGGGATTCTCTTTGGAGCTGTCAGGAGGGCTTCTGCTAATCACATTCGACTCCTAAAGATGATGGTGTCTGCTGGATATCTGGGGGAGACACGACTGCCAGGGAGGGGACTCCGAAAGGGCCCGGGGAGGGGTGCCCCTGTCAGGTGCCCAGCCTGATGGAAGAATGTAGAACAAATGAGCAAAAGGCATACAGGATTTTGCTCTAAGGATTTCCATCACCTCCAGGAGGCCTTTGTCTCTTCCATGAGCTGCTCAAGAAAGCAGGCGCTGAGCCCCCCTTCATGGAAAAGGAGGGACATGTGAGGGTTAAATGGCAAGAAGAGAGATTTGTTCTAAAATTCTAAACTCTCTAAACCCTGACGTTTCTGCACCAAAGCCCTTCACCGCTGCCTTGCTCTCCAGCCTCTCTGACATTTATATACACAACACACAACACACACACAGTCACCCCCCTTCACCCCAACACACACACACACACACACACACACACACACACACACACACACACACACCGGTTACCCCATACCCACACAGCCTCTCTTGAACCCCTAGTTCAGGTGGCAGCTCTTCCTGTCACTGCTGATGTTGTGCCAAAAACAGAGCCACAGAAACTCAGGGGGAGGGAGTCTCACCTTTGTTGTTGCGGTTGATGTCTCCCAGCTCCTGAGATCCCAGACTGCAGGCGGGGCCCCTGGAAATCAATGCTTGTGGTCTGGCATGTGAGGAGCACACAGCTAGCTCCAGCTACCTTACCCTCCGCCACCCTCCACCCGGGGCTGTCACAGTGAGGGAGAACGGTATTATCTCCCAGGGCCATCGATGATGGCATGGATGATGGCACCGCTCTGTCCTCAGGCAGCCTGGAGCCTGTACAAGGCTGCTCTGCTCATATTCTCTATCCTCCCCGCCCCCCGGCCCTCAGGCTGTGGCTCAGCCCAGAACAAGGCCATGTAAGGCAGAGAGGGGCTCTCTCAGGCCAGAGCCTGCTTCCCTCTGATCCCCTGGATCTATTCTTAGGTCCCAGGAGACGGGTCTGCCTCCTGGTTCCCTCCAGGGACTGGAAGGGAGGAGGAGGCAATAGCCAGGGAAGAAAAACTAATTGTCACTGTCTAATCTGAGCCTCGGTGGTGACACTGAGGGACCTCCGAGCAGAATGGATATGGCAACTGGTTTGATTAAATCAAACCTCACCCGCAAGCTTGTTAAATTAAACTGACAGGCGGGGAGCAGATGAGGGAGGACAGGAGGAGAGTCGCCTCAGGTGGGGGCGGGGAGGCCCAGGGCCCAGACGGCAGGAAGGCCAGGCTGGAGCGGAGCAGCGCCTGCCCTTCCACTGGTTGCCGACCATAGAGAGGAGAGATGTATGGATGCGAGATGCTCGGGCACCTGTCTGAGCCCAGGCTGTGAAACTGACTGCCTCCCTGTGGGCTCTGCGGACTCCCTTGGCTGGTAGGCCTCACACTTGGAACAGTGCTCCTGACACTTCACGGGGCCTTCACACACTACAGCGGGGTTATTTGCTCCACTTTACAGTCAGAGAAAATGAGGTGTAGAGAGTTTAGAGGGCCATCTCGAGGCAGCAGAGCCCGTCTAAGCCCAGGTCTCCTGCCCGCCTGTGCTGGCCCACATCGCCTCCCACATTCTGCCAGATGGCAGAATTTCCCAGATTTATCCCTGGGCTGCCATCTCTTCTCTCACCCACCAGAGAAATGTGAGCCACACAGCTTGCTTTGTGGGGCATCAGGAAAATGCCAATTCTCAACCGCCCGCGTGCAGCCCACCTGCAAAGCAGGCCACTAGCTTCCCAAGGTCACAAGGCCATTCAAAGGTACTCACGCTCCTCTCCCACCCTTCCAAGTCATCGCCACTCTACCTAATTACAATTCAGGGGGTGGGGGAGAGACATTGTTAGCAACACCAGCAAACAGCAACTATAGAAGGATCACACCGATACCCTGCTGGCTTCCTCACCTGTCACCCACTTCCTCACCTGCCAAAGCTAATTTTCCACTCACCAGTGGGTGTGAGCTCATTTCAGAGTGTCTGAGCCACACACACACTCACAGACACGTGGATCCTCACCATCAGTGTGAACAGAGTAACACCTCAACCGCACCCCGGATGCTCCTGTTCCCACTCTGATGATTTGTTTATTGACACCTCTGCCCGTTTCCAATTTCTTCTTCCACGGGGAAGACACCAGAATGGGGATGCCGGGAAGGATGGTGCATACAGATTACCAGAGCAAGCTGTCAGGCGCTACCACCCCCGAGGGCACACTCACCACACCCCTGTGCTATGGGATCCAGGAAAACGGGAACAAAGGACAGGGGGAAGAGGAGAGAGAAGCAGACTTTCAACCACTGCCATCATGAAGGAAGCTGGGTGAAAGACAAACACCTTCTTGATGAGGACAAACAATAATTGCAAACACCACTCACCAGGGGAGAGTATGCCACGCGAGACATGGTATCAACATGTCTGTTCCCACGGTTACTGCATGATTTTTTGATCCCTGAAAAGGATAGGACACAGCAGACAGAAAAGTCTAAGACACTTGGACCAATATCACCAGCCTCCCAAACTCATCTTTGGTGCAAAGATTGGTCCTGTCCATGCTCAACATCTCTAATCTATGTATCTGAGATCATAGCCTAGATCATCTCTAAGGCAAGGAGTAGGATTTCTCTAGAAGCACCTGCCACAGTGAGGTGCGGGGGAAAGGAGGGCTTGCCGGATGGGCAGGGTGGAAAGATCAGTGGGTCTGGGTTCCCGGGCTGGCTCTGCCTTTAGCAACAGGAATGACCGAGGGCACAAATCACCAAACATTCCTGTGCTGTACTTTCCTGACTTGTAAAATGATATGATTGAGCAGGAAAGACAAACTGTCAAGGGTTTTAAAAGTTTCAAGATCACAGAGGAGAAAGCAGATACAAAGAGGTTAAAATTACTTGTCGGAGGCCGCAGGGCGAGGCAGTGGTAACTGGAAGGGCGTGGGTGCCAGAGCCAGAGCCAGAGCCTCTGGTGCCCGGAGGCAATCTGGCTCTGCGTCTCCCTCATCTTCAGAACCGAGGCAACGGGAGTCCAGCCTCTGAGGGTTTGGGAAGAACAGCCTAGAGCCCGACACAAGGAAAGCCTTTAATAAACGTTAGGGGCACTATTCTTAGTGACAGACCAGATGGTCAGCCCCACATATTTTGACTTCTAGTCTTCCCTGAGATCACAATTCCTTGGTTATCTGTAAGGTCCTTTTCAGCTCCCCAATTCTATGATGCTAAGTCAGAAAGATTAAGATGCGAGTTATTTCCAAAACCCTTCAGGCAGAGACACAAAAGACCATTTGGGGGTTCATTATTCACTCTCCATTGCCTCAGTCACTTTCTACGGATGATGATTCATGGGGAATAATCACAGCAAAGAAAACCCGTACAAAGGCGGGGAAGGCGGGGCAGGGGCAGGGGCAGGCGAAACTCCTTTGCGTGTTGGGCTCCTCTTTTTCAATATGTATCTTCATTTGTTAAGTGATGACAGTGTTTCTTGGCCTTGTTGGCTTCCCACCCTGGAAACGTGAGGCTTTTTCTTGGTATAGATTGCTGCCGCTTCTGCTGCTGAAAGTCACCGCCCACTCGCCCCGCCCCGCCCCACAAAGCCCCAGGGAGAGGGACCTGCCTCTCTGGGTCAACAGAAGCCTTCACAGAAGCAGCACCCTTGGCATGGACACCTGCACCGGCTCCCCTCCGGGTGCCCAGGCTGAAATCCCCACCGTCCTCCAGGACTGATGTCTGATCAGGGCTAAGACAAGTTCTCTGGCCCCTGGAATCGACCAGAAGAGGCTTAGGAGCCAGCCTGGTGGAAGCGAATACACACGAAGCCGCTGAGCTGTGACCTCTTTTCCTCTCACTGCAGGAGGAAAAAGCAGGTAGTCTTTCTCCCTTGCAAACAGGTCTCTCCCTGGCAGGCTGCCAACCCCTGGCCCCTGCTCACAGCTGCTAGAAGCTGGTGGAGGTGGCCAAGTAGTATGTAATAAAATGAGCCTTCACTCCAAGCTGCAGGCCATGGTAAGGTTACAGGACAGCCACCCCCGGGCCTCTGGGGAGTCAGATGTGGCAGTGTCCCCAGGAGAGTGCAGAGCAGGTCCCTTTCTTTGTCGGAGCAATATGCTGCGTCCTGACATTCTTCAGGTGTTTCACAGTTGAAAAGTATTTGCTTTTCCAGCAAATATTTGCAAAGTGGAAATATTTGCTTCCCAAGTAGCATTAAAACCATCGATCAGGTACTATAAGCACCAGGCCCATAGCCGCAACTAATTCCAACCAAGCCTCAGGAGCAGCCCATAGACTAACTGCTTAGTATTTGGACTAGGCTAATTTAGCACTTAAATTTTAATCCCTCGAATTATTCAGATGAGAGCCCATTTATACATGCAGTTTTCTCAAAATACTATAGAGCAGGTCCTCAAATAAGATCACTTCATTCGAAGTTTATTTTTATGAGATGCCATAGAAACTGAACTCTTGGTTTACATCAATTAACCTATAGCAAAATTGGTTACCTCGTATGTTGTTTTGCTAAAGTCACAGAACCTGTCCACAGCAGGAAGGACTTACTGTATGGGCATTTCTTCTTCCAACACCTTCCTCGTGTCCCCTGCATAACGGACAGCCTGGTCTTGTAGCCAGGTGACTTTGTAAAGAAGTTAAGGCTGTGAGAACGATGTCTAAGTTAGCACTATGCACAGAAGTGGAGGCGGTTCTGTGGCTGGGACACTACCAGGACTTGCTCCCTCGCCCCCTCGGTGGCTCTAGTCATCTCAGTAATCCTGCTTTCTGCAGATGAGGGGTTCCCTTGGAAACAGGGAGACTTTATTGCATCACAACACAGACCAACCTCTTTGGGCCTCCATTGCTCTGTCTGTACGTAGGGAGGACGACGCTCTGAAGATTCTGAAAGCTAAGGAGCATTTGATCACTAGCCTGACTCCGCTATCTAGTCAAAGGGGTTTTCCATGAAAACCCAAAGTGAATCTTTCTTCTGGAACCGAGAGGCCTCCCAACACATAAGCCACTTCCTCCCTCTGCCATCTCCCCTGGTGCTAGGATTGTAAGAAGCAGGGAGCCCAGTCTTGTGTCTCAGATGGACAGAGGAAGGTGGCATGAAAGCTAGGAGTTCGATTCTTTCCGGAAGAGCTGGGCCTCAGTCCAGTCTGTCCCCCACCGTCCCAGGGTGGTCACACTCAGATGCGCAGTCTCAGTTCCGCACCTCTGGGCCTGCGTGCCGAAGAGGTCCCCTGCCCGGAGAGGTCCGCTCGCAGTGTGTCTGAACACATTCCAACAGCACGTGTTTATCTCCAGGGTCAGCCTTTCCGGCTGGTGCTCAGGAGGCCTGGGGAGCAGGAAGGGGGGTTGGGTAATGGCTGCTGGCAGCCACAGGGGTGGAGGCGTGGGGGCTCTGGGGACACAGACCTCGCCCTCGGGATGCTGATGTGATGATGAGGTTTCCAGATGGTGCATGGCCACGTTTCTTTCCTCGCGTCAGGATGAGTTCCCCAGCTCCTCTGCTGCCCGTGGAGACAAGGCAGAGGCTCCTCTCCCAGGGTGGGTCTTCGGGAGCTGCTGGGACTTGGTGGGTGGGGACTGCCAGGTGGGGGCCGTGGGTCTGGAGCCAGGAGAATGGCAGGGTTTCCATTGTTTAGTTTAGATCTGAGCTCTGTTGGGACACAACTGGTTCTGCCTCTCCCTTTGAGTTCCGTCATCGGTGCCAGGACCCTCAGGCTCTGGCAGTGGGACAGAGGGGCCACCCGCCCTGACTAGGCTGGGCAAACCCCAAGGGTTTGACAGCCTTAGACACCATTTCCAGGGGTTGCACCATCTTCCTCAGGAAAGTACCCTCCTTACACTTATCCCCACCACCAGAGGGCAAATGCCAAGATGCCTCAAGGTCCCCGCCCCCAGCTCTGGGTGGCTTTGAGAAAATATCTTCAAAACCAATTTCAAGTCCTCTAATTTATTCCTCATTTCCAAGTGAGATATTCTCATCCTCCCTCAAGGTTGAGTTTTGGGGGGCAAGAGGGAGGAGGCTCATCATTTGATTCCTCTTCAGCAAAAATGGATCGTGTCCACCCCCCCATCCTCAGCCCAGGAATATTTACCCATGTTTACATAACCATGACAACAGGCTTTGTTCTCTACCACTTAACCCCTTTTAAAAAAGAAAGGCAAATTGGAAGGCAGCCTTTTTTCCTGCTCATACCTCCTGCTCTGCCCAGATGACACCTCTTCAGAAACAAGGTAAGGGAGAGACCCCCACAGCCCTGGTGTGATGGTGGCCTTCTCAGGGGGAAGGGAGCAAGGAGGTTGCAATGGCCCAGCATCACGGAAGGACTTCAGAGTCTGACAGTAATTGTCCTGCAAACTCCTGTGGGAACCACAAAGTAATAGCCCCTCTGACTGGACTTCTCTTTCAAGCACTGAACTGAGATTATGGCCATCGACTTTTATATATATATTTAGGTTTTATTTATTCATTTTTAGAGAGATAGGAGCACATGCATGCGAGAGAGAGAGAGAGAGAGAGAGAGAGAGGAGAAAAGCATCAACTCCCATATGTGCCTTGACCAGGCAAGCCCAGGTTTTGAATTGGGGACCTCAGTGTTCCAAGTCGATGCTTTTATCCACTGAGCCCCACAGGTCAGGCCTTCGACTTTTTTTTTTTTTTTTTTTTTTTTGGCTATCTCTTAAAAGCGGATAGGTGGAACAATCTGGTTTGCTGGTGAGGTGTACTTTATCTCTAAATGGGTTCCTCCTGTCCAGACCACTTCACAGATCATTGTCAAAGTAGAGTTTTAGAAGGGGTATAAAAGTGTTAGATTCCACAGGTTTAAACTACAGTATAAGCAAGGGAAACTGAGCCTCACAGAAGGAAAGCATTTGCACAAAGTCATCCTGTGTTGTCAAAAGTCTGGAAGCCCTGATCCCCCCCCCTAAGTTCTTGCCATGAGATCAGCCTGCATCTCATGAAGTTTTCACTGTAACCACCCTCCTAACTTCCAAAAGGATCCCAGCCCTGAACCCTGGGGTTCAGGGACAGAGAAAGCCAGGGCTTAAACTTGACTCTGAAGACTCTTTCAACCACAGACCCACACACCTTTCCTGGGGCTTCCTCCGGGGACTATATACTACTGGCCAGGCTCCCTCCTGTTCCAACACGGGAGGTTCAGCTCCAGAACTGGCTCAGTGGCTTAGTGGCTCCCACTCTGAACACTCAGGGGTCCTATGAAAAGGAGCCCCTTGGCGATCTCAGCCCACAACTACAAGGAAGCCAGAGGGTGGGGAGGGATTCGATGGAGGGACTCCATCGGGCGACCTCCGGAAGCAGAATAAATGTAATGTAAGGCTCCCAGAGGGCGTTGGAAATGCCTGAATAGGTCCTTGGCTCCATCCTGCAGGTGTCGGTTTTTCTGACGACCCGGAATCCTGTAAAGTGACCTCGACAGGAGCGCAGGCACCAAGATTTGACCAGAGGTCACCCAAACGCAGACTTCGGACCCGGTTGTGAGCCACCTGCACCTACCTCCTCTTTCTTCCCTTTAATCTTCAGCTCCCGCTGCCCCAGCTCCGTCCACACGGGCTCTCCAGGCTATGCCGGAACAGGTGGACATGTTCACTGTAATTGAAGGCTTAGGAGGCCATCCGACTGGACTCTGCGAAGTCCCCACGTCCGAAGATGTTCATTGTTATCCTCCTTCCCTCTCTCTCACCTCCGCCTTCAAAGATAGCAGAAGTGGCGCTCTTCGCTGACTCGGACCTGAATGACTGCTGCTCCGGCCGTCTCTCTTCGCGCCTTCTCTGGGGACCTCGAGGTTCTGTCTCGCTCAGAGACCCCAAATTCTGCCCGGGGCACACTTTACTCGCTAATTACCTTGAAACAAGCCGTCGCTAATTACCCTAATTACTCTTGGGCCGTGCCACACCGCCCCCGCGCGGGCCAGGCCAGGTGGCGCTGCGCCTGGCTTGGGGAGGTTCCTGCCGCCTCGGCGCGCGCAGAAGCCGGCGGGGCGGATCCGAGCTCCGCTGGGAGGTGCACGGCGGCTCTGTCGCCTGTCTCGGGTCCCTCTGCAGAGACTCCGCTGCCCGGAGTCCGGCTGGAGCTCACACACTTCGGGTGCCCTGCGGTGCCTGTTGAATAGAATCGGGGCGTCTTTTCGTCTTCCTTTCTTCACCAACCTTTCAGAGCGCTTCCCGAGTTAGGATAACCGAAGCCACCTGAGTACCGGGCACGAGAAAGGCCTGCTTTTCACTCCCTGCTCATCTATTGAAAGCAGCCCCACCCATTATTCCGTCTTGTGTTTTCATAAAGAAATTACTGTATGTATGTATGTATGTATGTGTGAATATATATATATATATATATATATATATATATATATATATATATGCGTTTGATTCATCTATCTCCTGCCCTCCGGCCCATGTACGTTCTTGAGAGCAGAAACCTTGCCTATCCCATTCAGTATCCCCAGACCTACAACAGGGCCGGGAGGACCCCAGGGTCCTCAATGTGTTAAGTCAGTGAATGGGCCGAGCGGCGGCTCCTCTGGCTCATCGACAAGGAATTGGTTAAGAACCCCACACTGGGGGGGCGGGGTGAGGGGACAGGTAGAGCCACAATTCCAGAGTCCACCTGGGGGAAACAAACTAACACCAACAAAGAGCTGCTGCGCGGTGGAGGATAGACAGCGGCGCTCCTCCTCTGATCCGAGTTCTGCAAAGGGGTTGCCCCTAAGGCACTCGGTCTCTTTCTGAGACAGCTGCTCAGCGCCCACCCATAAGTCGACGTTCTCTCATTATGACCAAACAGGGCTCCTGCGCTTTGTTGGCAGGCGTCGGTACAGTCTGGCGTCATAATGCCCCCCGCCGCGCGGGCCACGACCAGGTGTCCCCCCGCCAGCCTCCCGGGAGCTGCGGCCCTGGCGGGGTGTGACCCCCAGCGGCGGAGTGCGCCTGTGGGCTCCGCCCGCTCCCCCGCCACGCGCTCTTCTGATTGGCTGGCGGCATCCCCCCTGCGTGCTCATAGGCTGAGCCTCTCCTCCTCCGCCCCGGCTCGGACAGCGCGCAGCCAGCAGTCGAGAAGCTGCTCCGAGTACCGCAGGCTTCGCTCAGAGCTGCGGGAGGCGCGGGTCTCAGGGTCTCGCAGCCCGCGGAACGCGCGATTTCAGCGGGGCGGCTGTTCCCACCCGGGAGTCTCTGGTAGAGCCGAGCCCGGCAAATGGGCGCATGAGGAAGAAGAGCGGGGAAATGGACTGCTACTTGCGCCGCCTCAAACAGGAGCTGGTAAGAGAGGAGCGGGCGCCAGGGCGGGCTGCTCCCCAGACGGGTCCCTACCTGGCTCGGCCGGACCCCCGGAGCCGGGACGCGCGCGGTGGGAGGGAAGCCCGAGAGGGGAGAGGGGACGCGCGCTGGCAGGCGGAGGGATGGGCCTGTCTCGAGGGAAAAGGGCCACGAGGAAACTTGAAGCAAAGATGGTGTGAGCGTGAGGACACCAGAACAAGTGACAGAGCCCGAGCTAACCAAACCCGGACTGGAAGGGGCCCGCGGGAACCCTGCGAGAAAAGAGGGCGCACACCGAGACGGACAGACAGGCGGACCGACTGGGGACTAGACATCGCCCAGAAAGAGCGGGACGCGGTTGGGGGGCGGGGTGAACAAGGTGAAGAGAGTAAGCAAAGAAAAAAAACAACCTCATAGACACAGAAAAAGAAAAGAGAAAAAAAGAGCGGGACGCGGGTGCCGGGCTGCTAGGCGATTTGGGGCGCGTGGGGCGGGCGGGGCACTGGGGAGGGCGCGCGGGCCGGAACCCTGCCCGGGGCAGGAGGTCAGCGGGGACTGCTCGCTCGCGGGGAGCTGGCACCGCCTGGGGCCCCCGGCTCCGCCGGGCTTGGCCGAGCTGCCGAGGCTGCGGGGGCTCGCTGGGCCGGCTGTCTGCCCGGGCTTGTCTGCCAGCAGGGAGGGGGCTGGCAGCTGGAGCGGCGGGGGAGGGCCGTGCGGAGAGGAGGGGCCCGCCTGGCAGATCGCGAGCGGAGCTGCGGAGACCCAGCCAGATGTCAGGTCTGGGCTTGGGGCGTGCGGAGGGAGGGAGCGTGCGGGGGCTGCGAGGAGTAGCTCAGGGCGGGAGGGGCGCGTACCCACCCAGGTCGGGGGAGGGGGACCAGCTAAAACTCTGTTAGGTTTTCACTGACTTCATACCCCCCTCCCCCCATCATGTTCCTTCAACCACTAGACTTAAGGCGGACTGTCAACCAGTCTCTGCGTCTTCGCTTCTGCCTCTGTTTGTCCCTTTTAGATTGTTGCTCTTGGAATCGACCTCTTTTCAGCCTCACTTTTCCCTCCTCTTCTTACTTGACAGAGCCCGGGGTGGGGGTGGGGGGAGCACCAGGATAACAAGAGCAGGCCTGGGCCAGAAAGTGTCATCCCAGGGTTCTCTGGTTGGCCACAGCCTCTCCTCCAAAGCCCCAAATCTGACACTCCTCACGCTGGGGAGGGTACCTGGGCAGCGGTGCCCGAGGCGGCCTTGGGGACAGAGACTTGAGGTGCTGGTGCTGTCAGTGATGCTTCCTGGTCAAGTGAACCAGACATGCTTCCTGTCTGTCCTACTCCGGAGCCTGCCTTCTCAGGCCAGCAGTCACTTCTCTGATTCTTCCTCCTGAAGCTCTTTTTGTGGTGCCGGTCAGATGGGAAAGTTACCCAGAAAAATGCTTATTCCATGAGGGATAGAAGAGATTCCGTCACATCCCCTCCCAAACTAATTTTCACATGCTTCCCATGTCAGTTTGGGCTGGCTAGCCCAGCCCACATATACACAATTCTGACCTTTCCCATGCATTTGTCCAATATCAGAAAGAAAGGTCTAGGTCATCACAGATAATGTCTGAAGTCCAAGGCTCGTGCTGAGAAAAGAATCTAACAGAATCCTCTTTTTATGCTTGGAATCTGGGACCACACCACCCACCTCAGGATCTGCTTTAATAGAGGGTTTGTGGGTGTTCCTGGCATGGGCTTGAATTTTAAAATCCTACTGATTTGCATTTTTTGCAGCACCCTAGGTGGGAGGTGGTGAGGGGAGGAAGCCAGTCTGTGAATGCCAGGAGATTAAAAAAGGCACATAGGAATCTGCACTGAGCTGAGCTCCAGGTCTTGATCTGCACCATCTCCTGCCAAGGACCGGAGCCCCCAGTCCCCAGGAAGAGGAAGAGGAGAGGCTGAAGTCACCCAGCTCCCCATTAGCTTTCATTTGGCCCTTTGTCTGAGCAGTGTCAGCCTTTGACTCTCTTGGAGAGGAAGCCGAATGCCTGGCCTGGGGCCCAGAATGACACTCAGATGGGAGAGCTCTGCACCCTCCCCCCCACCCCCTGGGGCTCCGCCCCCTCCCCTGCACCAGTCTGCCCTGAGAGGAGACAGCAGAGTGACAGGCAGAGTTGTTAGAGTCTTGTTCACTCCCTGACACCTCAGCCCAGTGCTTAGGTTGCTGAGCCAAGTCTCAGTGCCTCAGTTTCCCCAGTGGGAGTGAAGGAGAAAGCAGGGGTGAGTTAACCCAGGCTCAGCCATTTGGGTCCTGTAGGCACTATGGGGGTTGAATTCAATGCAGCTTGTTTATCCCCCATGTCAGTTTATGCCCTGAGTTTGAGGGTGTGTGTGTGTTCAACCCAGCCAGAATCTCCTCTGCCCCCCAGGAGGACTGGTTTTGCAGTGTGAGCCTAGGAATGGCACTTGTGGAATACCAGTCAAGTTCAACACTTATTCCACTGAATTCCTTTCCAGAAGCATTCGTCCTGCAGACGCTGTGGTTAAACCTGCTGGTAAAGGGAACATTAACAGGCTGTGAAACGGGCTCTGTTGAGGGAGTTCGGTGCTCCCCTCCTGCATCCTGGCCCTGTCCTTAGTCCAGAAAATCTAGACAAGTAGAGTCTGTTCCTGAAAACCAAAGTAGCAGAATTTCCCAGTTTCTTGAAGCAGAATATTTGCACTGTAATGAGTGAGTAGCGGGAAGGGAGGCTTGAGTGTTTGGGGAGCCTGGCTCAATTCGATTGATGGCTGATGTCTAGAGAACTGGACCTTTGGCCCTGCCTGGATGGGGACGGGGATCAGGTTTCAGAGATGAAATGTGGCCCAAGAGTAGCAGCAGCTGACACTCTTCTTCATTAGGACTGGGGCTTGGGGGCTGCAACTGCTCAGCAGGGAACACATCTCTTCCCCCCTCCAGCCACCAAAGAGGGGGCCCTGCCTGGAACACAAGGCCTTGGGACCAGCTGTTCCATACACAGTTCTCCCTTGAGGGCCTCTAACAAAGGGGTGGGCACGGTACACGGAGGAAGCAGCTATAAGATGCTCACAGAGTGTTCCTCATGAGTTCAGATCAGGATAGAGCAAAAAAATAGTGCATAAAGGCTGAGTGATAGGGGCTTATGAAGGACAGCTAGGCTGGGAAGGCTTCCTGGAGGAGGATGAGGTTGATGGAGGCCAGCTCTTAGAAGGTTCATTCTGGCTGAGGCATGGTGAACCAGCAGAGGGACTTCTCTCAGGCTGGGGAAGGTCAGCCTAGGACAACGTGGTGTTCCTAGAAGGCAATCACCTAGCCACTGGTGGTCACAGGTTCAGGAGGTTCCGGCGTGTGGAGGAGGACGAGGGCCTAAGAGTAAGGAGGGCCAAAGCAAGGAGGAGAGAAGATGGTGATAGAGGAGGAAGAGCCGGAACAGCCTTCAGGACTTGGGACAAAAGAGCAAATTTCCTGAGGCAGAAAGAAGCTTTTACAAAGGATCTCACAGTGCAGTTTCCTTTGATGTTTAGAGCTGGAGTAGAGAGGGGTTTGGACTAGACCAAGTGGGCTGGTCAGTGGGAAGACGTAGGCCTGAACTCAAATCCTGGCTCTGTGTGACTGGCAGATGACTTAATCTCTCTGCGCCTTGGTTTGCTCATCTGTAAAATGGGGTTTTAAGAATACTGACATTGCCGGACCAGGTGGTGGCGCAGTGGATAGAGCCTCGGACTGGGATGCAGAGGACCCAGGTTCAAGACCCCAAGGTCGCCAGCTTGAGTGCGGGCTCATCTGGTTTGAGCAAAGCTCACCAGTTTGGACCCAAGGTCGCTGGCTCGAGCAAGGGGTCACTCGGTCTGCTGTAGCCCCCAGGTCAAGGCACATATGAGAAATCAATAAATGAACAACTAAGGAGCCACAATGGAGAAATGAGGTTTCTTATCTCTCTCCCTTCCTGTCTGTTTCTATCTGTCCCTCTCTCTGACTCTCTCTGTCTCTGCCACAAAAAAAAAAAAAAAAGAATACTGACATTAAGCAGCTACTGAGAGGATTAAATGACAATATAGGTAAAGTACCTCCCTAACTTTATGTCCTTAGCATGTAACAAAGCGTCTGATATGTGGTAGGCGTTTGGTAAACTTCTAGTGATGGACTAATCAGACTGGTGTGAACGAGTCATTCATTCACAGAATGCATTTACTGAGTCCAAAACCGATCCTGCCTTCAGGGAACTCACAGTAATAAGAAAGAAAGTAAAATTTATTGATATTAACATTAAAACATTTTTAAATTTTATTGATTGATTTTAGAGAAAGAGAGAAACATCGGTTTGTTGTTGCACTTATTGATGCACTCACTGGCTGATTCTTGTATGTGTCCTGACCGGGGATCTAACCCACAACCGTGGCCTATCTGGATGACACTCTAACGCACTGAGTGTGTTAGAGGCCTGGCCAGGGCCTCATTATTAACATTTTTGGTATGACAGGCATATAATGTATTATGTCATTTAATTGCCAAAGCGACCCTAAGAAGTTGTATTTCCATTATTCCTGTTTAGTAAATGACACATGGGGAGGTTCGGTGACTTGGCCCAGGTCCTGAAGCTGAGAAGTGGCAGAGTTAGGGTTCCCATTCAGCCAGTCTGCGTGTGAAACTCGCTGCAGCCAGCGCACAAACGCCAACCTCCACTACAGAGAGAGGGTACGGGCTGGTGGGAGGCGCCGTTCAGGGCCCTGAGAAGGGAGAGCTGCCTCCCGCTGGGGAGTCAGGGGAAACAGGTAGCATTTGAGCTGGACCTTGAGGGATACGTAGGAATGCGAGCAGAAGAAAAACGGATTTTCAGAAAGATGATGAAACAACACGCACTAAAGGCAGAGATGCCAAGTAACAAGGATGTCCGCAGACTGTCTGGCAGACATGTTTGAAGACTCGGTTTTTTGTGTGGTTTTTTTTTGTATTTTTTGTATTTTTCTGAAGTTGGAAACAGGGAGGCAGTCAGACTCCCGCATGCGCCCGACCGGGATCCACCCAGCATGCCCACCAGGGGGCGATGCTCTGCCCATCTGGGGCATTGCTCTGTTGTAACCAGGGCCACTCTAGCACCTGAGGCAGAGGCCACAGAGCCATCCTCAGCTCCCGGGCCAATTTTGCTCCAATGGAGCTTTGGTTGCAGGAGCCTTGGCTGCAGGAGGGGAAGAAAGAGAGAGGGAGGAAAGGGGGAGGGGTAGAGAATCAGATGGGCACTTCTCCTGTGTGCCCTGGCCGGGAATCGAACCTGGGACTCCTGCACGCCAGGCCGACGCTCTACCACTGAGCCAACTGGCCAGGGCTGGTGAAGACTCATTTGAGTTTGGCTAGAAAATAGGGTATGTGCAGAGAAAGAGGGGCGACAGGGCTGAATGAGTTGTTGACAACAGACTGTGGGGACCCGAGTGCCATGCTCGGGTCTGGCCTTTTCTCTCTGCGTTAGAGCAGGATGGTCGGACACCCCGTGGGTCTAGGAGGTGGTATGAGGGGGGGAATAGAAGAGGAGGATGAGTCAGAAGGCTTTCAGAAGAGCCCACACAGGAAAGTATGAAGGCCTGAACTAGGAAGGAGGAAAGAAAGGTAACTTCTTGAGGTCCCTTGGATGCCCAGGGAACTTAGTTGACTGACTGCTGTGGCCTTGGAGAGGCAGGGGCCAGCTGAAGGGGCAAGACTGGGCACCTCTCTATCTATCTGCTTCTTGCTGGATGGGGCACGTGACCCCCAGGAGATGGTTCAGTTGGGAGAGTGAGTGCATCCTTTTCAGACTTCCTCCTTTCTTTCCTGTCCTCCCTTTCTGATTCTTGGCAAAGTTTCTACATTACCTTCCTGTGGAGCATTCCAGCCAAAAGCAGGGGCCGTGAAGGTCCCCATTCACTGGGCCGGAGAATGGGCCACTTGGCAAAAAGCGGGGCTTTCCCCGTTTCCGGCCCTGACCCTCCTTGGCGCTTCCAGAGGGGCTGAAAGGAGCTGTGTGGGAGCTTGTGAGTGATGGGGTGGGGGAGCAAGGCGGGGCACGCTGCCAGGCCCTTGGGCAAAGCTGGGGCCCATGTCAAAGGATTCTGGCTGAGCTGGGGAGGGCGTGAGAGGGACGGATGGAGGGCACAGCTGTGGAGTCGGTCGGGAGCCTAGGAGAGGGTTTGGGAAGGTTGCCGAGGATGCTGGTGGCACACTTTCCTGTCCCCACTCTTCCCACACCCCACCAGCCCAGAGAGTGCCCAGGGGGAGGGTGCTGCCCGTGGACAGCTGGCCCCACACTTCTCCCTCGAGGGCTCAGCCCTAGAGGTCCAGGATGCTGGGTCTGGCTTCCCAGCAGCAATGTCCCCTCAGCCCTGGGCACTCAGCCCCCTTCCCTCCTCAGAGGATTCAGTGAAAAGGTGCCTTTAGTGGTAATGAACTGAGCTGCATCTTGGAGGCCCTACAGGGCTCCCTGTTCTTCTGCCTGTGCTGTGGGGCCTCTGCCTGGCCCACTGGCCGCCTGGTTTCTCTTCACAACAATCCTATGAGGCTGACAAGGCAGGGATGATGCTGGCGTGGAAAGCCCACCGGCCTCGAGTGAGGGCCAGGCTGCGGGCCCCGGTCCTCCCACATCCACACGCGGAACTTCAGGTGATAGATCAGTATCTCCACGGGAGGCGCCCAGACGACATGAGGTGACGCTAAGATGAAAAACTCATTTCAGAGAGTTGCCATCTGCTCCTGGCAAGTGATACACGTTTCATCTCGGTTCCTTTGTGAATACATGTATATACACAGTAGACTTGAATAAACCATTACATAAGAGGCTAGGCAGTCCGTAGATACAGTGAAAATCAAGAGGGAAGTTGCAGGAAGCATGTGTGGGAAACGGAGAATCTGAACCTCTCAGCTGCCTAGCTCCACGTCCTCCCAGTGGAGGTGACGCCGGCTTCGCCCCTGCCAGCCTCCCAGAGTAACTGTGGCATCAGATCGGATCGGGCCGTGGCGAGGGGAAGCCACGTGGGAGAGGCTCTCGTTTTACAGATTCAGGACCTGGAACACAGAAGGTTGGTGAACCTGCCGGGAGTGTGGCGTGGCTGGGAATCAGCCTGACCCTGGCCAGGTCTCACCCCACAGCAGGCCGCTCCTCACAGACCCCAGGAGGGTGCCCGGCGTGTCCAGCTCTAACACAGGGAGAGGGCCAGGTCTCACCCCACAGCAGGCCGCTCCTCACAGACCCCAGGAGGGTGCTGGCGTGTCCAGCTCTAACACAGGGAGAGGGCCAGGTCTCACCCCACAGCAGGCCGCTCCTCACAGACCCCAGGAGGGTGCCCGGCGTGTCCAGCTCTAACACAGGGAGAGGGCCAGGTCTCACCCCACAGCAGGCCGCTCCTCACAGACCCCAGGAGGGTGCCCGGTGTGTCCAGCTCTAACACAGGGAGAGGGCCAGGTCTCACCCCACAGCAGGCCGCTCCTCACAGACCCCAGGAGGGTGCCCGGTGTGTCCAGCTCTAACACAGGGAGAGGGCCAGGTCTCACCCCACAGCAGGCCGCTCCTCACAGACCCCAGGAGGGTGCCCGGCGTGTCCAGCTCTAACACAGGGAGAGGGCTTGATCTGCTTCAACTGCAGCAAGAGAAACTGAAGTCTGACATGAAAACATTTTAGAACAAAACATCTGGAGGCTCTGGTGGGCAGAAGATGGACTGTGGGGTGGGTGGGTGGGTGGGTGCTGGGAGCGTGGGGAGACCTTGTGCGCACTTTCTGTGAAAAGATTCTGGGGAGAGAGAGAGAGAGGGGGAGGGGGAGAGGGAGAGGGAGGAGGGAGGAGGGTCTGCAGTAAAGATGGAGCTGGCTGTGAGATCTCGTCCCACTCAGTTGTGATTTGGTCCCCATTCCGAGAACCCGGGGCACTGGGAGGCTGGATGGGAACTCGGCACCCTCAGGCCTGGAGCCTGGGATTTAGTGTCATGTGTTCCCAGCTCAGAGGCCTTCGAGGTGGCCCCCTCCTCTGCCCCTACCCCACACTGCTCTCTCTCTTCCCTCTTCTGTTCCGGAGGCCAGGAAGCCCTGGGACCAGAGGAGGTCCCACGCTCGGGACAGGACAGCAGCGTGCCCCCTGGCTTTCTCCTAGGGTGACATCATTCCCCTCGGGGTTGGGAAAAGCAGCTGCGTCTCCATCAAGACCCAGCTGATGGCCCTGCCGCTGGTTCCCACACTCGGGGCTTCCTCCTTCCATTCTCACCCTTCAGTGCCAGCGCTGCGCTGCGCTCTGCTCCTGGGCGGGCTGACGGGCTGAGGGAGCTGCCTGACTACGGTCAGGAGGACGCCAAGGCTTCCCGTCCTTCCCTTCTCTCTCCGCTGTGCGGGCGGGGGTAGCAGGGACAGGAGGTGAGAGGGTTTTTCCCCGGTCAGAACAGGTGGATGAGTGAAACCAGTCATTACTATGCATCTATGCGTCGAGGTTCCCTGAGGAAGAAACGTTCTGTGAGTTTTTTTTTTTAATTTTTTAATTTTATTTAATTTATTCATTTTAGAGAGGAGAGAGAAAGGAAGAGGGAGAGAGAGACAGAGAGAGAAGGTGGGGAGGAGCTGGAAGCATCAACTCCCATATGTGCCTTGACCAGGCAAGCCCAGGGTTTTGAACCGGCGACCTCAGCATTTCTCAGCATTTCTCAGCATTTCAAGGTCGACGCTTTATCCACTGCGCCACCACAGGTCAGGCCGTTCTGTGAGTTCTAAGGAGGCCTGAAGACAAGACAACAGCCCTAACTCACCTCTAGGCCGCTCATAATCACATCCTCCCTCACCTGACCCTTCCACAGCTGTTCGAGGCAGGAAGTCTTAAAGACTGGAGAAATAGAAAAACAGAATTTAAACAACCCGCCCGGATCACACAGATTACCTGATCGAGTTGGGGTTTGAACCCTGTTCCATTAGTCTCCAGGACCCAAGATCTTAAGCAATACAGTAGACCATTTTCCCCCCATGGCTGTCATTGCAGCTCTTGTTTACTTAAATGGGGCCTCTGTTTTATGGGCAGCCCTGAAGTCATACATACCCACATTCGCGCTCAGTGGACAGGGTACAAAATGTCAGCATTATTCCTTAAGGAGTTTTCCATACTGGAGATTGAATGGGTTCATTTCATTCCTCCCACCCTCTGACCTGGACTGTGTTCAACGGTCTGGACGCGAGCCTGCAAGCTCGGACTCCTTGCCTCTGCGTGAAATGCAACCCTGAGATCTGTCCCCGACTCTCTCCCTGTGCAGGGAGGTTCTGTCTGGAGGCAGCCAGCAGTCTGGAGGGGTGATTTGGGTGTATTCAGTGGTACTCAGTATATGTTTTATGGGGCTGTGGCCAGTGCAAGGTGCTAGTGAGGTTCTGAGGAGACACAGTGAGATGAGCGGTGAGGGCCGTGACCAGGCTGTGTCGGTTAGACTGGTCTGGCAGCTGGACGGCCTTCCAGGACGCTTCTGCACGTCAAGGGATGGAAAGGCAGATGGGAGACATCAGGGGACAGGAACAGGGCGGTTTGGGCAGGAAAGCCAAAACTGACCCTGAGGTTCCGGGCTGGGGTGAGGATGGCACAGGGGAGGGAGGGAGCAGGACCAGGGACATCAGAGGAGCAGTTTGCAGGGAAGGGGCCTTGCTGAGTTGGGTTGGGGTCTTGGCCACTCCTCTGACTCTGCTCTGGGCCCTCCAGGCTGCAGCCAAGGAAGGGGTCAGGGAGGTGGAAGCCACAGAGGTCGGAGAGGGGCCCCTAGGAGTGCAGCCAACCCGGAGGCCCTGTCTCTGCTGCCTGGCAAATCCCGGGCTCTCACCCGAGCCACCACTTCCAGCCCTGTTGTGGGGAAGGTGCAGTGTGGCGATTCCCCACCGGGCAAAGGCCTTGCCGCCCCCAGCAGTCCTCTGCTGTCTGTTCTGCGGCTGGCTCAGGGGAGCCTGCCCCTGCTCCCCCACCAGGGCTGTGCGGCTGGCTCAGGGGAGCCTGCCCCTGCTCCCCCGCCAGGGCCGTGCGGCTGGCTCAGGGGAGCCTGCCCCTGCTCCCCCGCCAGGGCTGGGGTGGGCAGGGAGGGTTGACCCTGAAGCCCGAGAGGGTCAGCTGCCATGCAGCCCTGCAGAGCCTCGGTGCCTGTCCTCGCCCCTCATCCCTCCACCCCTCCACCCTGTGGGCTTAGCTCTGTGCATTAGGACAGAGGTAAGACGATCCCCACTCCCTGCGGGTCTCTGGGGGGCTTAAGAAACAGATGGTCCCCGCACAGGAGGCTTGCAGTTGGTAACCTGAGCAGAGCTGGGGAGGGAGTGGGCAGGACTCGGGCAGCTTGGGCCCGGGGACGGGAACCTCGTGAATGTTATCAGAAGCAGCATCCCCTGCCCAGCCTCCAAACTCGGCCCTAGCCCAAGCCAACCTCTCAGCCCCTTCCAGCTGGCACCTAGGACT
The DNA here is from genome assembly GCF_036850765.1 of Saccopteryx bilineata. Lineage (NCBI taxonomy): Eukaryota > Metazoa > Chordata > Mammalia > Chiroptera > Emballonuridae > Saccopteryx > Saccopteryx bilineata. Next base: position 69,417,773 of record NC_089500.1, read on the forward strand.
TGGGCCTCACATGCCCACAAAGGGGCTGGGGAACTGGCCCCAGTGTCCCCCCTCTTGGCAGCACCAAGTGTGCCGGGAAGGCAGGAAGAGCCTTGGAGCCAAGTCCAGAGCAGCTGGGAGAGGACAGGTGTTCAGAGGGAGAGGAGGCCAGTGAAGCCCTAGACAGAGGGTTTCCCAGCGGGAGCTTCCTGGCCTCCTGGGCCCCCTCCCCACCCCGCCAGCCAGATGTGAACAGCAGGAAGGAAACCCGGGCCTACCCCTCCTCCCAGGGAACCGAGACCCTCCTCTTCCCCCATGGAGCACAGAGCAGCCTTCAGCCCAGCGCCCCAGCCAGCAGGCTTGGGTCTCGCCAGCGAGGACTGTGGCACTGGGAGACGTGTGTGTGCGTGTGTATGTGTGTGTGTGTGTGTGTGTCCGAGTCCAGCCCTGTGAGCTGTGTGACCTCGGGCGAGGTACTTCATCCCACTGTGGTTAACTCACTTGTTCAAATGGGAACAGTAATAAAGAAAGATGAAAGGAGGTGATGTGTGTTGTGTTCCTAGCACCAGTCCTCTTACATAGGAACTGCTCACAAAGTGTCATTGTCCTTGTCCTCATTGTTCTTGTCATTGTCATCATCCTCTCAGGGAGGCTCAGAGGAGGAAGAGGGCACAGACACGAGGTCAAAGATGATCTGTCCACACTACAGCGTTGGGCGCCCTCCCACTTGGCTCACCTCTGTAATCTAGAGCAAGTTCCTATGTGCCTCAGTGTCCTCATCTGTAAAATGGGAACAACAGTCGTCACTCCTTCACAGACAAGTCTGGGAAGTTAATTTATATGCAGGCACCGATACATACCCCAGAGGGGGTAGGGCAGCGCCCGCCACAGCAAGTCCACTGCCACGAACAACGCCATTCCTTCACGCCGCGGTCTCGGGTCCGAGTGCCTCCTCCCCCATCTCTGCCTGCTCTGCACCGGGCTGTGCTGGTGTAGGTCGCCAGCAGGCTGGGATGACACTGGAGGGGCGAGTTGGGGGAGGGGGCCTCGGGTCAGGGCCAGTGGGGGGCCGCCCTGCCCCAGCCCCCGGCTCACTGGCCCTGGTGGTGTTCTCTCTCCACAGGTGTCCATGAAGGAAGTGGGCGACGGCTTGCAGGACCAGATGAACTGCATGATGGGTGCGCTGCAGGAACTGAAGCTCCTGCAGGTACAGACCGCCTTGGAGCAGCTGGAGCTCTCTGGGGGGGGCCCTGCCCCAGGCTGCCCTGAAGACCCCGGGACACAGCCGGAGCCACCTCAGTGGGAAGGTGCCCGAGGTCCGGCCAGGCCTGCCTTCTCCTCCCCCGCTAGCCAACCTTCTCAGGGCAGCAGCGCCAGGCATTCGCCCCACAGCGGCGTGTGGGCGAGGGAGCCGGGCCCCCGGCCCAGGACACAGCCGCCAGAGCACCGCAGCTGCGCCGGGCAGAGGCCGGAGCTGGGGGAGCCGGACGACTGGACCTCCACCTTGATGTCCCGGGGCCGGAATCGACAGCCTCTGGTGTTGGGCGACAACGTTTTTGCGGACCTGGTGGGCAACTGGCTGGACTTGCCGGAACTGGAGAAGGGCGGGGAGAAGGGGGAGCCCGGGGAGGCGGGGGAGCCCCGGGCCGAGAGGGCCCAGCCCCGGGAGCTGGGCCGCAGGTTCGCCCTGACCGCCAACATCTTCCGCAAGTTCCTGCGCAGCGTGCGGCCCGACCGGGACCGGCTGCTGAAGGAGAAGCCGGGCTGGGTGACGCCCACGGCCCCGGAGCCCCGAGCCGGCCGCTCGCAGAAGGTCAAGAAGCCAGGCCGGCCCAAGCGTTCCGGACGTTTCTCCTTCCCGGGCCCGGGGGAGCCCCGGCGAGGGCAGAGCCCCTCCGCCAGCTGCCCCAAGGCCCTGGACGCCTCGCCCTGCGGCTTCGACATCAACACCGCCGTCTGGGTCTGACTCCTGGAGACAGGGCTGGCTGAACCCGAGGGGCAGGTCCTAGGGCCGGCCCGGGGAGGGGAGCGGAGGCTGCTGTGCGCCGCCCCGGGGAGGGGAGCGGAGGCTGCTGTGCGCCGCCCCGGGGAGGGGAGCGGAGGCTGCTGTGCCTGTCCAAAGCCCAGGTCCAGGCTCCTGCTCCCCAGAAAGGACGGAGAGGGGGCAGCAGTGTCCGGAGCAGGACAGCCTGTGGTTGGGAGAGGCTGTGCGGGCCGGCTAGTGACAGTGCGTGCGTTCGTGTGTGTGGGAGTGCGTGTTGCTCACTTTGGGGCTGGAGGGGGCGGAGACCAGGGAATCCTGCTGTTCCTCGCTGCCCCCAGAGACCTCCACTGAACAGGCTGCGCGGACTAGGGCACTAGGCCTAAGGGTCCCCAGAGAGGCCCCCAGTGGAGACCGCATCTACCGTGTCCCCGTAAGTATTAGCTTCCCCGGCAGAGCACTGCTGCAGGCAGGGACACCAGGAGCAGCGGACGGACGGCAAATCCCCCACCTCCCCACCTGTTCCTGCCGCCGGTGAGGTCTCAGCCGGCACCTGGGCCCTGAGACCCGGCTGAATAAGGAGTGTGGGTGTAAGGAATCCTGGGGAAGCAACCTTGTCTTTCTTTCCAGAAGCACAGGGAAGATAGTGCCTGTAGCACCTGGAAGCCTTTTCATATCCATTATCTCCTTTGTAAGGGAGCAGGCGAGGCAAGTGTTAACCCCGCTTTCCAGATGAGGTGCTACCTGTCCCTGAACTCGATAGTGAGCAGGGGCAGCCAGGCCCGGCCTGACTTAGCACAGCAGCTGGGCCCAGAGATCTGTGGGGAGACCCACACTGCTCCCCAACACCCCGTCTCAGAACACAAGCACGTGGCAATTCTCCAGTGAGGCCAAGGCGTGCCGCCTCCTTCCCAGGCGTAGTCAACGGGCTCATCTTCCACCTGACCCAGAACCGGCCGGGGTGGAGGGGCAAGGCACAGGGCACCGGCAGCTCCTGCCGCCCTTGGCCCTAGAGCAGTGCCCCAACCCCAGGCCGGCGCTGGCAGCCACCAGCCCACCTCCTCTGGCCTGGGGAGCCTGCTGGCTGGGAGCAGACATCGCGGATCCCAGCTCGGAGGGCACGCCCTCTCCCCCTCCCTCCCCTGGATTGGCTCTCGGCCTGATGGGAGGTGACAGCTGCAATTAGAGGCAAGACGCTGCCCTCAGATCATTAATAGCAAATTGGAGAAGAAAAATAACAAGACAAGAGAGGCTCTTCCTATATCCTGGGCCTCTGGGGAGGGGAGCGAAGGGGTGTCTAGTGTGAGCTGCTCTCGAGCTCCAGTTGGGGGGGGGGGTTCTGCTCGCTGCCAAACTCCCACGCAGTTGAATGGCAGGTATGTAGCTTTGGGTGACAGAAGCTACGAGAGGAAAGGCCCAGATTTTTCTTTTTTCTTTTTTGAGAGGTCTCTATTAGCTGGGCAGTATGCACACATCTTTCAAGCTTTAGAATGACCCTAGAAGGTACTGTCATCATCCTCTTAGCAAATGAAAGCAGCAGGATTTGGAGCAGAGGCTTGTCTGGTTCTGACACCGTCTCTTCTGCTGTCCCCGAAGTTGGCCAGTGAACTGGCACTCCCCAGAGGAGCAGGTGGTGCCGCCCTGGTCTCCCCCACAGAGCTCCGGTATTTCAGTCCTGTGTGAAGGCCCGTGGGCTGAGGCTGCCTCGGGGGTGTGTGTGTGTGTGTGTGTGTGTGTGTGTGTGTGTGTGTGAGAGAGAGAGAGAGAGAGAATGTGTGAGGGCGAAGAGTCAGTCCACTACTGATCCTGACTCCTGAGAAGAGAAGCCATCCAGCAAATCATTCCAGGAGGCACCAGCTCCGAGTCAGGAATGAGTATACAGGAAAACGAGTCATCTTGTGGCCATTCACCTGTGACTCCTCTGTTCTGTGGGCCGGTCACAGCACTTCTGACCAGTGGAACCGAAATTTGTGAACACCCCGCCACACCAGACATCGCCATGGGAACTGAGAACAGACGGATGGAAAGGACCCCGTCCCTGACTCAAGGGGCCCGGTGGGAGAAGGCAGCACCTGGAACCCACGGGTTAGCCAGAGGGAGTCAAGGGCAAGAAAACATTTCAACTTGGGCTGGAACTAAACAATGAGGAGTGACGCCAGTGACAGGTGTCAGGCGCTGTCACCTTCCTGTTCCTGTTTCCTTCCCCCTACACTCCGGGAGTGGATGCTGTTCCTCTCTGGTCACATGGAGAGGCTCAGAGAGGTTCAGCAACTCGCCCGGGGTCACAGTGACAGCTGGGACCTGACACACACAGTCCAGTCTCACGCTCCTCACGCCACTCCACACGTTGACCACATCTGCTCCAGAGCCCAGTCCAGGAGAGCACCACCGAAACCTGTCCTTACTGTCCTCATGGCATCTGGGCACAGGCGGGCAGTAACAGAACGCTGACTCTGGTGGGGCGGTCAGCCCGGGCCCAACAGGGCTGATGTAACGCAGCCTCCTCACTGTCATGCTTTGCTAATGAATGCTTATGGTCATTTGCTTCCTTCTCCTTCCCCTTCTGGGCTCCTGCCGCCACTGTGACCCTGGTGGAGACTGTTTCTCTGAAGCTGCAGGAAGAGAGCAATGGGGACGCAGGGGGCCCCGGCGATGCAGGAGAGTGTGGGTGTGGGGAGCTGTGTGTGCAAGGTGGTTGGTGGTGGTGGTGGGGACCTGATCGTGCAAGTAAGCAGCGAGAAATTGATAGCTTAATTCTGCTTCTGGGGCTCATTTTATGGTTAATTAGGACATGCAAATAAGCTGGAAGCTCATTTAATACCCTCCCTGGCATGGGGCCCTGCCTCACACCTGGCCTGCTTCCCTGGCAGGTACAGGGGCCCCCGGCTGGCTCAGGGCCCCATCTGCTTTTCTGTGGCCCTGTGGCCAGAGTGGGTGCCTATTCGTGTCCCGACCACAGCAGGAGCTAGAAGTGGCCCTGCTGGGCATGGCCTGGCCCGCTGGTCCCCTCCTGCCTCTGTCCTTCCAACCCTTCACTCCTGGGATCCTCTGCCCTCAGGCGCCTCCCCTGCACCCACCCCTCAGGTTGAGATCAGAACCCACACTCTCCCTGGTTCTCCCACCCCATTTCCCTGCTCCCCAGAGCCCTGTGGGGGAGGAATCCTCTGTCTCCCCCCAAGTCAAAGGTGCATTTCCTACTGGGGCCCATGAAGCAAAGCACAGCCTGTCTGTGGGGGGCAGGGGCCTGTGTCCCTGGGTGACTCCCCACCCACCAGGGCACTGCAGGTACTCGGCCAGCACACGGCGTGGGCACTGCATTCGGAGCGAGACCGACAGGGTGTGAGACCCATTCCTGTCTCTGTGTGGGTCTGCGCGTGGAGCTTGCCGTCTGGGGGCCTCGCTCACTGAGGAATGGGGACAGTGCAGGGCTGCCGTGAGACCCAGAGGACAAAATGCACTGATGGGTCAAGCACACTGTCTGCACGGTGAGCGGAATCATCTACTGGACCCCCTGACTCAGTTCAGGCGCCAACCACGGGACCCAGGGCAAAGCACCACAAAGAAAGCTTTCTCTGAGCCTGGTCTCTTCTATTAAAAATGTATACCAGCCCTATTACCTCACAGGATGTAGCCAGGATCAGAGGAGACAATAGGTGTGGACATGTTTTTATATAGTGTAAAAACATTACCCAGAAGGGCTGTGATTTGCCAGCTGACAGTTTTCCATAGAAGGACGCTGTGTGTGTTGGGGGTGGGGGATGGAGAGGGCAGCAACAGGGGCTGCTGGAAGTGGGGACCCCACGGCCCGAGGGGTGCTTTGGGGAACACCTCACCTGCACCCTCGCTCTCCTGCACGGTCAGCCCCCGGGGCGCTCACGCTCTTGGCAAGGACTAGAAGGAACCAAGTGCTGATGGTTCTGGGAAGAGCCAGGCCTCTGCTCTGAGGCCTCAGTGGCGGAGTGTGCACCAGACCCCACACCCTCCCCTCCCTCCCTCCCTCCCCCAGCCATCTCGGGGACTGACGGCCTAAAGGGGCCTGTGGCCGTCCTGCTAGGACCCCCGCCAATGAATGGGGCACGAGGTGTGGTGGAGGGAGGCGCCCATGGAGCCTGCCCCTCAGGAGAGGTCTCAGGGCCAGGCTGGTGCTGCCGGGCAGGGCGATGGGCTTCCAGGCCTAGAAGGTCCTGGACCGACCCTGACCCGGACCCTGACGGGCAGGGACCGGCCTCAGACCGCACTATTAGACATTCCCGGCCTCTCGCTGCCTCCTCTGGCCGATCCTTAAAGCAAATAGGATGATGACACCTCTCGGCCTGGTTCCCTCTGAACTTGACAGACTTGCTCTCTGCCCTTAGCTCAGTCCCAACATAGCCCTCCACACACCACCTCCAGGCCAGTACACACCCCAGTTCTGGTGCGCGCGTGTGCATACATACACACACACACACACACACACACACACACACGCACAGGCATCACAGTGAAGTCAGCCGCACCGAGGTCCCCGAAACCCAGGCCCTGGGTAGAGAAGGCAGCAGGAACCCCGACTCCAGGTCTCAGGCCACGAGACGCCATTTCCTCTCACTAGGGCTCTCTGAGCATGGCTGCAATGTCCCAGGGACACAGGGCTCACTGCCAACCTGATGCTCAGGACCTCTGCCCACTCCCCACCGTGCCCAGCTCTGGGCTGCCCACTGCCCCTTCCTGCCCTCTCCATGCAGAGCCGTGCCTAGTTTCCCCAGCTCTGGGCTGCCCACTGCCCCTTCCTGCCCTCCCCATGCAGAGCCGTGCCTCGTTTCCCCAGCCTGAGGCTGCCCCGCGCCGCTGCTTGCTAGGCGGGGGTAGGTGTCCCCATCCAAAGGAAGATTCAGGTGGTTTCCTGGCTGCTGCCCCCTCCCTTTGTGCCTCCCCCAGCCCCTTCCTCATCTGCTCCCCTGACCGGAGGCTGGAGACTACAGCTGCAAGGAAGTGTGGCCTGGGGCCTGTGGGACACAGGAGGTGAGGGACGTCTCTGAGAGCCTGTGATGTCACCTCTCCCCCCATCTCCCCGGGAGGCCCAGCCCTGCCCAACCAGACCCCAAAGGAGCTCAGCTTATTTCTGGGGACTTCTCACTTGCCCTCCAGGGAGATGAGCTACTCGGTGGAGTGTCCCCAGCCTGGGGTTTTATGTCCCGAGGTCGTCTGCCCCAGTCTCGGATTGGCTGGCCTTTACCCACCTTCCACTCCCCTGGGAAGCCCTCCCGAGGCCTGCGTGTGCCTACACCCAACCCCAGGACTTCTCAGTCACGGTGCGTGTTTCTTCCCGGGTAGACTGTGAGCGCCCTGGCTGGCCTTTACCCACCTTCCACTCCCCTGCGAAGCCCTCCCGAGGCCTGCGTGTGCCTACGCCCAACCCCAGGACTTCTCAGTCACGGTGCGTGTTTCTTCCCGGGTAGACTGTGAGCGGCTCCAGGGCAGCAACTACTCGCTCCCTAGTTGTGTGTCTGCAGCCTGCGCCCAGGCCGGTGCACCTGACCCCACTCCCCCGAGAGCCCTGGCCGAGCAGGCTCCCACTAGGGGGAGACCAGCTGCCAAAGCCTCCCACTGCCCCCTCCAGCCACGAACACTCCATCCCCAACCCCAGAAGCTGTGCGGGACCCTCTGGTCTAATGCAGGCTGTCCTCACCCCTCCCGCCTGCTCCCTGGCCCTGGCATGCTGTCACCAGGCTGCCCAGAGCTCAGGCCCTTCAGGCGACTGCAGGTGCTGGCCACCGTCTTCTCAATGCAAGCAGACCGCAGTCCTTGTCCTGGGGGACATAACGGCTGCCCTGCCTCCAGGTTTCTCCCCCTCTGCGCCCCTCCTCCTGACCTGGCCTGTCTCCTGGTTCTTTATGGCAACAACTTCTGGCGTGGGTGTTTTTCCTTCCCAGTGTTGCCAGGGATCCCCACCCCGGCCGGGGACACTGAGTCTGCTCGATTCTCTTGCCCCCATTGTGAGTATGGAGGATCAGGGCGGGGCACCGGGGAAGGAAGTGGAGAGGTGGGTGCTCAGCGCCTTCCCCACCTCCAGCCGCACCTCTGGCCACACTCCAGGCATTGTCTCCCAGGGACTGAGGGGCCAGCGAGGCACCAGGCGGACTGTCACTTGTGTAGAAGTAGTGGGAAAGGGGAGGGTGTCAGGCACACATTTATTTTTAAAAGCAAAAAAAAAAAAAAAGAAAACCCAACAAAAACCCAAACCAAAAGAACAGAGGTTCTTCCAAGTAGGGTAAGTGTAGCAACTAAAATTGCTACACAGACTCAGTGCCCTGGAGGCTGGCGGCTGGTAACTGCGGCCTCCACTCAGGTCCTCCCAGGTCACCACACAGCCTGCAGCACGCTCATTACCCACGGCATCCAGCTGGACAGACTCCAGCAGGTGTTAGAAGCCCTATCTGAGGCTCCAGGCTTCTGTTCAGATAAGTCAGTTTCTACCCCAGAGAAGAAGGGGTGACACTCTGCTTCAGTGGTTTCAAGGGCCCAAGGAATTTCAAAGCTTCTGGCCTTGGCCTCAGGACCCTGCTGGGAGCGTCCAGATCAAATATCCTCTTTACACTTCTCCGTTAAATCTAACAGCCCCCAGGAAAGGCAGGCCGGTGCCTAGTCCCAGGCCCAAGAATTTTCCGAACTGGAAAGACTGCGTGCTTAGCACCCCCTCAGGTGTGGCGGCTCCTCAGACTCCCCACTAGCACCCCCTCAGGAGTGGCGGCTCCTCAGACTCCCCACTAGCACCCCCTCAGGTGTGGCGGCTCCTCAGACTCCCCACTAGCACCCCCTCAGGAGTGGCGGCTCCTCAGACTCCCCACTAGCACCCCCTCAGGAGTGGCGGCTCCTCAGACTCCCCACTAGCACCCCCTCAGGAGTGGCGGCTCCTCAGACTCCCCACTAGCACCCCCTCAGGTGTGGCGGCTCCTCAGACTCCCCACTAGCACCCCCTCAGGTGTGACGGCTCCTCAGACTCCCCACTAGCACCCCCTCAGGTGTGGTGGCTCCTCAGACTCCCCACTAGCACCCCCCCTGGTGTGGCGGCTCCTCAGACTCCCCACTAGCACCCCCCCAGGTGTGGCGGCTCCTCAGACTCCCCACTAGCACCCCCTCAGGAGTGGCGACTCCTCAGACTCCCCACTAGCACCCCCTCAGGTGTGGCGGCTCCTCAGACTCCCCACTAGCACCCCCTCAGGTGTGGTGGCTCCTCAGACTCCCCAACCCATCCAGCCCGAGAGACAGCAGTGAGGCGCAGGGTGAGGGGACAGGCTGTGCTCTCCTCTCACCCTGAAGGGCAGCCCTGAATGTTGGGATCTGGGTAGGAAAGTTGGCGCCTACCAAACAGGGATGGATTAAGGAAGGGGTCCCCAAACTACGGCCCGCGGACCACATGCGGCCCCCTGAGGCCATTTATCTGGCCCCCGCCGCACTTCCGGAAGGGGCACCTCTTTCATTGGTGGTCAGTGAGAGGAGCACATTGACCATCTCATTAGCCAAAAGCAGGCCCATAGTTCCCATTGAAATACTGGTCAGTTTGTTGATTTAAATTTACTTGTTCTTTATTTTAAATATTGTATTTGTTCCCGTTTTGTTTTTTTTACTTTAAAATAAGATATGTGCAGTGTGCATAGGGATTTGTTCATAGTTATTTTTTATAGTCCGGCCCTCCAACGGTCTGAGGGACAGTGAACTGGCCCCCTGTGTAAAAAGTTTGGGGACCCCTGGATTAAGGCAAAGGCCCTCTGACCAGCCTTCTCAATCAACAGGGTAGCCTCCCTGGGAAGGGCTGGGCGGGGGGCTGCTGTCTCATGCTATGGAGCAACAGCAGAGAGGAGAACTTGGCAGGGTGTGAGGGTTGAAGTATTGACTGCGTTCTCAGCAGGTGCCCCAATGCCTTTTTTTTTTTTTTTTTTTAAGATTTATTCATTCATCTTTAGAGAGAAAGGAGAGAGAGAGAGAGAGAGAGAGAGAGAGAGAGAAAGGGGGAGGAGCTGGAAGCATTAACTCCCATGTATGCCTTGACCAGGCAAGCCCAGGGTTTCGAACTGGTGACCTCAGCGTTCCAGGTCGACGTTTAATCCACAGCGCCACCACAGGTCAGGCCAGGTGCCCCAATTCTGAGGGCAGCAGAGTCACGCCAGGTGAAGCAGAGGAACACAGAGCAAACAAAGATTGTCCTCTTCAATCCTGACATCTTTGAGTCCCTGAGTATTAACGCTGGTTCCCTTCCCAGCTGAGCTTTCCTTTGGGCATGACCACAACCACAGCCTCAGAGATCATCGCCATTAAAGGGGGAATGACGTGAGAAATGAAGACTGGGAAGACAGACTCCACGGGGAGTTGACAGTACTGTACTTTCCACCCTGGTCAGTTCTGAAACTTCCCCATCCCTGCCCTCTCCACGTCTCACCTAGAGGACTGCTCGGCCCCAGTGAGTTAGTTACCTAGTTTAACCTACAACTTCCCTGCTCCGAGGCTCCGCGCCTGCTGCGGCCCCAGCCTGCCCCTGCAGCCTGTTCCTTCCACTTGGACACTAGCGGACACTGGACCACTCCTTGCTTCTGCTTCTGCATTTGCTTCTCCCTGAAGCCTGCCTGGAATACTCTTCCCTGCTGCCACCTTTGAAGGCCCACCTCAAACTCGCCTCTCTGAAGCATTTCGGATCTCTTAAAACAGAGGGCATCTGTCTCTTCCGTCTTGCACTACTTTGCTTAAAACTTCTTGATGGTATTTTTTTACAAGAGCTCTTTATCACCTCCCAGTTCCTACATCCACACTGTCTTCCCCTCCGCCATCTGCCTGCCGGCGCTCCGACCTGGTGAGCTCTCCTTGGACACGAGACCCCACTGCGCCTGCTCGGCTGTCCTCCGTGGACGGTTCCTGTTAGACACAAACGTGGCGCTGCGCCCAGCTTCCAGAGCAGTCCGCGCCTGGTGTCTCCGATGCCCTTCTCCCCGTTTTCTCCTCCCCCTGCTCCAGACAGTGCCCACCTCTCCCCCGAAGCCCATCCAGGTCACCAGCGACCTTGTTCTCCTTCCTCTGCGTCTCCCAGCCCCATGACACCTCTCCTCTATCAATACGCACCATCACCTCATGTTCTCACATACCAATGTCAACCTCCTGTCCAGACTTCTTCCTCTGATCTGACTCCCCTTCTAGCTCCTAACTGGTCCCTCTAACGGCTGGTCTCAAAGGGCCAGAATACTCCTGCTGGTAGGTGAAGTCAGATACATTGTATCCTTTGCTGAAATCCTGTCCATGGAGCCCACTCAGAAAATGCTGAAGGAAATCTGCCCCCTACTCAGTCCTGCCACACCACTCTCCCCTCCTTGTTCACCCTGCCTGAGCCACGCTGACCTCCTTGCTAGTCCCCGACATGCCGGGCGCCGTCCACCCTAAGGCATCTGGGCAGACCCGTCCACTGCATGGAAGGCCATCCCGCCCCGCCCCCCGCAGTACGGGCTGCACATTTTAAGTACTGATGTAAACAGGAACTTGAGGGAAACCTAAACCTTCGACTCAGCACCACAGGCCCCCTGTCCAGCGCTCCTGCCCCTTTAAACTGCCTGTCCTCCAGAGCACTCATTACACACACGGACACGCACGCGTACATACACACACACACACACACACACACCTGTCAAAACCCCACGAGGGAAGGGTCTGTATGTTCACCACTGTGTCTCCAACATGCAGACCAGCACCTGGCACACAGCAGAGCCCGATACATACTTGCCGACAAGCCCGTGGCGACAACGCCTTGTTCGCTGTGTATGCCCTGCAAGGACTTCTACAGTGACAAGCACAAGAACTCACACGGTCAAACTTAAAAATAAATGCATTGAAAACAATTCAAAATAAGAGTCACATCACTGCTTCAAATGGGAAGGTTTATTAAGGTTTTGCCTCAAGAGGAACAGCCACGCCCATGCTTCTTAAGAGAAGCAATTAGCAGGAAATGTATGTCACACGTTGGGCCCAGAACCACAGAAGGCCTCTTCTTAACAAGCCAAAGAACTTGCACCCCGCCCCCAACACCCTTTTAAAGCTCTTGTTAATATCTGCAAAATAGAACCCACGCTGCCTTCCCCGAAAACAGAACCAGGTGCCCAGTTCAAAGTCTCCAGCCATTCTTGGCAAGAATATTTAAGCAGAACGTGGCATTAAATAAGTGGATTGCGCATTCAACACACCCACGGGGAAACTGTAGTAAGAAAAACCCATGCTCAATGCAACGTCTGTACTACGTTTTCAACAGTGACTCGCCTTTTTTACATTGTGGGAGAGGAGAAACGCTCAGCGCTGGTGGTTAGACCGCCTCAAAGCTTACATCCCTCCCTCCCTGCCAGATGGGCTCCTTCCAGCACGGACAGACGAGCACCCACACCACTCCGCCCTTCCGAGTCTGGAGCTGAGCCCACACGGGCTATTTCAACATACATTTAAGTAGCACCTTACAGAAGTACAAGACCCAAATAAAACAAACGGTTGTTTTACAAGCTGTTTTCCTCCTCCAAATACCTGAGGGCGCCTTCCCCGTTTGGTTTCTGCACACAGACAATTTATAACAGCACATTTTATGTCTTCTAAGGTTCTGTGACGGCTTACACAGGGAAATACGGAGGTAATCTTTACTTCTTTCTGTGCCCTCAGTCCTAAAAACAAAAATCGGACATGTGAACTGACCGACGGACCTGTGAGGATAAGGACGCAGAACAGTTGAAACTTGGCAGGTCCAGAGAATGAAGACCGTTCAGGAGTGGAGAGAAATAGCTCCAGATCAAGTAACCTGTTTTAATAAAGCTGGTAATAAAGCAAAGATCGGTATCTTCCTGAGAATTAACTTTTCCAAGTACACTCTAACTTCAAAGCAGCGGCTGTTTCACTGAGGAGTAACTGGTGGCCGGTTATGGCGGCAGATCGAGGAGCCAAACAGAGATGAGTTCAAAGTCGCAGGGGGGAGAGAGGAGCACACCAACATCCTTGTTTCTCCCAACACTCCTGAGAGAGCTAACCCCGTGGCCACAGGTCAATAAGTTATAGTACTGTTCATATTTGATGACTGCTGGTGTATCCCCTGCCCACTCAGATCGCAAACTCTTGGGAAGGCTTCTGTGCCTCCGTGCGTGGCACGCAGTGTTTACAGAATGGCTTGAGCACCGACTTTTAATCCAATGCTTATAGAAATACTAACTGATACTGACTCTCCCCCTGGTGGACAGTAAAAGTATAGTTACATAACGTCCTTACTGTTCATTTCTAAAACTAGACTGGGGGAAACACGAAGCCACTGAAGTTGTGTTGTCAGCAGAAAAAAGCTAACTATCATCTGTGACACCAAGTCTCCTTTAAATTATATACTCACAGAACCAAAGCTATTATGCTTTAAATACCCACCAATACTAGTATGGTATCAGTTTTTGTATATGTATCACATGAGATTCATATAACATGACGGAACGTTTTGAGCTATAAAAATACACCTTGTTTCCAGGCTCCGCCCCCTCCGGAGTCAGGCTGACGAGCTCACACAGGGACAGAATGAGGCACACCCGGCTCACGCTCTGTCAGGTGGGCACCTCTCCACCTTGCTCAGTGAGGGCAGACTCCACCGGAGAGAGCAATGCCCTCTCTGATCTCAGCTGCTCCCATTCGGCACACGGGCATTTCCCGCGCCGGTCCTACCTTTCCCGCGAGTGACTGGACAAGGTGTGACAAAGGAGCCCAGGACCTGTCATCTTTCTCTACCATGTTCTAAATTAGAGGACACTAGTTTCTGCTACTAGTCAAGCAGACAATAAATAAGTTATTCTTCTTTAATGACTTCTATTTAACCTGGTAAATAACTACAGTCTATGTAACAGGTAGTATTCAGGAATTTTAACTCATTTGTGAGATGTTTGTCTATGATTTTAAGTCCAAAGGAATGTTTGAGATGCAAGTTTTAAAGGAAGAATGACTTTGGAGGAACTTAAATATGCTACCTCGACCCAGACAGACTGGCCCTAATGCTCCACTTAAATTTTTTAATTTATTCCATTTATTAGATCTTTGGCCCCTCAATCCCAGACATAAGTATAAGTGGATCAATAGGAGGTAAAGTATCAGGTAACTAAGTTTATTAGAAACTCAAAAGAATACAATTTCCAACTTTTCTTTTTCTTTTTCTTTTTTTACATAATACTTGAACATCTTTTCAGGTTGGTCAGAGCTTAGGAGCTGACACTTGCAATCTGAGATTTGAATCTCAATGTCATAGCTGATGGGCTGGCTGACCACTCCTGGCGAGTCCCAGCGAAGCATGAACTCTGTTTCACACCTGGTTGCTACGAGACAGCATCTAGATCCCTGAGCAATGATTCGGGCTTTCTAGGTCTGGTCTCCTCCTCACATTCGGGGACGAGGCACAGGCTTTCCTAAGCTGGTTTCTTTCCGTCCCCAGCACTGAACCGGCTAACAAGCTGATCTGCTCAATCCCTGTGGAGAACACATAAGTCATGTCACCCTCAGTCCATGTCCTACTTAAGCCCCGTCTTTTGTAAAAAATAGAAAAAACTGGGAAGGAACAGAAAAGCACCACTATTTAGCCAGCTAGTTTTAACTGAGAATCTTTTCCATACTACTACTGCTATGCTGTCTTATATACAGTCAGAGCAAAGGCCTCTATGCCATTCTTACACCCACTTCCCTCAGTCTTCCATTTATTGTAAAGCAAACTTTAAAAATGTCACATAACATTTCATTGGTGGACTCATCCTCACAAATTTACAACGGCAAAGGGATTCCTTTGATGAGAGTACAAGCCATGGAATAGTTGCAAAAGTTAAACCCTGATACAGTATTAAACTTATCTTTTTACATATAAAAATAATACACCGTGGGATATTTTATTCAATAAGGTACAATTTTTAAGATCAAGAGAGAATATACAAAACTATTCTATGTAGTCCAATGTATGTTGCTGTAGAGTAGGAGTAAGTATTATATATCTGGAACAGACAGTGTGAGGCCTGTTCTTAGAGAAATCACTGGTTACTTAGGGCTGAAGTCAAGGGCTCTGCAGGCTCCAGGCCAAAAGGGGCTACTTGTTGCATTTTAAATGATGTGGTCATTATAAAATAAAGGCCTTAAATCCATAAACAATAACAAAAACACACAAACCAAATGAAAATGTACTAAAATTTAATCATTCATAAAAGCTGTAATTTAATCTGACAGTAAAACACAAGAAGCAATATTAGAGTTGGTTTAGTATATTATATATTTTAGCTTTGAAAGCCATAGAAATCAGTTATCCCAGTTTTTTTTCCTATAAAAGACCCATTTTTCCAAAGCATTATGCACAAACAATTTTAATTAGAATATAATGACAGACTGATAGCTCATAATTTTTAAATATAAAATGAAGTCAATGACTCAAAAAAGTTATCTGCTGTAATGAGTTTGAGGGGAAATTTCATAATCTATATCATTACAGATATAAAGTATAATGGTTCAACATTTTAGTGCTTGACAGGAGGAATCATGATAAAAAGGTCAATATGAAATCATTTGATTATAGTAGCAATATCTAACTTCTGAAATGCATCCATGCTCTTTTGTATAATCATATTAGAGTCAAGTATATTTATTTTCACATCTGTTATAACTGCTATTGCAAAGGAGAAATACTATTGTCTTATTTTCCGAGAGATATACACAGAGCAATTTTTTTTTCTCCGGGGAACTTGTGCAAACCAATATAAGATCTAAATTCTTCACATAATATATAAAACAGGAGAAGCCTCTTCAGATTTATTTTTTGAAGTGTGGAATGCTGGCACTTTCCAATTAGGCAACAGTTCTTCATTCCTGTAATCTAGAAAGAACATTGAATAGATACAGATAGATATCACATATACGGTTAATCTCTTGATGTCAGAAGATGACAGTAAACAAGCAGATATCTAATAATACAGAAAGAAACAATGGTTGTTCGTGATCGTTACTGAGAACTAAATTATACTCAAGAGCTCCAGTAATAAGGCAATTTTAAGCTCCCTTTAAAAATGTTTTAAAAGAAGTTTTATTATACTGAGTGTTTTACAATATTTCTGACAGTCCTGCCTATAAAAACAGTGATTGTTTTGTTTTGTTTTGAAAGTTCTTTCCCACTAAGGAACAACACCTGCCTGCAAAAGCTTTCTGTGGGAAATTCTTTCCTCGGCCATCTGACAATCGTATGTATTAGGATTATCACTTTAGTGCAGGTCAGGACAAGAGATGATACAGGGAAAAGCTGATCCGTATACAAGGGCAGAAGACTCAAAGTCTAATTGCTCAGCAGAAAAGAATCAGGTTAGAGGAAGAATTTCCCGAAAATGAATTTCTCTCCTAGGTCTTTAAAAGTGGTGCCTGTCAGAAAGAGATGAACACATGTCCAACAATGCTGCCTACAGGCCAAGGCTGAACTGACCTCCTCAAGGCTCACATACTTCTACAGAAACATATGTCCCGCATCTCAGTACTTTTCCAATGAGATCAACATGGCCCTCAAGTCCGCAATCGGACAGATGTTCTGCGTGCGCAGACCCGATTGCTAGGTGACCTGTTACCCAACACTCAGAGCTCAGGGGACGTACTAACCATACTGTAAGTTGAATTACATTGCCAAGCCTAACGATTTATGCAACCAGGATGAAAGTCTTATTTTGAGATCTAGGCCAAGATCTCTTCCCTCTAAGGTAAATCTCACAGTACAGTGCAGGGTGTCTAAGAGTGAATTTTCACAATAGGCCAGGAGGTGGCAGCTTTTCCTTTAAAGACAAGTTTAATGACCATTTCTGGGAACGGGAAATGAAACTAGGACCAGCCGACTGAAATGGAGTTAGAATAGTCCACCTCAGAACAGGGACAGAGCCCACACGGCTCCTCCCTTTGCACCCTGACCTATACGCACACCACCAGCAATTTTAACAACGATCACTTTCAGGAAGCTGATAATTTACTGCTATCAAATCAAGATTTCACTCAGAGCCTAAAGCAATCATTTTGCCAGAAGCTGTCTTTCCTGAATCTGACTCCCAGAGGTGACCCTGTGTCCCCTCCCCCTTTCTGCCCCCTTTCCCTCTACCTTCTTTTTAAAAAGGGGGTACAACTACTCAGCCGCTTCCCTTATCATAGAAACTCATTCACATCTCTAAGGAAGCACATTCTAGTTAACGTGGGGCTCGGGAAGATGCAGTCTACTACACAGACCTCTGAGACAGCCACCTCTCAAGTGGGGACAGTGACTGCCTCTAAGTGGATCAAGTTTACAAATTATGAACCAAGTTTACAAATTACATCATAAGTCCACTACATAAAAATATTCTTTCACGGCATTGCTTATACAGTTGATGAAGAGAAGCAGAAACTGTTTGGGAGGTTTAGATACCTAACGAATGAAACAAACCCCTGGGGTTGCGCCCTGACAGGCTGCTCGGACGCTGGGGCCAGCCTCCCTCCACTGGGCTCACTGCACGAAGGCTCCTGCGGGGTTTAAAGTCAACTACTGCTTAGACGCCTCTAGAGAAAACCTCTGAAAGAAGTTGACTCCTACGTGAGCTAGAATGACTCCCTAAACTACAGTGACGTAGGACAAATCCAGCAGAGTGGCTCCAGTTACAGACCCATAGTGTTCAATTTGGGAGGAGACGGAACTCCCAAATCACTGGTAGGTGTGTTAGCTGGTACAACTAGTTTGAAAAATATTTTGGCAGTATCTACTAAAGCTGTACACACACACACACACACACACACACACACACACACCCCTGGCTATTCCATTCCCAGATACACACCCAACAGAAATGCATGCATACATGCATGAGGACTTGTACAAGAATGTGCACAGCAGTCACCTGTGCTAGTTCCCAAAATGAACCTGAACGCCCATCAATAGCAGAATATAGGAACATACTGCTAGTATGGTCATGTAATAAAGTGAACTACTGCTATATACAACCAGGGTAATTCTAAAAACAAAAAATGTACATTTTTGAGTAAAAGAAGCCAGACCAAAAAATAATACATATTTTTGTTTATATTAGTTCAAAGAGAGGCAAAACTAATCCCTAACCCATGTTGTTAGGATTCAGGGCAGGGGTTCCATTTGGGGAGGAAACACTATTATTGAAATATACGGGTATGTTCACTTTGAAATAATTTACCAAATTCATCAAATGTACACTTAGGCCTTTTGTTTCAGAGGAAGCACTGTTCCACTTCAATTTGGAATGAAATCTGGGAGTGACCTTGTTGAGCATTCTAGTCACTCAACCACTGTTTTCTGAAAACCCGTCTGTGCCAGGCACTGGGGACACTGTGGTGTCCTTCCCTCTGACAGCTCAGACTCCCATGGGGACAGAGATCCAGCTGTCTCCCTTAGGAGGTGAACCTATCTACAAGCTAGGTGTCACACTCACAGTTACAGAAGCCTGGAAACGCCCAGACAGGTGCTGTGGGATGCGGCGATGGCTGGGGACAGCTCACAACAAAGCGGGAGGACAGAGAGGCACGCGCCCTGCTCTCGGCAGCTCACCTGGCTCAGAGCTGTGCTTCCTGTGGGTCTAAAGCAGCAGACACGACTTCTTTTTCGGCTTCTTCTTTTCCACTGGTGTTTTCCTATTTATCTGTCTGACCAGGTCATAAAATATCTAAATAAAAACCAGAAAAATGTACTTATTCAACCAACATTTGAGTTCCACAAAACAATCCTGGTTCTGTCAAACATTATTCTGCTCTTGGATTTGAATCTCGCTTTGTCCTAAAGGCAGGTTCCTCAGAAGCCCCAGCTGACTGCTGGTCAGGGTAAGGCAGGGCCTACCCATTTACAACACGGGAAACATACTTGCCCTTAGGCACTCAATGTCAAATTAAGAGAAAGAATGAGTGTGCCTGACCTGTGGGGTGCGGTGGATAAAGTGTCGACCTGGAATGCTGAGGTCGCCAGTTCGAAACCCCGGGCTTGCCGGATCAAGGCACATACGAGAAGCAACTACTATGAGTTGATGCTCTCTGCTCCTCCCCCTGCCTTTCTCTCTCTCTAAAAAAAATCAATAAATAATGTCTTAAAAAATTAGTATAAAATAAGGTAGCAAAGTTATATTCCTCATGGAATCTTCTATGCTTTAAAACCTAATTATAAATAGTTAATGCTCACCTTGAATCTTTGTATTTATTTTTTTAAACTTCCAACTTACAGAAGAGTTGCAAAAATAGTACCAAGAAGTTGTGTCTATTCTTTGCCCAGATTCACCTGTTGTCACATGTACTTACTTGATCACATCTCTCATACACAAACACACACACACACATTCGCTCACTCACTCTCACTTTCCTAGCACAGGTCCCTTCCTAGCGGAGTGCACACTCACTTCCACAGAACAACCACAGCACAGCGATCGCATTCAGGATAGTTAGGCTCCGCTACATCACTGCATCGTCTACAGCAGTGTCTGACACCACAGGGCCAGGGGCCAATGCTGGTCCGCCAGAAATCTGTAATATTCATACATCAGGGCGGTTAACTCTGTCGTGGACTGGCATGACATACCTGGCGGACTGGAAGTGGTCCACGGACCGGAGGTTGAAAAACACCGATTGACGGTACAAAATCTAATTTTTGCCAGTTATCCCAATAATGTCCTTTACAGTAATCCCTGCCTGCTCCCCCAAAAGGACCCACCTAAGATCACATATTGCATTTAATTTCCTGTCACTTTTAATATTTTAAAATCTAGCCCAGTTTCTCCACCTTTGTCTTTCATGACATTGCCAATTCTGGGGGTGTAAAAAGCTAGTAACTCAATAGAACTTCCCTCAATCTGGGTTTGCCTGATGTTTCTACATGATCAGGGTCATGTCATACATTTCGGCTGGAATAGGACAAAAGAGATACTGTGCTGTTCCCAGCACATGATTTTTGCTTGCCCCTTTTTGGTGATGTTAATTTTGGTTCAAGTGAAAAAGAGATAGGGTCTGTGAACTCTAATGGAAGTGACAAATAACATCTGTTAATACATCTTTTGGGTTCATTTCGGAAGAAAAATACAAAGTATCAAAAACAAAAGGACAATGTTACTTATTTCACAGAAGCAGATTAATTCTGGAACATTTATGTGCTTCATTCATAGCGCTATGTATGCCAGAGTTGGAACAAGAGACAGATCAGCCGAATGTGATTCTTTGCTATGAAATGCACACGTTTATTACTAATGACCTGGAATAGAAACAACCCTCCTTACTGTTAATCATCTGTAATAAACAGTGCTTTGGGCCCTGGCCGATTGGCTCAGCGGTAGAGCGTCGGCCTGGCGTGCAGGAGTCCCGGGTTCGATTCCCGGCCAGGGCACATAGGAGAGGCGCCCATCTGCTTCTCCACCCCTCCCTCTCTCCTTCCTCTCTGTCTCTCTCTTCCCCTCCCGCAGCCAAAGCTCCATTGGAGCAAAGATGGCCCGGGCGCTGAGGATGGCTCTGTGGCCTCTGCCTCAGGTGCTAGAATGGCTCTGGATGCAACAGAGCGACGCCCCAGATGGGCAGAGCATCGCCCCCTGGTGGGCATGCCGGGTGGATCCCGGTCGGGCGCATGCGGGAGTCTGTCTGACTGCCTCCCCGTTTCCAGCTTCGGAAAAATGAAAAAACAACAACAAAAAAACCAGTGTTTTGTGGACGTGTATCAAAATCTTCTAGCTGTTAGGAGCACCAGAGGAACAACTGGCCAAATCTAAATATGTGCTAAACATGGACTGTGTCATTATCAATTTTCTTGATTTTAATAATTGTATTATGGTTGTATCAGAGAATGTCTTTGGTCTAAGTGTACAAAGACTAACATACTTAAGAACAAAGAAGTATATAATCATGGGACAAAATGTTAACTGATGAATCTGGATGAAGGATAAATGGAAATTCTTTTTATTGTTCTTACATTTTTAGTAAGTTATCAAAGTAAAATGTTTTCTAAATTATTGGTCTACATTTTTAAAAAATACACTCAGATAAAACAACTATTGACTTTTTTAAATGGTCCTAAGATTAAAAAGAAAAAAACACTACTGATTTACCCTAAATTCTATAAAAGTGATTATTCACTTTATGTATTTATTTGTTTTTAGAGAGGCAGAAACACTGTCGGAGAAGACTGTCAAACTCTAGTGCCTAATACAGTGCCATGCAGGCAACACAAGAAATGGAATTCATTAGTTTCTTATTTTTATGTATTCATTAAAATTGGTTTTATCGAAAAAAGTAAGTTTTGACATTCTTGATTATTTGTAAAACAGAAATCTGCAGCCAGTTTAATTCCCCCCCCTGCTATATATTTAAAGTAATTTGGTCATTTCTAAAGTCAGACAATAGTCTAAATATATCAGAGAAATAAAAATGAGTACAGAACCGAAGGCCAGAGAGGAACAGCAGGAACACACGACTGTGCTCCCCTGCTCGCCGCAGCCCTCACCCTGCTGTGCACGAGCTGAGCTCTGACTCATGGCCCGGGCTGCTACCAATGGCAAGCACACCAGCAAGTGAAGCTCATGCACTTCTGGGAAAGGAAAGAAGGTATAAAAATATGCTTATGTCAAAACTAACAAAAGCAAAGGGCATCTCAAGTTTTTGCTTGGTTGGTGGTGGCAGTGGGGATTGCACTCATCTTTTTAGGGACCTAGTAAAACTCTTGGCCTTCACACCCAGGCCGGCAGCTTACTTGTGAAGCATTCCTGTCCACGCCATGTTCTCAAGATAGTGGAGTGCTTAAGTCACGGACAAAAACAGCCCTGTGCACCTGCTGTATCAGGCCGAAAAAGAGCGAATTACAACCATACTCAGATTTCTCCCTTTGAGTCATGCAAGAAAGGGAGGCAGGACTCAAAGCACCAAACTCTGTGATACCCACAAGGTAACGTGTTTCTGTATAACCTAAGTTTATTATAATAACAACCCTAATTTTTATGGTTTCCTACTGACTTTACAACCTATTCATTCATAGCTGCATAATTGTTACAATAAAAGGTTGATGTGACAATTTTCATCTACCACTTTCTGGCATATCGTTTAAAGGGTTAGCAGGATTTTATAAACATTCTTTAACTTAAATTTCCTCTTTGCCAAAAAGGTAAGTATGAACACCCTCATTACAGTCATCGAAGTGATCTTATGCAAGCAAAGGAACATAGTTTCTAAGAATTAGTATTTTCTATTAGTTGGTAGAATGAGAACTGTTTGAAAGAATAAATTTTTCTTAAATGGTTTTGGCTGTTAAAGGAAACTAAGAAGGCACTTGCGCTCCTCGTGGCTGTAGATTACCTCATTAACGTTGATCTTTGACTTTGCAGAAGATTCTAAAAAGGCACAGTTACACCACTGTCTTGCTAAATTCTGACCCTGTTCTTTGCCAACTACTCGCTCATCTTCCAGGTCACATTTATTGCCAACCAAAATCATTGGAACCTGTGGGAAGGAAAGCACAGAAAGTGAACACCAACATACTTGTCACTCATCCTTCATAAGTAAGTAGCTCCGTGCCACCAGGTGCAGCGGCTCAGTGAGGACTGCTCGCTTCACCACGTCTTACAAATAGGCAGGTATGTGCATGTGTGCTGAGGGGAAGACGGTGGACAGAAGGGGGGGAGAGAGAAAAATTAGGGCCGAGATCCTACTCCACTGATCTGCTCAGTATTTTAAGATCATAACCCCCAAATCCTCCTGTGGGTGCTAATGACGGCTGAATTCCTGCACTACAGAAGGTATTCTCTGGCTCTAATGGCGGTTACATGATGCAGCTCACAATCCCAGCAAACGCCAGAGCAGTGGCCAGACCAACGGTACCAGCAACGGGGTGCAGGTCTACATGTGACAGTCAGGTCTAAAGAGCAGTTTGGGTGAGTCGTTAAGGAGAAAATACAGCCACAAGGCAGTGGTGTCTTCCCTTTTTCTCCACACCAGAAAAGCTGGGCTAAGTGCACCACACCCCTACCTTCTGATAAAACAGGATGCTACCACACTGTACAACCTGCTTAGTTCAGAGGAACCCTGAGAGCAAGGTCAGTGGGGAGGCGGTGGACACTGTACAGAAGAAAGAACTGAAGGGGCGCAGTGGGTCTTGCACCGAACAGACGATTATCACGAGTTAGAGGAAACACAGGCACCTACACTCTGTCGGCTCAGTCTGTTCCATGGGATGACAGAGTTCAGGGATCTGCATGTAATTGCCTAAAAATCCAGAATTCTCTTAGCTAATTCGTCATGAGAAGGAAGAGATTTATTCATTAGGTTAGGTTGGTCATGAGTCATCTGGTATAAACCCTCCAGCCTATGATATTACCAAAGTTAAAGTCCTAAGCGGATGCACGTGTTCCCATTAATAATGAGAGAGAACACCGAACAGAAAGGAAGGTACAGATGAAATTTTACATCCTAACTTATACAAATGAAAAGGAACTCTCTGTAGTTCACAACCAAAGTGAACGTATAAAATAGACATTTCACCTTTGCAAAAAAGCTCAACAACGACCAAATGAGAATTATAAAACAAAAAAAATTTTTTAAATATAAAAACCCAGTTGACAAAAACCTTTAACATAATAAAAAGAAATTGTAAGTAAAAAACTATACCGACAGAACTTTAGAAACAGGAACAAATTGTGATGGCTCTTAATAACGGCCTCTGCCGCTGTCTCTGACTGAGCTGCCGCCTCTCCAAGCTCAGCCCGATCCCACCTCTGCCAAGTCTTCCCTGTCTGCTCTGCGTTCTCCTCTCCACCGTGCTCACGGCCCACACTGCACCGAGTGCTTTATCATACACGTCCTCTGACCGCTGTCTCTGACTGAGCTGCCGCCTCTCCAAGCTCAACCCGGTCCCACCTCTGCCAAGTCCTCCCTGTCTGCGTTCTCCTCTCCACCGTGCTCACGGCCCACACTGCACCGAGTGCTTTATCATACACGTCCTCCTTTCTAACAGCTCAATAAGCATATAATTTGCAGGTAAATTTAGAAAGTTAAAATTTTTTTTTGGTCCCAGGGGCTCTTTTAGGCATTTGGTAGATACCTTCCAAATGCTCTACTGACAGAAGAAAACAGATACTTTTTATTTGGCTACAGAGAGAAAAATACTTACATCTTCTGTGTCCTTAACCCGTAAAATCTGTTCCCTCAGGTCCTGTAAGTCATTAAACGTGGACTGAGCTGTAATAGAATATACTAGTGCAAACCCTTGGCCATTCTTCATATACAAATCCCTCATCGCTGTAAATTGTTCCTATAATAGAAACATGCAATTATCAACATGGTTTCTTGGGCATATATTGGAACAACTTAAATCAGAATAATCACAAGTAAGCTAGTGCGTTTGTTCTGTTTTGTGACAGAGAGAGGGACAGATAGGGACAGACAAGACAGGAAGGGAGAAAGATGAGAAGCATCAATTCTTCATTGCGGCTCCTTAATTGTTCATTGATTGCTTTCTCATATGTGCCTTGATGGGGAGCTACAGCAGAGCAAGTGACCCCTTGCTCAAGCCAGCGACCACTGGGCTCAAGCCAGTGACCTTGGGGTCATGTCTATGATGCCACACTCAAGTCAGCGACCCACGCTTAAGCTGGTGAGCCCATGCTCAAGCCAGATGAGCCTGTGCTCAAGCCTGCAACCTTGGGGTTTCAAACCTGGGTCCTCTGCATCCCAGTCTGATGCTCTCTCTATCCACTGCGCCACCGGCTGGTCAGGCGAGCTACAGCCTTTTTTATTCCATGCTATATCACGACAGTAAACATAAGATGGGATGCATGGTTTCTAGAAACTCCTGAGGTGAACGCTCCTGTTCCCTACTTACATGACTAGAAACAACGACAAACTAGAATTAAAAGGAAAATCTAAATCACCTTAATTTGTTTTTGTGTGATTTAGAAGTAACCGATAATATAGGCAGAAAACCAAGCATGTGTTGTTTCCTGGAAGCCAAATCAAAAAAGGAGAAGGCATCCTTACCGTCCCTGCTGTATCCAGGATTTCGAGCATACACTGTTGGCAATCTACTTCAACTTGCTGGGGGGAGGGGGGGGGTTGGCAGAGAGAAAATGAAAAAGTGACATCAAAATGTCAGTCTGTTTACCCCCACCTCTTCGCTCCAAGTGCATATTAACAATTACAGAGCCCTTCTGCAGCTGTCGGCTGTATTGGTCAAGACTAAACTTGTTATTACAATTACAAACAGGAAGTCTTGGCATTTTCTATTACTATTCTAGAAGCCAGGACTGTTAATGCTGAATTTAGATATTTTCTGACCACTGTAAACTCTGTGGAATGATTTTTGTTATTATTAGAAAGCAAATGGTCAAATTCTGTGACTTAAGAAAAAGTGTAACAGGTACAGTTCTAACAGAAAAAAAAATGTATGAAAATATTTATTTATATTACTTTTTCAAAAAAACAAAGCAGAAATAACTCAAAATGCAGGAGATCTGGGGGTAAAGAAATTTTGCCAACTTACTGCGTTTCAAGGTGTTAAAAGTTTTACTGAAATATATCATATCCCAAATTTAATACATAGGACAATTTTAACGTAAGAGGTAGAGGGACCACAGAGGTGCCAGTGAACAACACTGAACTCATACAGTACTTTAAGAAAAAGGTACTTTTTGGAAAAGCTGTGTACAGATGGTGAAATTTTATATACTCTGTTCTCCCAGTGTTTGAGAAAAGAAGAGAACATTGGCCTAAAGAAAGTATCAACTCTCAACTGTGTGGGAAATTTTTAATAAAGAAGGGATTAGGAAAGTGGTCCATCTTCTGCATTCCCGGTACAGACCTCTGTAGTTAAAGCTCTAACCAACAACTTATTTGGGGGAAATTTCAGTAATGCAACACTGTCTTCTAAAATTAACTGAAGGACTATTTTAAACTTCGCTTCTAGGTCAGGTGAGCACCACCGGCAGCCACAAATTCATTGTCCCACCACTTACGGGACAAATGTGGTAACCCACCAATCTGCAAACGGGCAGATTCAGTGAATAATGAATTAAGCCTGCATTTTCTCAGTGTCTAGAGTACAATTTTGTATCTAATTTGCAGATAATGAAACTGCTCCGCAGTATAGTCTGATGAACTTAATTTCCTATTTGTTGAAAGGTAGATTTAATCCCTCACACACACATATCAGCAGCTGCTGATCTTTCTTATAATACTCTGTCTTGCCTCCAGTACCTCCCATAAGATTTGGAAAACAAAATCATAAAAATTCTCCACAATTCTAGCTAGTCTTATAATTAAGTAAAACAGTATTTTTTGTTGTTGTTGATTAACTTTTTCCTTTTAAATAAGCTTTACTTTTTAGATTCACAACAAAACTGGGCAGAAAGTACAGAATTCCCACATACCCTTCTCCCGCCAGCTCCCACTGTCAGCGTCCCACACCGGGGCTGATTCTGTTAGAACCCGTGAACGTACCATGGCAACGCACCGTTACCATGCCAAGTCCAGGGTTCACCCACAGCCCAGTCCTGGTGCTGTTCATTCTATGGGCTGGGACAAAAGCCTGACCTGTGTCTACCACTGCCGTGTCATACAGGATCCAACAACTAGTATCTTAGTCTAAAGATGAAATATGTTTCAAGTTATTATATAACCAAATTTAAAGAAAAACTTTCAGTCACTGGAAAACTTCAAGCATAAAAGTGATCTTAATTTTATTTAACAAAACGTACATCATAAATATACCTACGAATTTATATGCAATTTTTCTACATTAAAAGTATTCTCCATCAGGAAAATGAGTAAATTAAAGAGCAGATTACTCAGCTCTCTGTAGCTAAGTAGTATTTAACAAGAAATAGTTTGTGTTGACGAAAAACAGATACAGAATGTTTGTATCATTTCTCAAAACTATTTTAAAAAAAGCAATTCCATGGATCGAGTTTGAATGTCATAAGAAACTACTTGTGAGCATGCGCACACAAGTGCCACATTTTACCTTTCTGTAGGAATCTTCTATCGTTGGGTCATATTTTTCAACAAAAATTCCCTGAACAAACTGAACTGTCTAAAAAAAAAAAAAGAAGGCAGAGAAAAGTTAAAGACTTAAAAGAAAAATCAACCCCTCTAAATGCTACTTAACCTCACAATATGGTGAAGATTAAATGAAATTACGTGAAAATTCTGGGTACACATGCAAACACAACGAATGATTATTTTTCAATATAAGGACAAGTTGATAAGAGTATACTTAGTATGAAAGAAGGTGGTTGTGTCAATCTGTCAGCAATGCTGCAGCTGACATTACATTGTTAATTACTCTTTAAGTTTTAAATACAACAAAGATACAAATAAGGACATAGATTTTAATTTATTAAAAAAATGAAAATTATCAGTAAACTCCTATTACTCCTCTAAGTATCTATAATAACTTTTATATCAGGCTCTCAAAGGCGACAAACTAAAGGTTCTAAATTTTAAAGTCTTGAACCAGTCCTTCTAATTCTGGGGAAAAGAGAACAGGGAATTAAAACGCATTGACTTTATTAGGTTTACAATCGCATTCACATTCCACGTTTACACCAGGTGTTCTTCTCTTTGCCAGCTGGGATTCAAACATATACTGTCCTGATCCCAAAGCCTTACTCTTTCATCAGAAAATGGTGCCTGCAAATCTTTTTCAGATTATCTACTTTCATCTCTAGGATTTCTGTAAACTCAGACTAGAAACTGGGTATTTTTTCACTTGACAAATGACAAGAAGTAGAGACGATGATCGTGAAACACTTCCTGGGCAGCTTTACAACAGGACCTGGTCCATTATTGCCTAAAAACAAGGGTAAGCAGGTGGGCTGAGGCCATCCACACTTAAGTTCCCAAAGGAGCATTTTATACATGATTTTAGCTTCAGCGAAACAGATTAACTTGAATATAGTAAACTTCAAACGTCTTTCTCCCACTAAGCCCCTCGTCTTCAAAGGAAACTCAGGATCTAATTATACCAAGAACTTTATTTTTATCAAGGATATTTAATCCCTCATCTTCTTAGTACTACCTATAATTTAAATATGAAAACTTCCTCATGTGCTTAGACTAAAGCAGAGGCTCTCAAAATATGCTTCAGGGCAGAGGTTTAGGAAAAACTTGTTTTCCTAATAATACTATAACACACTCTCATGGGGTTTTCTTTTTTTATTTTTCTTTAAAAAAATTTTTTTAAAGACTTTATTTATTCATTTTAGAGAGAAGAGAAGGAGGAGAAAGAGAGAGAGAGAAGAGGGGAGGAGCAGGAAGCATCAACTCCCATATGTGCCTTGACCAGGCAAGCCCAGGGTTTTGAACCAGCGACCTCAGCATTCCAGGTCGACGCTTTATCCACTGCGCCACCACAGGTCAGACTCTCTCATGGGGTTTTTCAAAGGGCACATACAGTATATAACACACGCAAGAAAAGGATGCAGAAGCAGGTGTGGGAAGCCAGTGCTTTCTACAAGCCAGCTGTTAAAGAGACTTGCAAAAAAGACAAAGCCACACCTCTCACTCCTTTCTCACAAAAGCCAACTTGAACTCCTTCCCTGAATCTCCCCCTCTCCATGCTCAGGGACATCCTGGTCGTTGGTTCGTTCATTCATTCATTTATCCAGACTTGTGCATTAATCCTTTAGTCTTCCTGCTGGGTCCTCTGCTTCCTCTCTCGCCTCTTGTCTTTTTCGTAACACTGACTCCCTTCTCCTAGAGCCCCTTTTCCTTCGCTCTGGATCACTGTCTACAGCACACCAGCAGCGTGCTCCGCATGCGGCCCCCTGAGGCCATTTATCCGGCCCCACCGCACTTCCGGAAGGGGCACCTCTTTCATTGGTGGTCAGTGAGAGGAGCATAGTTCCCATTGAAATACTGGTCAGTTTGTTGATTTAAATTTACTTGTTCTTTATTTTAAATATTGTATTTGTTCCCGTTTTGTTTTTTTACTTTAAAATATGTGCTGTGTGCATAGGGATTTGTTCATAGTTTTTTTTTATAGTCCGGCCCTCCAACGGTCTGAGGGACAGTGAACTGGCCCCCTGTGTAAAAAGTTTGGGGACCCCTGCTCTAGCATCTCTCAACTTGAAATAAAAACCTCCGGAACTCCATGATCCCTCCAGCCTTTGCCCCTCACTCTGTCCCCTCTTGCACTCAAACATCTTCAGTGGTCTCCACAGCAGCTCCACCACCTGGGCTCCTTTCCTCCTAGCACCGACCCTCCGGGAGGGCTATGCGGCCCGGTTACCGCCCCCTCTAGGACGGTTACGCTGCCCCTGCATCCTGAAGCTGCTTTCACCAAGTCCAGCCCCTGCCCTGTTCCCTGATCTGTTCCCTCTGCTCCCCGAGTTCTGTGCAGTCAGGTGAAGACACTTCTTCACATTCCAGTACAAGATGCATTTTTCTATGCTGAATCCTTCGATTCCACCTACTTTTAAGGCTTGAGAGGTCCTCAGCCCGCCTCTTCTCTCTCTAGACAACCTTCTTTATTTCTATGGATTTTTATTTTTAATTATTTTATTTTCAAAAAGGCAATATCCTGACATAGGATAAAGTGCAAAAGAGTGTGCAATGGAAACTAACTTCCCTACCACCTTTGCTCCCAGTGACCCAACCCCACTCCCAGGGAAGTGACGGTCATCTGTACTCATCTAACCTCGCAGAGATAGCCTGTGCATTTCATCTCTCTCCCCTCATTCTCCCTTTCTTATGAAACACAAATTGTTGTCTACTCTGGTACCTTTTCCTCTCTAAATAATACATCTTGAATATCATTATATATCTATTCACATAGAGTGACTATGTTCTTTTTAACAGTTATATAGTAGTCTATATGTACTTGACTAGCCCCTACTGGTAGGTATTAGGCCGTTTCCAAGCTCTTGCCACTGCACAGGGTGCTGCAATGGATACCCTGACCCTGCCATTTTGTGGCCTTTGCAGGGAGTAAATTTCAGATAGGGACTTGCTGAACTGAATGAACATCACATGCATTTAAAATGCCATTTCTCAAGCATTTACCAGAGAGGTACTAATTTATACTCCTAATAGGAACTTAATTCTCATAAAATTAAGTACCAATGACATATGTGTAGCACCTCAAATTATATCACTAGTCTCTCTTCTAAGCTATCTTGAGGATCTATTTGTTTATTGGATATATTTACTCAAATAGCTCAGAAATGTCAAATTGGACACGGCTTGATGTCCACTCTAACCTGCTCACTCTATGTGTTTTCCTTCTATTTCAATGGTCCGCCCATACACTTAGCAGCTCAGCTGGAGCCCCGAGTCGCCCCTGACAGCTCCTGCGCTCCTAGTCCCCCATCAACCCAGCATGCAGTGATGTCAGTCCACCTCCCACTTCGGTCTCAGAACAGCTCCTTTTCTCTTCTTTGCTGCCATGGCCCCAGTATGTTTCCACAAACAACAGCAGGTGAACCACGTTAACTCTCAACTCGCCCCCCACACGTACTCGGCCTCCTCTTGTCTAAATTACACAGAGCAGTCCAAGTGCTCTCTTTAAAACATACATGCAATTCTGCTGCCCCTCCCCCCAAATCCTATCTTCAACAGCTTCTCACTGTCACTAGGAATAAGTTCTAAGTTCCCATAAGGTCTTTAAGTCCTGGTCTGGCCCCTGCCTCTCTCACCTCATTTTCCTCCAATTTCACCCTTGTCCATTCCTGCCCCAGCAATTGTGACCTTTCTCTTAGTTGTTTAAATGCTAATTTAGGTTCACTTATCACAGGGGCCTATCTGTACTTTACCTTCCAAGTATCTCCCTTGCAATTATAATTAAGTGGTCCTCTAATTGTGCCTTTATCACATCTCCCCAGATGATGTAAACTCTACAAGGGCTTGGGATGATCTGTGTTCACTGTTACAATATCAGAGCCCGAGGCTGCAAAAGCTCAACATTTACTAAATAAATACCGCATGCATACAAAACATCATCTTTACACTACTTAAGTCTGGGGTGGGGGTAGGGTTGGCTTACTCCACTGGTATCTGTAATAATCATTGGAATGCGAATTCCTTAAAAATTAAAGCAAAAGAATGAATGAGCCACCATTAGAAAACTGTCATCCCTGGTTACTGAGAGAATCCCTGTCCCCTCTGGACCAGATATAAGCATATAAAAAATACTGCCACCTTTTCTCTTTAGTGACTTGAGGTTTCAAGGCAAGAAAACATCAATGTCCTTCTTGTATTAGACTAAGGAGTTATAGTTAGGTGGCTAACTTACCAGAGCAGACTTCCCCACGCCTCCTGAACCAAGGACCACTAGCTTGTACTCACGCATGATGTGGTCTGTTTAAATACTGACAATCTGGAAAAATAAAAATAAAAAATTACTACATATGCTAAGATTTACATTAGAATGTACAATTGTTACATGAAATAATGTTAGATTTTGTTTCTGTTTGCTTTTCCCCTAAGACAGGGGTAGTCAACCTTTTTATACCTCCCACCCACTTTTGTATCTCTGTTAGTAGTAAAATTTTCTAACCGCCCACAGGTTCCACAGTAACGGTGATTTATAAAGTAGGGAAGTAACTTTACTTTATAAAATTTATAAAGCACAGTTACAGCAAGTTAAAGCATATAATAATAATTATATGCTTAAAGTTTCCAAGTACTTTATGTTGGATTTTTGCTAAGTTTGGCAGAATAAATCTTTATAAAACAACTTACTATAGTGAAATCTATCTTTTTATCTATACTTTGGTTGCTCCGCTACTGCCCACCATGAAAGCTGGAGTGCCCACTAGTAGGTGGTAGGAGCCAGGTTGACTACCACTGCCCTAAGACATCAAAGCGAAGACAGACGCTACATAGTAAAACCATGCAGATTTTAACATAAATTTATAGTAGTGCCAAGCATTTTAATCCATTACAGATCATCTCTGACTACTATCAATTATTAGCCTGTTCATGTTACTTTAAGAGTGTTTGATCAGACCTAGCGTGCGGAGGACCCGGGTTCAATTCCCAGCCAGGGCACACAGGAGAAGCGCCCATTTGCTTCTCCACCCCTCCGCCACGCTTTCCTCTCTGTCTCTCTCTTCCTCTCCCGTAGCCAAGGCTCCATTGGAGCAAAGATGGCCCGGGCGCTGGGGATGGCTCTGTGGCCTCTGCCTCAGGAGCTAGAGTGGCTCTGGTCGCAACATGGCGATGCCCAGGATGGGCAGAGCATCGCCCCTGGTGGGCGTGCCAGGTGGATCCCGGTCGGGCGCATGCGGGAGTCTATCTGACTGTCTCTCCCTGTTTCCAGCTTCAGAAAAATGAAAAAAAAAAAAAAAAAAAAGTGTTTGATCAGAAAATAAGATTAAAACTAGCAGTTATAAGTAGTTATAAACTCAATTATTTATGAAGCTATCATTTAAACAACTTCTACACTTTTTAATGTTTACTCATGACCTTTAATATAATGTACATGCTATTAATTTGCTTGAAATATCATATACTAATTTGTTCACATTATTGTGCTACAGCTAAACTATGTAAAATGTTACCTTGAAAATTATTAGGATATGAATGGGAGATTAGGGATGACATTGTTAGAGCTTAATATATAGGTAGGTATTAGTAATATACTCCACAAGGCCCAAATTGTTAGAGAAAAATATATAGGAACTTTATTTTTTATCTCCATGATTGTCTTAAAAGGTAAAAAGGCGGCCCTGGACGGTTGGCTCAGTGGTAGAACATCGGCCTGGCAGTAGATGTCCCAGGTTTGATTCCTAGTCAGGGCACACAGGAGAAGCGACCATCTCCTTCTCCATCCCTCAAGACTTCCTTCTCTCTTTCTCTATCTCTCTCTTTCCCTACTGCAGTCATGGCTTGGTTGGAGCAAGCTGGCCCTGGGTGCTGAGGGTGGCTCCATGGTCTCGCCTCAGGCGCTAAAGTAGCTCAGTTGTTGAGCAATGGAGCAACAACCCCAGATGGGCAGAGCATCGCCCCACAGGGGGCTTTCCGGGTGGATCCTGGTCAGGGTACATGTGGGAGTCTGTCTCTCTGTCTCTCTGCCTCCCTGCTTCTCACTTAAGAAAAAAAAAAAAAAAGAAAAGAAAAGGTAAAAAGGCATGAAAGAATTTCCAATGGTCATGATGGAATATGTAGGCATGAGCTTTCCGTCCTATAATAACAGCTAAAATTCCAGACAAAATACATAAGAATAACTGTTTTCAGACACTGGTTGTAAGCAATGTAAAATGCACAACTGTCCATAGCATCCAATAAAAAAATTAGTAGCTATCTGAAGAAGAAAGAAAATGTGAACTGAAATCAGGGTGAAATGAGTCAGCTGTAACAATACCAGGCATGAGATAATACAATAAGGACTCAGACTGCTACTATAACTATGCTCAAGGATTTAAAGGAAAATATGAGAGAAATGGTAGAAAATACAAAAGAACCAAAATGAACTTCTAGTGTTCAAAAATAATATCTGCAATGGAAATATCACTGGCTGGGATTAATAGTATATTAAATACTGCAGAAGGCAAGTTCAGAGAACTAAGATACAGATATAAAAAAAGTGATGAGGAAGGTAAAGACGGAGTTGAAGGGGAAAAGGGAGAGGGAGAGAGAAGTAAAATAAAAGAAAGAGAACCACAGGACATATCAAGCTATCAAAAATATTTTCCAAGTTTGGTAATATAAACAAACAGATTTAAGAAACGTAGTGAACCCTCTTCTCAGATTAAATACAATTTTAAGAAAATATGTAGATTTTTGAGAGGCTATGCAAGACAGAAGAAAAGAAAACATTTTTAGACTGCTTAAAGAAAAAAGTGGTCAATCTAGAATGCTAAATACAACGAACATATTCTTCAAAAATGAAAGTAAAATATATTTTTCAGATTAAAAAAAAAGCTGGGGAAAAAACTCACCAGCACATATGATAAAAAGCGAAGGAAACTGTTGGGTGGAAGGAAACGCTGAGGAAGGACTCAGACCCACATAAAGGAGCAGACCGATGGGCGCAACAGGGATGAGTCTCAAAAACACACTCAGCAACATGAGGCAGACACGCAGTGAATACCATACGATTCCACTTATATAAAATTCCAGCAGAGATTAAGCTATAGTGCCAGGAAGCTGCTCAGGACCAGCGGTGTCAGGATGGGGGTGATGACAACAAAGGAGCATAAGGAAACTCTTTGGGGTGACAAAAATGTGGTGGTGGTTACAGGGGCGCATACATTTACCAAACTTATTGAATTGTACACTTACAACAGGTACATTTTATTACATGTAAGTTATAGCTCAATAGAATTAAGAATATTCCATATGGGTGGGGGGAGGGAAATTCCTCAGAATGCCAATCACATACGTAGTGTTATCAACTAAACTGCATCCTTGCAAACTCTTATATTAGAACCCTCCCCCTAATGTGATGATGGATGGCTTCAGGAGGTGGGGCCTAGTGCCGTGATCTTGGACGTCCTGGTCTCCAGAACTGTGAAAAATAAACTTGCTTAAGCGTGCTCGACCATGGTCATTTGTTAAGAGCAGCCCACACTGATTGAGTAACACAGTCAAGATAAACGAGTAGCTGCAACAGACGTGATGGCAAGTATGACTTGTTCTGCATCAGCCTTACAAGGCTCCTCCCAGGTATCAGCCCTGTACCGAGTGCCAGGGACACAAAAATCAAAAGCACATGTTTCCCATCCTCGAGTAGCTCACAGAGGAAGAAGAAAACAAATTGCTACCACATGAAGGGAGCAAAGTTATTACAGAGATGAAAATAAAAGGGTGGGGAGGGAGGGAGGAGCAGAGTAGTTTTTCAGTGCAAGTTGCATAACTGAATCGGAACGCTCCAGGTATGTAGGGAAGGGCCGTGTAAGCAGAAGGAACGGCTCGAGCAAATACTCTACACACCATAGAATACTGGAGATCCAGGGAGGACCGCACAGCCCTGTGTGGCTGCAGCACAGGGTTTCAAAAGTTCTGAAAAACGAGGCTGGGCATCGAGACGGGGTAATGCTTGCAAAGGCATCTGCCATGTCTGAGAGTTTACATCTTATCTGGTAAGCAATGGGGGGAAAACAGTGGTTTTTTAGAAAGGTAATATAGTGAGACACATACGCTGGAAAGATAAACAGCACATGAACTGCACTGACGGAAGGAGGGAGGACCTAGAGGCAGGGAGAGCAGTCAGGAAGCGCCTGGAATAGCTCAGGGGGACAGGACAGAGGCCTGCAAGCAGCACCTGGGCTGCAGAGGGAGCAGTGCTTTCTGAAGGTCGACCTGCAAGGACTCGCAGCTGATTACAGGTTATGAGTAAGGACAGTGGATGATAACTCCTAGATCTCTAGTTTGGACAAATTAGGTGGTCTGGTAATACACCTCCCCCTCTAGACAGGACAAAAGAAGAAAAAAAATGCAAGTTGGTACTTTCTTTCAAAAATTCAGTTTGAGATTCCTATGGGAAAACAGGTAGATAAGTCAGACATTTAAAAATCTAAGTCTGGCCTGACCAGGCAGTGGCGCAGTGGGTACAGCGTCGGACTGGGACGTGGAGGACCCAGGCTTGAAACCCTGAGATTGCCAGCTTGACTGTGGGCTCATCTGGTTTGAACAAGGCTCACCAGCTTGAGTCCAAGGGTGCTGGCTTGAGCAAGGGGTTACTCACTCTGCTGTAGCCCCAGGTCAAGGCACATGAGAGAGCAATCAATGAACAACTAAGGTGCCACAACAAAGAATCGATGCTTCTCATCTCTCTCCCTTCCTGTCTGTCCGTATCTGTCCCTCTGTCACACACACACACAAAAATCTGAGTCTGGAAGCTGGGTAGAAACCAGCGGGCTAGAGGTACAGACTCAGGAAGTGTCATGAAGATGGTAGTGGAAACCATCGCAGATGATCAAATAAGGAGCATTTACTTGTGAACACAGAAGGCTAAGGACTGAGCCCTGAGAACCAACCACATTTTACTACATGGATGGACAACAAACCAGAGGAGAAAGTGAACTGGGAGAGGTATATGCTGGTCACCAGTCATCCTGTACCTCTATGTGTATCAGGTGATTCTCGTCATTTCTATGAAAAAAAAAAAATACTGACTATTAAACACCGAGCATGTATTTCACCCAGACACATCCCCATATCCGAAACCCCCTTACCAGGCCACAAGTGATTCTGAGTCTGAGGATTACTGTCATTTTAACAAGATGTGATTTCACTCAATTCAAAAATGTGTATCTTTCAGGAGGGAATCCTAATATAGCAAGGCTCATTTATACCTCCCCAAATGCCTCCCAGGGCAAGGGGACTGGGAGAGCAGTCAGACATGGCCAAAGTATTTTGAGTATTCTACAACAATAAAATATTTGAACCTTGTTCCTTAACTCAAGTGGCAAGATATTCAATTTCTATTTTTCACATATACTTTATGTACAGAAAATTATCTTCTTTATATATAACAAATATGATGGCTTACAAATGTAAAAAAGGTCTATATGCACACATGCAAATAAAAGAATGTATAGGTCAGATAAGAAAACACACAAAATAAGGAATAATGTGAATTAATATTTTCTTTTTAAAGGGGTTAGTTCTAACTCGTTACTGCCAAGTTAGAAAACCAGTATGTTCTTCCAAGCAAACCCTATGCCTTTTTATGGAAATTTCTTGTGCCTGCGCTCCCAACACAGCACCAGAAAATTTCCCACTCTGGGTAAGAGTCCCTGGACAAATAAGGAAGACAAGAATAAACATCATACTATGTTTAAATTTTAAGTCGATCTTGAGTCCCTAACATTATGGTCCAAAGTTCTAGCAGCAATTTTTTTATTCTTCCTTGAGCAAAAGTACTTCTATTAACTTCAAAAAGAACACAAAACTTGATCATTTTTGTGACACAAATTATCCCAACTTTGTTTCTGTTCTTAAATATGTAAACTAGGTAATTACAAGATAAAATAGTGTTCACAAAACTAAACATACAAAACAAAATTTATTAAAGAAAGCTTACTGTGAGAAGGAATTTGAAAGAAAATTTTTTTTACATTATAAAACACTGAAGGCAGTTTCTTAACAAGCTGTTATTTTGTTGGTTATATTTAAATATTTATAGAAGCCTTGAGTATTTTATAACTTACAACAACAACATGCTGGGGGGTAGGGGGTGCTGAGTAAATATGAAAACTTGGTTAAGATTTAACTTTCTGAAATAAATAACAGTGTTCTTCACAGTGCATCACATCATAACAGAAGTACAACATTTTCTGTATGTAATATGAAATCACATTATTTTTCTCATTGAGAGAATATTCTTCATACTTTCTTCTCTTTCTTCTCAAGACTAGCACTTTGGGTGGAACCTACACTTCACTTTCTCCTCTGGTTTCTTGTCCATCCATGTAGTAAAATGTGGTTGGTTCTCAGGGCTCAGTCCTTAGCCTTCTGTGTTCATGAATAAATGCTCCTTGTTTGATCATCTGCTATGGTTTCCACTAGCATCTTCACAACAACTCCTGAGGGACAATGATGAGGCATAATGTCCCTATAAACAAAGTTTATAAACTAGTCCTCACACCCTTAAAACCAGGGCACAGTCCAGCAGCACTTCCCACCCTCCCACAATGGAAGGAGATGAACTCCCGTAAGTAGAAAGGCCGGGATGGAGTCCCAACAGGAGCAGACAGTTAACCACAGATTTGAAGAAAATAATTTGACAGAGCCAATAAATTCAACAAACAGAAACAAAATTCAAAGAAAACAGAGTTAAGAAGGCCTATAAAAGACTGTAAAGTAAAGGTAATATCCTTAAAGAAATTAGTGAAAGAAACTGGAAAACTTCGGAAATAAAATATGACTAACTGAAAAAGTTCAGTCAATGGGCTGCAGAGAAAAATGGACCCAGCTGAAGTCTGTGAACCAATATGCTGAATCCACCCAAAAAATGCAAAAGAACCAAGAGAGAATGTGTGGAAAGAGGTAAAGGGATAAATCCCAAGTTCTGCCACGTAGCTGAGAGGAAGTCTAGAAATCGAACAGAAAAACCAAAGAAATAACAGAAGAACATTTCCAGAGGTAAATTAAGAAAGTTAGGAATCTTCAGATTTAAAGTGCCCAGTAAATGCAATCATCATCATCACTGTCATCATCATCATAATCGAGATTCCAACTAAAAATACTGTAGTTGAAATCTCAAACCACTAAAAGTGAAGACAAAAATCTTAAAAAGTTTGAGAGAAACGATCTATTCCATTCCCTTCGAATACGGGAGGGTTTAGTAAACAAAGAGCAGAGGTCCCGCTGTCTGACTTGTCAAGCTACCCTGAAGCTGCCTGTGGTTTCCCCAGAGCCATGAATAAAGAAGCCTTCCAGCCCTGGTGGGTTGTTCAATGGATAGTGTCATCTCAGGGTGCTGGGGTTGCACGTTCAATCCCTGGTCGGGGCACACACAAGAAGCAACCAATGAGTGCACAACTAAATTCAACAACTAAGTGGAACAGGTTTTATGCTTCTCTCTCTCTCTCTCTCTCTCTCTCTGTCTCTCTTTCTCCCTTTACCCTTGTTTTCCTCCCCACCTCAAATCAATAGGGGGGGGGGGACTTCAAGATGACCCCAGACAGCCACCAGCTGACTACAGCACTCTGACAGACCTCAGGCCAGCTCCGCCCAGCTGAGCCACTGCCCAACTCCAGGGTTAGGAAACTCTTGAGTGACAATACATGGTTACTGTTTTAAACCACTACACTCTGGAATGGTTTAATAACTAAAAACAAAAGGAAAAAGGAAAGAAACAAAGAACAGATGGACAAATTGAAAATAAACAGAAAGATGTCAGAGTATCCACATATATCAGTAATGACATTAATAAATATTCAATAGGAAAAACTAAAAATTAAAACATATGGCAAATATATAAAGCAAAAGTTGACAAAACTAAAGGGAAAGCTAGACAAATACACAATCATGGTTAAATTTTAACATTTAACCCAATAGATATATATAGAACACCACACCCAACAACTGCAAATTACACATTTTTTTCAAGTACACGTGGATCATTTACTAGAACAGACCCTGCTGGGCCACAGATCAGGTCTCAACAAGTTTCAACAGCTGAAACCATACAGAGTGTCTATCTTAACAGTCATGCAACTGAACTAGAAATCAATACAAAAATTACACTAATCTCAAAATGTTTGTAAGTTAAACATAATCATAAATAATACAAACAATAAGAACTAAATGATAAAAATGCATATAAAAATTACTGAAGTCAGTCATCTAAAAAAAGATACTAGAACAAGAAATCATGGCAAGCAAAGAAACCAGTAAAAGTTATAGCTAGAAATCAAATTATCACTGTAAAACATATACAAAATCTGGAAATAAAACTCCGTAATTATCTCAACATTTTGGTCTGGAAGGAGTTAGAAAGTAAACTTATGTTAAAGCTTTACTCTTGCTTGGGAAAAGAATAAGGATATTGGATCTCTGTATGTACACATTGAAAAAATATAAATCTAAATGTGAAAGATGTAATGTCAACAACTGAATTTTATATAACCTAAAAATCACTAGAGGAAAAATGGACAAAGAAAACTTGACCAATTCAACCAAAGTGAGAAAATGAAAAATTAACAACATTAAAGGTAAACAAAAGTAATAATAAGACAACAGATTAGTAGTCTCAATACAATAAAAGAGGTCCTCCCTTCTAAATCTTAACTCTAAACCACAAATGATAAAAGCTTAAGATTTAAAAAAGAATACATTTAATTGATGTGTAGCAAATCTTGTAACATTGTAAAGACTAGCTTGTTTTGTCTTTTCTCATTTTAAATATTGACTATGCCTGAACTACAGCAAGTGTTTCTTTTGTGGCAAGTCATTCTAGAGACATCTCCAGACATGGTGGCCCATGCAGCCCTTTCAAATGTACCCTCACAGACAGTCCATTCCGTTTCTGGGTAACCTAGTGCAGGGGTCAGGAGCCTATGTCTCGTGAGTCAGATGTGGCTTTTTTAATGGCTGCATCTGACTCTCAGACAAATTTTTAATTAAAAAAATTAATGTTAAAAATATAAAACATTCTCATGTATTAAAATCCATTCATTTCCTACCGCTCATGTTTATGGTTGCGGGTGGCTGGAGCCAATCACAGCTGTCCTCCGGGACAACACCAAATTTTTATTGGATAATGCGTAAAGTACATGGGTCGTTGTATGGCTCTCATGGAAAATCTGGCCTAGTGGTTAGAACAGAGCAAAGGAACATTGCTCTGTTCCTTTGTAGTGGCCACTTACTGGATCTCTGCCCTTGGATGCCACACAGAATAGAGAGAATCCATCTTCCAGTCTATCCTCTTTCAAATATTTGAAGACAGTTATAAACCCCACCCCAATACCTTCTTTTTCAATAAGCAGTTCTATTTCTTTTTCCAAATGATGATGTTTCAAATTCTGTGATCATTCTGGTCTCCTCTGCAGAAGCTTTATTTCTTGTTTTCATAAAATAAAATTAATATATGCTAATAAGAGACCCTACTGTGACTTAAACAAAATTCAAGTATTTTTTCCCTCTCATGTGACAGCTGGAAGGGACAGCTTAACAGTCTGATGGAGCTCAACTCTTCCTTACATCCTGTTGCTCTGTCCTCCTTAGAGTACTGTCGTCTTCCACACGGCCAAAAATAGTCCCCACCGTGTCCGTATTCCAGTCCACAGGAAGGAAAAGGAAGGAAGGAAGGGGATACCCCTTTCCTCTTAGAGCACAATCTATAAGGTTAAAACCTATGCACAAATAACTTTCACTTGCATCCAAATTGCCACGCATGTCATAATCAAACCTTACTGTAACAGAGACAGCAAGCTGGAAGCCGTGGCTGGTCAGCATCAGCCAGCGAATCCACCCAGTGCTTAGAGAACTGAATCAAAGAAATTCAGTTTTCAATTTTCATTTTTTCCTCTTACATATTTTCCAGCCTGTCTCTTTATTCTGGTTAATTTATTTTTCAGATCATCTTCCAGTATACTAATTCTCTGGTCTTATCTATTATTAAACCTATCTACTTATTGAGTTTTAAATTATTTATATTTTTCATTCCTAGAAGTTCTCTTTCTCATAAGCAATACAGTGAAAATTTTAAAACTCTGAACACTTAAGGTGCCTCTTGTCTGACTAGAATCCTGCTCTGGCACTGACTAATTTGACTACAATTTTTCCTCCTAAATGCTGAATATTGGGAATACATCTAATTAACAAAAGAAGAAAGAATATCAGTGTCCAAAAATATCCCACACTCTGTGCTGTTGGGTAGAACATATGCCCTTGGATTCATGAGCTGACAAAACAAAGAGTGGAGCCTATTCTATTTTAGCAGCACAGCATAGTAAATCCTCAACAAGGTCATCACAGGGAACTCTTCCTACATGTACTACTAGCTACTTAGTAACATGAATATTCTTTAGCAACTGTTATCATCACAGACAAATAAAGACATTTGAAAACCATGAAGAAAATTTTATAGTCAGTGACTAATACTTTCTAGGTTGACAAAAATGTTTCTTCCTCAAAAGGTAAGGTTTACTGAGCCCTGGCCGGTGGTACAGTGGATTGAGTGTCATCCCAGAGCTCACCAGTTCGATCCCGGGGTCACCAGCTCAAACCCACAGCTGCAGGCCTGATCTCAAGGTTGCCAGTTCAAGCCCTGGTCAGGTCATGTATGAGAAGCAATCAATGGGTGCACAACTACATGGAATAACGAGACGATGCTTCCTTTTTCTCTGCCTGCCCTTGCTTCTTCTCTCTCAAAAATCATTCAGGCCTTGGCCAGAGAGCTTGATTGGTTAGAGCACCGTCCTGAAGCACAGAGGTTGCCAGTTTGATCTCCTGTCATGGCACAAACAAGAACAGATTAATGTTCCAGTCTCTCTCTCCTCCTTCCTTTCTCGCTGAAATCAATAAATAAAAATTAGCCGGACCGGTGCTGATGCAGTGGATAGGGCACTGACCTGGGATACTGAGGTCCCAGGTTCAAAACCCCAAGGTCACTAACACAATGATCTCATGGTCGCTGGCTTAAAGCCCAAGGTCACTGGCTTGGCTGGACCCCCTGCCCTACATCAAGGCACGTATGAGAAACAATCAATGAACAATTAAAGTGATGCAACTATGAGTTGATGCTTCTCATCTCTCTCCCTTCCTGTTTGTCTCTTGCTAAAATACATAAATACATAAATAAATATTTTAAAAAGCACTGGGAGGAAAAAAGAATAAGGTTTACTAATTTATACCCAGCATAGCCATGTATATCAATTCTAGACTCTTCTTATCTTTTTTCCAAGTGAGAGGAGAGGAGATAAGAGAGACAGATTCCCACATGCGCCCCAACTGGGATCCACCTGGTAACCTCCTGTCTGGGGCCATGCTCGCAACCGAGCTATTTTTAGTGCCTGAAGCAGAGGCTCCATGGAGCCATCCTCAGTGCCCAGGGCCAATATACTTGAACCAATAGAGCTATGGTTGCAGGAAAGAAAAAAAGAGAGATGGAGATAGAGACAGAGAGAAAGAAAAGGGGGAGGAGGAGAGGTAGAGAAGCAGATGGGCACTTCTCTTGTGTGCTCTGACCAGGAATTGAACCCAGGACAACCACACACCAGGCCAATGCTCTACCACAGAGCCAGGGCCTCTTGATATATTTCACTGACTCCAACATCAGTCTCTCAAAGGCACTGCCTCGCAAATTATATAATAATAATTTTAAACTTTAACACGAAACACAAAACCAAGCCACAGCTCAAGTATAAATTTAGAATAATTTCTAAAGCAAAAGGGCATAATTGTCACTGAAAAATCTTTATTCTTTAAAGACTACGTCACTTCTTAAAATGGGCTAAAATGCTATGACCTCTCCTGGAAGGGAAAGTAAAATGATGTGGCCAATAGCAACTAGATTTTATATAACATTTTATC
Organism: Saccopteryx bilineata; assembly: GCF_036850765.1. Classification (NCBI taxonomy): domain Eukaryota; kingdom Metazoa; phylum Chordata; class Mammalia; order Chiroptera; family Emballonuridae; genus Saccopteryx; species Saccopteryx bilineata. The sequence continues at coordinate 69,460,683 of NC_089500.1, forward strand.
ATTTACAAAGATCTTTCCCTTTATATTTTTCAGTTTATTAAAATCAAAACTGTTGTCCTGATACACCAAGGTTGAGGGTTTAATCCCCATTGAGGGCACATACTAGAATCAACCAATGAATGCATAAATAAGTAGAACAAATCAGTGTTTCTGTCTCCCTTCTCTCTCTCTAAAATCAGTCAATCAATAAATTTCTTTTTAAATTTGAAAAGGCTTTAAAATCAAAACTATATAGCATCACCTTCATTATAAAGATGAGAAAACCATACAAAGTTTAAGTTGATTAAATGACTTGGTGAAAAGTAACTAGGAGGCTGTGCCTCCTGATTTTCAATGCCATTCTCTTTTCAATGTAGTATGCTTTGCTATATAACAACAATAACACCATACATTTACTGAGAACTTACCACATTTCAGGCACTGTTATAAAACGACCTCACAAAATGCTTATGAGGTAGGTACTAGTAATTTGCCCAAGCTGCATGCTAACCTGCCCTTACTAATATATGTACGCAGAAATTTGTATATGCATATCTCCTTCCCTTGGAAGGAGACTGAGGAATAAGGGGATCTGGAAAGAAGAGAGCTTTTTCACTGTATGCCTTGCATGAATTTCTTAAAGGTCAGGCAGAGGACGGGCGTGCAGTAGAGGGAATTCTAATAGACATGGAATTCCATTTAAAAGGCACAAATTCAAGAGGATAACATGTCTAATAAAAATTACTTTAAAAGTCTAGGTAGCTTGAGCATTTACAGTGAAAAGCAGGGAAAGGAATAAGAACAGATGTGGCTCCTACAGCAAGCTGACAAGCTGCCGAAGTCCCTGTATGACAGATCTCCTAAGAGCTTGAAACTTTCCCATCAGAGGCAGAAAGCCTCCTGAGGTTTTTGACCAGAGAATCTGAGGGGGGGAAAGAACTACAGAATTGTATAGGCTGGAACAAAGGCATGAGAAACTGGAGTATAGAGACCAGCCAGGTGGACTGAAATAGAATGAGGACTAATCTTTCTGTAAAGGACACAGTTCAGCCATGTGGCTGCACCTATTAAATGAGATAATGCAAATACAGCACTCAGCACAGTGTCTGGCAAATATTACCCACTGAAAAAATAACTAGTAATATCAATACTTCACTTCTGTAAATAGTGTTCCTGGTGTTGTGAGAAAAACTGTGGAGAGGTAATGTAAAACAAGTGTGGACAGCACTATCGGACTAGAAACCGCAAAGCCAGAGCCACAGCATGATAACGTGTATTGATTTTGAGCCTTACTGAACTGAATGGTCCCCAGTTCTTGAAAAGCATAAACACAAAAACGGAAGTAAGTAGAGACTCAGCAACCCAAATGAACAGCCCCTGACTGAAAGGGAAGATATTTCTGCTGGCATATCTGGATCCAACACCACGCTTTCTGAGAGTCTGGTGGGAAGGGCTGTGAACACTCTGCTATCAAGTACCGTATTTTTCACTCCATAAGACGCACTTTTCTTCCCCTAAAAGTGTAGGGGAAATGCCAGTGCATCTTATTGAGTGAAAAATACGGTATTTTATTAAATATTTTAACACACCATTTGGTTCAGAATATTTTTTTTCTTATTTTCCTCCTTAAAACCATAGGTGTGTCTTATGGTTAGACGCATCTTATGTAGTGAAAAATGCAGTACTGTACTACCTGTGTTACATGAACGTGGACTTGGATTAGTTGTAAATGTATACTTCAAATTCAAGGGAAACCACTAAAATATATGTGTGTATGTGTGTGTGTGTTTAATTGATACGGTAAGAGAGGAGAAAAAAAGGTCATATAAAATGTTCAATTAAAACCAGAAGGGATCAGAAATACCAAGAAGACAAAACAAAACAAAGCAAAACAGAAAAACAAAGGCAACAAATAGAAAACAGTTAACAACTGTCTGACCAGTTGTAATGCTAGGTGGTAGCGCTATGGACACAGCGTCCACCTGGGACGCTGAGGATCCAGGCTTGAAACTCAAGGTTGCCAGCTTGAGCACGGGATCATAGACATGACCCCATGATCGCTGGCTTGAGTACAGGATCATAGACATGACCCCATGATCACTGGCTTGAGGCCAAAGGTCGCTGGCTTGAGACCCCAGACAAGGCACATATGAGAAGCAATCAATGAACTAAAGTGCCACAATCACATGCTGGTGCTTCTCATCTCTCTCCATTCCTGTCTGTCTCTGTCTCACTAAAAAAAAGAAAAAGCAAAGAAAAACAGTAACAACTGTGGCGAGTATTAATCCAACTATATCAGTGGTCGGCAAACTCATTAGTCAACAGAGCCAAATATCAACAGTACAACGACTGAAGTTTCTTTTGAGAGCCAAATTTTTAAAACTTAAACTATCTAGGTAGGTACATTCCTTATCAAGGTAGCATCTGCACGTGGTATTTTGTGGAAGAGCCACTCTCAAGGGGCCAAAGAGCCGCATGTTGCTCACGAGCCGCAGTTTGCCAACCAGGGAACTATACCAATATCATTTTAAACATTAATGCTCTAAATTTTAGACTCTAAACACACCAATTAAAAGAAAGAAACTGTCAGTGTAGATAAAAAAACCTTAAAATCTAACTATATGTTGTGTATGAGAAATCCATTTTTTATATAAAGACACAGATAGATTAAATATAAATGGATAGAGCAAGACATATCCATGTTAATACTAATCAAAATAAAGCTGGAACAGCTATATTACTGGAACTTTCAAGAAAACAGACTTTAAAGTAATAAAAATTATCAGGGATAAAGTGTGGCATCACATACAAGAGGGTCAATTCTCTAGGAAGTCTCCAATCCTGAATGTGCACGTGCCTAACCACAGAGTACCACATACAGGAAGTCACACCTGAGAGCACTACACGGAGGAACAGATGAATCGGCCACCACTCTGGGAGACTTCAGTGCCGCGTTAGTAGTAACTGACAGCTCCAACAGGCGGAAAATCAGTTAAGGACCAAGTTCAACTGAACATCCCATCAATCAATGGGATCTAATCGATATTTATAGATTACTTCACCCAACAACAACAAAATACACATTATTTTCAAATGCACATGAAACATTTAATAAGATAGACCACAATCCAAACTATAAAATATATCTCAATAAATTTAAAGGAATCAAATCATACAAAGCATGCTTTCTGACCACAATGGCATTAGCTTAGAAATCAGTAACAGAAAGACGTCAAGAAAATCCCCAAATATCTGAAAAATAAATAATCTATGACTTAAAGAAGTCAAAAGGAAAATTAGTATTTTGAACAGAATGAGAAAAAAATGTAACATCAAAATCTGTAGACTAGAGAGCCCAGAAATTACCCTGTATATAGAAGAAGGTCAAATGATTTGAAAGTGTGCTAATAACACTCAATGAGGAAAGGACAGTCTTTTCAACAAACAGTATTGGGAAAAGAGGATACTCATATGCACAAGAATTAATTTGAACCCTTACCTTACACTGTACACGAAAATTAATTCAAAATAGATCAAAGACCTAAACATAAAAACTGTAAAACTATTAGAAGATAAAAACAGGGAAAAGCTTCAAGATACCGGATTTGGCAATGATTTCTCGAATATGACACAAAAGCATAAATAATAAAAAAAATTAGCTAAGTAGAACTACATCAAAATTTAAAACTTTTGTGCATCAAAACATTATCAACAGAGTAAAAAGGCAACCCACAAAACTGGAGAAAATATTTGCATATCACATATCTGATAAGAGGTTAATATATAACCTACATGTGTACAGATAAAAATAAGTCTTACATCTCAACAAGAACAATAAAACAAATTTAAAAATGAGTAAATTGAGCCTGACCAGGCGGTGGCGCAGTGGATAGACCGTCGGATTGGGACACGGAAGACCCAGGTTTGAAATCACGAGGTCACCAGCTTGAGCCCAATGTCGCTGGCTTGAGCTATAGCCCCCCAGTCAAGGCACATATAAGAAAGCAATCAATCAACAACTAAGGTGTCACAATAAAGAATTGATGCTTCTCATCTCTCTCCCTTCCTGTCTGTCTGTCCCTATCTGTCCCTCTGTCTCTGTCATTAAAAAATGAGTGAATTGAGTTGAACAACATTTCTCCAAAGATGATATACAAATGGCCCTGAGCACATAAAAAGATGCTTAACATCACTATCTTTAGGGAACTGCAAATTAAAAACCACAATTAGATACCACTTCAAATCCATTAGGATGACTGTTAGTGAAATAAAACAAAACAAGAGAAAACAAATGAAGAAATCAGAAAATAACAAGTGCTGGTAAGGGCATGGAGAAATTATTGTAGAACTCTTGCATACTGCTGGTGGGAATGTGGAAAACAGTATTATAAAGCGAATCACCATATCCAACAATTCTACATACTTCTGTGTATACACCCGAGAAAATTAAAAGCTAGGACTCACAAACGGGTATTTGAAGTAGACCCATCTTCACTGCAGCGTTATTCACACAGGCCCAGTAGAAGCTGCATACTAAGTGGCCGTCAACAGATGAATGGATAAACAAAATGTGGTGTACACATACAATGGAATATTATTTAGCCTTGAAAAGGAAAATTCTAACACATGCTACAACATGGATGAACCTTGAGGACATTACAGCAGGTGAAATAAGCCAGCCACAAAAGGACAAATATTGTATGATTTATGTACCTAAAGTAGCCAATAGTCAAATTCACAGAGCATAATGGTTGCCACAGAACACAGAATGGTGGGGGGAGGGAGCAATAGGGAGTTAGTCTCTAGTGAGTGAGTACAGTGGGCCAGTTTGGGAAGACAAAAAAAGTTCTGCAGATGGATGGTACTGAGTTTTACAAAAATGTGAATGTACTTAATGCCACTTAATGGGACATTTAAAAATGATTAGAATTATGTGTATTTTATCACAGTTTTTTTAAAAAAATGTAATTCACCATATTAACTTTAAAAGAAAACATAGGTAGAGGAGCCAATGGAAGACAAGAAGCAGCAACCAGTGAGGAAGGGGGAAAACTACTGTGGTTTTCTGGAACGAAGGGAAGAAACTTCCAGAGAAGAGGATGTGATCAACTGCTCCATGCTGCTGACCGAGTAAGATGACTGAGCACTGACCACGATCCAGATGTCACTGGAGACTTGAGCTCACTTCAATGGAAGAACCCAGAGGCAAAAGCCTGCCGCTGGCCAGCAATGGCTGGGAGTAAGAAATTGAAGTCACATTACAGACAATTTTTTCTGAGGAGGTTGCTTAAAGCACAGAGAAATAAGGTGGCCACTACTACAAGGGAAAGAGGATTTGGGTTCAAGAGGGGTTTTCTTTCATTTGTTTTTACAATCGGTAGAAGTAGGTACACCATTGAAGAGCTACTCAGTAAGCGTCCAGAATGAACTACTTTTCTGTAGGTGAGTTTACCCCTGGACACGGTTGTACTTCAGAGTCTTGCTTTTCTTCTCTCCAAACATTACCTCACCATCTTTTCCCCAAGGTCACTAAAATGTTTAATAAAATTTTTAAACAAGTAATCCCACAATAAATATACAATGATTTAAATATCTTTTCTGCTGGATAATATCCAAATGTTATTACAGATAATACTGCAATGAATCTTTGCACATACATTTTTATCGCAAGTTTTTTTCTCTTTGGGTTACACTCTCAGATGGATCATTACTAGATCTAAGATTAGAAACATATTTAAGGTTCTTCCTGAAACTTACCAGCTTTATCAATTTGCATTCCCATCAGGAATATGTGAGTCCCATTTCACCATATCCCTAACAGCGCAGTTTCAACTCAAATTTGATTTCAGCTTAAATGTTCTTATTTTGTTAACTCTCATTAAAAATGTAGTATCGTACTTTAACTTTCTTTGATTAACTGATGAGGTTAGATCTTTTTCAAATATTTATCAGTCGTTCTTTTTTCTTTTGTGAACTGCCTATTCTTTTCTAATACGTTTTTGAAAAAAGTTCTAGCCTGACCTGTGGGGGCACAGTGGATAAAGCGTGGACCTAAAATGCTGAGGCTGCCAGTTTGAAACCCAGGGCCTGCCTGGTCAAGGCACCTGTGATAAGCCATGAACAACTAAAGTGAAGCAACTCTGAGCTAACACTTCTTGCTCCCTCTCCCGCCTTCACCTCTCTGATCTGTGCATCAGTAAGGACCGCCAGCTTCTGCTGACCTCAGGCTTCCTCTCCCATTGCTTGTAATTGTTCATCATACGCAAGTTAATTTTTGTTAATTATATTAAATCCAACATTCCTGTGTCATTGTCCCTTCACAGTTCACAATTTAGTTAAAAATGCTAAGGACTGGGTACTAGTGGATCAAAGCAAAAGACCGAGTTTAGAAATGAAAGTTCTGTTGTAAGGAAGTTGGAAAGGCTCTTGTGCTGTTAAATTTGGCTTATTCTGGTCTCCTTTTTAAATGAAGGTTCAGAAAGTTTATAAATATACATATAATAGATAAATAAGGATATAATAAAATCTGGTAAAAACAATTAGAACAACAGGACTTGGATCAAGAATACCGATCATTAAGTGCTGGCTCTACCATTTAGTGCCTGGAAGACTTGGAACAGTGGTAGTCAACCTGGTCCCTACCGCCCACTAGTGGGCGTTCCAGCTTTCATGGTGGGCGGTAGCAGAGCAACCAAAGTATAAATAAAAAGATAGATTTAACTATAATAAGTTGTTTTATAAAGATTTATTCTCCAAACTTAGCGAAAATCCAACATAAAGTACTTGGTAAGTAATTATTATTATATGCTTTTAACTTGCTGTAACTCTGCTTTATACATTTTATAAAGTAAAGTTACTTCCCTACTTTATAAATCACCATTACTGTGGAACCAGTGGGCGGTTAGAAAATTTTACTACTAACAGAGATACAAAAGTGGGCGGTAGGTATAAAAAGGTTGACTACCCCTGACTTGGAACTTAACCTCATTCAATTCTTAGGATTTATCAATGACACCGTATCACTTACTGAGGGCTTACTATGTGTCAAGAATGATTCTAAGAATTTTACTTTCCTCAACTTACTTAAATACAACTCTAGCAAATTATAATCAGCACTTTATATAAGAGAAAGCATGTAACCTAGAGAGGTAAAATAACTCATCAAAACTCACATACAATTAGAAAACAGTAGAACCAGGATTTGAACCCTGGCTTTCTAACTGCAGTGTCCCCATCCTTGCATTGGAATGATACTATCTGTGTCACAGGTGTGCTGAGAGCACTAAATGAGGCAATACAATACATACAAAGTATATGGCTTAAAATTGGTTAAAGACAAAAAAAGACGGTAGCAAATCCTCAAAGCATATCTGTACTGAGAACTCAAAGCCTTACAGTATAACCTGTTAAAAAAGCACCATGGGTCTTGCTTCCCGGCTAGATAAAAACATCCTGCCTTACGCTAGAAAGATATACAATTTATTCCATGGGAATAACACAAAGTGTGATTGATGCCTTGCAGGTCAGATCTGTTAACTATTCCAGATTAGAAGCCCCAAGAAAACCAGGGACCCAGCTTGCCTTTCTTCCTCTTACATCTTGCCACGTCTTCCTTTTCGGTTAACACTTCTTCCTGAGACCTGTCATGCCAGCCTACTTCCTCTTCTCCCACCCAAACCCTCCATGCCCTTTGGGTCGGCTGCAGGCCCCAACCTCAGAGTTACCTCCATTGGCTCATGCCTTTAGTCTTCTCATCTTTACCTGACTTCTCATTTCTTCTTTTATAAAAACTACTTTGTCTCTGGTCACATTTTTTTTTAGATATAATTTACATACCATAAAACTCACTACTTAAAATTGTACACTTCAGCAGTTCAAAGTATATTCAAAAGGTTGTACAAGCATCACCACTCCCTAACTGCAGAACGTTTTCATCACCCTAACAAGAAACACCACCTCATTAGCAGTCACTCCGCACTCCTCACTCCCTCCAGCCTCTGCAGCCACTAGTCTACTTTCTGCCTCCATGGATTGGACAGTTCTAGACATTTCCATAAATGGAGCAGTGTGTGTGACATTTTGTGTCTGCCTTGTTTAGCTTATCCTGTTTTTCGAGGTTCATCCGTGCTGTAGCCTGTATCATACTTCATTTCTTTCTACGGCTGAGTTATATTCCATTTTATGGCTATACCACATTTTGTTTATCCATATGTCAGTTGATGGACATAAGTTGTTTCCACTTTTTGGCGATTAGGACTAATAATATTATGAACATAGTGTGCCAGTTTTTATGTGAAGTTTCCAATTCTCTCGGGTATTCACCTAGAGTGGAATTGCTAGGTCATACGGTAACTTAGTTTAACTTTTTAAGGGACTGCCAAACTGTTCTTACAACAGCCTCACCATTTAATATTCCGCCAGCAATAGATGTTCCAACCTCTCCACACCATTGTCAGCATTTCATATTGTCTATGTTTTTTATGACAGCTTTTCCAAGTGGGTATAAAATAGTATCTCATTGTGGTTTTGATTTGCATTCCCTAATGTCTCTGGATACATTTTATGCCTGTGTTTTTGAACCCCATCCATGAAAGAGTTAACCACTCTTCTGTTCATCTGGGTGGTTAACTCTTTTGCAGATGGGCACGAAATTTCTGGTGGATGTCACTGGTCCACAGCTCAGCAGTTGAAAACCACTGCTTAATGTGCTATATATTCTTCTAATTCACTGTCAGTAAACTTTTCCTGTCAAGGGCCAGATATTTTATGCTTTGTGGGCCACACGTGGTCTGGTCTATATTACATACTCTCTTTTTTTAAAAAAACTTTTTTTTCTTTGTTAAAGAACAAAAGCAAAAGTTATTCTTAGCTTGAAAGCCATACAAAAACAGGCCTTAGACTGTAATTTGGCAACCCCTACTATGACTGTCTCATAGGGAGCCTTGCCTTCTCTACTGGTGGAAGTCTGCTGAAAGCAAGGCAAGGACTATTTTGTACCCTTCACAGTGACCTGCTGCACAGCGCCCGTGAATAGAAGAGCAGAGGTTCTAAAAATACTTGAACTGAACTTCTTGCACAAAGAATGTCCCCAATTCAAAAGAATACTATGTATATCTCCTCAAGAGTATTTACACAACATAAAGCATAATAGTTTTTGAAATGATTATTAAAAGTAGAGCCAATTTTCTTTTCAAAGTGAGCAGCTTAACTAAGGATGTTGTAAGAAAAAAATTTTTCATGATGCCTTTTGAATCAAAATTATATTTAGTCAGTTAACTTATTAAAATAACATTCTAGCACCAAATATATTTTAGGGACATGCTTCTAAATCAAATATTTCTAAATCCTAAAGCTACAAATAACATTAAAATCATAGTTAAATACACTATGGCAGAACTTGATATACTTGAAATATGGTCCATCAAAAATCAAAAGGTTCATACTTCTAGCAAATGTAAAAATCCAGTAATTTCAACAATTTGAGTTTTACATCCGAAAATTATAGGCTGTTCATAGAGAAGCACTTTGATATAATAGAATGAAAACTAATGTAAGAGACAGCAGACATAACTAGCTAGTTATCTCGGGGCAAGTCACTAAACGTCTTTGAAACCCAAATCTTCTTGTCTTTAAGAGTAAGAGTTATTCCATCTGTTCTACCTTTTTCAGATTTGTGAAGACCAAATGAGACAAAGTCTATAAAGGTTTGTCAAAAGCACTCTACAAATATTACTAATATACTGTTAGAATTCTAAACCAAATTTCTACTATTAAAAGAAATAACTATAAACAACTTCTCTGAGTCTGCACAGTTATAACAAGTATTTTTCCTAATGGCCCTAATGACATCTATGAACACTATGGTGATTCTTTCCTTTTTGTTCATGACACTTTATTATAATCTGCTGAGCACAGATAGATATTACCAGAACCATGTCTTCACAGTGGGCGATATGTAGCCATTCTATGAGGAACTTAGTCATCAGCATGATCTTTTCAATCTTGATGGTCTGCTTGTGCTGCTCAATTTCCTTCTGCAGACGCTCAGTCTCCTTGATATGATGAAGGATCTTCAAGCCTGCCAACTGTTCTCTAGTCCTCACTCAGAAGTCACACTCCTCTTCAGCCTGCTCTTTTTCCCCAAAGGTTAGAAGGCCCCACTGGCCTCCCTGACCGAGCCTGAAATGGAGGTGAAATTCTCTGACCGCTTAGCCTTAAGGCTAACAGAGGAACAGAAATAGCACAAACTGTGGTCTCCCACTCTGAACGGCATAAAGGTTAACCAGATGCAAGAAAGCATTCAGACCGGTTCCCCAGGTCTAAGGCAACATTAATTCTTTTGCATATTTAACTTATTTTAGCTAGAAGGAATAATGTACTAAATAGAAATCCTTTAAATGCTAAACTGCCTTTTAAAAATTCAACTGGAACAGAACAGTAACCTCAAAGTTTAAGTCAGACTCAGTAGTCAAGTTTTGATCCACAGAAAAAGAATAAAGCAATGATAATACCTAATAATTCGTGTAAGTATTTATTCCAGCCATACCGTTGGATTTTCATGAACATATGGTAGGGGTACTATTATTATTGTTCATATTATAGCTAGAGAAAGTGAGGCTAAGAAAAGTATCTTACCAAAGATCAGAGAGAAATTTGCATAGCTGAGATCACAATTCAGGCAACAGGATGCTAGGTCCATATTCTGAACCTAAACTGCTGTTTTCTACAAAACTGTGTTTGTCAGATTTCATTTTCCACAGTAAAAGCAAAATCCAAGAAAAAGAAAAAACTTTTTTGCTTCATCTCATTTTCTCTCCGTATCTAATTATTACAAACCTAAATAAAAGTAAATGACCAGAACACCATACAACAAAACAGGGTGATGGATGAAGGGTTGAGATAACATATCCCACTTGACACAACTTATACTCTAATATTGGTTTCTAACCTTTTTAAGTTCAAAATGAAGCCCTGTTTCAATAGGTTTCTTTGTCCTCAGTGGTGGAATTCTTTTATAAAAGCTCATTCCAATGTCTTTGAGTAGACAGACAGTCACAGGTTGGAAACGTGCTCAAGAACTTTCCAGAGCAGGAGTACAGTAAACATATGAAGTACTGTTTGTTGGCAGAAATGACCACTAGGAAGTATTTGTAAACACCTGGGTCCACCCACTTCCCTTCAGCACGACCAGCTAATCCCACCTCCACTTTCCCTGCTCCCATTTTATAATACATACGTAAACATTGACATCAACAGTGAGCAAGGCCCAGTTCATAAAGAGGCGCAGGTCTGCAGAAACCAATACAGTTCAAGTGTCTTTGAAAATGCAATTCTGATCAATGCTTTAAACTACGAAAGTTACTTTGAGTATAATACATCTGGGAAAATTGTGACTAGAAAAAATATTAATCTTTTTAAAAGTTATACTTGAATGAACTGCATCTTTCCTTTATCTAAAGAACACATTATAGGAGGAAAAAAATCTTGCATTTGACATCAGAATGTTGAAGGGAAGTGACCAAGAGTCACAAACATGGAAACACTTAAGAATATTAAATGAGCTGCCAAAGAAATCACGTTATTAAAATAACTAAAATTACAAAACTAAAATGTGGGTGTTTGGGAACAATCTTTAAATTGTCAAAAAAGAAACAGTCCCATGATATGTGATAATATTTCCAAGCAACCACACACAAAGACACAAGTAAATAGAAATTACAGTTGGGCAGCGACTTTGATATAGTACACCTGAAAATAGAATGATTATGAGGGATTTCTACATAGAATTAGTTCTAGACATAAAGTACGCCAGCTATTTTCACTGAGTAGTAGAATCCTCAAGACAGCAGAGACTAAAAGACTGGTGATGTAACTACAACATTCATACACATTCGCATTGACAGGAGCAATTTCTCAGTATGTAGACTTATCTTAATCTATTGGCATATATGAAAGTGTCAGAATAACAGCATATACAAATTGTGAAATCTGAAAAATGCTGCATACAACAAATAAACGGTGAAATTACCAACACTAAACACTACGCTTTGGTCCAATACTTTTGGACTTATACTTCTTAAGGTTCTTCAAAAATGAACTACAATCTGCTGTTGTTGTAACAAAACAATTTACCAATCTGATTACCTTCACATTAGTTAAAAGATTCCAATCAATAAGAAATAAGTATTAAAATTCTCTACAAGCATATCAAGAGCTTACTTTGGGGCCTAGATTTAGACCAAACTTGTTAACTGGGAAAAACTATTTACAATCAAATTAAAAACCACCTGAACTCAGGAGACACCTTAAGTATTACCAAAGCCTTGAGGGTCTGGGTGCAAGGAAAATACTACATTAAGTATCTAGAATTAAATTTTCTAGAAGCAACAATCTTAATATGTATTAGATCTAAGGCCCTATTTCTAACACTGCCCTTCACAGGCTAGAAGCAAATAATTAAAATTATTAGCCCAAATCAATCTATAAGGCATGCCAAGCACAGCAAATATCAAACTTAACTCAGTATCTCAATTAATACAGAAAAATAAATAATAGTCCCTAATATCACAAATACTTACTATGTCTACTAAGGATATGAGGCAGTGAGAGAGAAAGAAAAATAAAAACAGTTACCTAAAATCCACAAGAAAAAAATAATACTAAAAATATTATATCCCCTCTTTCAAAGTCTTAGTTTGATTAAATTATCAATTAGATATCCTTTTCCCCCCAACAAAAACTGTTGGAAAAAGCCAAGCACTTAGGTGCTCCACTCATTTTTTTATTCTCTTAATTAGCATTTGCTGAAATTTATTTACAAATTGGGTAACAAGTTAAAAAATAATAATAAAGAAAAAAAATTTGATGGAGAAGTCACAGAGAGCCACATGCATATCTCCTAAAAATAATAAAATGATGCTAGCTGTAACTGGCAGGGACCCCTTCTCCCCAATAAATGAACAGAAGTATACCAGTGGATACAAACACACGAATGTGAAAAAGCCTGCTAAGTAAATGTTATGGAGAGAAGAGAAAGAATAGTTAAAAATCTGGCTACTTACTAGGGATCCTGTCAAACCTAGGGTGGGTCATACAAAAAGAAAACAGGGTTACTTTTAGAAGAATCTTTTTTATTTTTATTTTTGTATTTTTCCGAAGTTAGAAGCGGGGAGGCAGTCAGACTCCGCATGTGCCCCACCAGGATCCACCCGGCATGCCCACTAGGGGGCGATGTTCTGCCCATCTGGGGAGTTGCTCCACTGTGACCAGAGCCTGAGGCAGAGGCCCTGCAACCATCCTCAGCCCCCTGGCAGGAGGGGAAGAGAGAGAGAGAGAGGAAGGAGAGGGGGAAGAGTGGAGAAAGCAGGTGGATGCTTCCTCTGTGTGCCCTGGCCGGGAATCAAACCTGGGACTTCCACATGCTGGGCCAATGCAATACCACTGAGCCATCTGGCCAGGGCCTAGAAGGATCTTACTATCAGCACACAATTATGATTCATGAAAAAAGCTCCTGATCATTAAGAATTACTGATAATCACCCTGGGCAGTTGGCTCTGTGGTAGAGTATTGGCCCAGTGGGTGGAAGTCCTGGGTTCAATTGTCAGCCAGGGTACATAGGAGAAGTGTCCACCTTTTCTCCACCCTTCCCCCTCTTCATCTCTCTCTTCCCCTTCCGCAGCCAAGGCTCCATTGGAGCAACGTTGGCCTGGGCCGCTGAGGATGGCTCTGGTCACAGCAGAGCAACGCCCCCTAGTGGGCATGCCCAACCGGGTGGATCCCGGTTGGGCGCATGCGGGAGTCTGTCTGCCTCCCTGCTTCTCACTTCAGAAAAATACAAAAACAAAAACAAAAAACCCAGAAAATGCAAATATCAGAAGCTGAGGAAGATGTAATATTGTGACAGTTTTGCAGCCTCCAAACTTATATCCCTCGAACCCATCTTCCAATGATTAACTTAACATACAGCCCTATTGTGACTCCCCTGCCTAACGTCCTTAAATAGTATATACCACCCTGTCCCTATGAACTCTCATGCTTTCAGGTTAAGAGACTAGCCCCTCTTGCCACCTACTCTAAAAAGTACAAGCATTTCTAGCCTGACTTGTGGTGGCACAGTAGATAGAGTGCCGACCTGGAACACTGAGGTTACCGGTTCAAAACCCCGGGCTTGCCTGGTCAAGGCACATATGAGAGTTGATGCTTCCTGCTCCTTTCCCCTTCTCTCTCTCCTCTCTCTCTAAAAATGAATGAAAAAAAACCCAAAAAACAAAGTACAAGCATTTCTTAAAATGTTATACAAAACAAACCTTTTTAAAGCATAGTTTTCTGAAGAGAGGAAGAAAGAGGGCCCAGAATTTGGTCCAAAAATTTCAGATTCTCAATGGAGTCTATGATACCAGCCCCCTAAAGGTCAACCATTCTAGAGGATAAGGCCCAAGCTCACTACCGGGGCCTGTGCCATTTTCCACCATCTAGCCCTACCCGTGTCCCTCACCAGCTGTCCTCGGGGGCATGTGGGCAGATGCCGAGCTGGGTGAAGTGGACGTGTTATTTCTGCATGTCTAGTATCCCTTCCTTCTTTTGGAACAGCATCCTGACGCTCTGTTGGGAAATAGCCCTTGTCTCCCTCACTGCAGTTCTGGTGAGCATGGGAGACTTCTCACCCAATCTCAAGCCAAGCCAAGCCAAGCAAGTAGAATTTCCTAAGAAGCTGAATCTTGAGCAGAATGATGTGCGGATGGGAATGGTTCCAGGGGATGCATTCTGACTGTGGCACACAGTTCGCTCCTGTTACAGGTCCCAGCCCCCGCAAACGGCCCTGGCTCTCCGGGGGCTTCCTCAGGCTTGCATACTCACTTTCTGACTTCAATTCTGCTATTTAACATCCTCCAAATAAACACTCCCTTTTCTGCTTAAATGAACCATTTTAGCCATTTGTTCATTCATTCATTAGAAAAATATTTATTTAAGTATGTCATGGTTAGTTGCTTATGTCAACTTGGCTAGGCTATAGTACCCGGTTATTCAAACACTGAGCTCGGTGTTGCTATGAAGGTATTGTGTAAATAATATCTATGGGGTTCGCATCTGTAATCAGGTGACTTTAAGGAGATATCAGGAATGTGAGGAGGCCTCATCCAATCAACTGAAAGACCTTAAGAGAAAAGTGAGGAAGAAATTCTGCCGCGAGGCTGCCAGAGTTCCCAGCGGCCTGCCCTGTGGATTTTAGACTCGCCAGCCCCCAAAACGGCATATTCCAGTTCCTTGACACAACTCCCTCTCACCCTCATACAGAATGATATGTACTGTGTGTGCGTGCGTGTGTGCATCCCACTGGCCGGTTTCTCTGGAGAACCCTGACAGGCACCTGCTACACCGGTGCTGAGAACAGGACCAAGTCTTCCTATTGCTTGCAACCAAAGAACCCTAAGTACAGTTGTATGTGTCACTGTTCAAGGACAGAGTCTCCAAAGAATCCATGTCTCACACATGCGCTGACAGTTTAAGATCAGAGCTGGGAGTAGAATTTTAAAATTCTAAACCTGATGGCAATGAAATTAATTTTCCAGAGCCCTTCACAGCCCAAGAGACTGAAGAGCAGAGGCCTGCTTCAGAAAGGGCGTCTGAGGTTGTGTGCGGTCCCGTCCCTTCACCCCACTCAGGGTCAGCAAACCAGGGCTCACATGCCAGGCTGGTCCACTGCGTATTTCTGTGTGGCCTGGAAACTAAGAATGGTTTTTACAGTCTTAAATGATTCTTTTTAAATCAAAAGAAACACAGTATTTCATAACACGTGAAAATTACGTGAAACTCAAATTTCAGTGGACGTAGGCATGCTTATTTGTTTACATATGTGGTCTATGGCTGCCTTTGCCCTGTAACAGCAGAACTGAGTATGCAAGAGACCGGATGACCCTAAAAATGTACCATATCTATTACCTGGCCCTACAGAATAATGTTTGCTGGCCCCTGTTCTAGTTTACTGGAGAAAGCATGAACTTACCTTGAGGAGCAATGGGCAAGAAAAGGGTGGGAAATGTTAGAAAATAGTAAACAAGGCCTGGAGTGTGGGGGACCCGGGTTCGATTCCCGGCCAGGGCACATAGGAGAAGCGCCCATTTGCTTCTCCACCTCCCCTCCCTCCTCTCTGTCTCTCTCTTCCCCTCCTGCAGCCAAGGCTCCATTGGAGCAAAGATGGCCCGGGCACTGGGGATGGCTCCTTGGCCTCTGCCCCAAGCGCTAGAGTGGCTCTGGTCGCGGCAGAGCGACGCCCCCTGGTGGGCGTGCCAGGTGGATCCTGGTCGGGTGCATGCGGGAGTCTGTCTCTCCCCGTTTCCAGCTTCAGAAAAATTAAAAAGAAAAAGAAAAAGAAAAGAAAATAGTAAACAAGAAAAGGAATGACTTGTATTATCCATTTTATTCACTGAGTACTCACCATGTACAAAATACTGCTGAGCACTTTATTAATATGTGTAACCCTCACAGCATTCCTGAGGGAGACGACTACCCCGCTTTACGGTGACGCAAAGCGCCAAGCTCACCGCACATGCCAGAACCAGGATGCCACCCGGCAGCCGGCTCCAGCACCTGCGCGGCTGACCACACCATCACAGGCTCTACCGCTTGTCTGCCTGCTGACCCCGACGGCATTAACGAGGCTGATTTTCCTCAGAACTGAGGGACTACAGACTGCAGATGGACCAGCGTGCAGTAAGTGAAGAAGTCTGTGGCGATGCATTCCGTCAAGAACTTGAGGGATGACCGGGACCTCGCCTAGCTTCTTTCGTGAAGGCAGGAAATGAACTAAGATGGCCCCGGGGGGGGGGGGGCATCATGCCCTCCCCCCAAACCACACTGGAACTAAGACGCTCAGCAGGCTCCTAGATCTACACTAAGATATAGCATGTCCTCTTCCACTTGTCTTGCTCACCACGACCAATTAAATAAAAATCCCTGACCTGCAGAGCCAGGATATGGATGACTTCTCACATCTCTCAGTTAATCCCACTGTAGAGCCAACCCGGGTCGAGCCCCACCACACTATACTTATCTCCGTTCAAGGAGAAGAATGGTGATTATTTGCCTGACCTGTGGTGGCGCAGTGGATAAAGCGTCAACCTGGAAACACTGAGGTTGCCGGTTCAAAACCCTGGGCTTGCCTGGTCAAAGCACATATGGGAGTTGATGCTTCCTGCTCCTCCCCCCTTCTCTCTCCCTCTCTCTCCTCTCTATAATGAATAAATAAAATCTCTAAAAAATAAAATTCTTAAAAAAAAAAAGAACGGTGATTAAAAGAGAGAAAGGTACGGAGCAGAATAAGGGTAGAGATCGGGAACTTGACACCTGTCTGGGAAAACAGAACTTTTACTTATGCCCCAGCACGCTGGGGAAGAATACGTCTAGTCTGCAGGTCTCATCTCTGCATTTGAAGACTCAAAAGAAAACAAAGCAGATATGAAAACAAAACTCAGGACAAATACACGGTGACAGAGAATGATTTGACTTTGAGTGATGGGCACACAACATAATCAGCGGTTCAAATGCTATAGAGATGCTCACCTGAAACCCAGGCACTTTTATGGATCAATGTCACCCTGTTAAATTTAACTTTCTAAATAAAATTAAAAGTAAAAAAGAATAGAAAAACAAATCACTGTTTCTGTATATGCATGCGTTGTTAGGAAATTCCTGTAAGGACACATAATGAACGGGTAACTATTTTTCTTAGCTATACTTTTTTACATAATCTGTATTTTTTTCCTTAATGTATCACTTGTTTAGTTAAAAATAATTTTAAAAAGTAGGACTAAAACACAATCTAAGGGTTACTTTAATTATACTTTGAACAGGAAAATAACTGAATAAAGAGCTGGTAAACATTGCTTAATGCTTTCCTGAAAAGTAGTTTACTTTTTGTCTGCACAAAACAGAATCTCCCCACTTCTATGTGCAGCGGAGATGTATTCTCTAAACAAACCTATTAAAGAGCCCTTTCCACCAGATGGCTGTTACTTAAAGTCTTACTGGGTACTAATTTACCACAATACTTAGTATTAGAGGGAAATATTTTTTTTAATAATGAGCAATAATAAAATGGAAACATTTTGAAGTTTACAAACACAAATGTCGATCACACATTCTAATTCTTATAACAATCTCACATAACACTTAGTTCTTTTCAAATATCCTCCTTCTATGGACTATTCATTTAAACGAAACTGAAGTTTCTGATACAGCTTCAGATATCAGAAAACCAAGAAGGAGGCAATGGGGGGTGGTAAAGAGTATCCAAGCAGTCACACAGGCTTGGCCACAGGCCTGAAGCCACAGGAGTTAGTGCTCAACCGTGAGCTGTCATGTTTGCTGCTGGCATTCTGAGTAAAGGAACCAGCTTCGTGTAGACTCAAAGTGCTCAAGTTCAGTTCTGTACCCAAGACTAAAATCTCCAACCTCGTTCATCGGTAAACCTTAATAGACAAAATCACATTGCAGATGTGAATTTTTTAAAACACAGCATGTAAAAAAACACCACTACCATGAGGTAAAAGCCCCCCCCCACACACACACACGTGGCTAGATGAGGAAACTTGCCCCAGAGCAAGGAGACCTCTGGACCAGCCTAAGTAAGCCAGCTGTGCTGACAGCTCTTAGAACAGAAACCGTCTGTCTGAAGAGCTAGGCACGAGCAGCATTTACTATATATATAGTATGTGCTGTAATTAGCCTTCACCCTAGTGGTGCGCAGAGTCTCTCAGGAGAGGTTTTTCATCACAAAGGTAAACTAACTCTTACGAACATTAGAACCATTTGAAAGTCTCATTCAAACGTTATCTTTAAAAAACCAAGGTTAGCTCATAGATAGAATCATAGTAGTAGGGTCAGAATCAACATTTAAAGATTTTAGTAGTGAGCAATTAAATTTAAAAGAGAAACTGCCTCAAAAAAATTAGTGCTTTTAAAAAAGAAACTAAAAATATTTCTATTTTGATAAAACATAATTCTTTTGCAATGTTGAATGGTTTCCCATAAAGAAATCTGCTTGAATCCAGCCAACACTAATTTTATATTGTCTGTAAAAATTGAGTGCTGATTCACAAAAGTGCTACCTAATATAGTGTCCAGTAATCTGACATATGTATTTTATTCAGTGAGAGGAGGGGAAGCAGAGGCAGACTCCTGCATGCGCCCTACCGGGATCCACCCCGGGAAAGACCACTAGGGGGCGATGCTCTGCCCAACTGGACTGTTGCGTCGTTGCTCAGCAACTGAGCCTCTTCTTAGCACCTAAGGCAGAAGCCAATGGAGCCATCCTCAGTGCCCAGAGCTAACTCACTTCAATTGAGCCATGGCTGCAGGAGGGGAGAGAGGGAAGAGAGAGAGAGAAAAGGAGGGAACAAGAGAGAGAGAGAGAGAGAGAGAG
Organism: Saccopteryx bilineata; assembly: GCF_036850765.1. NCBI lineage: Eukaryota > Metazoa > Chordata > Mammalia > Chiroptera > Emballonuridae > Saccopteryx > Saccopteryx bilineata. Next base: position 69,480,082 of record NC_089500.1, read on the forward strand.
AGAGGCAAGAGGGAGAGGGGTAGAGAAGCAGATGGGTGCTTCTCCTGTGTGCCCTGACTGGGAATTGAACCTGGAACATCCAAGTGCCGGGCTAACGCTCTACCTCTGAGCCAAATGGCCAGGGCCATATTCTGATATATTTTGAACTTTATGAGACTCTAAACCTCAGAAAAATATATGAGTAACTCTGTAAACAATATATAAAGGAACTCTATAAAAATTAACAGAATGTATGAGAAATCTAAAATAAGGATATTACCAGAAATGTAAAGAGAGAGAATTTATCTCCTTCTAAAAGGAATAAAAGTTAGATAGTAGAGAGTAGGTGTGTAAGATACATCAATCAATAAACCCAAGATTAAAAGGTATATTTGACAGAAATGTTGTCGTTCCAGATATTCCCAGAAAATTTCACAGCTCAACAGCTTGTTTATTCACTCTGCAAGTTAGAGATGCTTTTAGAGTGCTGAGTTACTGCCAGGCAATAAAAGGTTTCAAGCCTAAAAGTGAAAATCCTCAAAAATCTGTATTATTCCAAACTAGTTAAAATACATATTCTTGTATTAAAAAAAAAAAAGACACAAGAACTAGTCAAACTCAAAATCTGTAATCTGAAAAATATAATACAGGCATATCTGCTTACTTAACATAACATTTTCTATCTCCAGGTATAAAAGTAGAACACTATAAAGTTAGTTATTAAAATCTAGACTACCAACATCAGAGTAGGCAAATAAAGAAATGAGAAAGAGGAGAAAGTCTAAAAAAGGACTCAAACATATAAAGTGCTTCCATTTCTTAAATGACCCGGTAGTTCCACCACAAATAGGAGTTTATGGTACAGAAACATAAACAAACAAAAATGTATGCCAAAACGGAAACAAAAAGCCAGGAATACTATGCACTGATATGATTTATCCATTAAATATAACACTATTAAAATAAATTTTAATGAAAAACTCACAATATGTTTCTAAAAGGGAGCATAAAATATTATATACCTGATCTCATTTTTTTTTTAAGAAAAATATATGCACTGAAAAGCACTGGGAAAGGTGAATACAACACTGTTAACAGTCTGGGAGGTGATTTTTCTTTTAGCTTATTGTATACATTCTTGTCAGGAGCAATATTGCCCCCAAGTGGGTAAAAACTGGCTGTGGAGGGTCAAACACACACACACACAAATCCCCTTAACTCCTTCAGTGTATAAAGCACAGTTTAATATACAATAAAGAAATATACAACATATCTGCAGCATTAAAATTTCATGAGGGGGACAATTAGGAAAAAGGATCTGAAAGGGCTGGAGGGGAGTGAATGATCATGACAAAAAGGCTGAGAAACACTGCCTCAGTACTTTTTCATCTTTTCTACAATGAACTTGAATACTACTTGGTTTGATTAAGTAATATTCTTTGAACTAATTAAAAAGACATACAATGAAAGGTTAAGATATAACATTAATTTTCATTATTAAATATAAAATTTATTCCCACACCCCTAAAACTTAAAAAACAATAAACTATTTTTATACTACTATAATATATACTACTAAAAGATAAAGGGAAGAAACGGAAGACCCATGGGGTGCGTGGGGGGCCAACTGGAGACGTAACTTCCAGTTTCCTTGGCCCTACTGCAGACCTAGCAGAATCAGTATTGCTATGGGTGGGGCTCGCGGCTTTCACTAAATGAGGGACATTTGTATCATCATACCACTCCAAGCGAATATAAAATCCAGACAGATATATTTTAATTTGGTCTAAGAAATTTTTTAAAAATTATATTCTTTTTTTTTTTTTGTATTTTTCTGAAGCTGGAAACGGGGAGAGACAGTCAGACAGACTCCCACATGCACCCGACCGGGATCCACCTGGCACGCCCACCAGGGGCGAGGCTCTGCCCACCAGGGGGCGATGCTCTGCCCCTCCGGGGCGTCGCTCTGCCGCGACCAGAGCCACTCTAGTGCCTGGGGCAGAGGCCAAGGAGCCATCCCCAGTGCCCGGGCCATCTTTGCTCCAATGGAGCCTCGACTGCGGGGGGGGGGGGGGGGGGGGGGGGGAGAGACAGAGAGGAAGGGGGGGTGGAGAAGCAAATGGGCGCTTCTCCTATGTGCCCTGGCCGGGAATCAAACCCGGGTCCCCCGCACGCCAGGCCAACGCTCTACCGCTGAGCCAACCGGCCAGGGCCTAAAAATTATATTCTAAAGTAATAAAAATAAAAATAACCTAAGTGCCCAAAAATCAAGGAATCCCTGCTAAACTCTTCCTTTCCCTTAAGGAACTTGAAGATTCAAATTTCTTCACAAACCAATGAAACACATACCATTATTCACTATCTGCACTGGGCACACGGCAATGTGAAGAACATACAAGAAATAAGCAATATTTATAAATTTTACCACTAAAACCCACTTCAATTAAATCTGCAAAAACCAGCATTAAAAACTGGCTTTCTTAGGGCACCATTATTCACATAGAAACAAAGTTTTTAATCCTATGATGAAAATTAAACAAGTAGGGAACTAAAGTCACTGTTAGGTAATAACAAGGTGACCAATTGTCCTCCTTTAGGGAGGACAGTCCTCTTTTGTAAGTTCCATCCTCCCTCGAAAAGTGTCCTCCTTTTTGATATTGGAAGACTAATCTGTAAATGTCTGTATTTGATTGATGCAGAGTCGATCCATTGCGTGTGATGTGACGTATCTGTATTTGATACAACGATTTGTCAAGGATCAGTACAGTGCAGTGAGACACGATTATGAGACGCATGCGCTCCACACAGGAGACCTCGAGAGAGCGTGCAATATACCAAGCGCGCAAATGGCTTTGTGTACTTCTTACTGAAACACAACACGACACATACGACATTGTAGAATCACAATTATTTCTTTCTCAGTGAATATTCAATCATAGACAGGTGAGCACAATTCATGTTTTACTAGTTCATTATCTATTTAATAATTTCCAAATACATATAATTTTATTTACAAGTATTTTCCCGAAATTTGAGTTTTAAAGTGGAAATCTAACCTCAAACTATATCTATTAATAATGCATTTGATTAAATAGTTGCATAAAACAGACGCATTTTAATTAGAAAATGATAAATATACCCAAATATCACTCCAAATTAGTGGTTTTGTTTGATACCTGTATTTAGTGTTGTTAATTTAGCTTCTGGAAAATTTGCCTTCCATGATGTAATGTTTTCAGTTCCTAATGTGCTTGCATCATTCGTGTAGTTCTATATTTTATTTTTAATTTTAAATTTCATTTAAGGGATGGAAAAATCAAAAAAGAGAAAATGCCATTTCAATGATAAATTGAAAAAGGAATTTCCATTCCTCATATCAAAGAAAGATGCCATTGTTTTCTGCAATTTTTGCAGCGGAGAATTTTGTATTGCAGTTGGGGGCAGAGCAGTGATAACGAAACACTTGACCACCAACAAACATAAGCAATCATTAGATACATCAGCTTCCAGTTGTAAAGTAACAAGTTCTTTTTAAAACTTCAAATTATTCTGAAGATGAGAAACAGTTGGCTGCAATAGAGGGAACATTTGCATTTCATACCATAGTTCACAAAGTTTTCATAGTATGGATTGTACAACTAAATTATTGAAAAAATTTCACAATGCAAAATTTTCATGTGCGAGGATAAAATGCGAGGCTATTTTGAAAACAGTATTTAAAAATAACTGTGACAAAACTTGGAAACTGCAGCATTTGTAACTATTTTACCTGATGCATCAAATCATAATGAAATTAAATTGTATCCAATAATAGTAAGATATTTTAATGCTACCAAGGGCATTCAAAGAAAAATTTTAAATTTAGCATCCATTGAGGGCAAAACTTCTGAAATTTTGTCAAACCATCTATACAGAGTAATAAATGAAAACAATTTGAAATCCAAAATGTTGCACTAACGGCTGATAATACGAATACAAATTTTGGTGGGCGAAGACGCAAAGGAATAAATAATGTGTATGTAAAATAAAAGAGTTACTCCAAAAGAAAATATTAGGAATAGGTTGTAATGCACATATTTTGTGAAATGCAGTCAACACAGCGTCATGTGCCATGCCAATTGATGTAGAAGTAATAATTACAATTTATTTGCATTTTAGTCATTTTACCGTTCATGTTGCTACTTTAAAAAATTTTGTGAAGAAGCAAATGTTGAATACAAAAAACTTAGGATATTCAAAAGTTAGATGGCTTCCTCTAACACCTGGTATAGCGCGTGTTCTACAATTATTTGAGCCTCTCCATTCATATTGTTAAAGTTTAGACAAATGTCCTAAAATCCTGGAATTGTTTTTCAATAATAAAATATGAGATATTAATGTATTTTGTACATAATCAAGCATCTGTTCTTAACAAAACTATTCAAAAGATTGAAGGTGAACACATTTCAGCTACGGAAGTTAGTCTTATTTTAAATGACTTTATCCTTCAAAATAAATCTCATTTTAAAGAAAAAATTCTTCCTTTAATTATAAAAAGAAAATTGTCAGACTTAGAGGAATCAAATCCAGGCATAACAGAAAAGTTTATCAAAAAAGTGCAGAATTTTTACCAGACATGTTTTCAATATATCAAAGAATGGTCTGAAACAAACATGGGAAATAACAGTTTTCAATGGGTGTTTTTTTACTTCATCACAAGTATATTGGACAGATATCGAATCTTGTCTTTAGTTTTTATCGAAACAAATGCCAGACTCAAAACAGATGACAATTGTCTCTTTGAAGAAATTAGAAGACTTAGAAATTAGAATGTATATTTAAATTCTGAAAAAGTAATACAATGGGAAAATAAACACATCAAAATTGATAAAAGATGGGTGGAAATAATCAGCCATTTCAAAAATGAACATATTCCATGTGAAAATTTATTTATTCTTGTTCAGTTTACATTGTGCTGCTCTGGAACTGATGCAGCAGTTGAAAGAGTTTTTTCAGTTGCTAATGATTTTTGGACAAGTGAGAAATCGAGACTGAATGTTGATACTCTAGCTGCAGCACTTGCCGTAAAATTCAGTATAAAGGATATTTCTTGTTTAGATATTTCCAATATATTGTTATAAGATGATACACTGACAAAAATTATTCATTCATTTCTTACAACTATTATTTAAAAATAGGCATGTAAGCATAATTATAATATAAAACATTACAAATGTTTTTATTATGCATTTACATTATAGTGTATTATTGTTGCAATGAATAAAATGTTTCTTTTATTTACAATATTGTTTTCTTCAATTTATTTTTGTCCTCCTTTTCATTGTAAAAAAGTTGGTCACCTTAGTAATAATAACCAGGATGCTGTCAGCTACACTCACTTCTCTAGTTCACATATTTATCTGGCACGTCCATCTTGAAATATGTACAATTTTCCCCACACCAAACTACAAATCTCCCACGTTAAATACTCGGAGTTTAAAATATGAAACTGCAAATGCTGAGATTCACTGTATACATAAATAATGAAACTACCTAACCTAACTAAAGGACAACGCGTGGGGTTGGTCAAATAGTGGATATAAAGCATAGGATATTGCTCCAGTCCCTAGCAATCTTCTACTCCCAATTTCTTCTAGACATCAATACAACATTTGTTGGTTGTAATAATAATGGCAGCAATAATATGTATTTGAATGTTTATTTTGTATGCCAGGCATACTATATGCAAACTTCCATGGAGTGTTTTGCCTGCTGACCATAAATACATTACCTAATGACTCAATATTCAAAGTGAGACGTGGCATAATATTTATATAAATAAGTTTATATCCTGTAATTAAAAAAAATCCATAAAACAGTATATAAATAAATGTAACTGAGGCAAACCTGAGTTAGAAGAATCAAACAAAAGTCTTTATCTCATTGCTACTTTTCCCACTTACTCCTTACACCCAGAAAATGGCAACCTAATTTTGCTTGTTTTGGTTTTAAAGTACAGATTTTATCATTACATACAATTCCATTTCAGGAATGCATTCTGTTTATTAATTCATTTGTAAAGTCTTTATCCTCAAGAACTTTCATCTTGAAAAGTTTTATTAAATTTCATTTCATATTCTATAAATTCATTTTAAAACTTTCTAATTATAAAATATATGAACAATATATAAAGTTCAGAAAATTAAAAGTTTAAAGAGGAAAGTAAAAATCACCTATAATCCCAATTCTTTTTTTTTTTTTAACTCAGGGAGAGGCAGGGAGGCAGGGAGGCAGGGAGGCAGGGAGGCAGAGACAGACTCCCCTGCATGCTCCTTTACCAGTATCCACCTGGCAAGCCCACTAGGGGGCAATGCTCTGCCCATCTGAGGCCACTGCTCCATTGCCCAGCATCTGAGCTATTTCAGTGCCTGAGGCAGGTCACTGAGCTTTTCTCAGCACCCCCGGGGCTTACCTGCTCAAACCATCTGAGCCTTGGCTGTGGGAGGGGAAGAGAGAGAGACAGAGAGGAGGATAAGGGTGGAGAAGCAGGAGGTCGCTTCTCCTGTGTGCCCTGATCAGGAATTAAACCTAGGACATCCACACGCCCAGCCAATGCCCTACTGCTGAGCCAATTGACCAGGGCCTATAATCCCAGTTCAAGATAACAACTTTGGTCCTTTTGGTATTTCCATTTTAGCCTATATTCTAAATGAATAAATATTTTGTAAAAATAAGAACTGAAATCATACAATGTAAACACTGATTATCTGCTTTTTCTCCCATAACAATAGAGTACTTTTTAAAAATGGTGCAAATGCCCTAGCGTGCGGAGGACCCGGGTTCGATTCCCGGCCAGGGCACACAGGAGAGGCGCCCATTTGCTTCTCCACCCCTCTGCCGCGCTTTCCTCTCTGTCTCTCTCTTCCCCTCCCGCAGCCAAGGCTCCATTGGAGCAAAGATGGCCCGGGCGCTGGGGGTGGCTCTGTGGCCTCTGCCTCAGGCGCTAGAGTGGCTCTGGTCGCAATATGGCGACGCCCAGGATGGGCAGAGCATCGCCCCCTGGTGGGCAGAGCGTCGCCACCTGGTGGGCGTGCCGGGTGGATCCCGGTCGGGCGCATGCGGGAGTCTGTCTGACTGTCTCTCCCCGTTTCCAGCTTCAGAAAAATGAAAAAATGAAAAAGAAAAAAAAAATGGTGCAAATGCAATTAAATGACTGATTTTCTACAAAACACTTTGGACTAAAACTGTTTGTTATACTGTGAAAATTACAAGGTGGGAAGGGCCCTCATCTAAAGAATTCTCTCTCTTTTGCAGGTATTTGAATGTTTAAAAAAATCATTTAAAAATTTTACTGGCTAGCCTTGGCAGGGTGGCTCAGTGGATAAAGCATCATCCTGGGGCGCTGAGGTTGCAGGTTCAATTCCTGGTCAGGGCACATTCGAGAAGCAACAGTGAGTGCACAACTAGATGGAACAACTAAGTGGAACTGCAAGTTGATGCCTCTCTCTCTCTGTCTCTCTCTCTCTCTCAGAATGTCATCACACAGAAGATATTAAACACATGGTTATGGAAGTGTTACAGTTGCAAAAGATCAAAACTGGGACAATTCTCTGCAGATACACTCAGTCCAGTACACTTGAACCTAAGCAGAGCCAGCTAAGAACACCACAAAGTGATATTTCTTCATTTCCAGTGTCTAAGGCAGTGGTTCTCAAAGTGTGCGCCAGGGCACACTGGTCTGCCCTAGAAGATTTCCAGATGCGCCCTATGGTATTCCAGAGAAATATATGCCTTTTGGGGACCACAAAACCAACAGGGTTTTTGGAGTTTAAGTTTTGGGGGGACAGAGGTGTGGGGAATTGGCTGTAAGCTGACAGTCTGCCCAACCCCTCACCTCACTTGCCTGATTAGGTTGCAAAAGGCTGTTAAGCAAAAAAAAAAAAAAAAAGGCTGTTAAGCTGTGGTGCTAGGTTGTTTACACTACTCCCCATGTTCCCTGGAAAGACTGGAGGCAAGTTTCTTCTATTCTTTGGTGTAAAGTTAAGATGATATGTATGGTGGGGGTTTTCTGCACTCAACACAATTAAGAGTAAATAGAGAGGAATTCTTCAATGTATTGACGAAGAAATGAGAGTTTGCCTTTCAAATAGATGCTCAAACATTGAATAAATTGCTAGGACACATCAGGCTCATGTTTCTCATAAACACAAGAATGAAAAAACCTAACACATTTGCACTGGGACCTGCCGAATTTACTAAATCTTACCAAGAACGTATCTATATATAAAAAAAGATAACATTTTTGTCGTTTTATTTTTTTAACCCCTCTTTTTTACAAACTCTAAAAATCATAACTCAAAAAATGTAACATAAAGTGTTTTGTTTTTTTTCCTTTACAGAGAGAGTCAGAGAGAGGGATAGACAGGGACAGACAGACAGGAACGGAGAGATGAGAAGCATCAATCATTAGTTTTTTGTTTCGCGTTGCAACACCTTAGTTGTTCATTGATTGCTTTCTCATATGTGCCTTGACCACGGGCCTTCAGCAGACTGAGTAACCCCTTGCTTGAGCCAGCGACCTTGGGCTCAAGCTGGCGACCTCAGGGTCTTGAACCTGGGTCTTCTGCATCCCAGTCCGACACTCTATCCACTGCACCGCCGCCTGGTCAGGCAAAAGTGTTTTTTAATGTCAGAATAAATTTAATTTTGTCATTATTTATTTCATTTAATTACCATAAAAGCACAGTTGGACTTTATATTTTTTCTTTAATATTTGACTTAATTATCTTAACATATTTCTCAGAAATTTGTATATAATGTGCCTACAATTATTTGTAGGATTTTAAATACACCCTGACTTCAAAAAATTTGAGAACCACTGGTCTAAGGCCTAATGAGTACATACATAGCAGCATATAGCACTGAGTTGGTGACACAATCTCAGGTTTATTCTGTTATGACATCAGTCCAAGTCTAAAGCATAACTGGGACCCAGGCCAGTTGGCCTAGTATAGAATGTTGGCCTGGTGTGTGGGTGTCCTGGGTTTGATTCCCCGTCAGTGCACAGTGGAGAAGCAACCATCTGCTTCTTCACCCCTCCCCTTTCCCTTTCTCTTCTTCTCCCACAGCCATGGCTCAACTGCTTCAAGTGCATTGGCCCCGGGTGCTGAGGATGGCTCAGTGGAGCCTCTGCCAAAGGTGCTAAATATAGCTCAGTTGTGAGCACAGCCCCAGATGGGCAGAGCATTGGCCCCAGATGGGGGTTGCCAGGTGGATCCCAGTCGGGGCACATGTGAGAGTCCATTTCTCTATCTCTTCTTCTCTCACTTGTAAAAAGAAAAAAAAAAAGCATAATGGGAATAACAGAATAACTACATCACCTGAAACCCTCCAAATCATAGTTTCAACTGCAGATTTTGGGTGGTTCTTGAATTATAATGCAGTCATATTCAAATATAAAAATTATGACATTTGAGTACAAGTAAGAAGTTACTAAGCATTTATTTAAAACTCACATGTTTTACAATGGCATCTGTTCAGAGTATGAAATTCAATATTCAAAAGGCACAGAAACATTTTTTAAAACAGTATACTATTTGACCAATTTTGAGTTACTTATTTCCAGACTTACAATTTGCATGTAAAAGAACACCATCAAAACAACTTAATATTGGGAAATCTAAACAAAGATAGGTTGGAGGAGGCATGAGAGTCAAATTCTAAATTCATTTGCCCACGGATTTTTAGTTAATCTGATATTTTTAAGTAATTAAATTTGTAAAAGTTCCACTCACATCAGTTTCTGGATATATATACATCTACAGGGCAAACTGGTACTTGTACTTAACATGCAAAACTTCCTGAAGCATGAAAATTTCATACCAGGAACTTACGTAAGCCGCTACTACACTGATTTTACTATGACTACAATGGAGAGCAGAGGGGCAGAAGAGTGGAGCAGTTTAAATGTTGTCCTATAGAAATCTATCACCCCCCCCCCAATAAAAGAGCACTTTGAGGATACCAAACCCAAAATAGCATACAGAGTTATCTTTTATTAATTAGTCATATCATAGCTTTAATGTCAGACAACTATAAGCAAATTCTAAAATATGTTCCTTCTTTACAAAACAGCCCCCTTTATTCTAAGTTCATTGTATTTTCAACTCAAACCAAGACAGATCCCCTACTTCATGAATGGTGGGATTCATCTAATCCTCTCTGAAGGTCCCTGTAGGCCACCACATTAACCTACAGGGTTCTTTCAACCCATTCAACATTAATTTATCTCCTGATAGACTTCACTTCATCAATTTCATTTTTTTGTGTGTGAAAATAAATTTCTTTTCCACAGTCTAGCATAGCACTACAACTTTTGCTTATAAACCCTGTATCATAATCCTTTCTCTCTTATGCAAACTTCCACTAAAATAGTTTGTTAATTTCTCGATTATCTGCATCTACTTTCATCCTCTATGTATCCATTCCTATTAGGTATTCATTTAAAAGAATTCTAAACTTATATTTATTAAGAAGCTATATATAGAAGCAGTTTTGAGATTTCATACTACTAGTCTGCCTGGGTATGGAAAAAACCTATTCCCTTATGTACAGTGTGTTCGTAAAGTCATGGTGCACTCTTGACTGTTCACAAGAAAGCAACAAAAGACGATAGAAATGTGAAATCTACACCAAATAAAAGGAAAACTCTCCCAGTTTCTGTAGGATGATGTGGCAGCATGTGTGTATGCGTAGATGATGACGGAGCAGCCCACGGCCATGCCAGTTGAGATGTGGACGGTACAGAGGAAAGTTCAGTGTGTTCTGTGGCTCGCTAAATTCGAATCCATGACCAAAGTGCTACGTGAATATCGGCATGTTTATAACAAAGCGCCACCATATAGAAATAACATTACTCGGTGGGATAAGCAGTTGAAGGAAACCGGCAGTTTGGTGGAGAAACCCCATTCTGGTAGGCCATCAGTCAGTGACGAGTCTGTAGAGGCTATACGGGATAGCTACCTAAGGAGCCCTAAAAATCTGTGCATGAGCCCACATCGAACTGCACTGAATAGGTATGAAACTGGGAGAGTTTTCCTTTTATTTGGTGCAGATTTCACATTTCTTTTTTTTTTTTTTTTTTTAATAATTTTTTTTTTCTTCTTTATTCATTTTTAGAGAGGAGAGAGAGAGGGAGAGAGAGAGAGAGACAGAGAGAGAGAAGGGGGGAGGAGCTGGAAGCATCAACTCCCATATGTGCCTTGACCAGGCAAGCCCAGGGTTTTGAACCAGCGACCTCAGCATTTCCAGGTCGACGCGTTTATCCACTGCGCCACCACAGGTCAGGCCAGATTTCACATTTCTATCGTCTTTTGTTGCTTTCCTGTGACCGGTCAAAAGTGCACCATGACTTTAGGGACACACTGTATTTCTTTTTTTTTTTTTTTTTTTTTTGCATTTTCTTTTCTGAAGCTGGAAACAGGGAGAGACAGTCAGACAGACTCCCGCATGCGCCCGACCGGGATCCACCCGGCACGCCCACCAGGGGCGACGCTCTGCCCACCAGGGGGCGATGCTCTGCCCATCCTGGGCGTCGCCATATTGCGACCAGAGCCACTCTAGCACCTGGGGCAGAGGCCACAGAGCCATCCCCAGCGCCCGGGCCATCTTTGCTCCAATGGAGCCTTGGCTGCGGGACGGGAAGAGAGAGACAGAGAGGAAGGCGCGGCGGAGGGATGGAGAAGCAAATGGGCGCTTCTCCTATGTGCCCTGGCCGGGAATCGAACCCGGGTCCTCCGCACGCTAGGCCGACGCTCATACGCTGAGCCAACCGGCCAGGGCTAGGGACACACTGTATTTCTTTTAAGTGAGGATGGCAGATAGACTCCTGCATGCACCCCAACCGAGATCCACCCAGCAACACCAGTTTATTGCAGTACTGAGCTATCCTCAGCGCAGGAGGCCACACTCGAACCAATCAAACCACTGGCTATGGGAGGGAAAGAGGGAGAGAAGGGGCAGAGGGAGGGAAAGAGAAGCAAATGGTCACTTCTTATGCGTGCTGTAACTGGTGATCAAATCTGGGAGATCCACAGGCTGGGCGGACACCCTATCCCCTGAGCACACTGGCCAGGGCCTCCTTATGCATTTTTTTAACCCAATTAAATTATCAGTTCGTATTTCTAAAGGACAAACTTACACAGTTTGTTGTACAAGTAGAAAACAGAAGTGCATGCCCCCCCCCCCACTAAAATAGAGACCAGGTGGACAACGAACCAGAAGAAGGTGATACAGTGAATGCAAACAGAAGCGTCTAATGCAGATTGTTTTTAAAAAGCTGAAAACATTACAGACCTACTCAGACAGTTAAAATCTAAGTGAAATTTATGCTTTCCAGGTTTCTGGTCTTTATTTCCCTCTTCAGGATTTTTACTGTGATTTATTTTAAGTAACTTAAACCACATGGGGGAGAAAAGAGCTTTGTAGAGAAAAAAAGAAAGGTGAATGCAGTTGTTTCTGAAAAAGTTTTCAGACCTATCTGGAAGAAAAATGGTGTACTGTACTGAAGAAAAGATTCCAGTGTAGAGGCAGCCTTCCCTCACTCAGCTGATGACCGATTCATCTACTCACTCATTCGTCTGTTCCCTCACTCACTCACTCACTCATGTTTGCATAGGTAAGCAACATACAAATGACTTTGTTAATACAAAGTTTTATTTATTTATTTTGGATTTTATTCATTTTAGAGAGGAGAGGAGAGGAAAGGAGAGGGAGGAAAGGGGATGGATGGAGAGAAGGAGGGAGGAAAGGAGGGAGGGAGGGAGGGAGGGGGGGAGAGAGAGAGAGAGAGAGAAAGAGAGAGAGAGAGAGAAAGAGAGAGAGAGAGAGAGAAAGGGGGAGGAGCAGGAAGCATCAACTCCCATATGTGCCTTGACCAGGCAAGCCCAGGGTTTCAAACCAGCAACTTCAGCGTTCCAGGTCAACGCTTTACCACTGTACCACCGCAGGCCAGGCACAAATATTATTAATCATCTTTTTTATGCTTTCTACTGCAGCAGTCCCTGCTTCTGGTAATTTGTTATCAGCATTATTCTCTATAATTAGAGCTTATAAATTTTCATAAATTATATACATATAATTACTTTGAGTTTCATCATCTATAAAAAATGGACAAGAATTTTAAGAACTATCATCTGGAAAAAACAACTTTGGACTAAACTAAGAGGACTCTTCAACCAGGAACACTGACGAAGCCACACTGAGACTGCTTAGTGTATCCCAAGGTTCTCTTTACCACGCCACAGTCACAGAGCTCCAGGGAAAAGCAACCCGGGTCTCATCTCTCCAGGCAGAGGAGAACAGAAGCTCCGTCTCCACACATGCTGCAGATGGCTTTTCCAGTCTACTGTCTACCTGAATCATTACCAGCTAGAAGCAGCGGTCATTGGGACTTGGACGTGAGCTGCAAAGTATAGAATTGTGACAACAATTCCAGTGCCATGTGGAACTTTTTCTGGATGTGGACTTTTCCTGGACTCCTCCTTGTGACAGCTCCTAACAGACTGAACTGGGGTTGGGTTGCATTTTTCAGGGAATTGGCATGGTGTTGGGGCCAACTTGGACTTGGTGAACATGTTAAGGACACTACTCTTTTATGGATTCTTGCTATATTGGCCAAGAGTTTGCTTAAAGGCTTTAATCACTGTAAAAAAAAAAAAATAGAAGACTAGATAAAGAAGATGTGGCACATATACACCATGGTATACTATTCAGCCATAAGAAATGATGATATTGGATCACTTACAACAAAATGGTGGGATCTTGATAACATTATATGGAGTAAAATAAGTAAATCAGAAAAAAACAAGAACTGCAGAATTCCATACATTGGTGGGACATAAAAACGAGACTAAAAGACATGGACAAGAGTGTGGTGGTTATGGGGGGCTGAGGGAGAGAAGGAGGGGGAGGGAGAGGGGGAGGGGGAGGGGCACAAAGAAAACTAGATAGAAGGTGACGGAGGACAATCTGACTTTGGGTGATGGGTATGCAACAGAACTGAATGACAAGATAACCTGGACATGTTTTCTTTGAATATATGTACCTGATTTATTGATGTCACCCCATTAAAATTAATAAAAATTTATTTATTAAATAAAAGGACAATATCTGTTTTGCAGATCTGTTGTACAGATTAAGAGACATGAGGGTTTTAATTTCAAGAAAATATTCAAGAAAAAGCCCTAGTGTGGGCTTTATGTTCTTTTATTTCAATCCTTTGGGAAAAGCGTAGGAAAGTCTTTCCTGTTTTTCATATGCCACCTCATGTAAAAAATTGAAGGAATTTTCTTTTAATTTGAGCTTTATTGAGGTATAACTAACATATAAAAATTGTAAATGTTCTTATAATAGTTTATCACGAGCTGCTAGCCAGTCAATCTAATAACTTACTTTTCCTGCCAAGATGCAAGCGACTTCTAAGAATGTAAGACGGCACACCAGGCAGGCAGGAACTGCCAGCACAGCGACAGCACAGTGACAGCACAGTGACAGCGCCCGCAGGACTGGCCAAGTAGGGAAGCGCCGTGCTCAGCTACCGGAGGGGGGGGGGAGTCATCAGTCCTAGGACAATGGCTGTGGTTCTGATTTCTGCTGACAAACACAAATACCCTTGAACCAATGCCAACAGACTGAACTGGAATTTGTTAAAATCTGAGATATTAAATCACTGTTTTGACTATCTGGGGTCACTTTAGTAAATGAAATATCTATCATTCAGTTGACCAGATCTGGGTTTTTGCTGGGCTTTCACAAAAGAAAAAACACAGTATTTATAAAAAGTAACATACACACAATCCCCAATTATTATGTGCTATATTTGCTCATTACAATCAAGTGCTGCTTTACCACAGAGTTAGGCTCTGAGAAATACATCATTAGGAGATGTCATTGTTGTGCAAACATCACAGAATGTACACACAGTGCTCTCACACAAACCTGGATGGGACAGCCTCCTACACACCCAGGCTCTAAGGGATAGCCTGCTGCTTCTTGGTTACCTACCTACACA
The DNA here is from genome assembly GCF_036850765.1 of Saccopteryx bilineata. Classification (NCBI taxonomy): domain Eukaryota; kingdom Metazoa; phylum Chordata; class Mammalia; order Chiroptera; family Emballonuridae; genus Saccopteryx; species Saccopteryx bilineata. Next base: position 69,495,110 of record NC_089500.1, read on the forward strand.
CTGAATACTGTAGGTAACTAACACAACAGTAAATATTCATATATGTCTAAGTAGAGAAAAGATACAGTAAAAATGTGGTAAAAAAGATAAAAAATATGGTACACCTGTGTGACCAGGCATTGACGCAGTGGATGGAGCATGGGACTGGGACACAGAGGACCCAGGTTTGAGGCCTCAAGGTCACTGGCTTGAGCACATACAGGCTCACTAGCTTGAGCACAGAGTTGTTGGCTTGAGCTTAGAATCATAGACATGACCCTAAGATCACTGGCTTGAAGCCCGAGGTCGCTGGTTTGAGCAAGGGGTCACTCACTGTACTGCAGCCCCCCCACCCCCCCCATCGGTCAAGGCAAATATGAGAAAGCAATCAACAAACAGCTATGGTGCTGCAACAAAGAACTGATACTTCTCATCTCTCTCCCTTCCTGTCAGTCCCTATCTGTCCCTCTCTCTGTCTCTGTCACAAAAAAGTAAAAAGAAAAGAAAAAAAATGAAAAGGTACACCCGTTTGGGGCACTTATCATGAATGGAACCTGCAGGACCAGCAGTTGCTGTGGGAGTCAGCCAGTGAGTGGTAACTGAGCGTGAAGGCCCAGGCCATAACTGCACGCTATCGTAGACTTTATAAACACTGTACACGTAGGCTACACTAACTCGTAAAGTAACATGAGATTAAACCAAGCACAGCACAGAACAATGCAGTCGAGAAACACAGTAATAGAAGGGACACACAGGACAGAAGAGGCTGCAGCCAGCATCGCCCGGCATCCTGTTTCCCAGCAAATATTTTGTATAAGCAGAAAGAGTACACTCTAAAATAACCATAAAAAGTACAGCACAGCAAATACATAAACCAATAACAACGCTGATCATTATCAAGGATTCCATCCTGTGCCTTACCGTACGTGCTGTGCTCTTACAGGGTGGGCAGCGCGGCCAGAGCGCCTACACCACGTCCCCACGGACAGTGAGGGACACCCTACCTTACGCCAGCACGAGGCAACGGAACTTCCAGTTCCATTATAATTTTTTTTGTGTGTGTATGTTTTCTGAAGTTGGAAACGGGGAGGCAGTCAGACAGACTCACGCATGCGCCCGACCGGGATCCACCCAGCACGCCCTCCAGGGGGCGATGTTCTGCCCATCTGGGGCGTCGCTCTGCCGCAACCAGAGCCATTCCAGCGCCTGAGGCAGAGGCCATAGAGCCATCCTCAGTGCCTGGGCCAACTTTGCTCCAATGGAGCCCTGGCTGCAGGAGGGGAAGAGAGAGACAGAGAGGAAGGAGAGGGGGAGGGGTGGAGAAGCAGATGGGCGCTTCTCCTGTGTGCCCTGGCTGGAAATCGAACCCGGGACTCCTGCACACCAGGCCGATGCTCTACCACTGAGCCAACCGACCAGGGCCCCAGTTCCATTATAATTTGATGGGACCACCACTGCAGATGTGGCCCGTCCCTGACAGAAATGTTAAGTGATACCCGCGTGTAATTAAAAATTTTTTTTTTGTTTAAAAAGGCTATGAATAAAAAAAAAAAAGACTTTACTTCTAAGTTTAGAAAATACTTGAAAACTAAAAGAAACATCTAAAATTGTATAAAAACTCAATGCTTTAAAATAGACAAACATCTTCAAAGTACCACAAGCCTATATTTAATGTTTAGAAATGGGGGTTGCTTCTTTTCTTGATTGTAAATATTGGAGGAAGATGGAAAGCATATAATTCACAGCTGAGGCAAGTTTACTTATTAGTCAAAAATAAATATTTATATCAACCTTTAGGCTAGCTTGCTTACGTATTATTCAGCCAAGTAGAAAGTTCAATTAACAAGAGCTAGAGCCAGGTACCAGAATGACTAAGAAGAGCATGTGCAAACTAATTTTTTTTTAATTAAGAAATTAAGGGGGGCCCTGGCCGTTTGGCTCAGTGGTAGAGCGTCGGCCTGGCGTGCGTGGAACCCGGGTTCAATTCCCGGCCAGGGCACATAGGAGAAGCGCCCATTTGCTTCTCCAGCCCCCCTCCTTCCTCTCTGTCTCTCTCTTCCCCTCCCGCAGCCAAGGCTCCATTGGAGCAAAGATGGCCCGGGCGCTGGGGATGGCTCCTTGGCCTCTGCCCCAGGCGCTAGAGTGGCTCTGGTCGCGGCAGAGCGACGCCCCGGAGGGGCAGAGCATCGCCCCCTGGTGGGCAGAGCGTAACCCCTGGTGGGTGTGCTGGGTGGATCCCGGTCGGGCGCATGCGGGAGTCTGTCTGACTGTCTCTCCCCGTTTCCAGCTTCAGAAAAAAAATATATATATATATATATAAAAAGAAATTAAGGGGGAAGGGAGAGACATACTAAAAGTAATATTTTTTCTAAAGATTATATACTCGCTATCCTATTTTTCATTGCTCCATATTTCACTGCCCTCAACATTCTTAGTTGATTACAAAACAAGAAGTCTACACTTCAGTTTTCATCACTTCGGCTCACAAATGACATTTCCAAAGTTCAGTCACATTCATGAATGCTGGAAAGACTCACACAGAAGAATTCCCCCTCACAGTGACGTGTTTTAAGATACCTCCAGAAATACTGATGTCTAAAAGGGAAGGTTCCCGAAGAACTCAAAATGCTAAAAAGTAAAATAAATAAAATTTATAAGACTACAAATTTGTCTAAGGAATAGCATACACCTACTTTTCATTGATGAAATAACAGGGATTTTTACCTTTCAATTTTTTAAAAAGGCAGCAACCACCGAAGTGCACTGCTGAGTCTTATCTTCTCCCAGAGGTTCTCTAACTCCATGTAGCCTGTATCTTAGACTCCAACTCTCTTCTGCATTTCATCCCCAAACTGGGTACACTTAAAGGGCCAGACCTTCACCATGGTGACTGACTCTCAGCAACTCCCTCAAAACCTTCCCTCGTTTTCCATTAAGCCCTCAGATCTTGCCTTCCCTGTGTTATTAGCAACCTCCCTGACTTCAGTCCCTTTCTTCCTTAATTCATTCTGAACTCTGTAGCTGATTCCTCTTTCAAATGATGAGGTCATTTTTCTCCTATCAAAACTTCCTGTGCTCCTGAATAAAGTCTATACTCCTTGACCTAGCGTTCAGTGACTTCTGAAGTCTCGCTCCAATCAATCTTTATGACCTTATGGCCACCTTTTCCAATTATGCAGGCTTAGGCTCTGTCAGGTCAATCTCCTGTCCTCTAACGTGTCCTGAACTTTCTATCCTGGCTCATGCCATTCCTCCCATAAAGAACATCTACTACACCTCCCCTCCAGCTTCCACTGCTCAGGGCCATTGTGCATCCTGGCACTTAGCCAAGTAAGCAAGGCCACATAAATGACATCTCCTGTCCCACCCACCCAAACTGGCAAAAACAAACCCACAAAAAACAAACAAAAAAAAGCAAACTTAACAACAGCTAGCTTTTATTCAATGCCTACTACATGCCAAACAGTCTTACTCATTATTTCTCATCCTCTCAACAATCCCATGATATAGGTATTATTATTCAGAAATATCAACTCATGTATTTAGTAAGGTGAGTTACATTCTCAATAAGTTGCCTCAAATCATGTACTTAGTAAGAGGCAAAGCAAGGACTTGAACCCAGGCTGCCTAACTCCAGAGCCATTGCTTTGAACACTTGAGTTTTTATTTTTTGGTCTGAACCATGTAACTAACCCCCAACTGAAATAATTTAGACCTGCATAAGTTATTTCTACTTACTACATCCTATAGGATTTCTCATGCTTGTCGTTTTAGTAAAGGCAGAACTTTAAAATGCTATTTCTTCCCAATAAAATAACAATGCTCAAATTGTAACTTCAAGGAATATCTTCTTATGTCATGAAGATTATCTTTACCTAAAATATTTTCAAAGAAATTCATTCCAACTTTCCCAAATATGACTGCAAATTACTAATCATACACTGTAGTTTTATAGATTATTAATAAGATGAGGATTTTGTGATTACCACCCAAGAATTGTAGAAGATATCTATCAAACTGGCAAAGACTGAAAAACTGACCTACTACTCACTGCCATGGAAGGCACAGTGAGACACGCACTCTTATACAGAGGGCACCCACCCTCTGACTCGGTCATCCCACTTCTGGGAACCTAGCCTAGAGGAAGGAAAAAAACAAAGATGCCATCAAAGATAAACGCACAGAAACGTCTGCTCCAGTGTTATTGAAAAGAGTAATATAAAGAATCAACCCAGAGAAAGCCCCACACTAGGTAGAACACCAATATCCTCTTCAGAGAAAAAAGCAGAAGCAAAACAGTCTATATACAAGTATAGTTTCAACTGTTTATTTTAGTGTGAGACAGATCCAGAGAGAGAGAGAGAGAGAGAGAGAGAGAGAGAGAGAGAGAGATTGACAAACAGGAAGGGAGAGAGATGAGAAGCATCAACTTTTAGTTTTGTCACCAACTTTTAGTTTTGTCACTTTAGTTGTTCACTGATTGCTTCTCATACGTGCCTTGACAGGGGAAGGGGAACTCTAGCCCAGCCAGTGAACTCTTGCTCAAGCCAGAGATCCTGGGCTTCAAGCCAGCGTCCCTTGGGCTCAAGTCAGTGACCTTAGGGTCATGTCTATGATCCCATGCTCAAGCTGGTGACCCCACACTTAAGCTAGTGAGCCTGTGCTCTCAGAGTTTCAAACCTGGGTCCTCCGTGTCCCAGGTTGATGCTCTATCCACTGCACCACCACTTGGTGAGGCCTAATTTTTTCTTTTTACTAAAAAAAAAATCTGTGTGTGCAAGGAAAAAAACACACACACACAAAAATGTACTGTACATTAAAATGTTAGCAGTAATTATCTCTGGGTGATAGATTTATGGGTGATTTTCAATTATTTCTTTACATTTGTACTTTTTCAATTTGCCACAGTGGAACATGAATTACTTTAAACAGGAAAACAGTGTTTCAACAGTTACAACCACTGAAGATGATCCTGCACCTAACAAGAGCAGTTACTTGGAAAAGAAACTACATTTCCGAGGGCAAAGAAAATGGCAAATTTGTTTCAGCTTCTGTTATACTTACTTTTACCTTTAGATTGTGCTAAGAATATTATCCAAAACTCAGTAGTAGCAGTTGTGAAATTACACAAGGCTCAGTATCTAAGTCAGCCAGTGCTCTAACAGAAAGCACCAGTTAAGTGGACTGTTTTACTGTATGTTTATTGAGAATAGTAAATGCCCAGTTAATCCTAACTCGAAACATGCAAAATGGAAAAACCAGAAAAACTATTCTCATTTTGTAAATTAACTAAATTTACTGTTGTTGCCTTATAAGCATGTCACAATGAGGTCTGGAGGGAGGAGGAACTTGAAAATAAAGCTGGCAAGCTACCAACATTCACTAAAAATGCACAGTGATGCATTTGTCTATATGCACATTTCTGTTCTGTGGATGGTTAACTCTAGCGGCACAGAAAGATTTTAATCAGTGCAGGCAAAATATTAAGCTGGACTACTAAAACAATCCCTCACATTAAACACAAAATTGAAATTGCTAGCTGAAAAAGGAAAAACCTTTCTAAAATGTGCCATATAGGCAGAAAAGCAAGTTAGAAAAAAAGACTTGGCCTGAAGTAAAATAGGCAATAGGGAGCAAAAAAGTCTCATTTCACTCTATTTCCAACAACTGGGAAACTGGTTTGCTCAAATACTTAAAAAGCTGTTAAAACAGCTCGTTGGTTAGAACATCATCCATATACACCAAAGTTGCAGCTTGATCCCCGGTCAGAGCACACACAAGAATGAACCAATGGAAAAAAAGAAAAGAAAAAGAATGAACCAATGTATACACAAACAAGTAGAACAACAAATCAATGTTTCTCTCTAAAATAAATAAATAAACAAGACCACCAAAATAGTTGTTGGGTAGCTAAGAGAAAATTTAAAATATTTTACTTAGAAAAATGAATATAATTCTATTTTTATTCTAAAATTAAAATACAACATTTATTTATAAAACATATCTCAGGTTCTGGCAAACAAAATTACTAGACTACAAATTCCTTAAATAGAAACTACAGCCTCATATCTCAGTTTCCATCAAAGAGCCTAATACTGGGTCACTCACTCAAACATCTGTTCAATGACTAAATCTAAAATCTACTAGTAAAATTATACAACATTTTCACAAGCATACAATGGAATTTAAAAGGTATTTCAAAACGTATCAATGATTTGAGCTAGATACTAAAAACTACACTAAATCCAAGATAGTGCTAAGATTTCAACTTCTAAAATAATTAAGTTATGGTTGCTTGCTTAATGTTCTATAATACTTGTCAAGAACAGAATGATTCTGTTTGTAAGTGAATTTAAAAATATCATTGAAAATACAGTGAATGAATTTACATTCTGGATGACACATCTGACAGATCTAAAATGCCCAGTCTGCAATGAGAGAATTTCCTACTACTGCTAACTTAAACCTCCCAAGCTGCAGCTGGGATTTGTCCAAAGAAGCAGCTGTAGCCAGTTCTTTGTGCCTCTCTTACACTCAGAATAAGTGAATACAACATAGTATTGCAAATAATCATGTGTGTTAGAGGTATATAGATTTAATGAGTTCATCATGACCCACTCCAATTTTTAATTAATCCAACAGTGCCTTTTATCCATTACAATGTGTAGTCTGGTATATTCCTATTCTTATGAAATGTGGCCTAATTTAAATATAGCCTGACACCTAACAGGGGATTATGTACTTAATTCCAAATTTGGTTAACTTTACCATTCCACACTTTGAACCACTCTCTATCAGTTTGAATTAAATAGGCTAGAAATTAAAAAACAAAAAACAAAACTGTATCTGGGAAAACTGGATATGAAAGGAAAATTTTTTTTCCAGATTTATCTAACCTAAATTGATATAGCCTAAATAAGTAAGTCATTAGTACAAAAAAAGCTATTAACTTATCTAATGACTTATATTATTCTTAGGTTTTATGAAGTTGATTTCATAGAACATACATCATCCTCCAAGCATATATCATGCAACTTTTTTATTTTTATTTTATCTTAGTGAGAGGAAGGGAGACAAGAGAGACAGACTCCTGCATGCACCCTGACCAGGATCCACCCTGTAAGCCCACTAGGGGGCAATGCTCTGCCCATCTGGGACCACTGCTCCATTGCTCAGCAACGGAGCAATTTTTTTAGCGCCTGAGGCAGAGGTCAGAGAGCCATCCTCAGTACCTGAGACAAACTTGAGGCCAACTCTTTGGTAAACCAATCCAGCCGTGGCTGCAGGAATAGAAAGAGAGAGAGAGAGAGAAAGAGAGAGAGTGAAGGGACAGGGGTGGATAAGTAGATGGATGCTTCTGTGTGCCCTGACAGGGAATCAAACCCGGGAATCTACACGCTGGGCCCATGCTCTACCACTGAGCCAACCAGCGAGGGCCATAATATGTACTTCTAAAAATTATATTAAAAGTGTTATTTTTAGCCCTGGCTGGTTGGCTCAGTGGCAGAGCGTCAGCCTGGCGTGCAGAGGTCCCGGGTTCGATTCCCAGCCAGGGCACACAGGAGAAGCGTCCATCTGCTTCTCCACCCCTCCCCCTCTCCTTCCTCTCTGTCTCTCTCTTCCTCTCCCACAGCTGAGGCTCCATTGGAGCAAAGATGGCCCAGGCGCTGGCCTCTGCCAAGATGGCTCCTTGGCCTCTGCCCCAGGCCCTAGAGTGGCTCTGGTCGTGACAGAGCAACGCCCGGAGGGGCAGAGCATCGCCCCCTGGTGGGCAGAGCGTCGCCCCCTGGTGGGCGTGCCGGGTGGATCCCGGTCAGGCGCATGCAGGAGTCTGTCTGACTGTCTCTCCCCGTTTCCAGCTTCAGAAAAATACAAAAAAAAAAAAAAAGTATTATTTTTAGACCAATTATAAAAGAACACTAGTTCTTGTTTCAACTTCATCTTTTTAAAGGCTTTTTTTTTTTTTTAATTTTTTATTTATTTATTTATTTTTACAGAGGCAGAGATAGACAGGGACAGACAGACAGGAACGGAGAGAGATGAGAAGCATCAATCATCAGTTTCTCGTTGCGCGTTGCGACTTCTTAGTTGTTCATTGATTGCTTTCTCACATGTGCCTTGACCGCGGGCCTTCAGCAGACCGAGTAACCCCCTGCTGGAGCCAGCGACCTTGGGTCCAAGCTGGTGAGCTCTTTGCTCAAGCCATATGAGCCCGCGCTCAAGCTGGCCACCTCGGGGTCTCGAACCTGGGTCCTTCCGCATCCCAGTCCGACGCTCTATCCACTGCGCCACCACCTGGTCAGGCTCAACTTCATCTTAATCATTACATTCAATTTCCTTTTTTATTGGTGGATGCATGTATCTTCTATCTCCAAAAGGCCTATTTTCAAGCGGAAATGAGGGCATAGCATAGTTCTCCGTTGAACTGCTTTGCTGATCAGAATATTGTGATAAGCTAAGCTTATAGGTTCAATACTCTTCTATATCATTTACTTTGAAATGAACTGCCCTCTTAACCAGTCATCTCAAAACTGTGTAAAGGGTTGGACAGAGGGTATGTGAATCCTTCAGTGCAAACCCGTAACGATCATTACAAAAATTCAAAAAGTAGCCTGACCTGTGGTGGCACAGTGGATAAAGCTTCGACCTGGAATGCTGAGGTCGCTGGTTCAAAACCCTGGGCTTGCCTGGTCAAGGCACATATGGGAGTTGATGCTTCCTGCTCTTCCCTTCTCTCTCTCTCTCCTCTCTAAAATGAATAAATAAAGTTTAAAAAAACAAACAAACAAACAAACAAAAAAAACCCTGTGCTTGCCTGATCAAGTCACATATGGGAGTTGATGCTTCCTGCTCCTCCCATCCAAAAAAAGAAAAGAAAAAAAAAATTAAAAAAGTAAATGGGCCAATATTATCTCTGTGAAAAGACTGAAAAGCATATAAAAAGTACCCCAAATTTCATGCACAAAATGAACAAATAAAAGCTTAAATATTTTTATATTTAACACAAATCTTTTTCAGAAAATGTTATTGGCACAAAGTCAGGCAGCAATATTTGATATCAGAATGCGCAGAAGACCTGTGGTGGCGCAGTGGATAAAGCATCGACCTGGAAATGCTGAGGTCGCCGGTTCGAAACCCTGGGCTTGCCTGGTCAAGGCACATATGGGAGTTGATGCTTCCAGCTCCTCCCCCCCTTCTCTCTTTGTCTCTCCCCCCTCTCTCTCTGTCTCTCCCTCTCCTCTCTAAAAAAACCAAAAAAAACAAAGAACTTCCAGAATGTGCAGAAAATACTTGAAATATGCCGTGTTTTTTAGAAAACTGATTAATTGAACTTGAAAAGGAACATCAGGAGATAATTTATGTTCATAATTTTAAACTTACCACAACATTAATATATGAGATATTTTTACCCAATTTCTAAACCAAGAGCACTTTATAACTGGGAGCTCAGGGGTTATCTAAGGTTCAGTGAACATTTGCTGGGTCCCTAGCATGTACAGACTGTGCCAGGTGCTCACAGGTAATTCAATTAGTTCAATCCACTCACTTTGTGGATGTTAGAGTTCTCCAGCTCATTCCAAATTAAGCCATCTGGATTTCAGAACCAGATACGCTGAGCAATGCCCTCAAGGTGGTATAATTTCTATCAAAACAGACCAGTATCATCCTCCTTTAAAAACTAAATAAGATTTCAAAGCTATAATGCTGACATTATTAACAGAAACAATAGTCTGACTTTTGAATAATGATAAAGAATTACAACAATTAAAAAATTCAACTCTGAGTCCTCAACTGAGTAGTAGTTGCATAATTTATTGCAAAGAACAAAACGTGGGGCTGTCATAGATGTAAAATTCTAAAGACATACAGAACAAATTAAACAAACTGCAAATACCATTAAAAATCCCTTTGTAAGAAAGAAGAAATTGTGAAAAATTAAGTGCTTGATTGGAATGCCAACTATATATAAAAGATCATCAACAGCATACAAACAAAGTTCATGGGTGAACAGTGAACATTGTTGAGATTTGAAGTTATTAGACTATAAATTAAGACAGAAAGTAAAGTTCTCTAGGGCACAGACCCTGTCTAATTCATCTCAACAATTAGCTAATAATATATATAATAAACCTAAATTAAATCTAACGATCTAAAATATCTTTATAATTCAAATTATTTTTAAAATAGCAAATAATAATACTCAATGCAGGTGACAATGTCATGAAACTTAAGATCAACAACTGTGGCTATCACTTTAACTAGCACAACTCACTCTGACGGAATTCATAGATACAACACCAAGTACACAAGTACATTCCTGTACTTTGATGAAAAGTTGCATACACAAAACTGTTCATTTCATTGTTATTTTAATAGCGATAAGGAACCTAACTACCTATATGTCCCCCATCAGGTCGATGGACTAATTTGCAACCCTGAAAAAGATCTGAAATGATGACTAACCTCCTGATTGGTCCTCCAGCTTCTACTCTTGCCTCCCTCCATCCCCACACCAAGTTGATTTCCACACAACAGCCAGAATGACGCTCACAAACTTAAGTCAGAACAGGTCTCTCTTTGACTCAAAACTCTCTAATGGCGTCCAATATACTTCACAGTAAGATGTCAAGTTCTGACCTGGCCTGCAAGGCCTTATGGTGTGGCCCCTGCTACTTCTCTAACCTCAAGTACCACTCTCTCACTTTCCCTCTTGCTTCCCTCAGTTCCTTCAGGTCTCTGCTCTAGTCTCGTGCCTTTCCTGCCTGGCCCTTCCCCGACACTGTCTCTCTCACCTTCTTAAAATGTGACATATTCTCTATTTATGTGGTCATGGTCCATTTCTCCTGATTAGAATATAAACTCTATGATAGTAAGGACTCTGTTTTATTCCAAAAGAATTCAAAAAGGCACTTGTTGAATTAACATTGAATGTTGACACAATAATTATTAACTACATGAAATACTATGCATATAAACAAGCTTGGAAGAGAACAGGAAAATTGAATAGTTTGATTTGTGAACATTTTCAAGAGCTGTTCATACTGCTCAGAAGAAGTTTGTACAATGAAAAGCCTAAGTCCATCATGATTAGGATTTTAAGCTTCCAAAAGCCAACTAACTATAGCAATCTTATTTCCTTGGAAGTCATCAGTAACTGTTACTGACTGGTAAGAGTTATTAACGAGAACTTTGTCCCACAAAATTGCAATGACAATCACTCTTAAATCTTGTTCTCACAGACCCAAAGTTTAACCTGTACATGTAAATCCTGTCATTCCTGAGGACACACAGAAAATGAACACAGGCTTTTGAACAGCTTTAATATGAAACAGAGTAATATTCAGTCGAGGGTTTCAGAGGCTCCCTGAAACTAAAAGCAAAATTTTGTGCATAAATGCCTATTTCTTTTTTTCTGCAGTCTATTTATTTTGTCATATTCTCTAAGGTGCCAGTGGCCTAGAAAAGGTCAAGAATTACTATTTTATATCTTGGAAGTGAAATGCAATATTCAAATGAAAGCTATTTCTCAAAGCATAAAAAACACGTGATACCTAGATATATATTTGTAATCAATTCATTCAAGTGCCTACCATGCGCCAGGCACTGTATGATCCTTAAAAACTTTAGTCTAATCATAGTTTGCAGAACACAATTCAAAATGGGAAACAAAATTCACTGAAACACCAAAATAAAAAAGAATTTCAACCAACGCAAATATAATTTCAAAACAGAAAGTGTTATAGGAAATCATAATAAAGACACAAAGGAGCCCAGGGCCTCAGGTCGTGCTTTTTACGTCAAAATGTGGCAGATATCAATTACATCAAAAGAAAAGAAAAACTACACACACGCATGCTCACCCCCACACACTGACAGGAAACCAAAAGAAAGTTTCCAAATCCTGTTTCCAGCAGCATCCCTTCCGAGGCTGCCCTTCGGCGCGCTTTTGAAGGTAGGAGCCCCACGCCAACACTGAGAGCTGATACTTTATTCTTACTGTGATTAAAAACTGAAAGAATCCTCCTCCCACACCCAGGAAGCAGAAAACCACGGCCACCTGTAAGGCCGTGGCCCATTAACCTCCTGCCCTCTAACTCTTCCCTTTCAGTTCCTACACCCTCCTCCCTTCAAAGCAATGACAAGACGATCCTCCCTCCCAAAACGACGTGCCTAACTGCTCAACGCTGGTTCTTTTCCCAAGGAAGTCAAAAGGTCCCCTAAATTCTGGTTCTTTGCCCTGTGACAAGACTCCATTTTTTTAGGCACAAATGTCTTCCTTCATTTTCTCCCCATGACAGTAAATTACACAATTCAGCTTAAGACACTGTCCCTTAACTTCCTGAGTGAGGGGGCAAACGACAACCCTGCTAAGCCCCAGTTTGAAGGAAGACAAGAATCAGACGGATCTCGTCCCTAACAAAATTCAGAAAGGCAGAGACACCCCCCCCCAAAAAAAAAGCAACGTCGAAAAGGCGAACAGACGGCATGCTACGGAATACTCGCGGAAAAGAGGGCGGGAAAGGGGCCGGGAAGCGCAGTGGGATGTAGCGATGTCAGCCTTGTGCACGCGGGGAAGAAAGGGACGCAGGGGCGACCCTGGACCCCGACAGAAGTGAACACGAGGCAGCGCTCCCGGCCACCCGCACCTCGCCAGCACAGGAGGGCGGACGGAGAATTCACCCAACCCGCCGACTCCCTCTTCCCGTGCCCCCCAAAGGGAGAGCTAGGTTTAGAGGAAGCTCTGACCCTGGGCTGGGGACAAGCAAGAGCAAGAGAGCGGCGATGTCCGATGTTCTCCATCTGTCGGGCAGCGCGGGGCGAGGGCACTGTGTCCGGGGAGATGGCGAGGGAAATGGGCTTGTGCCATGACACCTCCGGGAGTTGGAGGGTGGGGGACACAATGTCCTCTTTCTCTCCCACACCCGGCCCGGGCCCCTCCCGTCCGTCTCCCGCAGGCCCAGCCACAGTCGACCGGCTCCGTCCGCGGGCGTGGTTGGCTCTGGCCCTGGCGGCGGCGGAGCGGCGGCCGGGCCTCCGCGAACCCTGGCCCCTCCCGCCGGCCAGGCCCCCGGGCCGCCGCCCCGGACACCGAGGGAACGCGGACGAGGAAGGGGGAGCCAAGGGACTGACCGGCGACAGGAGTCGCCTCAACCCCGGCTCGGCCGACCCGCGCCCCCCGGTCCCTCTGGGGTGGCTCCGGCTCCCCGCCCCTCACTCACCCCCCCGGTCCAGCGCCTCCTCCACCTCCTCCTCCTCCTCCTCCCTCCTCTCGGCCGTGGCTCCTGCTCGAGCTCTGCGCGGCGACGGCGGCAGCCTCGAGAGCGGCGGCGAGGGCGCCTCCAGAACGCGCACGCACGCCGCACGCAGGCCCCACCCCCTAGCTCCGCCCCGCCCCTCCGAGTTAGCGTCAGCTTGGTTTCGGCCCCGCCTTCCCCGCGGCTTTCCGGAGCCCGCTTAAAGGGGTAGCGCAGGAAGGGGCGGGGAGAGCTAAGATGGTGGGGGAGGTGTGGGGAGTCGCGGCTATGCTGGGGGTGGAACGTGGAGGTGCGTAAGGCTGGAAATGAGCTGAGGAAGGGTCCAAAGATGCAGAAGGAGTAGAAGCTTGGGGGGAATGCAATCATTGGACTAGTACTAATTGAACACCTAGTTCGTGCCAGGCACGGATCTAGGCGCAAGGGATGGGATAAAGCCATAGGCAAGCAAAGGCCGTCGTGAAGCTTGCCTTCTAGGGGGGTGGGGTGGGAGAGGGGTGACAGACAACAAACAAGTAAACAAAAATTTCAGATAGTGACAAGTGATGTGAAAAAAGATAAAGCAGGGAAGGGGGCGACTTTATTGCTGACTAGGTACTGCCACTCTGAGCACAGACACGTATGATATATGCTGGCACGAGCCTAGTAAATACCTTGGAAAGGGGGAGGACAGCCTTTCCAAGCTGAAAGAAAATCAGCATAAGCTTAGAGATGGGAATCCAGTATTGCAGGAACAACAAAAGGCCAGCATGGAGAAGTGGCCTGATCCTATGGAGCCTTATAAGCTGTTATTATAAGAGCAACAGAAAGCCATGGGAGGGTGAGTAGAGGAATGACAACTTCTGATTCACATTTTTAAAAGTTACTGTTGTTAATATATGTAAAGTACACCATAGGGAAACACAGATGTCCACAGATGACCAGTCAAGAGGCTGTTTGCGGTAGATTGGAATAGAATGGGAACAGAGAAGGGGTGAGAAGAGTGAGTGCTCTTCAGACACATTTCGAACTGGAATGGATTTGGCAGTGTGTGAAAGAGCAGAAAGGTCCCGGATGATTCTTAGATTCAGGGCCTGAAGGATGGGTTAATGGCAGTGCTATTTAGTGAGTTGGGGAAGACAGGTCAGGTAGGAGGAACACCAGGAGAGGTGGAATGTTGGATAATAAGACTTGTCTCAGGAAGGTAGTAGTGATCAGTCTAAATACTGATGAAATGAATAAGATGAGATCTGAGCGTCTGAAGGCTTGATTTGGCCTGATGAAGGTGGCTAACAGTCCTTGACCAAAGCAGTTTCATTGCGGTCATAGGGAAGAAAGTCTGATTAGGGTGTTGTTAACAAGAGAATGGGAGGTGAGGAAGAGAAAGTGTTTATAGCAAGTCTAAAGAGCTCTTGGGGAGCTTTGCTGCAAAGAGCAACTGATAACCAGGCAGCAGCCAAAGGATTACTTGGGATCAGGGGAGAGTGTTTTAAAATGGAAGCTGTTTCCTCATGTTGGTATTCTGGATTGATTCCCTAGGGCAGGGGTCGGGAACCTATGGCTCGCGAGCCAGATGTGGCTCTTTTGATGGCTGCACCTGGCTCACAGACAAATCTTTAATAAAAAAATAATGTTAAAAAGATAAAAAATTCTCATGTATTACAATCCATTCATTTCTACCACTCATGTTCATGGTTGTGGGTGGCTGGAACCAATCACAGTTGTCCTCCGGATAACACCAGATTTTTATTGGATAATGCATAAGGTACACAAGTCGTTGTATGGCTCTCACGAAATTACATTTTAAAATATGTGGCGTTCATGGCTCTCTCAGCCAAAAAGCTTCCCGACCCCTGATCTAGGGGGATACAGGTGACGGGCAGAGGATAAGAGGATACATCTGGGGAAGATTGTCTTCAAGTAGGGGAGAAGCAATTGGACCTAGCAGAGAAGTAAAGGGGTTGGCCTTGGATAAGAGCAAGGACAGTATGCTCACACACTATTTTTGGAAAAAAGGCCAAGTCTGTGGGCGCAAATGCAGGGATGTCAGGTGGTACATGAGTGGCATGCTCAGGCAACCGTGGAGCAGAAGGGGCAGGTGGCTACTGAAATCCAGCCCCTGTTCTGCCAACCAAACTGTGAGGCACATCAGCCTGGGAGAAGGGGTACCTTTTCTAAACACACACACACATAGAGTACACTTTTCCCCAGTTTATATGGCATGTGCCAGCTGCCTCACTGGGTTTGATGAGTTAGATCTGGGCTGTGTACTTTCCCTTACTTAATGTAATAAAAAGCTGTGAGTAGGGGAGAGTCTGTTGGCTATTTGAAGAGAGAAGAAGGTGAGAAAGTGGAACAGTTACTAGAGAAGTGTAGCAGTCTGGACAAGGCTAACGGCCCTCTTGAGTTGGTGATCCTATATTTAAAGTGAGACCACTCAGCAAGGTTATGTGGTTTTTCGACTGCCACATTCCATTGCTGGGTGGGTGGTTAGGTGGGGGGGGGGAGGGATTGAGGGAGAGTTACCATATTTCCCCATGTATAAGACGCACCCTTTTCCCAAAAAATTTGGAGTCTAAAAACAGGGTGCGCCTTATACAGTGGTTGAAGATTTTTTTACTTGGCATTTCCCGCTTTTTCGCATGGATGAAGAGTTGTATGAATTTTATAACGAATAAAATTTGAGTTCAATAACTTTACGTAATACATTTTACTTCAATTTTTGGGCCCCAAAATTAAGGTGCATCTTATTCGTGGGGAAATATGTGGATTTTACCAGGGCAGGGTTTTGCTGATGAGGGTCAACGGGAGGGGGAAGGAACATGCCACAGTAAGAGCCATAGACCTTGGGATCTACACTGGGAGGGAAGAGAGGGCAAGTCCAAAAGCGGTCTGGCCAATGGTTTGGTGGTCCCCATGGGAGAGAACAGTTCAAGAGGAAGCAATCAAGTGAGTGGAGGCGCCCAGGGGACTTCCCAAGGATGGAGCAGGGGGAGCTGTGAGGGAGGCGTTTAGGAGAGGGGAAGTGAAAGTCTCCGAGAGAAAAAGCCGGCAGGGCTGGGGACGCTGCACTGCCCTTGGGCCCCTGCCCGCCTCAGTTTATAGGTGAGAGTCGGGCGGGGAGAGGTTGAAGGGGCTTAACAAGTTGGGGAGAAATGGGGTGCAGGAGGGAATAAGCCAATTAGATAGTGCCAGGCCCCTTTATAAGCCTCGGGAGAACCCGGGGTGCCTTGCTCTCCCCCACCTCCTGTCACCCTGGACACCTGCACATTTGTGTAGCTGCTTTCTCCTGCCTGCTGTTCGAAACTAAAGGACATCTTTCCTCCTAGATCCAGCTCCACCTCCTGATTTCCCTTTGCAGCTCACGGCTCTACCTTTCCCAGTTACTCAGCCGCCTTTAATCCATTTTCCCATCCCTTTACCCAGTTAGTCCCCAACTCATAGCCTTATTCACTGTCCAGTAGGACATTGTGCCATGATGGACATGCTCTAGATCTGCATCGTCGGACACAGTGGTGACACGCAGCCGTTGAGCACTTGAAAGGTGGTTAATACGATTGAAGAATGGAATTTTGAATCTTTCTGAACTTTAATGAGTTTTAATTAGGTTTCAATAGCTACATGTGGCTGGTGGCTACTATGTAACAGACAGGTATGGATCCTTCCTGTACAATGTCTCTACTATGTAACATGCAGGTATGGATCCTTCCTGTGCAATGTCTCTCCCAGCTGTCATCTCTGTCTGCACTGCTGCTCTCCTAGGTCGGGTACTGATTGCCTCTAGCCTAGACTTTGGTCTCCTGCTTAGTTTTTTCTGCTTTAACCCATCTTGTATTTTTGCCAGAACCTTCTCTCTAAAGCAGTGACCAGATCACAACCTCACCATACTTAAGAATTTATCAGTAGTTCCCTGTCAAAATAGGTACAGACTACTTGGTTTGCCATTTGTGCAGAGCTGTATCTCCAGCTAGCTTTCGCAGCCTGGCCTCGACCACACCCTCACATAGAGGGAGCTCATCCTCAAGCGAAATTGACCTACTCACTATGATTCCCACCAACTTTTTACAAAGGAGCCAACTCATTTGCTTGAATTGTTTCTGCCTGGAACAATGCCTCCCATCCCTATTCCAAACCCGAAATTTGTTAAAGTCCTTGAAGGTCCGTCTCATATTGCAGCTCCTATCTGGAATCCTTTCTGATTTTCCTTTCCTCTGAAATCCCGCTGTTTCTGTTTTTACTTCTGTGCTGCCTTGCTATGTATTTGGTGCATTTATTTTATTCCCTTTACTAAATATTCTACCTTGTAGATCCCGATGTGTGTTTTGTTTGTTTGTTGTTGTTGTTGTGTGTGACAGAGACAGAGAGTCAGAGAGAAGGACAGATAGGGACAGAAAGACAGGAAGGGAGAGAGATGAGAAGCATCAATTCTTTGTTACAGCACCTTAGTTGTTCAATGATTGCTTTCTCATATGTGCCTTGACCGTGGGGCTACAGCAGAGTGAGTGATCTCTTGTTCAAGCCAGCGACCTTGGGCTCAAGCTGGTGAGCCTTGCTCAAACCAAATGAGCCCGTGCTCAAGCTGATTAACTTGGGGCTCGGGGTCTTGATCCTGGGTTCTCCGCATCCCAGTCTGATGCTCTATCCACTGCGCCACCGCCTGGTCAGACTAGATCCCTGTGGGGTTTTTTTTTGTTTTATTTTATTTTATTTTATTTATTCATTTTTAGAGAGGAGAGAAAGAGGGAGAGAGAGAAACAGAGAGAGAGAAGGGGGGAGGAGCTGGAAGCATCAACTCCCATATGTGCCTTGACCAGGCAAGCCCAGGGTTTCGAACCGGCAACCTCAGCATTTCCAGGTCGACGCTTTATCCACTGCGCCACCACAGGTCAGGCTAGATCCCTGTGTTTTAATTATGTTAGTGTCCTTCGCAGTGTTGGTCTTGTGCCTTTTATATACATACATAAGGCACTCCTCAAGTAGCCACTGCATTGAGTTATACACTTTTGTAGAACCAAGAGTAGCATCTCTGAGCCTCAGTGAGAATGTCTTTGTGCCCTGGGAGGAACAAAAAGAAAAAGAAGCAGAAGCCAAAAGCAGTTCTTTCATGGTGCTCCCATCGCCACTGAGGATTTCCTAAGTTGGAAGGCCAGGCTTGGTGCAGAACTCTTGGAAATAAAAAAGAAAGGAATGAAAGACAAAGAACAAGCAGGAAAAAAGAAATTAAGTGGGAAACAGCTATTTGAAACAGATCAGAAACTTGACCCAAGACCTCCAGTTTTTGGAGGATTCAGGAAACAGTATGGAGGCAGATGAGTCTTTGTTCCAGGAAATAGTTGAGTTAGAGCTTGAGGATGATGAGGCTCACCCAGACCACAATCCTACTGACCCCGAGTGTGAGTGACTTCACAGGCTAAGGGACCGTCCCCTGTGCAGAGAGGCACAACTGCCATGGCATCTGTGCTGCCCATGCCGACAGAGTGTTGATTGTCCTTTATTTTTCTAAGGGAAAATAATTTTCGGGGAAATATAGCCTCTCATAGCTTTCATCATTGAACTTAAACTGACCCTACATAAAAATAAAACCATGAGATTTTTTCTAGCAGGAGATTCAAACTTTCAAAGTAAAACCAGACTGGCTACATTTCTTTTTCCTTCCAAATGCTTCCCAAATGTACGGTAGTTTTACAACTCAGTTCTAGCTTGTAATCCTAGAGAGTGTGATGTGCTTAGAAATGTCAGGACCTGCGTAGGCACTCCTCTGGTCAGTTTATGGGAAAAGGCCTTTCCGAAGCGTTCAGATGGTGACACGGATCAATAAAAAGAGGCTTCCACCTAACAAACGTTTAGAAAATGTATTTTTAGACCTCAGACTCTTAGAAACGTATAACCCGAGAGTAGAATTACACCTGCTATGCCCTGCAATGCCTAATATATCCTGTTGGTGCAGTGGATTTGAAGAGCAGCTATAATATTTTACATAAAAAAATATACCTTCCACATGTAGTCAGTACCTTGCACACATTTATTCAACAAACTTAAGCGGAGTGCTTGCTACTTGCCAAGGGCTTATGCTTACTGCAGAGGATACAGTGATAGGAAAGATATGGTCCTTGCCTTCAAGAAGGTAAAACTGTGACCTGACGTTGGTATATCACTCTACAGTTTTCAAAATGATTTCCACAGTACCTAATTTAATCTTACCAACAATGTCAATCATTAAAGTTTGCTTAAGTCTCATTTTGCAGACGGGAAAACTTGCTCAGAGGAATTAAATGAATTGCACAAAAACATAGAGCTATTAATTGGCAAGATCTCAAACAGGAACTGATCTTTGGGTGACAAAACGTTGATTGAACTAAAATGTAATTTTCCTGTAGGCAGGGACCCATTCTGTTTTGTTTACTACTGTATTCCCAGAGCCTAGAAAGCTGTCAGGCACATGGTAGGTTCTCACTAAATATTTCAGGAATGCGTGTGTTGCAGAGAGAGAGAGAGAGAGATAGAATGTTTATGTGCTAACTTGATCTTTTCTATATTAGTGCTACTCAAAATGTGATCTATGCACTGGGGCAGGTCCACAAAATTGTTTACTACCAATTTTCTTAGTCCATTTGGGCTGTTCTAACAAATAGCACAGACCAAGTAGCTCGTGAACAACCGAAATTCATTTCTCATGGTTCTGGAGGATTAAAGTCTGAGCTCAAGGTGTTAGCATGATCCTGTTCTGCTTAGGGCCTTCTTTCTGGTTCATCACAATGTATTCTTCCTGTGTCTTCACCTGGAGGAAGGGGCCAGGGGTCTCTCTGAAGTCTCTTTTATAAGGGCACCAATCCTGTACATGTGAGCTCCATCCTCATGGCCTAAGCACCTCCCAAATCCCCACCTTCTAATCTATCATCTTCAGGGAATTAGCATTTCAATATATGAATTTTCAAGGGACACAACCATTTGAACCATAGCACCAGCTGACCTTAAGATAAGTATAAAAAACGAGAGTAAGCATTTAGAATATTTTGTGGCAGCTTGACGTTGCTGTGACGTACAAGCAAGTGACCATAGACTTGTCTAACTGAGCAGAGCATAAATCAGTAGAGGTGTTTGTTGTCCTGCTCATGTGGTGACTCACATATAGGACGAGTTCTGTACTTGTCATTTGACCATCTAATTTTTTTTTT
Source organism: Saccopteryx bilineata (assembly GCF_036850765.1). Lineage (NCBI taxonomy): Eukaryota > Metazoa > Chordata > Mammalia > Chiroptera > Emballonuridae > Saccopteryx > Saccopteryx bilineata. Next base: position 69,515,496 of record NC_089500.1, read on the forward strand.
TACCTTTTTATGCCCCCTCATTCATTTCTCCTACTCTCTGAGCCCCTGCCTCTGGCAATTACCAGTCTGTTCTCTAGATCTATGAGCTTGGTTTATTTGAGATTCTGCATATAAGAGATGTCAAACGGTATTCGTCTTTCTCTGTCTGATTTATTTAACTTGGCATATTGGCAAGATTAAATATTTTTTATGGCTGAATAGTCTTCCATATAGTGTGTGTGTGTGTGTGTGCGCGCGCTGGCACGCACGCATCACAATTTCTTTATCCATTCATTTATTTATTTTTCTTTTTTTCTTTTTCTGAGGCTGGAAATGGGGAGAGACAGTCAGACAGACTCCCGCATGCACCCAACCGGGATCCACCCGGCACGCCCACCAGGGGCGATGCTCTGCCCACCAGGGGGCGATGCTCTGCCCCTCTGGGGCGTCGCTCTGCCGCGACCAGAGCCACTCCAGCGCCTGGGGCAGAGGCCAAGGAGCCATCCCCAGCGCCCAGGCCATCTTTGCTCCAATGGAGCTTTGGCTGCGGGAGGGGAAGAGAGAGACAGAGAGGAAGGAGGGGGGCAGGGTGGAGAAGCAAATGGGCGCTTCTCCCATGTGCCCTGGCCGGGAATCGAACCCAGGTCCCCCGCACGCCAGGCCGACGCTCTACCGCTGAGCCAACCGGCCAGGGCTATCCATTCATTTATTGATGGACACTTAGGTTGTTTCCATATCTTGGCTATTGTAAAAAGTGCTGTGATGAATGTGGGAGTGAACATATCTTTACAAGACAGTGTTTTTGTTTTCTTCAGATAAATACCCAGAAGTGGAATTGCTTGACCATATGGTAGTTCTATTTTTAATTTTCTGAGGAAAATTCATACTGTTTTTTCTTAGTGGCTGGACCAATTTATATCTCCACCAACAATGCAAGAGTTCCCTTTTCTCCATATTCTTGCCAACACATGTCTTTTTGGAAACAGCCATTCTAACAGGTATGAGTTAATATCTCGTGGTTTTGATTTGCATTTTCCTGATGATTAATGATGTTGAACATCTTCTTTTCATGTACCTGTTGAACATCTGTTATATCTTCATTGGAACAATGTCTGTTTAGAGCTTCTGCCCATTTTTTAATAGAATTGTTTGGGGTTTTTTGCTACTGAGTTGTATAAGTTCTTTATTTATTTTAAATATTGACCCCTTATCAGACATGATTTGCAAATGTTTTCTCCCATTTGTTTTGTTGACAGTTTCCTTTGCTGTGTAGAAGCTTTTTAGTTTGATGTAGTCCCACTTGTTTATTTTTTGTTTTGTTGCTCTTACTTTTGGTGTCAGATTCATAAGTCACCGCCTGACCAGGCGGTGGCACAGTGGATAGAGCATCGGACTGGGATGCAGAAGACCCAGGTTCTTGAGATCCCGAGGTCACCAGCTTGAGTGCGGGCTCATCTGGTTTGAGCAAAAGCTCACCAGCTTGAGCCAAAGGTCACTGGCTCAAGCAAGGGGTTACTCAGTCTGCTGAAGGCCCGCAGTCAAGGCACATGAGAAAGCAATCAATGAACAACTAAGGTGTTGCAACGCGCAACGAAAAACTAATGATTGATGCTTCTCATCTCTCCGTTCCTGTCTATCCCTCTCTCTGACTCTCTCTCTCTCTCTTTCTCCCTCTGTCTCAAAAAAAAAAAAATATATATATATATATATTTTAAATAAATAAATAAGTCACCGCCATGACCCAGGTCCTGGAGCTTACCACCTGTGTTTCCTCTAGGAGTCTTATGATTTCAGGCCCTACATTCAAGTCTTTAATCCCCTTTGAGCTAATTCTGTGTAAGATGGTGGTCCAGTTTTTATCCTTTTGTATGTGGCTGTCCAGTCTTCCCAACGCCATTTATTGAAGAGACTGTCCTTTCGCCATTGTATACTGTTGGCTCTTGTGTTGTAAATTAATTGACCATATATATATGTAGATTTGTTTCTGGACTCTCTGTTGTGTTCCATTGATGCATGTGTCTGTTTTTATGTCCATCTCATACTATTTTATTTATTATGGCTTTGTAATAAAGTTTGGAATTAGAGAATGTGATACCTCTAGCTTTGTTTTTTCTCAAGATTGCTTTGGCTATTTGGGATCTTTTGTGACTCCTTACAAATTTTAGGATTGTTTATTTTATTTCTGTGAAAATTGCCATTGGGATTTTCATCAGGATGGCATTGAATTTGAAGATTGCTTAAGGTAGTATGAACATTTTAACAATATTAGCCTTTCACTCCATTAGCCTGGAATATTTTACTATTTATTTGGGTCTACAATTTCCTTCCTTAATGTTTCCTAGTTTTCAATATGCCGATTTTCACCTCCTTAAATTTATCTCTAGGTATTTTTTTTGATGCAATTATAAATGAGATTGTTTTCTTTTCTTTTTAATAGTTTGTTATTGTATAAAAATGCAACCAACTTTTGTGTATTGGTTTTGTATCCTGCAATTTTACTGATTCGCTTATTAGTTCTAACAGTGCTTGATGGATTCTTTAGGATTTTCTGTATATAATATTATATTTAATATCATCTACACATTGTGACAGTTTTACTTCTCCCTTTGCAACTTGGATTTCTTTTATTGTTTTTCTTGCCTAATTGCTCAGGCTAGGACTTCTAATACTGTGTTAAATAAAAGTGGCAACAACGGGCATCCTTGTCTTGTTTTTTACTTTTTTAAGATTTTATTTGTTGATTTTTGGAGAGAGGGGGGAGAAGAAAGGAGAGAAAAAGAGAAGGAGAGTGAGAAAGAGAGGAGAGAAGCAGGAAACATCTACTCACAGTAGTTGCTTCTTATATTTGCCTGACCAGCCAGGCCCAGGGATTTGAACTGGCAACCTTAGCATTCCAGGTCGATGTTTTATCCACTGCACCACCACAGGTCAGGCCTTGTCTTGTTTTTGATCTTTTTGTTGTTGTTGTTGATCTTAAGAAAAGCTTTTAGCTTTTCACCTTTGAGTATGATGTTTGCTGTGGGCTCGTCATATATTGACTTTATTAAGTTGAGTTATATTTCCTCTATACCAGCTTTGCTGAAAGTTTTTTTTTAAATCATAAATGCATGTTGAATTCTGTCAAATGCTTTTTCTGTATCCAGATGATATGATTTTATTTTTCATTTTGTTAATGTGGTAGATCACATTGACTAATGTGCAGATGTCAAACCATCCTTGCATCCCAGGAATAAGTCCTACTTGATCATGTTTTATGATTCTTTGGCTGTATTGCTTGAATTAATATTTTGTTGAAGATTTTTAGCTGAATGTTCATCAGGGATATGGGCCTGTGATTTTCTTTTCTTGTGGTATCTTTGTCTGGTTTTAGTATAAGAGTAATTCTGGCCTTGTAAACTGAGTTTGGAAGAGTTTCCTCCTCCTCTACTTTTTGGAAAGAGTTTGAAAATAATTGGTATTCTTTGAATGCTTGGTAGAATTTACCAGTAGAGTCATCTGATCCTGAACTTTTCTTTGTTGGGAGGGTTTTTTCTTCTTTTGTTCTAAGTGAGAGGAGAGGAGATAGAGAGACAGACTCCTGCATGCACCCTAACTGAATCCACCCAGCAACCCTCGTCTGGGGCTGATGCTCTGCCCATCTGGGGTTATTCTCACAACGCAGCTGTTTTAGCATCTGAGGCAGAGGCTCCATGGAGCCATTCTCAGCACCCAGGGCCTATGTGCTTGAAGCAATCAAGCCATGGCTGTGGGAGGAGGAGGAGGAGGAGGAGGAGGAGGAGGAGGAGGAGGAGGAGAGAGAGAGAGAGAGAGAGAGAGAGAGAGAGAGAGAGAGAGAGAGAAGTGGAAGAAGCAGATGGTCACATCTCTTGTGTGTCCTGACTGGGAATTGAACCCAGGACATCCACACTCTGGGCCAATGCTCTACCACTAAGCCTACCAGCCAGGGCCTGTTGGGAGGTTTTTGATTACTGATTCAATCTCCTTATTAGTAATGACTCTGCTCATATTTCCTATTTCTTCGTGATTTAGTCTTGGTAGGTTGTACGTTTTAGGAATTCAACCATCTAATTTAATGCTAACCATTTTACAGAGACAGAGAGAGAGTCAGAGAGAGGGATAGATAGGAACAGACAGACAGGAACAGAGAGAGATGAGAAGCATCAATCATTAGTTTTTCGTTGCGCGTTGCGACACCTTAGTTGTTCATTGATTGCTTTCTCATATGTGCCTTGACCATGGGCCTTCAGCAGACCAAGTAACCCCTTGCTGGAGCCAGCGACCTTGGGTCCAAGCTGGTGAATTTTTGCTCAAACCAGATGAGCCCACGCTCAAGCTGGCAACCTTGGGGTCTCGAACCTGGGTCTTCCGCATCCCAGTCCAACGCTTTATCCACTGCGCCACCGCCTGGCAATGCTAACCATTTTGATTATTTGCCACCCACCTTATTGTCCTCCTGGATATTCTTTACTCTTTCAGAAAGGGAACACTTCATGCCTTTGGAGTAAAAGAGTCAGCAACAGATTTGAAATTTTTTAAAAAGCCTTTTTTTAAAACCACAGAAGCTATATCTAATGCTCTTATGCTATGAAGGCAATAATTAAGCCTGTGGTTTCTGGAATGAGACTTCATAGGTTTAAATGCAGGTTCTACTAGTTATCAACTGTGCAACCTTGGGAAAACTACTTAACCTCTTGCAGCCTCAGTACTCTTATCTGTAATATGGTACTAATAAAAGTACAAAACATTATAGGGTATTAGTAGAGATTAAACAAGGAGGCATGTACAATGCTTTTTGCAGACAAAATGTGTTATTTATATTACAATAAATATTATCTACCATTATTATTTTAGCCTGGGTTCAAACCAATTCATGCGATTTAAAATATTTTAAAAACCTGGACTACAAAAGTAATTCTCTTAACTATCTAGGCTTGTAAATAAATGGTCAATTTTCAATTATCCACATTATTAAAAGATAATAACAATCAGCTAATTCCAAACTTTTTATTAGTTTTTAACTGTATTGTGTGATCTGGGGGGAAATAGATTTGTCTTCTAAGTGGCTCTTAAAAGCAGTTTCTATTTCTTTAGCTGAGGTTATTTGGGTGGTGAGAGAAGGCAGTCAGGTCGGTGCTTGTGCATTTGTATAAAGTGCATCAGTGAGGAGTGTGCATGCACAGGTAACGAAGAGTCATTTGTTTGGTGATGTGTATATTGCCTATTTCTGTGTTGCATATACTAAGCTTTGTATGTCCCTTCTTGCTAAGCTGTAGCCCTTCCATTTCCTTCTGTGAACATTGCCATCTGGAAGGAAGCAGTGGCTCAACCATGCAGCTCTGCAGCTCCTAGAAAGAATCAAGGATTTTTTCAGAAAGGAAGTTGGATAGGATGAGCACCAGGCAGGAGGCCAGAATGTGCCAATAGTAAGCAGTTTCTTCTTATCAGAAGGGAAACGCTTGCACTCAACTACATTATCAAGGAGCAGACTGTCCCCAGACCCACCCAGCCTTCAGTAAATGGAGGGAAAAGGAACCCAAGAGGCTTGCCCTAACTTTGTGGCTATGAGTTCACATCATTCTGTAACAAAACTCAGGCATATGTAAACCACAAATTAAGCAGCCCAAATATATATAGACATATAAATTTATAGAAGGCAGGCAAGTGTGGTGAGGCTTGCTAGATTTAGCAAATAAAAATACAAGATGTCCAGTTAAATTTGAATTTCAGAGAAACAACAAATATGTTTTTAGTATAAATATGTTCCATGCAATATTTGGAGTTGTTTATCTGAAATTCAGATTTCAATGGGCAGCCTCTATTTTATCTGGCAACCCTAAGTATGGTTAAACATATTGGCTCTGGAGTCACACTGTGTGAGTTCAAATCCTGACCCTTCCACTAACCAGCTGTGTGACATTGGATATATTACTTAACCTCTCTGAACCTCGGTTTCCTTTTGTATGAAATGAAGACAACATTTACCTCATAGAGTTGTTATGAAGATTAAATAATACACCAAAATTTATGATGGTAACTGATACATAGTAAATGTTGAAAAAGTACTAGCTACTTTTATAGGAAAGATAAATGGTTATATACTAAATTTTTTTCAATTGACATTATAATCCAGGGTTTATTTATTTATTTTAGAGAGAGAGAGAGAGGAAGGGAGAGAGGAGAAGCATCAACTCGTAGTTGTGTCACTTTAGTTGTTCATTGATTATTTTTCATCCTTCTCATATGTACCTTGACTGCAGAGTGGGGATGGGCGCTCCAGCTAAACCAGTGACCTTGGACTTCAAGCCAGTGACCTTGGGATCGTGTTGATGAGCCCACACTCAAACTGGCAACCTTGGTGTTTTAAACCTGGGATCTTAGCATTCCAGGTCAATGCTTTATCCACTGTGTCACCACTGGTCAGACAGTACAAAGGTCTCTTTTAAAAAATCTAGATGGAGATGTTTTTCCCCCATTTTCACGATACTTTCAATTTTATTAACAAATTATTCCAACTTTTAGACCCACTCTCTGTGGCATAAAGGAACACACTGCCAGCATCTTACAGCATCACCAGGCTTCCCACTTGTTCCCTTGATCTCTAACACTTGGACCGCACCTTGCAGATGTCCTAAGCTCCAAATTTCTGCTGAGCATTGGGTAAACTTTCATAATGCGCTACCTGAGTATTTGACAGATGAAACGCGGGAGCGAGTGTCATCTCTAGAATGGGGTTTGTTGCAATGGGATTTATGTACTCAGTGGGTTATTTAAGAGCAATCTCCTTGTCCAGAGAGTCCCAATTCTTGCACACAGGATCTATTAGCACAAAGTTTAAAATCACAGAAGAGGAAACGTGGTAAAATATGAAGAATGGTAGAACTGGAACCCAAAAATCTGGTTCAACCACTCAGAGCAAGCCACCTAACACTCTTAGATGTTTGCTTCCTCACTTATAAAATGAAACAATTAATACCACCTTAAAGGGTGAGAATGAGGTTAAATAAGATGACAGAATGGATAGTACAGTTCTGGGAACAAAATAAGCACTCGATAAGGATTTGTTAATGTGCATCTGTTCATTGATTAGAAGGAAGACCATACTACCACAGAGCAGCCTTACAGAACGAAGAAAGCCTGGGTTTGTGCTTCTTTCTGTGGCTGAGCTAAGACAGGAATCCTTCCTCTGTCCGTGCCTGCTTCTGGATGAGAACCAATGACTTCCAAACAATGATACAACCTAAGGGGAATTCAAGCAAGGACTCCAGTGTTCCCATCTCCAGTGACCCGTGTGTGTGTGTGTGTGTGTGTGTGTGTGTGTGTGTGTTGGAGTGGGGGGGAGGGGGGACAGGCAATGGTGAGATAGAGGAAAGACCAAAATAGGACTGAGAGATTCCCTATTCATTCCCTATTCATTCGTTCATGGAACTAGTCGAGCCAGGTACCAAACTTTGCCTGTAAAAAATACTAGCTGGATGCCAGAAAGTGAAAATTTTACTTCCAGTACCTTTACAGGTACTTTGAGCTGAGGGAGCAAATCCCAGCTTCAGCCAGACTCAGAAATCCAGACCTTGGCTTTTTCCAAAGCATAGACTGGTTAGAGCTATCACGGAGTGAACGGTGGTCGGGTGTATTAGGGAGAAAACATAGCAGAGAAAAATAGAATTCATGAGACTGTTCCAACTCAGAGAATGAAATTTAGCACTGGCTGCTAACAGGTGAGACTCAGTGGCGGAGTGTAGAACTTTCTAAGGGAGAACGAGGGGGCGAGTGTTAGGGTTTTGCCACAGGGATTACCCAGGGAGTCAGCAGTGCTGGGTTGAGAGGCCAGAAGGAGAGCACTGCAGGACAGGGCAGGGGTGAGATGGGCAGGACAGCTGGCAGCTATAAAGCGAGAGACAGCGATTTTGAAAGTCCATTAATCCACATTTGTACAGATACTGTTCAACTTACAATGGGGTTCCATTCCTATGAACCCATTGTAAATCAAAATGCATTTGATACACAACCTGTGAGACATCAGAGCTTAGCCCAACCCACCTTAAACACACTCAGAGCACAATACCCAGAAACACTGCCAACACAGTACACTGCACAGCAGTGTCTTCCAAATGCTGATCTGTGGGCCAGTCCACCAGAAATTTCCTGCGGGTCTACAAAAAAGTGAACCATCCTGATATTGTATAAAGATTATAGACCCAATGATCTTAGTCAAATTCGCTTACGCTCAGGGTGATTTCTGCCTTAGAGGTTCCCAAAGTAATTCTTCTATTTTCACCAGTCCCTAAGTGTAAAAAGGCTGAAAACTACTGCTGTCGAGTGTCAGTGCCTTACCCTCGTGATCATGTGACTGAGTGTGAGCTGTGACTGCCCAACCTCACGAGAGAACATCACCCCACAAACTGCCAGCCCAGGAAGAGATCACAGTTCAAATTCAAACTACAGCTTCTACGGAATGCATATCACTCTCACACCATTAGAAAGTCAGAAAATCGTAGGTAGAGCCATCACAAGATGGGGACCCTCTGTCTATTGAATATCAGTTCTATCTCCACAGCTTCATAAGTGTTCAGGGGAGACAGTGACGTGTAAAGCAGAGCCCCAGCACCCAGTAGGTCTAGCTGGGAGAAAGAACCAATGAGCCCACGTGAGACGGAAGAAGGTGATAAAAAGAAGTCTCCAACCGGAGGGTTGAGGTATCTCAAATACTGGGTATCTACCCCCAAAACTCAAAAACATTGGTACAGAAAGACACATGCACCCCCATGTTCATTGCAGCATTATTCACAGTGGCCAAGACATGGAAACAACCAAGTGTCCCTTGATAGAGGACTGGATAAAGAAGATGTGGTACATATATTCAATGGAATACTACTCAGCCATAAGAAATGATGCCATAGTGACATTTAGGACAACATGGATGGACCTTGATAACATCATACTGAGTGAAATAAGTAAATCAGAGAAAGCTAAGAACTGTATGATTTTACACATAGATGGGATGTAAAACTGAGACTTATGGACATAGATAAAAGTGAAGTGGTTATCAAGGGGAAGAGAACGTGAGGGAGGGGGATGTGGAGGAATGGGGAGGGGGAAGGAAAGGGTATAAAGAGGGATAAATATAAGGTGACGGAAAATGATTTGACTCTAGGTGATGGGTAAACAACATAATCACCAGTTCAAATGCTATAGAAATGTTTGCCTGAAACCTGTGTACTCTTATTGATCAATGTCACCCCGTTAAAGTTAATTTTCTAAATAAAATTTTAATTTTTTTTTTTTAAAAAGCCATCTCAAACGACTAACATTTGAGTAAAAAAAAAAAAAATGGGGGAGGGGGGCTGAATTCTAAAACAGAATAGAAAGAGAATTTGCTTCCAAAGAAGAGGCTTTTTGACAAAAATTTCATTCAGTGTCACATATGCTGGGGACATGATCGGAGGCCACATTTGGGCCTTGGACTTGGCACAGGGTAGAGGGGAGCTATGCTCAAGCCCTTCCCTGGCCTCCTGCAGCATGGAGGTACATGGGGAGGAAGAAAAGCCAGGGCCTGTGCCCCCCTGGTCAGGCAGCTGGTGGACCCGAACCCTCCTGCTAGAAGTTTTAGCCTTTCTCACCTCCCCTCTCTTCACCCCCTGAGCTGTAATTGCCCAAGTGTACAAATTATCACAATTTCAGCCTATACAAGGATCTCACTAATGCTCACTTGCTGATTTTAATGAGTTCCAGAACCAGTCTGTGATCTTACAAGCAGTTCAGGGTTATCACTGAAAGGAAGCACTGTCAGTGTTGTTAGAGAGGCCGGCTCCGCAGACTGAGGATAGACACCTTCATTCGAAAATGAATTCAAATGAGTTCTTGTGGACATTGCAAGGCCTCGAAGTTTCCTAACACCACCACTCCCTGTGAAAATGTTAGAGGTCGGAAGTCCTGATGAGCTAGCTGGCTTGCCTACAATACCTGTGTCTCGCAAACTACATTCAAGCATCCGAAAGTTCCCTCTTCAAATTTCACAGCTTCCTCTGCTCTGCCTAAAAAGGAAAAGTGGTGTCTCCGAGCTGTTACAGTAAAACTATTGGCAGCGTGTAAAGTGAGAACGGAGCCTTGACTTCATTTATTGCACCGCGCAGATTTATTACCCATCAGGGTAGTAATAACAACACTGTGATGTGCTGCCTGACAACCTCCTCTCTGTGGTGGAGGGCGCTTGGAGGGCGCGGACTCCCTGTATGGAGCTAAGCTCGGCTGGGCAGGCTCTTGGCTCCGTGCCACCGGAGGATGTGGCTCTACTGGGCCGTGCAGAGCCAAGCTGAGGTGCAGAGCTGGTGAGGGGACGTCGTGTTTGGACAGAAAACACCGGAAGCCATTTGCCAGGTCTGAGTGTTTCCACGGTTGCTTATTGCCAGGGAACTAAACCTTCCTGGCGACCTTCTTCTCAGAACAGGTTTCTCTACCTGGAAACTGAGAGCACAGTCTGGGATCCGCAGGGATGACGGAGCCCTTCCCAGGGCATTCCGTCTGCCTTTAGACAGCACCACACTGCAAAGAATCTGCGACCTTCAGAGGGAGATCTGTTCAGTTTCTGAGGAGCACTTAACCAAATGCAGGGTTAAAGGCAGTCACCCTGCAGGACAAGGGTGCTCTTCGGAGCACCAGCCTCGCTTTGGGCTGCTCCTCTGTCTCTTCATCACGGCTTCTGGGTCCTGAGATGCCCAATGCGTCTTGGCTGGTTCCGGGGGAAGTGTGCGCAGGCCCTAGGGCACTCAGCTTGCCCCTGGTGACAGTGACAACCTCACAGAGGACACTGTCCATTAGAGGTGCCCTCCTGCTGCTCCGCTCACTCTGGAAGCCTCTCATTAGAGTTTCTTATTTTTTTTTATAATGACAACTTAATGGGGTTATTATTTTTTTTTCTCCACCGGCCAAGGCTTTTGTGCTGCAGCCCAGCTGGCCCAGCCGCACTGTCAGAGCTAACTGCATCCTGGGCAGGTGAAGCTATGGCCCAGGGGACCCCTGATGTGACCTCAGAGACGCAGCTCATCTGAGTGCCTGCTTTCCTTTTCACTATGCTGGGGGTGTCACCTGTCACCGCATTTCAGTTACAGTCTGTCTTGGTGACCACTCTGGACCGTCCTCTGTCTCCCCACCAATTTTTTTTTTTTAAATTGTTGATTTGAGAGAGAGAGAGAGACGTTGATTTGTTGTTGCATACATCCACGCACTTCCGTGGTTCGTCCCTGTGTGTGCCCTGTTGGGGGATCAAACCCACAACCTCAGTGTATCTGGACGATGCTCTAACCAACTCTGCAACCTGGGGCCCGGGCTCCTGACCAATTTTTAGATAGAAGCATCTCTAACAAGTCATCAATGGATTAATTAGTTAATGCTAAGCATTTGGGAGGGTCAGGTTTCGACGCTCCTCTGCTCCTTACCACGTTTTATAAAAATCGAGACTTGAGTCTGCCCATAATCTATTACCCGGTTGTACTTGAAGACGGAGGTTTACCTTCCGAGGACACTGCTGGGACCCAAATGATTGGGAAATTACGTATGATTAATCCTCAGAGGGATCGAATGACATCAACAAATATTTTTTTGAGGCCATTAGGCCCTGAGGCTCCAGAGACATTGTTCTTGTCCTCTGCCAAAGCTTTGGCTTCCTTCTCAGTAAACAAATGTCAGTTTGTTTTTGCATTGGGAAGTGGTTTGTTTCTGCATTGGGAAGTGGCGGTCAGGGGAGTAAATGGGGGATTGTTATCCTTTTAGAATGATAGCAAACCCCAGGAAACTACAAACCACCATCCTCAGTAGACCAAGTGTGCCCAGCACCTCCTGGGACAGGCTGGATTCGGGTGTCCCTTGTCTCTGTTGGCTTTTAGCTGCTCAGACCTTTCAGCAAATCCTAAATCTCGAAAATCACTTCAGTCCAGCGGTGGCTGGTTTGTGGCAGAGAAGAAACCATGCCAGTCTTCTGTCTGAGGGTCGGTGGAGTATTGTAACTACTAACCTGAGCTTCTCAAAGTAGGTCTTCATCTCACAACTCGCTCCAAAGTAACCTAACAGTATAGAAACCCGAAAGAAAGGTTGAGGAGCCACAGCCATGGAGACAGACGAGGTCCCGGGTGTGTTCAGAGAGGTGACCGTCCATAGACAGATGAGGTACCGGGTGTGTTCAGAGAGGTGACCGTCCAGATGTTTCAGAGCACATTGCTGATCATTTCTTTTTTCTTTTTTTTTTTTTGTATTTTTCTGAAGCTAGAAACCGGGAGAGACAGTCAGACAGACTCCCACATGCGCCCGACCGGGGATCCACCCGGCACACCCACCAGGGGCGAAGCTCTGCCCACCAGGGGGCGATGCTCTGCCCCTCCGGGGCGTCGCTCTGCCGCGACCAGAGCCACTCTAGCGCCTGGGGCAGAGGCCAAGGAGCCATCCCCAGCGCCCGGGCCATCTTTGCTCCAATGGAGCCTCGGCTGCAGGAGGGAAAGAGAGAGACAGAGAGGAAGGAGGGGGGGGGGTGGAGAAGCAAATGGGCGCTTCTCCTATGTGCCCTGGCCGGGAATCGAACCCCGGTCCCCCGCACGCCAGGCCTACACTCTACCGCTGAGCCAACTGGCCGGGGCCCAGTACTTACTGTTTTAAGTAAACAATTGTTTTGAGGATAAATTTGTAAGACAGAGAATTACCTGTCAAGCTGCTTTGTGGGGTGGGTGTCAATAAGTTGGCCCAAAAGTAGGAAGAAGGGAAAGGGCACCCAATATGGCAGATGACAACACAAGAGAAGAATAGGTAGAATCTGGATTATTTTAAACAGAGCAAAAAACCGAAATTGTGTCCACAGTGGGGACTCACTTTCATTTATTTTTATTGTGATGATTTTCCTTTTCATTTTGTTTTTGTTTTGAAGGTTATAAAAGAAACTGTGGACACTGGCAATTGATTTCCAGTGGAACCAGCATGTTATAGGGACCTCCAAGAAGGATTTGGACCAAAGGGGGACACTGAGGAGGTGAGAAGGAGGCATTTAGTCCCACAAGAAGCAGTCACCCAGCTTCAGAGGGTGCCTGTGTCACCCACAGCCTCGGAGCGCAGACGGTGCAGAGAGCTGGCTCGCCGGCCCAACACTGACTGAGCTGGGAGTTCCACCGCGGAGCACCGGGCGCAGGCTTATTCCGGGTTTTCATCAGTCTGCCTGCAGGTGCTGACTCTGCGGACAGAGCCCCCGCCCCTGCCCCCGCCATGGGGCCTCTTCCCACTTCCTCCTCACCGCTGGCTGCTCCCGTCAGCGGAGCCCGGCCCCCTCGGCTGCTTTGCATCCCTTACACCAGAGCTTCGGGGTGGCAGATGGCAAATCATGCCATCTTTCCCTTTTGTGCTCTTGAAGTCAGAGCGGAGAGGCAAGGGCTCAGGGGCTCAGGGGCTCAGGGGCTCAGGGGCTCAGGGGCTCAGGGGCTCAGGGGCTCCGGAGCCAAGAAACTACATTCCCAGAACGTGGCTGAAATGAAGCTTTTCTGACTTTGTAGCAAGGAGCGAAGACAACTTTCAGGGCCAATTTCAATCCTACACATTTTACTTGTTCTGTTCAAAAGAGAAGAAAGAAAGAAAAAAAACCCCTAGATACTATTTCTTTATTTGGCATGGTACGAAGAAGAATCTAAAATATGTCCATGACTTTTTAAATTGTAGTCTGAGCCGTTCAGCTGGGTGGAGTGGTGTTTATATTCCAACATTTAGAAGAAGAGAGAGGTGAACATATTTTACAGAGGAAAAAAAAATAATAATAAAACGATGGTGAGCTAAAATGTTCAGCCTTGACAAACATTTAAGTTCAGTTAACAAGCGAAAGGAACATTCTGTCAAAACTCACTGCACCGCAGCGAACACCCTACCGTTGGCCTCAGCTCTGCCTAATTTCGACACCTTTCATCTCAGAATACACGATAACTACTGATTAATTTTCACAGCATTCTGACGCTGGCAGAGTCATTCACACCTAGAGTGATGACAGGTTGGGCAGTAGGTGGCAATTTTCTTTCATTGTCACTACCCTTCTCACCTGCCGGGAAACTGAGGCACGGAAGGCTTTGGGTTCTGGACCAAACCAGTGGTGTTCCAGGAACTGAGCCCTGAGCACGCCTGTCATCTCTGGGAAGTGGTTTCTGATTCAGCAGCGGTACTTTCCAAAGTCAGCACTTTGTGTCAACAGCTAAGATGACTTTGTCCAAGGGGCCCCAAGTTCTTGGACTCTGCTTCATCGCAGAAAAGTTCTCAGGGTAGTCGGGGAAAAAAAATGCGGTGGGTGGGGAAGTAGTGTGATGGGTGGGTGGGGAATGGATCTTAGCAGGGAAGGAGAGGGCTCTGTGACTGAAGTCACACAGCTACAGGGGATTGGATTGGAGGCTCCGCGTTGTCTGTCAAACGCTGATAGGAGGCTGGCAGGACATGCACTAGCTCCTCCCCATCAATGAAGCATCGCAAGGCCATGACCAAGCCTGACCCCCGGTCTCACTTGTTCTGCCCCCTTTGGTGTTACTACACCCTGTAAACTTGAAAAGGGGCCAGGCTGGGGTAGATTGTCTTGAAGTCCTATTTGTTTTTTTGTTTTTTTCTTCCATAGAGATTAAAGGGCACTTATTCCTAGCTTGATCAAGGTGGTCTTAAAGTTGCTAGATAATTCAGTATCAGCTGGACTTCAGTTTTTTAAGTGTTAGAAGAGAAAGATGGACAATTTTCACTAGGTAGAAAAGATTAGACCAGTGGATGCTTCTTTCTTCCTGTCTTCATGATGTCTTGCCCAGAAAAGTGAAAGGAAAAATGAACTGACATATCATTCAATGAATGCCCCTCCCACTGGGTAGTCTCTTTATCTCCGCGGGAAATGGGGGAAGAGGGAGCGAGAACTGACATTTAATGAGTGCCAACTCTGGTCACATTATGTAAATAATTTAATTTAATCCTCATCCACATGACCTTACGATATAGGTATTATTATCCCTATTTTTTTTTTAAAAAAGGGAAAAGACAACTCCCGTAGGCTCTCACGTTTAGGAAGCAATGAGGCAAAATTTTAAAACCCAGGGCTTCCTGACTCCATGTTCACTCCACGAATATTGTTACCATGCTGAGGTGTCTTTTGAATGAAAACTGGCTTGATCCTGAACTCTGCCTATAGGAAGGATAGGACGGCAGTCAGGAACTATCTTCCACAGCATGGTCATCAGAACATTTTTAATGACAGGAAGGGTCAGGATGTCAAGTTTGTTTGAAAACCCTCTTTGACTGAGGGTTCTGATTCATTGAATGAACATCTTTCTTTCTCTAGAAAGAAATATGGAGTGCAGGTCCTTGTGAAGGGAGAATACTCTATAATTTTTGTGTCGAAAAATCCAATCAGGCCCTGGCTGATTGGCTCAGTGGTAAAGCGTCAGCCCAGCATGTGGAAGTCCTGGGCTCAATTCCCGGTCAGGGCACACAGGAGAAGTGCCCATCTGCTTCTCCATCCTTCCCCCTCTCCTTTCTCTCTATCTCTCTCTTCCCCTCCTGCAGCCAAGGCTCCACTGGAGCAAAGTTGGCCCGGGCACTGAGGATGGCTCCATGGCCTCTGCCTCAGGCGCTAGAATGGCTCTGGCTGCAACGGAGCAACGCCCCAGATGGGAGGAGCATCGCCCCCTGGTGGGCATGCTGAGTGGATCCTGGTCGGGCACATGTGGGAGTCTGTTTGCCTCCCTGCTTCTAACTTCAGAAAAATACAAAAGAAAAAAGAAAAATTCAATTAGAGTTTACTTTAGTCCACTTATTAGTAAATCAAGGGGTGTCTTAAACTAAAAAGGCCTTCAAAATCATAGTACTCTTACCCTTGTCATAAAATAACTATAGCCAAATTTATTGAGGGTTTATTATGTGCCAGGAACTATTCCTTAGATTTTATATGTATCACTTAGTCCTCCAACAATCCTATGAAGGAGGTAGTATTCTTCCTTTTACAGATGAAAGGCACAGAGAGGTTAAGTAACTTACCTAAAGTTGCACAGGAAGGAAGTGGCGAGGCTGGGATACAGACCTGCAAACCTAGACACTTAGCACTTACTTTGTGACTGCCTGTCATCCGGGAAGATTATACTTAGACAAGAAGGGTCGTTTCTGTACTTGGAGAAGAAGATTCTTCTTTCCTCATTTTCCATTTCAAGAATAAGAGCCACCTTCTGCCACATGAGGCCTAGGTCCCCACACACACGTTCACCTGCTAGAGAAGTCCACACACCTGAACCCTCGTCCTTCAGGACACAGCTTGTTCCTCTCTCCTTCCTTCTCCCCGGCTGGTCTTCTGCATCTGCCCCTTGAGATGGGAACCAGTCTCTTCATTCTCAGCTGTGGGTCATCACCCTCTGCTGTGGTCACTATCCTGGACACACACAGGCTGAAATCCGTTCCTTGGACACAAAGGATCACACTGTCATTGTCATCCTCACCGAAGAGAGGCAGGCAGTTTACCCACATTGAACACTGTGGTTGAGGTTAACGAACGCGGTCTTACGTTGTTGTCTAAATATAAGTATGCAGACCTCACTGGGGAGAGACTGGGTCCTCAGAGCGAGATCTCAGTTGCTATGGAGAGGGACTGAGCCAGACTGAGAAGATGCAGCTTTTGAATTTGACTGCTGAAACCCACATCTGCCGGCCCTTTCAGGTGTACGCCGGGATCGCAGAATTACACCACGCAGACGTGTAAAGAAAACAGTTTCCTTTTTCTCTGCGTTCTGATGTGCCTTCGGGGCCCCCACCTGCTGGGCAGCCAGACG
The DNA here is from genome assembly GCF_036850765.1 of Saccopteryx bilineata. Taxonomy (NCBI): domain Eukaryota; kingdom Metazoa; phylum Chordata; class Mammalia; order Chiroptera; family Emballonuridae; genus Saccopteryx; species Saccopteryx bilineata. Next base: position 69,532,274 of record NC_089500.1, read on the forward strand.
GAAAAAAAAACTAATATTAGTTCAATAGGTTTAAAAACTCATCCAATTATTTCAACAGTTTCTTTAGGCTTGACCCTGTGTCTTTGTGTTCAGGCTCAACCTTTCAGATTCCTCCCTTCTTCTGCTGGCTTCTCTGTAAATCAGTGATTTTCAAACTTTTTCATCTCATGGCACACACACATAAACTAATTACTGAAATTCTGCGGCACACCAAAAAATGGGATTAATTCTGATTCATCCATTCACACTGGACGACTATTGTGTTTGTTGTTGTCATTTTTTTTTTTAATTTAACGATCTAAAAGAGAATAGGTTGGTGCCTCTGACTAACTAGTCAGGTATTGGGATGTTTTCAAAAATTCTTGCAGCACACCGGCTGAAAATCACTGCTCTGGATGGTACCCATGGTTCTGAGCCCAGGCCCTGGCATCCTCACCCCACGCTGTGCCCTCTGAAACACGATGCCCTAATGAGGGATTTCATGGGCAATGAGAAACAGCTCTCCTGTCCTTGATGCTCTTAATTTATTTCATTCTCCTTCAGGCGGAGACCTGGGGAGGACAAGGGGACCTCGGCCTGGCTCCATCTCCTTCCGACGAGGTCGGGGCTGCAGAGGCCCGTGAGCTGCTATCTCACAGCTGTCCTCTTTATCCTAAGGGGCAACTCTAAAATCCAAGTGCTTGGTCCTTGAACTTCTACAGAGCGCTGATTATCCAGTTTGTTTTTTCAAGCTGTCATAAGTAACAGTCCCGACTGGCCCGAGGCATTACTCACCAGGGCAAGGCCTGTGGGCTGCAAGAAGAGGGATTTAAGGAGGAACTGATATAATGTGTTTGCTGAGGATTGTCCCTGATGTACCTCAGTGTAGGGGTTGTCGGTACATATATACTGTGGAATACTACTCAGTCATAAGAAATGATGACATCGGATCATTTACAACAACACGGCTGGATCTTGTTAACATTATACTGAGCGAAATAAGTAAATCAGAAAAAACTAAGAACTATATGATTCCATACAGAGGTGGGACATAAAAATGAGACTCAGAGACATGGACAAGAGTGTAGGGGTTACAGGGTGGGGGGAAGGAGAGGGAGGGGGTTGTTGGGGAGGGGAGGGGCACAAAGAAAACCAGTTAGAAGGTGACGGAAGACAATTGGACTTTGGGTAATGGGAATGCAGCATAATCAAATGTCAAAATTACCTAGAGATGTTTTCTCTGGACATATGTACCCTAATTTATCAATGTCACCCCAGTAAAATTAATAAAAACAACAACAACAACAACAAAAAGGATTCTAGGACGAGCTAAAAGCACCACTCCAAGGAGAGGCAGTGCGGGACAGCGTTTAAATGCGTAGACTTGGATCCACACTGGCTTCTGGGGTTTCCCCATCCTTAAAATGGGAGGACAGACGACCAAGTTTCAATCTCTTCACACACAAAGAACTTGGACAGTCTTTATAGTAAGCACTATCTCACAGTAAGCACTCAGCAAATGTCAGCCACTTAGGCTCCAAATGCAGATAACATTCGATTTTAAACCTCAGAAGCTCCTTATATGTGATATAGGTGAAAGAATGTGGATTTCAAAACAGAGAGCCTAAGTTGCACAATCTTGACTGAAGATACGTGGCCTCTGTCAGGGGTAGCCTGAAAAACAAAGATGCTCTCACAGGACAGCTGGCAGAATACAATGAAGTAACGCACACGAAGCCCTCAGCAGAGAGTCTGACACATATACATGAGGCTCAGCCAGTGCTTCTTCCTCTTTTATGTCAGTAACATGCTCTGTTATAACTGTTGACTGTTCTATCCTCAACCAGGAATCTACAGCTTCTATCAGCCCTTGCGTGGGGAGCACACAGGAGAAGCCCAACAGATTCAGCGACAGATGCAAATGAGACACCCCAGATCTGGGGCTCAAGACCCAGAGCTTCTCTCCTGTCGGCTGCTCTTCGACTCTTCCGGGCACCCATACATCCCTCTCTTTAGTAGTTACACTGCGGTCCGCTGGGAGCTTTTGTGTCTGCTTTGCTTGCATCATCGCTCAACCCACACTTGGAGAGCGATGTGTTTGCATAAATACTAGCAGATGAAAAATTTAAAATATCACTTTTTCTCTCCTGGCACTCTGTGAGAGAAATGAACAAATATAAACAGAAGAGTAGCACACCAGAAATACAGCAGATGGGTTCCTGCTGGAGATCTGGACTTTCCTGGGTTTACACATTTGGGAGATTTAGGATTATGATAATATCTACTGTACTTGTAATGCTCTTGTTGTTTTTATTTCTTGGGCACAGTATTAATTGCTTAATGACTGGGCTTAGTGGACACTTGCAGTCCACATTTTTCCTTTGGGGAATAAGCAGAAGGCTGTAGGCACTCTCTGTAGGAGGGACACCCTTTCTGAGCCTAGTGTAAATCCAGTTTGATTTAGGGATCAAGGGGAAAAGAGAAAGAGAAAGTTAAACTTTACGCTGCAAGGGCAGGGGAGAACAGGAAACTCCTCACTTCCCGTGGCAGATGGTGTCATGCTTACCACCCAGAGTTGATTATATATTAAAGAATGGAAACTGATCGCACACACTCTAGACCTATCCTGATTTGGGCCACCTCAGTTCAGACAGTACATCCTGAGAAACACATTGATGCCCGGGCAGTTGATCATGAGCCATCCTTAACTCCAGCCCATACCTTTGGCTCAGACTTAGTAAGATATTATTGTCAGGCAACAAACTTTACTGAGCATCTACTATGGGCTAAGCACTGTACTAGCAGTGGGAATATAGCAAGAAGAAGGTAAGTATGGTCCCTAGAAGACAACTCATGCACAGCTGACTTGGCTGTCCCCTGGTCTTCATGGGCTTCTCAGGTGAATGTTACAGATGACTTTGCCTGCCCATACTGCTGACTTCTGGATCTCAGAGAACATTCTACCCTTAATTGATAAGTAGTAAGTCGTTTTTAAATTACAAGCATGATTATCTATTAGATTTTAAAAAGGAGGGAGCATGATGAAGTATAAAGACTACAGACTTTAAATTCAGCCCTGCCCGGGGAGCTCAGTTGGTTAGAGCACTGTCCCAATACGCACGGTTGTGGTACGATCCCCCCCAGTGAAGAATCAACCAATGGATATACGGAACAACAATGAATAAATGGAACAAGAAATTGATGTTTCTCTCTCTCTCTCTCTCTTCCCTTGCTCCCTTCCTTTCTCTCTACTCAATAAATTTTAAAAAAGATTTAAAGTCAGCCCTGGGTTCTAATCCACCCCCTCCCCACCGCCATGCTGGAGAAGAGAGACCGGAGACAGTGAAAAGTACCTCCTCGATTTTAAGATGTAGGTGGGAAAATACTGCTCTGTGTCACCTGTCCTATCTTGAGCTTCAAATGCATTTGATTCAATGACCTCTGGTTTAAAACGTACCTTCCCAAAAGAGTTCAGTGGTCGTGGCCACAAAATAAGTGAGGAGCAGGGCTCTCTCTCTCTCTCTCCCCCTCCGTGGTATGCTGTAACTCACCCTCAGTCACTGCTATTTGGGGTGTTTGGGGGTTTCTTTTCTTCTCTCATTTCAGCGGTCTGGATATTCTCCATCATTCTCATTTGTTTGTCCATCTTTCCTTGGCCTACTGGTCTGAATTAGTTCCTGATTTCTCCCATCTCCCAAGCTGCACTGGTCTATGATATACATTGTGAACTGATTAGAAACTTTGCTTCTAGTCTCTGGCACTACCTGGTCCCAGTGCCAGTTCTGTGATCTGACTGTGGAATGCACTGGCTGCCGTTGCTGTTGGAACTCACTGACAGCGGAGGGGTGACACTGGCAAGCCAGCGTTAGCCCTCCAGAATCTCCTCTGCCTCTCTAGACAGGTCCCCTTGTTCACGTCAGCACTCCCCGCGAGGTGATCTGCAGAGCCATCCTTCTGTGCAGCTACTAAGTGTTGTGAAATGGCAGGCTTCATGGTCAAATGACTATGGAAATACTGGTTAATCCTGGTTAAGTGAAAAAGAATTGCGTGTGACTTAGGACTTTGCAGACCTTTGCCTCAACATTGAATAGCCATGTTCCTTTGGGTGAGTTATTTTACTTTTCTGTGGCTTAATTACCTCATTTCCTCATTTGTTGGGCAAATAATTTATGCTCACTCTGTTAAAGATGGCCCCTGCTCACGTGATGATGCTCTCACGTGATACAGCTAATTGCCCTTCTTGCTTGGGAAGGGGCTTGGTTATGCTAATGTGTGTTGGAGGAGGGGCTTTCACTCCAAAAGGTTTTAAAAGGTGGAGCTAGGAGGCCATTTTGAGGAGACCACAATGTTCCAGGGGCAGGGAGGCCACGTGGAGAGGAGGCAGTCAAAATGGCAGAACAGTGAAGGAGAAGCCAATTTGTGTGGGAGAAGGAGATGGGGAACAGAAGTGAATACACTGGTGAAGTGGAAGCCTTTGATTCTAGGAAAACTCAGATGAGTCAGTGGCTTTGGGAGCCCTGAATGGAAAGGGAAGTGTTTTCCCACTGTGTGTTTTTTACTCGCTTGCCGAGTGCGAGTCTAGAATAAAGGAAAATGGCTCACTAGTTTTTGGCTCCACTGTTTCTTTATGATAGATCCGAATTAAATGCGAACCTAAACCTGCATGGGCCAGTGGCTATGATGGTGGCCACGGCTTCTGGCCCTACATATGCAAAGTGGGGAAAAGAGTGCTTTAGATTGTTGAGATTCTTAAATGAAAGAATCACTAAGACGTGCTCAGTATGGGGCACATTCTCTACCATTATGCTCAGTAATTATATTCTATGCGACACAGGACTTGCCTTTGTAAGGAAACAGTCTTAGCCTGAAATAGTTAATGACCACACAACTATAAGTGATAAATTATATCCATAGCTGACTCTACCCATCGTGACTAGTCTTAATTCTTTCTGCTTCTGCTGCCCTAACTCTGCAGCTTGAAACCTATTGCTCCAGCAATTGACCCAGTTAGGAGAGCCCAGAGAAAATCAGAATGCTCCAATAGGAAATCGGAATAAGGGACAGTCAAACGGTTAATATATGTTTTAAAATGAGATCCTCAGCTTTGTCACACCAAGTGTAGCCCCTCTCCTTTGTTTCACTGATATTTTCACTCACAATATTACCACCTTGCCGGATAGCTTGGTTGGTTAGAGCATTGTGCTGAAGTGCAGAGGTTGCTGGTTCAATCCCTGGTCAGGACACATACAGGAACAGATTGATGTTCTTGTCTCTCTCTCTCCTTCTCTCTCTCTCAACTTAAAAATGTCAATAAATAAATAAAAATACTATTGCTAGTCTTTAAAAAAATATTATCTGTTCTCTTCAGGATCCTTGAAAATGTTGGGCTGAAGATGAAACCTGTGGGTCACATTTGACAGGGAAATACACAGCTAGACACTGGTGGCATTGCCTTAAGCCAGGGGTCAGGAACCTTTTTGGCTGAGAGAGCCATGAACACCACATATTTTAAAATGTGATTCTGTGAGAGCCATACAATATGTTTTAACACTAAATACAAGTAAATGTATGCATTTTATGTAGAACCAACACTTTTAAAGTACAGTAAGTCTCTGAATTCTTTTTAATAATATTGTTATGCTGTTGCTAACCAATGATGAATAAAGTACTTCTTACCATTAATGCGACTTCTGGTGTTGCATGGTTTTGCTGATGGCTTTGTAGTCTGGTTGATACGTGGTGAGATTAAGCTTCATGCAGGCGTTGAGACTTCCATTCGTTAAACGTGATCATAGGTTGGTCTTAATGTTCTCTAGATGTGAGAAAGACTGCTCACATGCATTCGTAGAGCCAAACATTGTCAGTACAGCAATACTCACACGCTGCAGTGTGTGGTGTGTGACGGGAAGTGAATTCCAAGTTTTGACAATCAGCTGGTTCGTGGGTTGAAGTTTTTTCATTTCTCCCCACTTGTATTTGCTCGCCAACTCTGCTTGCTGTTGTGCAAGTCTTTCCAAATCTTCATTCAGTGACTTGAACTTGTTCACACACTGAGGTCAATAGCTTGTAGCTCAAAATCTCTGACGGAGACACCGGGGATATAACTCAGGTCGGCGTTGTCCACTGAATATTCGTGTGGATAGGTGATGAACTTAAAAAGACGAATGCACTCACGAAATTCTCCAAAGCGCACTTTGAATGACTGCAGAGTAGATGTGAAGCCCGCTAGCTGCTGGAGATCTAGAAATTGAGCAGGGTCACTTGCTGTGCATGCATCTTTAAACTCTCCCAGCTTTTCAAAGTGTAGTAAACGACCTGTTTCAATGTCAGCAATGAAGAGTTCCAGCTTGTTTTCAAATGCAAACACTGCTTGTTGAAGGGATAAGACTGTACTTCCAACGCCTTGCAGTTTCACATTGAGCTGGTTCAGATGTTCAGTCAAGTCCACGAGATAGAACTTCAGGAGCCACTCAGTGTTAGCTAATTCAGGATGCTCGGCGTTTTTCATTTCAAGAAAAGTCCGGATTTCGCTTAGACAAACCGCGAAACGACTGAGTACCTTCCCTCTTGACAACGAAAGCACATTGTTGTGTAGAAGCAGACCAGGATAATTATTCCCAACTTCATCCAGCAGTGTTTTAAACTGGTGATCATTTAAAGCTCGGGCAACAATAAAGTTGACCACCCTAATGACCAGCAACATCACCTCACCAAGCTGCTCGCCACACATCTGAGCACAAAGCGCCCCTGATGTAGGATGCAGTGAAAACTTAGGATGGGTCTCTTTTTATGTTCACGAAGAAGCGCTACGAATCCTCTGTTTTCCCCCACCATGCACGGAGCACCATCAGTACACACCGAAATAAGTTTATCCATCGGTAGATTATTTTCTTTAGCAAACTCAGTGAAAGACTTGAATAAATCCTTCCCTCTTTTTGTCTCTTTCATAGGCAAAACAGCAAGACTTTCCTCACGTAGTGTGTCACCAACAGCATTCCTTGCAATCACACTGAACTGGGATAAATGGCTAACATCTGTTGACTCATCCAAAGCGAGAGAAAAGAATGGTGCTGCATTTATGTCCTTCACGTGTGTTGCCTCAATTTGACTTGCCATCATGATGGTACGATCGTGAACAGTTCTTGCCGACAGAGGCATGTTTTTTTATTCATTTGATTATCTTGTCTTTATTCGAAAAGTCATCAAAAGGTCATTGGCAACATCAAGCATGAATGTTTTGGCATGCTCCTCATCTGTGAATGGCTCTCCATTTCTCACAATTGCTAAAGCACCAGCAAAGCTAGCTGAATTCCAGTCACCTTGTTGGGTCCAAACACAGAGTTGCTGCTGACTAGCTTGCACTCTGCACAGTAGCTCCTGACATGCTTTCTTCCTGCTGTCCCCCGCTGGATATTTCGATGCAAATGTAGTATGGCATGTGTCAAAGTGCCGCTTTATATTTGACCATTTCATCAATGCAATTTTATCATTGCATATTAGACACACTGCAGAACTTGCTCTCTCCACAAAGGTAAATTTCTCTGTCTATTCCTGCTGAAAAGTACGATACTCCTCATCTTTTAGCCATCTTCTTTGTCAAAAGGGTTTCTGCAATTAGCTAGCTGACTACTTGATTAAAAGGAGGGAAGTTTACTTCCTGACCTCACAACGACCCATGTATGTTACACATTATCCAATAAAAATTTGGTGTTGTCCCAGAGGCCAGCTGTGATTGGCTCCAGCCACCTGCAACCATGAATATGAGCGGTAGGAAATGAATGGATTGTAATACATGAGAATGTTTTATATTTTTAATGTTATTATTTTTTTTGTCTGTGAGCTAGATGCAGGCCATCAAAAGAGCCACTTCTGGTTTGCGAGTCATGGGTTCCTGACCCCTGCCTTAAGCAATGGCTCTATCCTTCAAGACCCTTCTTCCAGAAACTCATGAGTCTTATGGCTCCAGAGGGGCTAGAACCCCCAAGGAGGGAAGCTGGCAGCACCTTTGATTGCTTGTCCTGAGGGACTCTCTCCTAGCTCTCAGGTTCCCTATCCATTTAATGGTAGGATTCACCACATGGCTGAGTGATGGGGCTCATGTGAGGATCTCCAAACTTTATGCATTAATTAAAAAATGGTAGTTGTAAAAACTATAAATAAATGTGATGTCCAAAAACATCAGGGATAATGAAGTCAACTCTATGGATTATTAATCAACCATAGTAATTATGGTGACATAATTTTCCATATGATAACAAGGAGAAACAGGAAGATGCATTTGGCAAAAAGCAGCATACAAAATTCTATATACAGAATGAGAGCAACTGGGTTAAAATAAATCTATGCCTATCCAATGACTGGAAGGAAACACTAAAATGCTGACATTTTGAGTGTTGGAACTATTTTTTGTTTCTATTGTTATTTTTATAACAAGCATATATTGTTTATATGGTCTTTAAAAGTATTTTGAGCCTGACCTGGTGGTGGTGCAGTGGATAGAGCATTGGCCTGGTATTCTGAGGACCCAGGTTCGAAACCTGAAGGTCGCCAGTTTGAGTGTAGGCTCACCAGCTCGAGCGTGGGCTCACCAGGTTGAGCACAGGGTCACAAGCTTGAGCGGGGGATCATAGTCATGACCTCGTGGTCGCTGGCTGAAGCCCAAGGACACTGGCTTGAGTCCAAGGTTGCTGGCTTGAGCAAGGGGTCAGTGGCTCAGCTGTAGCCCCCTGGTCAAGGCACAAATGAGAAAGCAATCAATGAACAACTAAGGTGCCGCAACAAAGAATTGATGCTTCTCATCTCTCTCCCTTCCTGCCTGTCTCTCCCTGGCTGTCCTTCTCACTCACACACACTCTCTCTCTTCCTAGAAATAAATAAATAAGCAAGCAAGCATTTTTAAACAGAGACGTCTGAGGACAAGAATATGGACTTCCACAAGATGATTTTCACGAATCATTTCCAAGGAGGTTTTTCTCAGGAATTCGCCGTTTGGCTCAGTTGAGTATAGGTCCACGCGAGCAGAGGCAGCAGGTTCAAGGAACTTAATGGGATCAGAAAGCTGGCCACGATCAAGTCTTGGGTTTCCGTCTTTCTTCACAGGCGCTGCAGTTTTCTTTCTAGCCACCAAGGCGTGTCCATTTCAGCCTCCCCCCTTCCTCTGGAGACCCAGCTTTGCTGCCTCGGAGTCTCCGATGGGCTTGCGCACGGATGCGGACAGGGGCGGAGGGCAGCTGGAGGTGCCCCAACGGGCTAAGTCAGCCCAGCAAGTGAAGCAGAACCAGGCTGCGGGCTTCCAAACCCGAATCAAACTAGTTTTGTTTTTCCCTGGTTTTAAGCTAGTCCCCATGCTTTCCTGGGTTTTCACCTAAAACAAGGACTGGACAGTTTATGAGCTAATCCTGTCTTCCCAATCTGAGACAGAGTATCTCAGGGGACATTTTATCATTTGTTTTTTTCCAAAAAACTTCTCCCGGCAGCCGCACCCTAGTAACAGTCCTGGATGTGTCTGAGCCCTTTTCCCTTGCACACGGGGTTTCACTTTCTGGTGTGGGGGTTCAGAAGAAGCCACCAGAAGATGTGCCTCAGTGGTATGCAGGTTACTTTGAGCTCCAGGCAATTTTAGCTTCTGGAGCAAGAGAAACTTGGCCCCTCCCTTTCCTATCCGCAGGACAGGGCAAACTTCTCCTTACTGAAGGTCTGTTCTTATCATCCGGCCATGATCCTTTGAAGCCTCTAAGGCAGTGGTCCCCAACCTTTTTTTGGGCCACAGGCTGGTTTAATGTCAGAAAATATTTTCACTGACCGACCTTTAGGGTGGGACGGATAAATGTATCACGTGACCAAGACAAACGTCAAGAGTGAGTCTTAGATGGATGTAACGGAGGGAATCTGGTCATTTTTAAAAAATAAAACATCGTTCAGACTTAAATATAAATAAAATGGAAATAATGTAAGTTATTTATTCTTTCTCTGCGGACCAGTACCAAATGGCCCACGGACTGGTACCGGTCCACGGCTTGGGGGTTGGGGACCACTGCCCTAAGGTACAAGATCTCATGCCTAGCTCAGATGTCTTCTATACCTCAGCCTTCGTTTCCATCTCTAAACCTCTCCCTACAGATGGGTATGCAGGGTTCCCATACATACATATGCATTCAATTTGGTTACTTTCTCTTGCTGATCTGTCTCATGCCTATTTGATCGTTATTAGATGAGCCAGAAGAACCGTGAAGGTAGAGGAAAGTTTGTTCCTCCCTGACCCTGGCTTCCCTCTCTCAGTCTTCAAGAACTGTGAACTGGCCAGACAGATTCCCGTGAAATCAGACCTTAGACATGTTTCAAGAGCTCAGCCTACGCTACTCCTTTTTAACTTAGAAGAGTATAAAAAGCAAGAGTCATGTCCTAAGCCACCAGGACACATGCTCAGTGATTTGTAAGTCAAACTGATCCTGAAAGGCCAGTGTGCACACTCTCTCAGCCACAGCCTTAGTGGACCATTATGTCCACCCTTCATGCTGCCCGGGGCCTTAAGCCTTGAGCTGGTGTTGGTCAAATAAGTTTTTAAATGTGATATATGTTTGCTCACTTATAGTTTGTATTGGGTGTGGGGGACAGGCTGTAAGCAGGCAGGGTGATTATAGCCTAAGGCTTAGTTTTAAGACTAAGCTTTTCTCCACACCCTTGACTGATTGCATGATGTAGGGTGGCGCACTCTCATGAGGAATCCCATTATGCCTCAGATAAGTGACTTTGTATCAGAGACTTTCTTATTTGTATATTGGATTAAAGGTTTTAATTTCTACACTATGAAGTGGGGCAGACTGGCAGCTTGCTCTCTTTTTATTTTATTTTATTTATTTATTTTTTACAGAGACAGAGAGTGAGTCAGAGAGAGGGATAGACAGGGACAGACAGACAGGAATGGAGAAAGATGAGAAGCATCAATCATTAGTTTTTTATTGCACTTTGCAATTGTTCATTGATTGCTTTCTCAAATGTGCCTTGACTGCGGGCCTTCAGCAGACTGAGTAACCCCTTGCTGGAGCCAGTGACCTTGGGTTCAGGCTGGTGGGATTTTGCTCAAACCAGATGAGCCCGCGCTCAAGCTGGCAACCTTGGGGTCTTGAACCTGGGTCCTCTGCATCCCAGTCCAATGCTCTATCCGCTGCGCCACTGCCTGGTCAGGTTGGCAGCTTGCTCTCTTGGTTCCTGAGATTAGCATTAGAGAGGAGAGGAGTGTAAGGCCATGTGGAAGAGAGGAGAAACAGCCAAGATGGCAGAATGCTGAAGGAGAAGCCAGTTTGTGCAAAGTTTGTGCAGAGAGAAGGAGATGGGGAACAGAGGTGAATAAGGCTAGTGAGCTAGAGACCTTTAATTCTAGGAAACTCAGATAAGTCAGTAGCTTTGTGAGCACTGAACGAGTGGGTTTTGGAGCCCAATGTGTATTTTTACTTGCCTGCCAGGTGCAAGCTAGGATTAAAGGTAATGGCCCACCAGTTCTTGACTCCGTTGTTTCATTACCGTCTGTCCGAATCCAATGCAAAACTGCATGGACCAGGCGGCTGTGATGGTGGCCCTGGCTACTGGCTTACAGCTGGTCATCCAGCTCCATCATTACGCTTCAAGATAAGGTCTGGGGGAAATAATGCATTCTAAAAATATCCGGACAAACAGAAAAGTACAAAGAAGAAACTAAAGTTATGCCCCAACTCCTATTGCCCAGAGAGCAGAGGGCCAGCAAGGCAATGGCCTTGGAGCAAAATCACTGTGTCTCAGCTCCACAGCCTTGCAGCAACCTGGCCCAAGGGTCCGAAGCCCGAGGACTCAGAACTGGCATACAGAAGAGGGCATCAGTCAGGTGACTGGTCCAGCCGAGTTTTACTAGACAGCCCAGTGCTAGCAGTTCCTGTGGGGCCTGCTTGGAGCCTGAATCAGCCAGGGTGTGACAAGCCACAGATCTGATCTCACCTTCGCAAGCCAATCAGCTTCCCCGCCCCCTGCTCCCACTCAGCTGCTGTTAGCCACCTCTGCCAACTTATTCATTTTGTTTCTATTCCCAACCCCCTCTCTCTCTTCGGGCAGCCACCCCCTCTGCTGTTTATCCCCCAACATGCCCGCTCCTCATCAGGGCCCTGCTGCTGAAGTGTGATGACTCATTCGTTACTTAGGTATTTTGGGTTCATTACTCTTCAGCCAGTTTACCCAGAAGAACCACACAGAGCCGACACAGAGAAGAGAGGAAATGGGGGCGTGCGGATGGGAGGGAGCGGGGCAGAAATCCAAGGGCTGCTACGGAAAAATTCGGCCGAGGTGCTGTTCTCCCAGCTGACTCAAAGAACGGGGCCGTTCCAAAAGCAACAAAGGGAAGGAAACAGTGCTTTGATTAAAACTTCATTGAGCTGCCTGGACACCCCCCTGTCCTCCCCCCCCTCCACCACCAGAGTTCTTCCACAAGGGAGATGGAATGTGCAGGACTCCAAAAGAATTGTCATTGCCTTTTGGGAATATTAAGAGCAACCACACCCAAGCTGTGTTGACTTGGCCAAAGCAAGGTAGAAGGGAGCATTATGGGATAGCCAAGCAACGCCTACAGAACAGTCCAGATCAACTGCCCTAACCTTCAGTCCCCGCATCCATGTGCCTTTGGCTCAACTCTCCAGGTTTGCTTTGAGGACAGTATCTGGCATGGAGTCTAGCTCTCCTAAGTAGACAGACCCTGCTTAGGTTGTGAACAATGGAAAAAGCGTGCGTGACAGGTCAGCCAGAAGATTCACAGGTTTGAGAAGCTTCCAGAAAGTTATTGTTTAGAAATTAATTTTCCTTAAGTTGTTCCCCCTAAGACTGTTCAGTACATGAGGCTTCTGCTTGTACTCTAAGCTTTAGACTTCTATCTCTTTTGTAAGAGCATTACATTACTGCTTGTGACATTTGCCATCCGTTTCTAGTTTGGGGCTTGCAACATGAGCATGCTAGGAGTAGTCATTCCTTTCTAATTATGCATTCTTAAATTCAACAAATATTTCCCAAATGCCTAAGACCGGAGCCAGCCCTTCAGGTCCAGAGCTGGGACACGGGCTACATCTCAGGCTTCTCTGATGGGCAAGTCCAGAACAGGATTCTGATCTCAGAGAGAAAGAAGCTGATAAGCATCCAGGGAGGACTAATTCATGATACACCTCCTGATTTTTGAGTCTGGGCTGTTAATTCCTTCTTATGCAGCGTGGTGTGTTAGAACAGTAGGTTGTCCCAGGTTGTACCCAACAGCTGTTGTGTGCAAACCATCTTACTGGAAACAGTGAGAAATATTAAAAAAATGTATATGATGGAACTCATGTACAGTATTAGGATAATAAAACAGAGAGAAAGGATCCAGGTCTGTGATGACATCATGCCATCATCTCAGCCCAGGCAATGGTATCATGTAGATAGATCAGTGGTCCCCAACCCCCGGTCCGTGGACCGGTACCAGTCTGTGGGCCATTTGGTACTGGTCCGCATAGAAAGAATAAATAACTTACATTATTTCTGTTTTATTTATATTTAAGTCTGAATGATGTTTTATTTTTAAAAAATGATCAGATTCCATCTGTTACATCCATCTCAGACTCACTCTTGACGCTTGTCTTGGTCACATGATACATTTATCCGTCCCACCCTAAAGGTTGGTCCGTGAAAATATTTTCTGACATTAAACCAGTCCGTGGCCCAAAAAAGGTTGGGGACCACTGGGTTAGAGCTTTGGCCCAAAGTACAAAGATTCTAGGTTCAATATCCAGTTAGGGCACATACAGGAACAGATCGATGTTTCTATCTTTCTCTTTCTCTCTCTCTCAAATCAATAAATAAAAATTTAAAAAATAAATGTAAAACAAACTTATAACACATGATCAAGAAACAAAAAGATGGTGCTTTGAAAAGACTAATAAAATCAACAGAGATTAAAAGGGAAAATTACTACATATATAATAGAACTTTTAAGAAATAAGAGAATGTTATAAACTTCCTGCAACTAAATTTGAAAACTTTTATGAAATGACCAGTTTTCTAGAAAAATGATACTTACTAAAACTAACTCAAGAAGAAATAGAAAATCTAATTAGAGAGCTATAGCTATTTTTGAAAAGCTGAATTGGTAGTTTAAAATCTACCTACAGCCCTGGCCTGTTGGCTCAGCGGTAGAGCGTCGGCCTAGCGTGCGGAGGCCCCGGGTTCGATTCCCGGCCAGGGCACACAGGAGAAGCGCCCATTTGCTTCTCCACCCCTCCGCCGCGTTTTCCTCTCTGTCTCTCTCTTCCCCTCCTGCAGCCAAGGCTCCATTGGAGCAAAGATGGCCCGGGCGCTGGGGATGGCTCTGTGGCCTCTGCCTCAGGCGCTAGAGTGGCTCTGGTCGCAATATGGCGACACCCAGGATGGGCAGAGCATCGCCCCCTGGTGGGCAGAGCGTCGCCCCTGGTGGGCGTGCCGGGTGAATCCCGGTCGGGCGCATGCAGGAGTCTGTCTGACTGTCTCTCCCCGTTTCTAGCTTCAGAAAAATGAAAGAAAAAAAAAAAAATCTACCTACAAAAACAGGGAACATTTGTCATCTTGCTCCCAGAGTACGTCCTCATTTTGGCTCAAATAAATCCCTTTTTTTTTTTTTGTATTTTTCCGAAGTTGGAAACAGGGAGGCAGTCAGACAGACTCCCGCATGCGCCCAACCGGGATCCACCCAGCATGCCCACCAGGGGGAGATGCTCTGCCCATCTGGGGAGTCGCTCTGCCGCAATCAGAGCCATTCTAGCGCCTGAAGCAGAGGCCACAGAGCCATCCCCAGCGCCCGGGCAAACTTTGCTCCAATGGAGCCTTGGCTGCGAGAGGGGAAGAGAGAGACAGAGAGGAAGGAGAGGGGAAAGGGTGGAGAAGCAGATGGGTGCTTCTCCTGTGTGCCCTGGCCGGGAATCGAACCCGGGACTCCTGCATGCCAGCCGACGCTCCACAACTGATCAAATAAATTCTTATAAAGATTAAAAAGAAGTCTACCTACAAAAACAAAACAAAACTTGTGATGGCCAGGCTGGTTGAGGTCATCATAATCTTGCACAATCTTGTTTCTTCAGAGAACAGAAAAAAAAATAATTGCCATAAGTTTTAAGATAAAAACAGAATTTTGACTTTTTATTATAATTTATTAATTTGAGAGAGAGAAAACATCAATTTGTTGTTTCACTTCTTTATGCATCCATTGATTGATTCTTTTTTTCTTAAAAAGCTTTTTTTGAAAGATTTCATTTATTGAATTTAGAGAGAGAAGAGGGAGAGAGAGAAAGAAAGGATGGGAGGGATTGGAATGGGAAGCATCCCCTTGCTTCCTGTATGTGCCTTGACTGGACAAGCCCAGGGTCTCAAACTGGCAACCTCAGCATTCCAGGTCGAGGCTTAATCCATTGCGCTACCACAGGTCAGGCCACATTCATTGGTTGATTTTTTTTTTTTTTTTACAGAGACAGAGCGAGAGTCAGTGAGAGGGATAGATAGGGACAGACAGACAGGAACGCAGAGAGATGAGAAGCATCTATCATCAGTTTTTCTTTGTGACACTTAGTTGTTTATTGATTGCTTTCTCATATGTGTCTTCACTGTGGGGCTACAGCAGACCGAGTAACCCCTTGCTCAAGCCAGCGACCTTGGGTCCTAGCTGGTGAGCTTTGCTCAAACCAGTTGAGCCCACGCTCAAGCTGGCAACCTTGGGGTCTCGAACCTGGGTCCTCCACATTCCAGTCCGAGGCTCTATCCACTGCGCCACTGCCTGGTCAGGCCATTGGTTGATTCTTGTATGTGCCCTGACCAGGGGTCGAACCTGCAACTTTGAGTATCAGGATGACAATCTACCCAGGGTTTTTCAACTGCTGGTCTGCAGACTGGTATCAACCTGCTGGTCTACAGGAGTTTAGCCACCCTGATGTTGTATGAAGATTATTCAACTGAGCTACCAGGCAGGGGAATACTGGCAGGATTTTGATGTCAAAACCAGACAACGATAGATAAGAAAGAAAAGTTATACATAAATCTGTCATAAATTCAAGTGTAAAAGTCCTAAATGAAATAGTAGAAAATTAAATCCAGCAATGCATAGGAATTAATATTTATGATCTGTTGGGTTTATCCCAGAATATAATGCTAGCACATTAGAAAATTAATGTAATTTACTACACTTATATTCTAAAGGAGAAAAAAAAAAAACAAATCATCATCTCAATGGGTACAGAGAATACATTTGGTAAAGTTTAATTCATAGTAAAATTCTTTAGCAAATTCATTATGGAAGGAACTGCCTTAACTTGAGAAAAGGTATCCACCCCAAAATTACAGCAAACAATATACTTCATATTCTTAGTGGTTAATGTTTCTTAGAAGCATTCCCTTGAAAGTCAGGAATAAGACAAGAATGTATCTCTATCGGTATTAAAGTGAGTACCTGAGGGTCTAGCAAGCAAGCAGAAGATGAAAAGAATTAAATGTATAAGGATTTGATGCCTGACCAGTCAGTGGCTCAGTGGATAGAGCATCTGCCTGGGATGTTAAGGACCTTGGTTCAAAACCTCGAGGTCGGCCTGACCTGTGGTGGCGCAGTGGATAAAGCGTCAACCTGGAAATGCTGAGGTTGCCGGTTCGAAACCCTGGGCTTGCCTGGTCAAGGCACATATGGGAGTTGATGCTTTCAGCTCCTCCCCACTTCTCTCTCTCTGTCTCTCTCTTCTCTGTCTCTCTCTCTCCCTCTCTCTCTCCTCTCTAAAAATGAATAAATAAAATTAAAAAAATGTTTTAAAAAAAAAAAAAAAAAAAAAACCTCGAGGTGGTCTGCTTGAGCATGGGATCATAGACATGACCCTGTGGTGGCTGGCTTGAAGCCCAATGTCACTGGCTTGACCCAAGGTTGCTGGCTTGAGCAAGGGGTCACTAGCTTGGCTGGAGACTCTGGTCAAGGCACGTATGAGAAGCAATCAATGAACAACTAAAGTGTTGCAATTATAAGTTAATGCTTCTCATATTTCTTCCTCACTTAAAAAAGAAAAAAAAATATGGGGCTAGGACACATATAAAATACAAAAAAAAAAAAAAAAGGAAAAAAATACAATGACAGTTACCTCTTCATACCATGTACCAAAATTAATTCTAAGTGCATTAGACTCATATGTCAAAGACAAACTTTAAACATCTATTAAGACCTGGCCAGTTAGCTCAGTTGGTTAAAGCATCATCTTTATACACCAAGGTTGTAGATTCAATTCTGGGTCAGGACACATACAGGAATCAACCAATAAATGCATAAATAATTGGAACAACAAATTAATGTTTCTTTCTTTCTCGCCCTCTCTTTCTCTCCCTCCCTTCTTCTCTCTCTAAAATCAATAAAAAATAATAAATAAACATTTAAGAAGGAAATAGTTTTAAGATCTTGGGAAAGGAAATGATTTTTTTAAAAAGATACAGAAAGCACAAATGATAAAAGTCCAGATTGACACACTTCCTTATATTAAAATGAAAACATCTTTATAACAAAAGCACTCAAACTGAGAATTTAAGCCACAGCTAGCAGTGTACATATATAGTATATATAGACCCTCCAAAATTAGCAGTATGAATAATATATCCCATGAATTACAGTACTGAGAACAAGATATCTATCTCAACAGGATAAACAAACGCTTCACGAAAATGAACACTCAAACTGGTGAGTCAGCATACGAAAAAAACAACCCAGTGTATTAGTAATCAGAGATAAATGAAAACAACCAGGTATCATTTTATACCTATCAGATTATTAAAATTTAAAAAAAATGTCGGAGTGTGGTGATGATGTTGGATACACACAGTGCCTTTTCTGTAGCCAACCCCCGCTGGAACGTAAGTTGCACAAGAGCAGAGACTTCCTTTGGTTGACAAGTGTCATCTCCAGTGCCTACAATAGTGCCTGGTCTTACAGGGCAGTGCAGGCAGGAGTTGGAAAAGTTGAAGATGCATATAATCTGACACTTCATTCATTAGATTCTGAGTCACAGGAAGGTAGTCTCGACCAACTCTTCCACATGTGCTAAAGAGATCATGTCCAAGTCTGTTTGTTTATTCCAAAATAGCAACAAATTGGAAGAGAATAAATAAATAGACTGTGAAATATTTATACAGTGGAATGACACATGCCAGTTAAAACATACAAATTAGAACCATCATGCATCAATGTGGGTAGAGTATTATTATATTATTTTCTGTACTTAAAATATATTTGCTTGAAATATGTCACTAAAACAGTTATACATCGTCTTTAAGGGGTTGAAAAATAATGTTGAACAAAAACTGCAATATAAAACCAAATATAATTTATAGTATTTTTTGCTACACAAAAGTTAGAAAAATAAAAGCCAGACATGATAAGAGGTACAAAATGATATGAGAGTCTTGAAAGAGGAGAAATCAATCTGCCCGAAAGGAACCGGAGAACTGACTGTTCATGCAGGAAATTGCTCTTGTTATTTAAGGAGTTGGAAATGGAGCAAAGAGATTCTCGGTGGAGGGGAGACAGGCTCAGGGGGAGGACAGTAAGCACTGGGAAAACATAGGGTTACAGAGGATGTTTGGGAGTTCGGGTTGACCCGAGTGTCGGCTGAGTAAAGAAAAATGTGAAAGAGAGCTGGGATGAAGTCTTGGAGAAATTTAAACACCAACCTTGGGTAGAAAATCTGAACGCTGGTGCCGGACTTCTGCCTCAGGTCCTCGTAGTCTCCACTCGAATTTATTTCCTTGGGAGTTCAGTTCAAGATATTTTCTGAATATGTTATTTTATTTATGTATTTCATTATTGATGGATTGAATTTTCAGTGAAAGAACAATTTGTTGTTCGACTTATCCATGTGTTCGTTGGTTGATTCTTGTATGTACCCTGACTGGGGATTGAACCCACAGCCTCAATATATTGGGACGATGCTCTGACCAACTGAGCTACCTGGATAGGGCCAAGTTTTGTTTTGTTTTTCACTTAAAATTGAGAATATCAATAAGACACAAAAATATTAATAGTAACTGTATTAACACACTTATTATTATTTTTTTTTCATTTTTCCGAAGCTGGAAACGGGGAGGCAGTCAGACAGACTCCCGCATGCACCCCACCAGGATCCACCCGGCATGCCCACAAGGGGGCGATGCTCTGCCCCTCTGGGACGTCGCTCTGTTGCATCCAGAGCCATTCTAGCACCTGAGGCAGAGGCCACAGAGCCATTCCCAGCGCCCATCTTTGCTCCAATGGAGCCTTGGCTGCGGGAGGGGAAGAGAGAGACAGAGAGGAAGGAGAGGGGGAGGGGTGGAGAAGCAGATGGGCGCTTCTCCTGTGTGCCCTGGCCAGGAATCAAACCTGGGACTACTGCACGCCAGGCCGATGCTCTACCGCTGAGCCAACCGGCCAGGGCTTTAACACACTTATTTAAGGGAATGATACACTGTAGAAAAAGATGTAATGAGATATCTTATTTAATGAAATACTTTCTTCATGTTTCTTTCACTGTAATCACTGCTAAGTTTATCTAGAGTTTCTCTCTGTCTTGAGTATGAAATGACTTTTTATTCACTTGACCTAATTTTTAGACCCAAAGGCTCAGCAACTCATTTGTTCATTTATTTCATTCTAATCTATATTAACAGCCCAAGCCAAATGACAATGGTCGTTGCTTTCATAGAGCATAATAGTCTAGGACAAGACATATAAATAACCCAGCAGTGACAATAGGGGTGATAGAGGTGTGCACAGGATGTTCTTGTAGAACAGAGGAGGGGCAGCTAATCAGGGAGTGAAGGAAGGCTTCCTGGTGGAGGAGGTATTTGACAAGAATGCTTAGCAGTTAGTTAGCTGGACCAAAGAGGAGAGAGTAGGAGAACATCCGAGGAGGAGGCTCAGGGGCATGAAACATCCTGTGCATGTTGTCAAGTATGATCAGAAGAAATAAAATGTTAGGTTACTTAGCAGAACTTAGGCCAAAGATGTATACAGGGACACATCATAAAGGATTAGGTGTTGGCCCTGGCCTGTTGGCTCAGTGGTAGAGCATCAGCCTGGCATGTGGAAGTCCCAGGTTCGATTCCTGGCCAGTGCACACAGGAGAAGCACTCATCTGCTTCTCCACCCTTCCCCTCTCCCTTCTCTCTGTCTCTTCCCCTCCTGCAGTGAAGGCTCCATTGGAGCAAAGTTGGTCTGGGTGCTGAGGACGGCTCCATGGCCTCCGCCTCATGCGCTAGAATGGCTCTGGTTGCAATGGAACAACACCCCAGATGGGCAGAGCATCGCCCCCTAGTGGGCATGCCAGGTGGATCCCGGGTCAAGTGCATGCAGGAGTCTCTCTGCCTCCCCTCTTCTCACTTCAGAAAAATACAAAAAATTAAATAAATAAAAAGGATTAGGTGTTAAGTGAATGCCAGGTGAAACTGGAGACAATCCTAAGAGGCAGACTTTACAATGGCTTTGAAGGAGAGAGAAGGGGCTAGAGCTAGGAGAGGGGAGTGCTGTGAGGAAGGGCAGAAGTCGGTTTTAAAGAGAGTAGGGATGAAAATATTTATATGGTTTCGAAAGAGACCAAGTGAAGGGGAAGCTTCGGAGGAAGGAGAAAGGGGCGGGCTAACAGAGTAAGGGTTTGTTAGGAAGGAGGAGGAAGCCCAGACCAGGTGGACGGATTCAGCTTGACCTGGAGAGTAAGTTACCCTGAAGCAGCAGAGGGGGAGAAAAGGATAGAATTAGAGTTTTTAGTTTTCAGTGCTGGGGAGGCAGCTCAGGGAGCTCCAACCTGACGGCTTTCATTTTCTCCTGGAGGAGAAAATAAGGTGGTTTATCTGCCGAGAGCAGAAGTGTTGGGGGTTGGAGGGGAAGGGGGGAGGGGGGGGGCGCAGCAGCCTGAGCACCACCTGGGGCCGCAGCGAGTGTAGCTGCACGAGGCCCACTGCCACCTGGTGCACCAGGACAGGAGGCAGGAAGTCAATGACCAAGGACGGAATGTTCTAGAGTGGTTGAAATACCAGGACAAGGAGGAGGAAGAGGGCTAGGAGTAGGTCTGGAGGCTGGAGAGGATTGGAGGTCAAGGCCTCCGCTGCTGTGGAGGAGCCCAGAAATCACGTGACATTGAGCCTTCCCCGGGGACTGGAGTTCCGCAGCCTGGCAGAGCGAAGGAGGTGTTGAGGGGGAAAAGGGGATGTGAACCAGATACCAAGTCCCAGGTGAAGGTTAGAGATGCATGATTCCAGCCTGCTCCGGTGATTTAAGCCTGTAGGGTAGTTTCACCAAAGGAAAAAACAGTCTGAAAGGAGGCAGGGAGGTGGCCTTCCTGCACTTCTGGTAAGCTACTCGTTTGTTTGTTCATTCGGCCTTTCATTCCAACTTTTCAGAAACCTAAAACTATTTATTGAACATTTACTATGTGCCAGATCCTCGTCGCTGGAGAGGCAAACAAGATACATCTGAATTCATCAGTTCTGAAACACACGTTCCCCACCCACCGCCACACTCCTCCAACTTTTTAATATCCTCTGAAATCATTTGGGATACTTCTTACACTGACATCAGCCACTGCAGTCATGGTATAGTTGTCATAGTTTTCCCTGGGCTCAAACTTAGTCATAGCTGTTCACGTTGTCATTACTTCAACCGAGTTAAGTACACTGTTGGTAATAACATGTTGAGCTTACTTGCTGTTTAAATTCCAAAAAAATTACACTGTCATTTGGCATGGAAATGAAAGTTATTGTATTTGGAGAAGGCGTGGAAATCATGGGACATGAGTCTGATATTAGTGAGGCAGGCATTCATCATTGGAGAAATTACCACCGTTCCACAAATGATTGCAAAACTCAAGAACCAAATGTTTTATGGGACCCTCGAAAGAAAAAATACCCACAAATAAACACAATGGTGATACGTTTGTTGCTGATCTATACACAAAGAATTGCCTAAGATAAGCCAAGAAATGAAATGGAAGGCCTAGAGATATTTCAAAGCTGACAGACTGGTGTGACTAATTCCTGGGTCACAAGGTTATGGTTAAGGCATGGTGTCATTGTTTAGACAATTTATTTTCTTAGTGACACATAAAATAATGGTGTGTCTTATAATTAAATGTGTCTTAGAATGGATAATATATGGTAATTCACGTCCTAGAATGATCTAAACATTTTCTTAAAACAAAATGTCAGACCTATAAGAAGCATCTTCCTCCTTTAAATGAGGAAACTGAGTCTATGAGGTAGTTGGTTGGCCCAGGAGTGTCCCCACAGCTTGTTAGAGGCAGGGGATACTGTCCTGCTTTCTGGAAAACCAGCAGGAAAAGAGAAAGATAACTATGATAGCTTTATTTTTCCTATTGTAAGGATGATAAACAGGTTTAGTAACTACTAGTCCTTGACAAGAGGTTTCTAATTTATGTCCATCCTCTATATCTCTTTAATCTCCTTAATTGCTGGCTTTGTCATTCAAATATTCATAAAGCACACATTCTCAGTGTCCCTTTTTATTTTTCTTGAGAAATTTCCAAGACATGCCAGAGTTGTAAAACAGAGATGGCCATCTATTCTTTAGTGTGGTATCTTTTCTTCAATACCTAAAAAACTAAGTTGCTTCACTGTTAGTCTTCACCTGGATCTGGGATCGTTAAGGAAAGCAGGTGTCCAAACTTGAGAGGGAGGAGTAAATTAAGAACAGGCGGTAGGCATCCTGTCCAACGGATGAAACCAACACGGACCGGCTAGAGGGAGTTGTCGCCTCCTCCCCTTCTTTCTGGCTCACACTATCGTAGAAGCAATCTCTTTGTTTACTGTCTGCAGCTCCTAGTGTTAGTAAGAAAATACAGAAGAAAAGAGTATGCAAATAAGGTAAAAGATATTCAACTTTCTAGTTTCTAACTTTCTAGTGGAAAGCTCCACACACACGCTGGTGGTATGAATTTTATGGCCAGCAGTTGGAGTTCATCCTGATAGGTCCAAATTTGTTTGTTTGGTTGGTTGTTTATAATAGCTGCTACTGTTTCTACTCTTCCTAAATAATGGCATCTGGTCACCAGCCACACTGGTCAGTTATAAATTATTCCCTATGTATAAAGGAATTACTTTGAAGTCATCAAGAGAACGTAAGACACTATGAGAGACCCTATTTCTCTCTTCTCCCCTCTTTGAAGCCCTTTTTATCTTTAAATGTTTCAAATATAGGAAAAGTTTGCCCTTTTCTGACAGTAAAATTGACCTGTAGTATATTCTGTTATACATCTTTCCGATCTTTTTTGTAGATTAAAAAAATTACGAGTTTTGCCTGACCAGGTGGTGGCACAGTGGATAGAATGTCGACCTGGGACACTGAGGTCCCAGGTTTGAAACCCTTAAGTTGCTGGCTTGAGTGTAGGCTCACCAACTTGAGCACAGGGTTGCTGGCTTGAGCGTGAGATCATAGACATGACCCCAGAGTTTCTGGCTTGAGTCCAAAGATCTCTGGCTTGAAGTTGAAGCTCACTGACTTGAGCCCAACGTGCTGGCTTGAGTCCAAGGTCGCTGGCTTGCGCAAGGGGTCACTGGCTCAGCTGGAGCCCCCTGGTCAAGGCACATATGAGAAAGCAATCAATGAACAACTAAGGTGCTGCAACTATGAGTTGATGCTTCATATCTTTCTCCCTTCCTGTCTGTCCCTGTCCCTCTCTGTCTCACAGTCTCTCTCTTGCAAAAAATAAAAAATAGCCCTGGCTGGTTGGCTCAGTGGTAGAGCGTTGGCCTGGCATGCAGGAGTCCCAGGTTCGATTCCCGGCCAAGGCACACAGGAGACGCGCCCATCTGCTTCTCCACCCCTCCCCCTCTCCTTCCTCTCTGTCTCTCTCTTCCCCTCCCGCAGCCGAGGCTCCATTGGAGCAAGGATGGCCCGGGCACTGAGGATGGCTCCATAGCCTCTGCCTCAGGTGCTAGAATAGCTCTGGATGCAACAGAGCGATGCCCCAGATGGGCAGAGCATCACCCCTTGGTGGGCATACCAGGTGGATCCCGGTTGGGCGCATGCGGGAGTCTGTCTGACCGCCTCCCCGTTTCCAACTTCGGAAAAATGAAAATAAAATAAAATAAAATAAAAAATAAAAAAATCTCAAGTTTTAAACAGCCCAAGGCTGGTTAGGTTTCAGAAAACATGCTTGGATCAATTTATTTGTGGTGCCTTCAAGTTTTTTCTTAACTCCAGAAAATGTATCCCCTTTACAAAACTGGAAGGCTAACGACTGGAAAGTAAAATAAAAACGTAGAAAGCTGGAGGCTGGCGTGCATCTGAGTTCACAACCTGAAGCAGCACCCTGACGGTCACCACACCCGCTCCACTGTCAAGGTTCACCGCCTTGGTGTACTCTTCAGACAGGGAATGAAAGGAAGGCTTGATCATTGTGCAAGGTCCACACCACGTGGCTGAGAAGTCAAGTGTAATGAGTTTCTCTCCTAGACTGTTCAAGGCATCTTGAAAAAGCATACTTTCTCTCTAGCTGCCTCACTGTTTGGGCAGCTGGGGTCTGACAAGCGACCATAAGAGCTGATGGAAGTGGATCCAAACCGTGGACCATGGGCCAGAGCTTCCCGATCCTTTTCTTACGCTTGTTTCACACAGTTGAAGTACCAGTTATACGTACCATTGTGGATCTTGTTTTGCTTAGTTGACATGATAACATAGGCCTCTTCATATGTTACTAACCTCTTAAGTAGAATTATTCATACTTGCATACTATCTCACTGCAAATGTAGCTTACCTTTTTTTTTTTTTTTTTTTTTTTTTAAACCCATTCTTCTCCTGCGATTGTAGATTTAGGGTGTTTTCAAACTTTGGCTACCATAAATGACACTGTGATGAACATCTTTATGCATTAGTCTTTTTCTTTGTGAAATGACATTTACCTCTTTTCAGGCTGGCTGGATATTTTTTCCTCTACTGAAATGGCAATTAGTAAATTAGTGGTCTAAAAGTGATAAACTGTGTTTGAAATGACCATATTAACAATGGAATGTTACTCAGTCATAAAAAATTTCACCATTCGCAACACCGTGGGTGGATCTAGGTGGGATTATACTCAGTGAAACAAGTCAGACAGAGAAAAACAAATTCCATATGATCTCACTTACATGTGGATTCTAAAGAACAAAATAAACGAACAAACAAAATTGAAACATACTCATAGATACAGAGAACAGGCTGATAGTTGCTGGAGGGGAGGGGACTAGAGATAAAAGAGGCAAAGGGATGAAGAAGTATAGATTGGTGGTTACAAAACAGTCATGGAATATAGAGCCCAGCACAGGGAATACGGTCAATAATATTGCAATATGTGCGATGCCAGGTGGGTAGGTGGGTACTGGAATTATCAAGGGGGAGCACTTGGGAAAGTATATGATTATCTAACCACTTTGCTGTACACCTGAAACCAATACAAAATAATGAATACTGAATAATACTGAAATAATACTGAAAATAAATTGTAATTGAAAAATAAAAATAGCCCTGGCTGGTTGCTTAGTAAATAGAGCATCAGCCCAGCGTGTGGAAGTCCCAGGTTCGATCACCAGTCAGGGCACATATGAAAAGTGATCATCTGCTTCTCTCCCCTGCCCTCTCCTTCTTCTCCCTCTCCTCCTCTCTCACAGCCAGTGGCTCCCTGGTGCTGAGGATAGCTCAATTGGTCCAAGCATTGGCCTGGGGCATTGAGGATAGCTCGGTTGATTTGAGCATTGGCCTAGATGGGGGTTTTCTGGGTGGATCCTGGTAGGGTGTATGAGGGAGTCTGTTTCTCTATCTCCCCTCCTCTCACTTTAAAAAAATAAAAAATAAAAAAATAAATATCACAAAAAAGTGCAAAAAATAAAATGATTGTATTAAAAAATGAGGGATCTTGGTGGTAAGCACATACCTATGCGATGGGTATACACTCTGCCCTTTGTGTTTTTCGAGAGCAGGGAGAGACAATGGGGGGCGGTGAGAGAGGGAGTGTTTAGGGGACCAGTGTGGAGCTCTGCCTTGCCACCTCTGCTCTGTGACCAGGAAATACAGGAATCTCTGCAAAATGCTTTGTGCAAATCAGTTTTTCTTGCCTTCCTAAGGAAATGACACAATTCGCGTAGATGGTGTGGACTCCGGACCTCCAAGTACCGTTCATTCCCTTGCTGTCATGACAGGACTGTGTGGCTGAGGCTGTCGGGAACCCACAACAGCCTGGATCGGGGCCAGGAGACCGGGCCCTGGCCTGGGTGGGAGTCGTTCCCTAGCTTGGCACCTGGGAGCTTCAGAGGGCAATTTGATCCAAAAGGCCTTACATAGGTCACGCTTTCTAACACAGCTGTTAGAACACACACCCTGTAAACAGGAAATGCCTTAGGAAGTACATCTGAGTACATCTTATTTTTATTTTTAGGAAACTCTTACCAAGCCTGCGCAGAGGGTGACATTTATCTGGCATTACAGCTAACAAGTTAAAGCTGCTCCCGGACGGCCCCAGTTTTATGTTCTGGGCGCTGTGTGCCTACTGCTGTCTGGCAGGTGCTTAGAGAGCCCCACGTTCATCAGGAACTCATTTTGCCTTGGGAAATAAATGAGTGTCTCAGTCAAGGGAGTGGTAAGCTACATAGTTGGTTTTTGTTGTCATAGAAAAGGAAAAGGCCAACTAAACCCCAAACCAATATTTAGACACCTAAATATTGTGCTTGGAATATGGAAAATTTAGCCCTGGGCAAAAGGAAAACCAAGTAAAACAGAGGAAGGGGAGGCTCTTGTTGGTTGAATAGCGTCAGGAAAGGCTAAAATTAAGAACTGCTGACTTCCGGAAGGGACTCAGCTGTATAGAGGGCACAGTAGTAATCCACACTTTGCTCCAGGATCCACACCACCCCTGCCCTGGCCATGAACTGTTTGTTTTGGCTACACAGCCGCATCCACTAGGCTGTTTTCACACCACAGGGCCTTTACACATGCCCCACAATACCTGAAATACCCCTGTTCCTTTATCCTCCTCTCTTTGTTTGGCAAATTCCTGCTCCTCCTTCAAGGCTGAGATATCACTTGATTTGGTTATAGCATGAACACAGCATAGTATAGTGGAGAGAACTTGGCTTTTAGAATGAGACACAACGGAGTTTAAATCTTGGTACCATTTTTTCCTAGAAGGATGACCTTGGATAAGTTGACTTCACCTCTGGAAGGATGTTTCCTCCTCAGTTAATAGAGCCAACACCTCGCTCACTGGAACGTAGTGAATATTAGGTCACGCAACTATAAAAAGTGCTTGGCATACAGTAGACATTCAATAAATGTCATGTCAACCTCCACCTGCCATACCTATCCTCCAAGCCTTCCCCAATTCTCTAGGCAGCATGATTTTACCCCAAACTGAGCCTGTGTCTTATCTCTGAGTTTATAGTATCTACATAGTATTCAAATTCTTCATGCCATGCTCATAAGTTATAAGGTGTCCAGATGACAATTTTAACCCTTTGAGTAGTACGAACGTTCATGTACGTCCTCGTGCCTCCTGATCATCCAGAGCACGATTGTACAAAAATTTTTACTTTAACAATGTGTAAGGCAATGTTAAAAAAAGGCAAATGTATGTTCTTCTTGTTTCTTTATTTTTTTTCTTTTTTTTGTTTTTTGTTCTTTTCTTCTTGTTTATTAAAATTGGTTATCAAACAAACATGATTTTAAATCAATAAAACTGGAACTGGAACTAATTTCATTTTTGGAAAAAAAAACTCACTCTTGGGGGTCAGCAAGCATGAACAAAACTCACTACTCAAAGGGTTGATCCATTAATTTACTCAACAAATATGTATTTAATGACATCAGATGGCAACTAATTCTATTACTTATGACCTTGATATGTTTTTTTCTTGCTTCCGAGTAGGGTTTTTCAACTTTGACACTATTGACATTTGGGCCAGGAAGCTCTTTGTTGTGGGGGGGAGGCTCCCTTTTTGTTGTAAGATGTTGAGCAACATCCCTGGCTCTTTCCACCAGAAACTAGTAACAACCCAAATTGTCTTCAGACATTGACTGCCTCTTGTTGAGAAAAAAACTGCTTTAGAACTTTGCTCCCTTGGTTAATGCCCCCACCCCCACCCCCACCCCCAGTTTCTATATTCAGCCTCCATTGGTACCTTTTTCTCATACAAATCAAATGCCATTTACCCCAGTCTCTCAAAAGAAATTAATCAAACATGAAAGCCTCTCCCTTCACAGCGAAGCCCTCTAAAAGCATGGCCTCATTCACTGTCTCTTTCCATCCATTCTCCCACCTACTGCGGTGAGGACCCCCACCACGTCCGGAAATGCTCTGCCCGAGTCCCTACTGCTGAGTGGCTAACATCCGGGTCCTCTTCCCACTGCCCATCTTGCTTGGACTCTGGGAAGTCTGACACTTGTTAAGTTCCAAGATGTTTTTCTTTCCTGGTTCTCCTTTGACCCTCTCTCACGAACCCTGGTGGGGTTTCCTCTGTTCTGCCTCTTAAATTTTGTCACTTTCCCAAGGAAGATTGAGCAAGTCTCTGCCTGCTCCTCTCTCTTCCTTCTCAACCTGGTGCACGTTCCCCGATGCTCAAAGCTTTAGTTCTAATGTAAGCACCAACTCCAGAATGCTTAGTTCCAGCCCAGAAGCTCTCCTGAGTACCAAACCGACGCTCCCACTGTGTGTCTCACAGCCGTATCAGAGAGAACTTTCATCTTCATCTCCTCTTCCTGAAATTGCCTCTCTTCCTACCTTCCCACGCCCGGCCTCGTCGGCCCCGTGGAGGCCCTGGTGTTGCAGACATTGGGCATGTTAGTAAAGGCGGTCATCTTAGGTCACCTAGTAATGCAAGGTCAAGCGAGTTCCTCCCTGCCTATGCCCTCATTACAACCCTCTGGCTGTGGCCCACCTAGAGCCGTGAACCTCAGCATTACTTGCAATGAGCAAAGCACTTGGCACATATTAGGTACTCTGTCCACGCTAGCTCCCTTCCTTGTTATTTTCTTCTAAAAGTCTACAACATTGAGTTGTATATGGGTAGTGAGATTATAAGTGATTTTTTTCTTCTGTTCTCTAAATTTTTTTTTCCCATTGAAAAGAAACTATTTTTGCAACCAAAGAGAGAAGGTTTTGCTGAAACACTCTGACATGCGCATTCGATCATGCCGCTCCCCTCTACTGGCTGTTCATTGCCCTCATGGTCATGTCCGAACCTCTGAGCATGGCTGACAACATCTTCTCTGATTTGGCCTTGACCTGGTTTATGTTACCTTTTCTTATGCTGTTCTACCTCCTCCCACATGACCTACTTTGGCAACTCCAAGCCTTTCCAGATCCCTGGACAAGCCAGGCTGTTGCCTGCTTCTGCGTCGGATTCTCCCTTTGCTTGGTGGCTGACCCATGACCTTTCACCCTTCCCTCCATCCCATGCCCATACACACGGCCACACACAGACACACCCTCTGGGACACCCAGCCAATCCTCCTTCCTCAGAACTCTGTGGGCTGGAGTAATTTTACCTGATAGACAAAATTGTCTCCATTTCTTAATTTTCTTTTCTTTTTTTTTTTTTTTTTGAAGATTTTATTTATTCATTTTAGATTGAGAGAGAGAGAGAGAGAAACAGGGGGGGAGCAAGAAGCATCAACTCTGATATGTGCCCTAACCAGGCAAGCCCAGGGCTTCAAACCAGTGACCTCAGGATTCCAGGTCTATGTTTTACCTACTGCACCACCACAGGCCTGGCCTCCATTTCTTAATTTTCAATAGTGGTTCAGTGCCTTCTTGCTTAAGACAGTGGTTCAAACGAACTTGTTGAGTTCACTCAGCCAACCTCTCTAGGCATTCATGATGTGGCTGGTTGGATACTGCAACACCTTTCTCTGTTGTGAAAGAGAGGAGATTGGACTTCAGGCCCTCAGATCCACAGGGCTACAGCAAATACTGGTGTACAAGCTTTGCCCTGAGCACTGGCCAGTTTGCGTTTCTTTCTTGGTCAGTGCAGGCTGATGAAAAAAACTGCAGTGGACCCACAAACACACTTGTCGTTGCGGTGGTCTGTGCTGTGAGCATACATCCTTGGTTTATCCCAGACCGCTTGGCCATATGCACAGCCAAGACGGTGGGGCCCGCCAGGTGCTTGTGAAGGAGAGAGTCAGCAGTCTAGATCGCTGGCTTACTAACAGCCGGAGGGAAGGGATGCAGAGGGCGAGTGCAGACAAAGGGCGTGGGGCTTCCGTGCCCACTCTGAGGGCACCGCTCTCCCTACATCCCCCTGTGTTCACCAACCTGCGAGTTCCTGAACCCTCTTCTTACCTTAGTCTCCAGACTAAAAGTAAACATGCTCTGCTTTGTTGCTCATTCAATAAATGTCATGTCAATCTCCACCTGCCATACCTATCTTCCAAGCCTTCCTCAATTCTCTAGGCAGCATGACTTTACCCCAAACTGAGCCTGTGTCTTATCTCTGAGTCTATAGTATCTACATAGTATTCAAATTCTTCATGCCATGCTCATAAGTTATAAGGTGTCCAGATGACTAAAAGTCTCATGCTCCCATGGAGACATTTGTCAGGGCACCTAGGATGCTTGATAATACTAATTTGTTGACTCATGTGTCTCCCCGTAGGAGACTGAGTACTCCTAAGGGCAAGGGCTGTGCCTTTTATTTGGCATATAGGAGATGCTCATCTAAGTGTCATCTCTCTGAGAAGCACTGTAGTAGACTTGAGGATGGGAGGAGGGGAGGGGAGGGAAATGAGCCACAGCCCCTATTGTCTTTTTGGAGCTTGCAATTACCTAATGAAAATGAATGTGATTAAGTGGGGGAAGAAGAAGAAGAAGAAGAAGAAGGAGGAGGAGGAGGAGGAGGAGGAGGAGGAGGAGGGAAGAGGAAGAGGGGGAGGAGGAGGAGGAGAAATCATAATAAAAGTTAGATGTTCTATATGCTTTATCTCTCATTTAATCCATGATTTACTTGGAAATCCATGCTATTATTTTGTAACAATGGGAAATTGAGATGTTACTGAGGTTAAATGCCTTGACCAAGCAGCTAATAAGCTTCCAAAATCCAAGTTCCTCATCTAAATACAATAATGTATTTAATGCTACAGTTTGAATGAAGTCCTCCAAAATCTATTCAGGGAGAAATTACCATCAGGGGTCGGGCATCGTGGCTGCTTACCTTACTGGAAACCTGGGTTTCTGCAAAGGAACACCCAGATGTCGGTCGTTTAGTCCACATTTACAGGGGCTGGGCTTTCTGCTACTTCTTCTCGACTCATCTTCCCATCTCCAACTCTGGAAGAAAACACAAGCTCCCTGGGACGCTGGGCCCTCCCTGGGTTGACTGAGGGAACCTTCTGTGTTTTAAGGGACAAGGAGAATCTGACCTGCGTGCGGTCAGGTACCTAGGGTTACCTCTTGAGGCACAGTGAGAGTTCTAGGCCCTGACAATGTCAGTTTGGGGGCTCTGTGAAAGATGCCAGTCTGAGGTTACCTAGAAACCCAAGTCTGTCTTTCCCCTCTGTAGGCCGCCTTCCCAAAGCTCTGGCTGCAGGCCCGCAGGGAGGCCTACCTCCTGGTAGCTTCGTTAATGACTTTACAGTCTGATTGAGATCAGGTGGCCTCCCAGCTGGCACCAACACCCATCACACTCTCCAAAGATAAGGAAACCAAACATTAGCTAGCTGGTAGCAAACAGAGCCATAAACACACCCACGCCTTCCTCCCCTGCACCCCTTCAAAGAAGCAGCCAACGCCACGCCTGCCCTTATTTGGCTAGGGAAATAAAGACACCCTGAATACCACCTCGACTATTTCAAGTTGCTTTAGCCCAGAGAGGCTCTACAGCGTAGGCTTTCTTCATTCCCTTGGCTGAATCAAGTGCCTTCCTTTCATTCTCCAGGAATTCTCCAAATAACTTTACCTGCTTGAGCACCTTAACTCTATGGCTCAAATGATATGTTTATTTAAGTGGTACTGCAGACTCTCATCATTATGCACAGATACAGGATGCTGTTTTGCACGTCTCTCCTGGCCACTTGAGGTATTCTGTTTTGTCTTGTGTGTATCCAAGGAGTTCATAAGCCCTGTTGGGACTAAACAACCCATTTCTTCAATGCCACCTGCCACGGACTTCTGACCAGCAGTGTCAGAATGAATTCAGAGCTCGTTAGAAATGCAGACCCTCGGGGGGTGGGGGGGGGGGACCATTTTGTAGATTAGGTGCCTAACCACCATGCTGTCCATCTGAAACTAGGACTGAACATAAACTGTAATTGAAAAACTACAAATGCTCATCATAATAATATGTTTTTCAAAAAGAAATGCAGATTCTCAGGCTCCACCCCAGGTCCACTGAATCAGTGGATCTGCATTTTACTCAGATCCTCAGGTGATTCATAGGCACCTTACAGGTTGAGAAGCCCGGGCTAAGGTGTCATGCCTGGTGCACTGACAGACTCTTCTGTGATCTCAGCGTGGTGATCAGTGTGCAGGGCAAACTCTGCTTTCTCTGTCCCCCAAGATCCTCCACTGTAGGCTATAATTCTACCCACCCCTTTTGCATGTTTTTGTACATATTACACATTTTTTTCAGTGCCCTACAGAAATATTTTTTTTTAAAGTAGTAAATAATAAGAACAAGAAATAGTTACTGAGCATTCATGTGTTATTATGCTGCCATAACAAAGTACCAGAGACTGAGTAGCTTCAACAACAGAAATTAACTTTCCTCACAGTTCTGGAGGCTAGAAGTCCAAGATCAAGGTGTCAGCAGGAGTGGTTTCTTCTGAGACCTCTCCCTCCTTGGTTTGCAGACGGGGCTGTCTCTTCGCTCTGTCCTCACATGACCCTTCATCAACGTGTGCAGGTGTCTGGTCTCTCTCTCTGTGTCTAAATTTCCTCTTCTTATATATCAGATTGGATTAAGGCCCATCCTAATGGCTTCACTTTAACTTAATTGTCTTTCCCTTTCCCTCTCCCTCCCTCCCTCTCTCTCTCTTTTTTGATAAGACCTTCTGAGTCACATCACGAGAATGCTAATGATGAATGGCACCAGATGTTAGACCTCGATCCTTGAGTTTGGGCTGAGGAAAAAATTCAGAGCCAAGACTCAACTATAAGCAAAAGTTTATTTGGAAAGTCACAGAGGTCAAAGGAGTGAGCCAGCTGGGCTGCGTGGGCTCAGGAAACAAGTGACAGAGGCAGAAGAAGGGCCCTTGGAGCTTAAGAGAGAGAAGGGCAAAGGAAACATGCTTGGGGGAAGAAGAGGGAGTAAGGCTTGGGTGAGCTCCAGAGAGTGAGTGAGCATGCCTTAATTACCCCTTTAAAGACCTAATTTCCAAATATGGGTACATGCTTAGGTACTAGAGGTTAGGATTTCAACATATAAATTTCAGAGGGACACAAGTCACCCCATAACAACTATAAAGTGGCTAATTATTATTATCATCATTTTACAGATGAAGAAACAGGGACTTTCAAAAGTTCATTAACTTGATTAATGTCACACAGTTAATGACAGAGCCAGAACTGAACTTATTTTACTCATTAGTTTGTTTACTCATTGATTGAGTATGCATTTACTGGATGTCTGTTCTGTGCTGTGTATTGTATGTAGTATGTGATAGGGACGTGGAGCTCATGCTGCTTGCTCTCATAAACCTTGTTTTTGTGAATTTTGTTTTTAAATTCTAGAGTCTGTATGCTTGCCCTGTTTACTTCACTAGAGATTCTTTGTTGGGTAGCCTCACACCATTATTTATTACCAAATTCAAGAGAACAGTATAGCAAACTTTCAAACAAAACCAGGGTCTGAATCTGGCCTCACAAATAGCTATCTGGAACCATCTTCGTTTCAGGTCAGGCCTGGTCATTTCCTAGAGTGACCAACTCATCCCAGTTGGCCTGGGACTTGAACTTTGCTGGTTTTAACATTGAAAGTCCTGTGTCCCAGGAACCACTCGAGTCCCGGGCAAACCGCCATAGCTGGCCAGCCTCCTATTTCCTGACTTCTGCAGACATCACCTATGAGCAGAGTTCAACTTCAGAAGCAAGACTGATGGGCAGTACAGCTTCAGCTTCCCCCAGGCCTCTCTCTACTGCTGAAGTAGAAATAGTCTGGGTTGGCCTGTGGCCTCCACGGACGGTAACTGAACCAGAAACGACATGGATCCATTCAAGCACGAGCTAGTCTCCATGTAAGCATGAACAGTGTGAATGAGAAGGTGATCTTTTGTTCCTCAGCTGAGGATTCAGGAATTCCTGAATTCCGAATATCCAACCATCCTCAGATCATCTCAATTTCAATCAACAATGTGAGAAACTGACAGCGGGGGCCGTGGAGGCCCCGGAAGCTTCTGGTTGGGCCATCTTGGGGAGCCCAGGGAGCGTCTGGTCTCTGACTCGGAGCCCTTGCATTGTGGGGGAGGAGCTTCTGAAAGGCGTCCGGCTCCTGGTTGATGAGCACTGCACCGGCCTGCTGGACCAGCTCTGGCACTTCCCCGAGCGGGTGCATTTCCTGCTGCCCACGGCCGCTGTGCAGCTCACTGAGACGCAGCTTCTGGCGAGCTCCTGCGTCCGAGATGGCAGGCCACTGAGCTGCGAGGCGCCAGCACACACTGCCCAGCCTCTGCTTTGTGTCCTTCTCTTAGCACTCGAGGCTTCTTCATTCAATGAAGGGGAATAGGGAGTAGGGAATAGTCAGGGAGCCTTATGAGTAGTTGAACCTACGGAAACTCCTATGGAAGAAGTTTAGATGTTTTACCCTGGCAAGGTAGCTCAGTTGGTTAGGGTGTCGTTCAGACATATCACATTTGCAGGTTCGATCCCTGGTCAGGGCACATACAAGAATCAACCAATGAACGCATAAGTAAGTGGAACAACAGTTGACGTCTCTCTTTCCTTCCTTTCTCTTTAAAATAAATAATAAGGCCTGACCTGTGGTGGCGCAGTGGACATAGTGTCGACCTGGAAATGCTGAGGTCGCCGGTTAGAAACCCTGGGCTTGCCTGGTCAAGGCACATATGGGAGTTGATGCTTCCAGCTCCTCCCCCCTGTCTCTCTCTCCTCTCTCTCTCTCTCTCTCTCCCTCTCTCTCTCCCTCTAAAATGAATAAATAAAAATAAAAAATAAAAAAATTACAAAAAAATAAAAATAAAATAAATAATAAAAATTAAGAAGAAATTTAGCTTTCTAACCAAAAAAATTGAAAAGCCAACATATAAGCTATTTTATCTATTCTCTCATCAGATTCAGTGTCATGTATGGAATTGGGACCATGCATGGTCCTGGCAGAATGATCTGTCTCAACAACAAAGGTCTCCCATAATCCTTCTGATTTCAGGAAAAGGGGGTTCCTTTGCCATACTTAGTTACTAATTAGGCTTCTTGTGTTTCAAGTTAGTCAAGGGATTAACTGATAGATGTTTAACTAAGAACCTACTATGTGCAGTTGTGGTAAAACAAAACATTTATTCAGTTTTTGTCTCAGGTTTCTGCCACAGAGTTCCTAAAACCCTTGGGATTTCCTGAGTGGAAGGAGCACTTCCATTATTCCTAAGGGGTGGGGTCCTAGGAGCCCTCAAATTTGCAGTTATCGAAGCAGGAGTAAGGGCAGTCTGGGGACCCCACTTGTGGTTGGGCATCTGAAGCCGAGGCAGACTTATGGGACGATACCCTGAACCTGTGAAGTCTGACACTGCTTAGTGTCAGAAATGAATTCTTGGACACTGTTGATCAAATAAGTTTGTAAATATGATATATATGTTTGCTCACTTATAGTTTGCATTGGGTGTGGGGACAGGCTGTAAGCAGGCAGTGTGGTTATAGCCTAAGGCTTAGTTTTAAGACTAAGCTTTTCCCCACACCCTTGACTTGTGTTGCATGATGTGGGGTGGTGCACTCTCATGAGGAATCCCATTTATGCCTCAGATAAGTGACTTTGTATCAGAGACTTCCTTGTTTGTATATTGGATTAAAGGTTTTGATTTCTATACTATAAAATAGGCAGAGGAGCCCATGCAAGAGGAGAGCAGAGAAAGGCCACGTGGAGGAGAGGAGAAGCAGCCAAGATGGCGGAGTGCTGAAGGAGAAGTCAGTTTGTGCAGAGTTTGTGCAGAGAGAAGGAGATGGGGAACAGAGGTGAATAAGGCTGGTGAGGTAGAAAACTTTGATTCTAGGAAACTCGGATAAGTCAGTGGCTTTGGGAGCCCTGAATGGAAAGGGAAGTGTTTTCCCACTGTGTATATTTCTTGCCCGCTGGGTGCAAGCTAGGATAAAGATGATGGCCCACCAGTTCTTGGCTCCGTTGTTTCATTACCGTCTGTCCGAATCCAATGCGAAGCTGTATGGGCCAGGCGGCTGTGAAGGTGGCCGTGGCTACTGGCCATACAGATACTCAGTTGGAGAACTGGAGCACGGGTGTGGAAAACCCACACGTTTCGTGTTAGAAGCGCTGTCAGAAAACATCACCCAGCAGTAAGCATACTAAATACCAAGGACGAGACCCCAAAGTAATAAGATAGTTACTCAGAGTTTACAACCAATCGGGGTTTCAGATGCACACGAGAAAGTGCATTGGGTCAAAGCCACTTTGGTGAGTGCCCATCAAGTGAACTGCTATACCTCATTAGGCCTTGATGTGACCCTGAGCTTCAATACAGTTTCAACTGATGCGTATTCTAAGGTGCGCAGGCTGTAGGGTGTGAAAGAAGGGCGCGGGGCAAAGGGCGCCTCCGAGCCCTCGGTTTCAGAGCCCGCTTCGGGAGGGGCTGCCACGCTGACCCTCCTGAATGCTGGCCTGGGCGCGGGACCCGGGTGCTAGCCACCGTTTGCTCATAGGAACACGGGAGTCCCTGCGCCAAACGAAGGGGCAGGTTGGCTGGAGCTTGCGTGACCTCTGGGAAATTAAGACGCTCCCCTACGCCACACACTCAGGACATCGCACTCAGCAGTTTCTTCCGACATTTTATGGGTTTATTTATTTATTTTTTCCAATCACAGAGTCTGCTCCTCTAACTGGGAAAATATATGTTTTAATGTTACTTGTTAATCAGAACCTTCCGGGGAGACCTCTGAATTTCCACCTCCCACAAATACATCTGTGGTTTCCAAAATGTGAAAAAGTGGGGGGATTTTGAGACTTTGGAGTAGGTAGTACAGTCGCCGGTGCACCCAAGGGTGATCTGAGAGTGCTGGGAAGGGCCCCTGGCCAGAAGTACCTCCCCATCGGAGGTCTTCATCTGGGACTGGAGATAGCGCGGGCCCCAGAGGCCCAGGAAAGTGAACCCCAGAAAGATAACAGCTTAGATTCCTAGAATTGCTCAAGACGGGGCGTAGGGATCATTTAGCCCATTCCGCTCATTTTACATTAAATTAAATAAAATTAAAAATTCCATTCCTCGGTCATTTTAGTCACTTTTTTTTTTTTTTTTTTTGGTCACATTTCAAATGCTTGCTAGTCCCATGTGGCTTGTGGGCTTATTGTACCTGTTAGACCACCCAGGTTGACATGTCACTTTCTGCTGTCCCCAGTCTGCACATGGTACTGGAGCATTTTGTGCCAAACTTGACCACAGTACTATCACACTGTGATGTAACTGCCTGCTCCCTTATCCGTGTTTCTTATTGGACGCTAACCTTGACTGTTAACACTTTATCTTAGTGTTCTCTGTCTTTTCAGCACCCAGCAATGTGAGCCTAAAAGCGCCGTTCAGTTTGTCTAAAGGAGGTTGAATGCCTGAACACCAGCGATTTTCTCTGGGCCATCCAGGCACTACAAACACTGGCCCCTGACTCGCTCTGGGACCTCATCTCCTACCAGCCTCCCCTCTGTTCATGCTGCTGCCGCGCGCTGGCTGTTACCATTCCCTGGAGGCCCTGGGCGCTGTGTTCTCTGTGCCTGGGAAGCCCTTCCCCTGGAGGGCCAATCAGCTTGGCCGGTTCCCTCATTGTATTTAGACACCTCCTCAAAGCCACCCTCCCTGGCCAACCTTTTCAAAGTAGGCCCCCACTTCTAACCCCTTTACTTTTCATCGCGGTGCCCATCACCACCTGGCATGTTATTGACTGACTTAATGTAACTCTCCAACTAGAACACAGGTTTCATGAGAGTAGGGACTTCTCTGTGTGGCTCAGTGCTGCCTTTCCAGAAACTAGAACACTTCCTGACGTCTAATAGGTGCTCAAT
Source organism: Saccopteryx bilineata (assembly GCF_036850765.1). NCBI lineage: Eukaryota > Metazoa > Chordata > Mammalia > Chiroptera > Emballonuridae > Saccopteryx > Saccopteryx bilineata. Next base: position 69,570,452 of record NC_089500.1, read on the forward strand.
AAATACTATTGGCTGCAAGGAGGTTAGACTATCTATGAAGGAAAGCCTGAGGAGAAGGAAAGGATAGCAAGGCCGTCCACTGCAGAGTTCCAGAAATGTCAACATTTCTCCCAGTTCCAATTTCAAACTGTCCTAAGTGGCTTGGAAAGCCACCCAACAGCCAGCTTCCCCCTTGATTTACGGTGCAGAAGTGGCTGCAGGAGAAATGAGATAATTCTGAGTTTTAGGAGACCGAGGCTTCCTGGTTCTTGTCCCAGTCCCTGCTCCGACACTCAAAGGCAGAAGGCTTGGCTGGTGGAATGTGACTGTCGGAAGCGTCCATGACAGTTGGTAACGGAGACCAGCAGTTGGACCGATGGGACTCCAGTAGGGCACCCTGAACAGGAAAGGGCCAGGCAGGAAAGCCCCTAGGAAAAGTGGTCAGGCTGGATGCCAGGCTGCTGAGCCCCAGGGGCAGCAAGGCCTAGCAGAAAATGCAAGAGCTAGAGGCACCGATCTGGGTCCGAGTCTGCACACTGATGGGTTGGGAACGTGACTTGGTGACATGGTGCAAGCTTACTCGATCCATGCTTTGTCCTCACGTGTAAAATAGGATAATTTGTAATCCACAGGATTGTTGTGAAGATGACATGACATGATGTATGGGAGAGTGCTCCGTGAACTGGAAAGTGCTTGAGGAATACAAGTTGTTGGTGCTCTAGGCATTTTCCTGCGCATTCTCTTGTCTGCCACGCTACACAATCATTGGATTTATCGATGATATATAAGTCAGGGCTCCTATAAACTTTTATTTTGTTATAAAACTCAGATATTTTCCTCCTGAGTGTCCCTTAGGGCTCAGAACAAATCTCAATCTAGCTTTGCAGGACCACCATCATTTGTGACTTAAGGGGCTGCATTTTGGCATTTTAATGAACACTGTTTTCCAATAATTTCATATGTGAATGTCTTTCATATGTGAATGTCCCCAGATAGACTGTAAAGTGCTTGTTGTTAAGACTCCAGAGTCAATCAGTCCTGGGTTTAAATCTTGGCTTTGCTACTTGCTTGCTGTGTAGGACTTTGGGTAGGTTACTCAGTCTCTTTAAGCATGAATTAGTCTTATCCACAATATTGACATCCTAATAATATCATTTGTAAAGTGTCGTGAGAATAAAAATAGATTCTGTATCCAAAATTTTTGAGTCTTCCTACCTCATAGCAAGAGGCGAATCAACTGTCCTTTCTGGGCAGTTGCTATTAACACAACACTAGGCATAGATAGTGTTAATTGGGTGATAGCATTGGGTTTTCCCGGAATACTGGATTGAGAACTGGTCGTAAGGCAAGGAAAGCAAATAGTAATTCAGGGCCAGCTTTGGCTTTAATCTCTCAGTCTAGTTACACTAACTGAAAGGGCTATGGCTTCCTGATCCAGACAGAGACTAAAATAGTAATTTAAAAGGAACTAAATTTTTGGGGTTGACAACTGATAAATCTCACTTGACCTATGACAGTGGCTTTGGATGGAGAAAGGGTTGTTGGCTGTTGGTCTTGAGATGGTGATGGGATGGTTGTGGGACAAAGTATGGGGTAGAATGACACATATTTTCAAAGACATTTTCCAGTTTCAAATAATCTGCCCCATTTTCTTGATTTTTGTTCAGAAAATTTGATGGACATAAATGTAGATGTGTTATTGCACATCATCAAAAATGGTTAGCATTATGTTCACTTGGTTATTTGTTTAATTTATTCACACAACAGTTTTTAAACTTATAGCCATGGGGGTGGAGAGAATGAATCAATTTCAAACACATTTCTGATAGAACTGACCCAACTCAGACCCTCTTCAAATTGTGTACACACACACACACACATGAAAAAAGATTTTCACTAACAGAAACTTCCATAAATGAAGAGAAACCACAAAAAATTTAACACTTGTGAGCAATAGGAGAGATGGTCTGTGACTGAATAAAACTGTGTGATCATTCACTGTGTTTGGCCGGACCATCTGGCCTGACCGTGTGCCTGTATCCTCCCTCGTTCTTCCCCAATGTACACACAATCCGCTCCTCTGCCAGGTAGGAAATCGATAATTGCAGCCAGTTGGCCACCACATTGTCCATCCAAAATTAACAATTGGGTCACGGAGATCTGAAGACGCCAAGTCCATACTCTGCTTTGGGATGCAGTCCTCTTGAGTCAGCCTGATTCACTGGACACAGGCAAAGCTCAGCCTATCATGGGATAGGAGTTTGGAGGGTGATGACAGTCTTGGGTTTGACTTCAGCCAGAGATCCAATGCAGTTTTGTTTGTTTCTTTGTTTGTTACACGAAGAACAAAGAGGTGGAGCTGATGAAGCTATAGGACTTGAAGTAGGAGGGAAAGGATTGGCAAGGCTTTGGGAGAGTAGAAGAGAAGTTGGCTGGATTCATCTTCCTTGGTTTCCAAGGCAATCAACAAGTATTTATCACGTACTACATGCCTGCTACCAATAAACATCTATTCTTTCTTTCTGATCTGCCTACTCCAGTCATTCATTTGCACAACCATTTCTTAAGAACCTACTGGGTATCAGCAAGTGTCCTAGGACCTAGAATATAAAAACAAATGGCACTAGGGACATCTACCCTGCTCTCATTCTCTTAGGTAGCTCAGCCCTCAGGAGAGTGTGAAGTAGAGTGGGGGTGGGCTTGAGTGGGAGTGGGGGTATCCTCTCTATGATCCTCATGTGTTTAAGTGCATTGTGAGAACGCTAGGCGATTTTGTCAGCCTTCCCCACTAAATCATAATCTCTGAATTTCTGGTGTCTAGCCCCCTCGTCAGCAAACTGTGGCTCTTTGGCCCCTTGAGTGTAGCTCTTCCACAAAATACCTCGATAAGGAATGTACCTACCTATATAGTTTAAGTTTAAAAAATTTGGCTCTCAAAAGAAATTTCAATTGTTGTACTGTTGATATTTGGCTCTATTGACTAATGAGTTTGCTGACCACTGGTCTAGCCTATTGCCAAATACTTAGGAGTGCACAGTAAAAGAGTGCTGAATCAAACAATGAACTGCTCTGGGAGGTGATTTTGAATCGAGCGTTTTCTGTGCCCAGAATCTTTGATCTTGAAGTGAGGGACGGGACAACTGACAAATATGTTGTAGGACGTGGACTTCCCACTGTTGAGAGTTGCAAAGCACAAGGCATACCTGAGGGTAGACCTAGTCATTTGTGTGGGTTTTGATTCCACAGCATGATGTGACCCAGCATTCAGATCTGAAGCCACCTTGATGCTAGATCCATTTCATGGCCATTGGCCAATGGAGAGAGGGGACATTTTAAAACAAGCTGCCCTTGTATTTCTCCAAGACCAGGAGGGCAGTGACAGCAAATGAAATGTGAATGATTTACATATCAATAGCAATCACTTTATATTTGAATAATGCTCTTAATTTTCCAAAGCATTGGTTATGTAATTGGATTCCATTTGATTATATCACTGAAAAGATAGGAGAGGTGGTATGATTTCCTCCCCAGAGATGGCAGCAAAGGCCAAGAAGGAATAAATAATTTACCTGAAGACTTACAGGTGGTTACTGGGACAGTTAGGACTAGAAAGCAAATGTCTTGATGACCAGCATTATCCTTGTTTCTACATCTGGTTATAGAGGGTCTCAGTTTCATGAGGATCAAGACTGTTTAGATCAATACTTTATTTTCAATGCCTAATACTGGGTGCTCAATAAATATTAGCTTCATTAATGAATAAATTTTTTCCTTCCTTCTAATTCTTTGGCTCTGTTTTAAATGCTATGTTCTTAACTTCTTATGTTAGTTGATTAACTCATTTATTTTTTTGCCTTTTTTCTTGCTAATATAAGAAATCAAGACTGTACATTACCCTTTAGATACTGATTTAGTCTGATTCTACAAATTTTGATATGTATTTATATCATTATTATTATTATTATTTATAAGTGAGAGAAGGGGAGATAGGGAGATAGACTCCCACTGTGCCCTGACTGGGATCTACCCAGCAATCCCCATCGGAGCCTGATAATAGAATCAACCGAGCCATCTTTAGTGCCTGAGGCTGACACTCAGACCAACCAGGCTATTGGCTGCAAAAGGGAGAAAGAGAGAAAAAGGGGGTGGGGAAGAGAAGCAGATGGTCACTTCTCATGTGTGTCCTGACTGGGGATCGAACTTGAGATGTTCACATGCTGGGCCGACACTATTCACTGAGCCAACAGGCCATATATTTATTATTATTATTTATCATTCAAGCCTCAATATTTTCAAGTTCAAAATGTCAAATAATACATTTTTAAAAGTTATTTTTTTAATTGGTGTGTGATTTAATTGTATTTGTGTTCAAAGAACATGGTCTATATCAGGGGTCTCAAACTCGCGGCCCGCCGAACAATTTTGTGCGGCCCGCAGACTAATCCACGAAGTTCAAAATATTTTGGATAAAATTAAGTAAGCCTAGGGGCCTACTTGTATTTTTCATTTCTCTAGCATCCTAGCTAGATATTAGCTTAGTTAACAGCAGTTGTGATGCGAACTACAGTTTCTGGTCGTTTTGTGACACTGAGTAAACTGCATGTACGATTGTGCTTGTTGTACTGATTTTTTTTTGTTTTCAACTGCAGTGAGAAAAGTGTTGCGTAACAGTTGCCTTTTGTAGACCTAATGCGGCCCGCCGAATGGCTGTGATCTTGCTCTGTGGCCCACATGCTGAGTTGAGTTTGAGACCCCTGGTCTATATGATACTGATTATTTAAAATATGTTATAACTTCATTTATGACCTAATATATGTTTAATTTATGTACAAGTATAATCTGCACTTGCGGGGACTATGTTATACATAATCAGTTTCATCAAGCTTATTGAATAATTGAATGATGCCTTATTGGTGTTTCAGTCAGCATGTATTATCAGTTATCAAAAGAGGTCAGCCAAAACCTATCATGATGGTGATAGATTTGTCAAGCTTTTTGGTCATTCCGTCACTTTCTACATTCTATAGTTGAAGCTATTTCATTAGGTACATAAGAGTTTAAAAGTTTTTTTATCTTCCTGGGAAATGAAAATGTCTATGATTCCATAGTGACCCCTTTTGATTAATATTTTTGCCCAGTGTTAATATAACTACACTAGCTTTCTTTTATTCAGTGCCTTGCCACTCTTCATGTTTCAACCTTGCTTTGTCCTCTGTTCTGTTTATCTTGTAAATAGCATATAAATGGATTCTTTAAAATTCTTTATATATATATATTTATTCATTTTAGAGATGAGAGGGAAAGAGAGAGAGAGAGAGAGCAGAGACAGAGAGAGAGAAGTGGGGGAGGAGCTGGAAGCTTCAACTCCCATATGTGCCTTGACCAGGCAAGCCCAGGGTTTCGAACCGGCGACCTCAACATTTCCAGGTTGATGCTTAATCCACTGCGCCACCACAGGTCAGGCCTAGACCCATTTCTTTCATCCTCATTTGGACTTTCTGTTTCATTATTCCCACTCTTGTCTTGCTTTCTTTTGAACTGAGAGTTTCTTTCCTTATTCCATTTTACCCTTTTTGGTAGATGTTCTTTTCTTATAATGCTTACCCTAGACATTTTAATTTGCATAATTTACTTACTATAGACTAATACTAATTAATATATTTATCTTCCCTTCCAATAGTACAAGGAAGCTTGGGGTACTGTCACTTAGATCCGCCTCTCCAACTCATATGCTATTACTGTTTATAGTTTCTTTTTATCCCGTGTCACCAATTTTTTATTATTGTTTTATACGGCCATTGGTTTTTTAGATTTGCCCACATATTTATCAGACTATATGCTCATTGTTCTTTCTAGCATCTCAAACCATTTTTTATGACATAATTTACTTCTTAAAATGTACATTTTAGAAGCTGATTTAGTGTTTATTAGTAAAATCTGAGTTTTTAATGATCTGGAATTTAAAAACATTTCCCCTTATTTCTATAAAATGTATTTATTAAGATATTCATTTTTAGGCAGAATTATTTTTCATTTCAGTCTTTTAAAAATATACTTCTCGCCCTGGCTGGTTGGCTCAGCGGTTGAGCGTCAGCCTAGCGTGCGGAGGACCCGGCTTCGATTCCCGGCCAGGGCACACAGGAGAAGCACCCATTTGCTTCTCCACCCCTCCGCCGCGCTTTCCCTCTCTGTCTCTCTCTTCCCCTCCCGCAGCCAAGGCTCCATTGGAGCAAAGATGGGCGCTGGGGATGGCTCTGTGGCCACTGCCCCAGGCGCTAGAGTGGCTCTGGTAGCAACATGGCGACTCCCAGGATAGGCAGAGCATCGCCCCCTGGTGGGCAGAGCGTCGCCCCTGGTGGGCGTGCTGGGAGGATCCCGGTCGGGCGCATGCGGGAGTCTGACTGTCTCTCCCTGTTTCCAGCTTCAGAAAAATGAAAAAAAAAAAATAATAATAAATAAATAAATAAAAATATACTTCTCTATTCTGACTTCTCTTGAGATGTTGAGAAATCAGTTCTCAGCTAAATACCATTCTTTTGTAGGTAATATCTTTTCCTTTTGGGCTTAGCATTTCCTTTGTTAATTTTTACTCCAGTGTGTCTAGATGTGTTTTTTCTTTTATTAAAGATTAATTGTGGCCCTGGCTGGTTGGCTCAGCGGTAGAGCGTCAGCCTGGCGTGCAGGGGACCCGGGTTCGATTCCTGGCCAGGGCACATAGGAGAAGCGCCCATTTGTTTCTCCACCCCTCCCCTCCTTCCTCTCTGTCTCTCTCTTCCCCTCCCGCAGCCAAGGCTCCATTGGAGCAAAAATGGCCCGGGCGCTGGGGATGGCTCCTTGGCCTCTGCCCCAAGCGCTAGAGTGGCTCTGGTCACGCAGAGCGACGCCCCGGAGGGGCAGAGCATCGCCCCCTGGTGGGCAGAGCTTCGCCCCTGGTGGGCGTGCCGGGTGGATCCCAGTCGGGCGCATGCGGGAGTCTGTCTGACTGTCTCTCCCCGTTTCCAGCTTCGGAAAAATACAAAAAAAAAAAAAAGAAAAAAAAAAAAGATTAATTGTGGCCCTGGCTGGTTGGCTCAGTGGATAAGGAGTTTGCATGACATACGGATGTCCTGGGTTCGATTCTGAGTCAGGGCACATAGGAGAAGCAAGCACCTTCTTCTCTCCTCCTCACCCTTCTCTCCCTGTTTCCCTCCTGCAGCCAGCGGCTCAACTGGTTTGAGTATTGGTCTGGGTGCTGAAGATGGCTCATTGGTCAAGCAGCTTCAGGTGCTAAAAATACCTTGGTTGACTTGAGCATTGGCTCTAGAAGGGGTTACTGGCTGGATCCTGGCACATTTGGGAGTCTCACTCTCTCCCCTTCTCTTACTTAAAAAATATATATGTCGCCTGACCTGTGGTGGCGCAGTGGATAAAGCGTCAACCTGGAAATGCTGAGGTTACCGGTTCGAAACCCTGGGCTTGCCTGGTCAAGGCACATATGGGAGTTGATGCTTCCAGCTCCTCCCCCACTTCTCTCTCTCTCTCTGTCTCTCCCTCCCTCTCCTCTCTAAAATGAATAAATAAATAAATATATATATATATATATATATATATATATATATGTATACTTTAAAAAAAGATTCATTGTGATCCCTTAAGTTGAACATTTGTATCTTCTATAAAATCTGGAAAAATTACACTGGGGAACAAAATTTTTGTTGCATCCACAAAAACACCTGTTCTTACCTAATTTGAGTGTGCTGATCTCAAATTTGACATTAGTTTTTCTCTGTAAGCTACAGTTTTTTGCAATTCAAGATTTTAGGTTTTCATCTTATTGTAAAATTTTCAACATTTAGTTTAACATAATGAAGTAGAATGTCTTCTTGGGCATCATCTTTGTGAAAATATAATAATTTATATAATGCAGTAAATACACTAATACACTAAAAGATATGATTACATCAGAATTTGTCTACAATTTAGAAATAGAACATATTAAAAAACTTATTTTAATCATAAAATTTGCGCAAAACTTATTTAAATTCTATTCAGGCAAAAATTTGCGTTTGTAGCTCTTGCATTTGTGTACGTGTTGAGGACAATCTCGTTTGATGCTCCAGCAGTAGTCTGCTCATCACTAACAGCTCCAAGATTTTTGGGAAACTTATCAAGGTGACTGTTCAGGAAGTGAATCTTTTTTTTTTTTTGTATTTTTCTGAAGCTGGAAACGGGGAGGCAGTCAGACAGACTCCCGCATGAGCCCGACCGGGATCCACCCGGCACGCCCACCAGGGGTGATGCTCTGCCCCTCCGGGGCGTCGCTCTGTCATAACCAGAGCCACTCTAGCACCTGGGGCAGAGGCCACGGAGCCATCCCCAGCGCCTGGGCCATCTTTTGCTCCAATGGAGCCTTGGCTGTGGGAGGAGAAGAGAGAGACAGAGAGGAAGGAGAGGGGGAGGGGTGGAGATGCAGATGGGCGCCTCTCCTGTGTACCCTGGCCGGGAATCGAACCCGGGACTTCTGCATGCCAGGCCAACGCTCTACCACCAAGCCAACCAGCCAGGGCCTCAGGAAGTGAATCTTAATGCTCATGTTACATCCAATGTCGTGGAAAGCCAACAGCATCCTTTGAACCAGAAGTTCATAGTTTTCTGCTTTTTTGTTGCCAAGGAAGTTCTTTGTAACTGCCACAAAAGACTGCCATGCTGCTTTCTCCTCCTTATTCATCTTTCTGGCAAATTCTTCATCTCGTATAAGGGTTCAAATTTGAGGTTCATCAAATACACCTGCTTTTATCTTCTTGAAAGACAAGGCAGGAAAAGCAGAAATAATATGTTGAAAGCATTCACTTTCTCTATTCAAAGCCTGAATAAACTGCTTCATGAAGCCAACTTTGATGTGAAGTGGGAGAAAAATGATCCTGTCTCGATTAACTACAGGTTCATTCACAATATTTTGCATCCCTACTTCCAGCGCTTCATGTTTTGGCCACTCCTTCTGTGTCCAGTGTTTCTCCCAAGCTCGGCTATTCCACAAACACAGAAAGCAAGGATACTTCATGAAACCTCTCTGTTGTCCTAGCAGGAAATTTACCATTTTAAGATCCACACAAATGATTCAGTTATGCTCCTCATACTTGAGAAAGTCGAGGACAATTTTTATGTCATTATAATCTTCTCGCAGATGAGTTGAATAACCAATTGGAACCACTGAAAATAGGCAATATATGCACATGTCACAAATGATGAAATATTGTGCCTTTGACCTTGAAGTGTATAATAGCCACATATATAACAGAAGGTGTCAGAACTATTCTTACATTTACACCTATTCGAAGAATCCATGATTCAATCTTAAAACAAAATAAGAGGGTGTTTTTTATCAGATAGTAATTTTTTACATTTAAAAACAATTACAATTATGTAAAAGTGATGTTTGTAAAACATTAATTGCCTTGTGGTTATGTTCAATCCAAGAGTCATTGCCCTTTAATTCCAACTTAAAAACCAATGCATGCCATTAACTGTAACAAAAAGAAATTAAAATTGCATAAAAACTAGAGCATACACCAAAAAAACAGATTTCAGATTTGGAATCAGCGATACAGAAATATATAGAAACAGTTCTAAAACTCATGCAACAGAAAATGAAAAAAATTTATTCTTCAGTGTTATCAACTATAATCTTCACATTTAAAAAAATTGTGGTAAAATATACATATCAACCATTTTAACCATTTTAAAGTAATATGATTCAGCAGAATTAAGTACACTTACATTGTTGTGCAATCATTACCATCATTCATCTCCAGATATTTAACTTCTAACTCTGAAATTTTATATCTATGACATACTCTCTCTTCCCCCAGCCCCTAGCAACCATCATTCTGTCTCTAAGACATACATACTTATTTAATATTCTGTAACATTAATATCTATAGTAAAAGTCTCAGCAGGTGATTTTCCCTCCTACATGTTGTTCTGCTATCTCTCAGGGAAGTTTGTGTCCTCAAGTGTTTTGTGATTTTTGTTTGTGAGCTAGCATTCTTTGGAACTCTGTGGGAATTCTATGAGGCCTGAGTGGAGAGAATTTGTATGCTTTTTCCAGAGGCTTGAGTGCTACTGATCTGGGACCACTTTGACTACATTTTTGATTTAGGCTTTTTTTGACTATTAAGGAAATCTGAAATCAGGCTCCCAACTTATTGGAGCCCTCACATGTGGTTAAAACTTTATGAAGGAGGTTCTTGGACTATTTACTAGGTGCCACGATAGAAACATTAATTGAATTTCACTCTATTCTTTTGATGGATATGTGTGTCTCTTTTAACTATTCACTGAGTTATAAGCCTTTGCAACTCCTGGATATGTTTGGGTTTCTGATCTTACTCTTCAACTTATGTGAACTTGAGACTCATTGTGCTGCCTCCAAGTGGCCGTTAAGACAAGTGCTGTAGAACAGTCCCCAGCCTGACCTTACCTTTCAGCCTCCTCTTTAGGTTTGTGCTGTGGTTTCATCTTTGACCTTCAAATATTTTCTTTATTGACAAATAGAAGATGTTTGTCAGATTTTTACTTGGTGGTTTTGAGAGGTTTAGAGCAGCCAGGTTTTCAGAAATGAAATCCTCTGTAATACTGCACACCTCTGTGCATTCTTACAGCTCTGAATTCTGTGATGTTTCTAACTTGACTTTTAGTGTATTGTGTTGTGTAGTATTTGAATTCTCACAACAGGTCTGTTGTGGGCATTACTGTTATCATTATTGCCATTTTCAAGATGAATAAACTGAGGCATAGAAAATTTAAGTAATATGCTCAAGGTTACACAGTGGTGTTTGAATCGGGGAACTGTGGCTTTGGTGCACATGCTCTTAACCACTCCAATCAACCAGCTTCAGTTTCTGCTTCAAGCCCAGCATTCTTCCTTCCTGCTTACAATCAGAGTAAGGAGGCAATGCATTTCTACACGATACCATCAGAAAACAAAGAGAATACTATGAATAGTTGTATGCCAACAACTTAAGACAACCTAGATGAAATGAACAAGTTTGATGAAACACACAAACTACCAAAAACTGACTCCAGAATAAGTAGAAAATCTGAATAGACCTATAAAAAGTAAAGAGATTGAGACAGTAATTAAAAATAAAAAACTTCCAACAAAGAAAAAGCCAGGACCAGGCAGCTTTACTGGTGAATTCTACCCAATGCTTAAGGATGTAACACCCACTTCTACACTAATACTTTCAAAAACATAAAGAGCAGTGACCACTTTCTAACTTATTCTAGGAGGATATCAAAACCAGACAAAGACATCAGAAGAAAACTATAGATTAAATTCCTTATGAATATAGATACAAAAACCCTCAATAAAATACTAGTAAGAGTAATGGCAGCATGATAGATACCCTTGATTTCTCCCCTTGAAATTTCAACATATTGAACAGCTATAACTCAGCGAAGGAACCCCAGCTAGGCTTGCAGGCACACCTGAAAGATCCACACATCAAATGGACTAAAAGTGGAAGGGTTGGTTCAGAAGGGGGGCAGAAGAAAAGAGCACTCACAGTGGCGCTCTGGAGAGTAGAGAGGCCAGGACTGTCTGGGGTTTTGTCTGCTGGGAAGAGTGGAGAGGTTGGGGGAGAATGGGGAAATATTGAACCAAAAAGGCAGAGTGTGGGGTTCTCATGGTCTGCTGGCAGCCTATACTCAGAGACATAAAAATACAAAGTGCACCCCCTCAGCCTCCCAGATCCCACCTCCCTCCCCTTGCGGGTATGGAGAGTGGCAGAGAAATACCCCACAGCTAGTTCTATAGGACCACTCCTTCCCCTGAAAAACAGCTGTGCTGTGTCTGGTCCCCTGGTCTGTTGAGATGTAGGGAGGAGCACGCGGAGGCCTGAGAGATAGCCATTGCTAAAGCTGTAAACCTCACAGCATGCCTCACCCCTCATTGTACTATAGGCCCACCTCCATCATCATGACAGCAGCTCTTCAGGGAGGCCAGCCTGGGAATTTCAGAGCTAAAATTGTAACCCAGCACCACCTACTGGAAAAAAATAGAAAAACCTCTTGGTAGTCAGCTTGGGTGTTTGGGGAGAATTTTTCTTTTCTTCTAATTTTTTTTCTTTAGTTTTTTTGTTTGTTTTTGATTATTGTTTTGTTCTTTGTAGTTTTTCTCTTTTGTTTTTATTTTCTTTTTAAATTTATTTTTATTTTTTGTTTTTTTTGTTTGATTTTTAAACAATACCATTCTCAAATTCTCTCAAGGCAGAAAAAACAAATACCATGGCTACCCAAATACCCAAGAGATGCAGTTCAGAAAGAAAATGAAAACCCCCCAGAATGCAATCTCAAACACATGGAAACCTTAGAGTTAAATGATAGAGAATTCATAATTAAAGTTCTGAAAATACTCAAATGAGATGTGAGAAAACACTGATAGACAACTTATTGAACTCAGAAAACAAAATGAGTACCTCACTAAGGAGAGTTAAACTTAAAAAAGAAAAAAGAGCCCTGGCCGGTTGGCTCAGCGGTAGAGCGTCGGCCTAGCGTGCGGAGGACCTGGGTTCGATTCCCGGCCAGGGCACACAGGAGAAGCGCCCATTTGCTTCTCCACCCCTCCGCCGCGCTTTCCTCTCTGTCTCTCTCTTCTCTCCCGCAGCCAAGGCTCCATTGGAGCAAAGATGGCCCGGGCGCTGGGGATGGCTCTGTGGCCTCTGCCTCAGGCGCTAGAGTGGCTCTGGTCGCAACATGGCGACGCCCAGGATGGGCAGAGCATCGCCCCCTGGTGGGCAGAGCATCGCCCCTGGTGGGCGTGCCGGGTGGATCCCGGTCGGGCGCATGCGGGAGTCTGTCTGACTGTCTCTCCCTGTTTCCAGCTTCAGAAAAATGAAAAAAAAAAGAAAGAAAAAAAAAAAAGAAAAAAGAGATGAAAAACTCAATACATACATTGAAAAATGGCTAGCAAGTTTAGCTAATAAAACAGACCAGACAGAGTACAGAACCAGTGACGTCAAAAACAGTCAACTAGAGATGATACAAAGGGAAAAAGAAAGAGACTCAAGAATTAAAATATATGATCCTGACCTGTGATAGAGCAGTAAATAAAACATTGATCTGGAATGCTGAGGTCACCAGTTTGAAACCCCAGGCTTATCTGGTCAAAGCACATATGGGAGTTGATTGCTTCCTGCTCCTCCCCTACTCTCTCTCTCTCTCTCTCTCTCCTCTCTAAAATGAATAAATAACTCTTTAAAAAATGAGAGAGCTCTACAAGAATTGTCTGACTTCATCAGAAAGAGCAATGTAAGAATAATGGGTATTTCATGTATTGCAGAGACCATCGCAGGCCTGTTTTTTTTTATTTATTCATTTTAGAGGGGACAGAGAGAGAGAGAGAGAAAGTGGGGAGGAGCAGGAAGCATCAACTCCCATATATGCCTTGACCAGGTAAGCCTAGGGTTTTGAATAATGGGTATTTCAGAAGAAGAAGAGAGGGAGAAGGGAATGGAGAGTTTATTCAAACAAATAATTGATGACAACTTCCCAAGCCTATAAAAAGTCTTGATTTCAAGAAGCAAACAGGACACCTAATTACTTCAACCTAAACAGGTCTTCTCAAAGACACATAGTAATTAAAACTTTTAAAAATCAATGGCAAAGAAAGAATCCTCAAGGCAGCTAGGGAGAAGTAGAACATAATGTATGAAGAAAGGCCCATGAGTTTATCATCAGACTTCTCAGCAGAAGCTCCACAAGCCAGAAGAGAGTAAACTGAAACATTCAAAATACTGAAAGAGAGAAATTACCAGCCAAAAATATTATAACCATCAAAGTTACCCTTCAAATATGAAGAAGAAATAAAAACTTTTCCCAGACATACAGAAACTGTGGGAATTAATCACCAGAAAACTCCACTGCAGGAAATACTCAAGGAGGTTATTTGACTGGATACAAAGAATAAAACAACACAAAACTACAAGTAAAATCTCCAGCAAGGTTACAATATAAACAAGGATAATCTCTGACAACAAAAACATAAAAGGGGAGAAGATAAAGGTCTGCAGTAGCAAAGTGCAGGAGCACTTATAAGACAAAGGACACTTGTACATATAAAACTTTTTTCCTTAATAACCTAACAGTAACCACCCACGAAAAAACCAAAACTGAAATATATAGCTTAAAGAAGAAACAGAGGAAAGAAGCATGGAATACCACAAAACAAAAACAACTGACAGGAACATAAAGGAAAAGAACCAAAGGAGACACAGAGCTATCAGAAAATAAAACATAAAATGGTTATAGAAAATTCTCATGTGTCAATAGTTACCATAAATGTAAATGGACCAAATTTACCAATAAAGAGGCACAGAGTAGCAGACTGGAACAAAAAGCAACACTCAACCATATGCTGCCTTCAGGAGACACATGTAAACTGCAGGGACAAAGATAGACTCAAAGTGAAAGGTTGGAAAATGATTCTCCAAGCAAATAATACCCAAAGAAAAGGCAAGTGTAGCCATACTTATATCTGACAATACTGACTTCAATACAACAAAGGTAACAAGAGGGAAGGATGGACATTTCATAATGGTAAAAGGGACACTATATCAAGGAGACACCACTTCTTAATATATATGCACCAAATCAGGGAACAACCAAATATATGACATCTACTAACAGAACAAAAAAGATAAACAAAAACACAATCATATTTAAAGATTTCAACATACCATCAGCAGTTTAAATAGATTATCCAAACAGGAAATCAATAAAGAAACATTGACCTTAAAGTACACACTAGACCAAATGGATATAATAGATATTTACAGAACATTTCATCCCAGAACATCAGATTATACATTCCTTTCCAGTGTGCATGGAACATTCTCAAGGATACACTATATATTTGGCCACAAAACTAACCTCAACAAATTCAAGAAGGTTGAAATGATACCAAGCATATCATAAGGCTTTGAAATTAGAATTCAACTGTAAAAAGGAAGTAAAGAAACCTACCAAAAAGTGGAAATTAAACAACATACTTCTAAAAAATGACTGGGTCAAAGAAAAAATGAAAGCAGAGATAAAAAAATATATACAGACAAACGAGAATGACAACACGACATATCAAAACTTCTAGGATGCAGTGAAAGCAGTAATAAGAGGGAAATTTATATCATTACAGGCTTATATATATTTATATAAAAAAGAGAGATCCCAAGTAAACAACCTAATATCACATCTTAAAGAACTAGAAAAAGAAGAACAAAGGCAACTGAAAGACAGCAGAAGAAAACAAATAGTAAAAATTGGAGCAGAACTAAATGAAATAGAGACCAAAATTCTATAGAAAAAATTAATACAACAAAGAGCTGATTCTTTGAAAAGATCAATAAAATTGACAAACTCCTGGCTAGACTCACTAAGGAGAAAAGAGAACTGACTTATATAAACAAAATCTGAAATGAAAGAGGAGAAATTACAACAGACATAATAGATATTCAAAGAATCATACTAGAATATTATGAAAGATTATGTGCCACTAAATTCAACAATTTAGAAGAAATGAATAAGTTTCTAGAACTATATAATCCTCCTAGCTTGAGTCATAAAGAAGTGGAAAACCTAAATAGACACATAAACAGGGAGGAAATAGAAACAACTATCAAAAACCTCCCCCCAAATAAAAGTCCAGGACAGATGGCTACACTAGTGAATTCTACCAAACATTCAAAAAATATTTGGTACCTATTTTTCTGAAAAATTTTTTAAAAAAGCAATGCTCCCCCACACAGTTTATGAGGCAAACAGAACCCTGATACCAAAATCTGGCCAAGACAAAAAAAAAAAAAAAAAAAAAAGGAAAGAAAGAAAACTACAGACCAATATCTCTAATGAATGCAGATGCAAAAATCCTAAACAAAATACTAGCAAATTGAATATAACAATACATTAAAAAAATAATACATTACAATCAAGTGGGATTCATTCCAGGAGCACAAGGATGGTTTAACATATGCAAATCAATCAATGTAATACACTACATCAGCAAAACAAATTTATTGTTTTAGATCTTATATTTAGGTCTTTGATCTATTTTGAACTAATGTTTGTATATGGGGACAAACTGTAGCCAAATTTTATTCTCTAGCATGTGGCTTTTCAATTTTCCCAGCACCACTTACTGAAGAGGTTTTCTTTACTCCATTGTGTGTTTTTGGCTCTTTTGTCAAAGATTCTTTGTCCATATACATGTGGTTTCATTTCTGGGCTCTTGATTCTATTCCATTGGTCTGTGTGTCTGTTTTTCTGCCAATACCATGCTGTTGTTATTATCATGGCTCTGTAGTATAATTTGAAGTCAGGTAGTGTGATACCTTTGGCTCCATTCTTTTTTCTCAGGATAGCTTTGGCTATTCAGGGTCTTTTATGATTCCATACAAATCTGGTGATTTTTTTTGTTCTATTTCTCTGAAAACACTTAAAAAATACTAGTAAACTGAGCCCAGCAACATACAAAGAAGATTTTTCCATTATGACCAAGTGGGATTTATCCCAAAAGTAAAAAGCCGGTTTATTTCTTGTATGGTATACAAACAGTGTAATATAATTTATTTATAGAATAATGGGGAAAATACATGATTATTTAGTTGACATAGAAAAAGCATTTGACAAAATCCAACACTCGTTCATGACAAAAAGCTTCCAACTAAACCAGAAATGGAAGGGGAATTCCTTAATATGGTAAAGTGGGTCTATAAAAAACCCACAGCTCCCATCACACTTAATGGTGAAAGACTGAAACTTTCCCCACTAAATCAGGAACGAGGCAGGCACAGGAACAAGACAAAAATAACCACTCCTACCACTTGTATTCAACATCTGATTGGACATTCTATCCAGGGTAATTAGGCAAGAAAAGAATAAAAGGCATCCAGTTTGTAAAGAGAAAAGTAAAACTAATTTTTCCACAGATGATATAATCTATGTACAATTTATTTATTTATTCATTATCTTCTTTTTTCAAGTGAGAGGAGGGGAGATTAAGAGATAGACTCCCACATATGGTTCTTCCTAGGTTTACCTGGCAAGTCCTGTCTAAGACCGATGATTGCAACTGAGCTATTTTTAGTGCCTGAGGTGGAGGCTCCACAGAGCCATTCTCAGCTCCAGGGGCAGATGTGCTTGAACCAATCGAGCCATGGCTGTGGGAGGGGAAGAGAGACACAGAGAGAGAAAGGAAGGTAGAGGGGGGAGGGAGAGTGGTGGTGAAACAGATGGTTGCTTCTCCTGTGTGACCTGACCAGGAATCGAACCTGGGACATCCACACGCCTGACCAATGTTCTACCACTGAGCCAACTAGCCAGGGCCCTGTGTACACTTTAGATATAGGAAACCCTAAGGATACACATATACACGCACAATTAGAGCTAGTAAACAAGTTTAGCAAAGTTGAAGGATATGAGATCAATATCTAAAAATCAGTTGTATTTCAATACATGGCAATAAATAATCCAAAAATGAAATTAAGAAAACAATTATCAAAAAGAATAAAAGACTTAGGAATAAATCATTGTTTAGACAGCATCATTCCACTTCAAACTCTTTAGGATGGATTTATCAGAAAAGAAAACCAAAACCAAACCAAATAACAGAAAGTAGTAAGTATTGGTGAGGATGTGGAGAAACAGGATCCCTCATGCACAGCTGGTGGGAATGTAAACTGGTGTAGCTGCTCTGGAAAATGATAGAGTGGTTCTTCAAAAAATAAAAACTAGAATTACCATATGATCCAGCAATTTCACTTCTGGGTATATAACCCCTGGGTATATACTCGAACAGATATTTGTACACCCATGTTCACAATAGCATTGATCCAGCAATTTCACTTCTAAGTATATACCCCCAAAGAATTTAAAGTAGGGACTCAAACAGAGATTTGTACACCCATGTTCACAATAGCATTATTCACAGTAGCCCAAAGGTGGAAGCACACCAGGTGTCCATTGACAGATGAGTGGATAAGCAAAATGTGGTCTATACATGCAGTGGAATATTTTTTAGCCATAAAAAGGAAGAGATTCTGATGCATGCTACAAGACGGATGAACTTCGAAGACTGTAAGTTAAATAAGCCAGTCACAAAGGGACAGATATTCTGTGATTTCACTTATCTGAGGTACCTAGAATACTCAAATTCATGGACACAGGAAGTGGAATGGTGGTTGCCAGGGGCTGGGGGAGGCGGGATGGGGAGTTACTGTTAATGGGAAGTGCCAGTTTTAGAAGAGGAAAAGAGTTCTAGAGATGGAGGGTGGTGATGGTTGTACAGCAAGGTGAATAACCAAATGTGGTGTATTTACATAATGGGATATTATCAGCCAGAAGAAAGAAATGAAGTTCTGAAACATGCTACAACATGAATGGACCTGGGAAACATTACGCTAAGTGAAAGAACTCAGATATAAAAGGTCACGTAGTCTATTGCTCTATGTATAGAAATGTCTGGGATAGACAAATCCGCAGGGACAGAATATGGGTTAGTAGTTGCCAGGGGTGGGGGGAGGTGGGATTGAGAAGTATGGGGTATCTTTTTAGGGAGATGGTAATGTTCTGGAATCAGGTAGTGGTGATGGTTGTACAATATTGTGAATATACTAAAAATTGCTGAACTGTACACTTTAAAATTGGTAAAATGGTAAATTTTATATTATCCAGATCTGATCTCAATTTGAAAAAGAGAAATGAATAAAAAAAAATAAGTGAATCTCCTTCAGGTTTTAAGGCTGGGTAATTAAGAGAATGATTTCACTGACAGGGAGGAGGAAGTTAGGAAGGGAGCCTCATATTTGAGGACAAATGGCATATTTGACTGTAAACATGTTGACTTCATAAAGGAAAACTCTGCATGTGCTTGGAAATTATGACCTCTGGGACGTGTCTAGGGAGAATTCCGGGCTAGAAATAAGATCTGAGAACCTCCATCATGGAGTACAGTAGAGCCCAGGGGAAGGGACCACCTCGGAGATGGGTCTTGCTCTGCAGATCACAGCCCAGTCGCTCTCTCTCTGAGAAGGCCCAGCGCTTGAAAATAAACAAAACCCCACCACTTTCAAAGGTCGCCCAGTCTGGCTGACAAGATGAATAATAGCATAGGAAGAGATATAATTCTAGCTTTAGTTGAAGCTTTCCAATCTGTTCTAGAGTTTCTTCCCTCCCCCTCCTCTCCCCTCCCCCTCCCCCTCCTCCTCAAGGCAGGGCCCCATCTTCCAGGGAAGAGAACCCACTTCTCATTTCTTCAAAGCGGTGAGACATCAAGACAGGTCTGTATTAACATTTTGGTGAACTCTCCCCACTGGGAGTTTAACGAAAGAATGACGTTATCCAGTTGCGTTTCTAAGAGATGAGTCTGGCTGCTGTGCCGAGAGGGGATGGGAGGAGGTCCTCAGCAAGGCCAGACAGTATCGTTTTTCGCTCTTGGTTGTGAATTGCCTCGGAAATGAAATTCTTCAGTGTTCCTTTCAAAATCAAGTCCTGCTCTGATTTTAAGCTTAAATATAAATATTGTATTAACATATATTCCTATATATGTATCTGAGTTCACACAGAATTAGTCTTTTTTTTTTTTTTTTTTACTTCTTTTCCAAATGAGAGGAGGAGAGATAGAGAGACAGACTCCCGCATGCGCCCCAACCGGGATTTACCCGGCAAACTATGTCTGGGGCCAATGCTCTGCCTATCTGTGGTCATGCTAACAACTGAGTTATTTTTAGCACCTAAGGCAGAGGCCACACCAAGCCATGCTCAGCACCCCAGGCCAATGCTCTGCCTCTCTGTGGTCATGCTAACAACTGAGTTATTTTTAGCACCTAAGGCAGAGGCCACACCAAGCCATGCTCAGCACCCCAGGCCAATGCGCTGAAACCAATAGAGCCATGGCTGCAGGAGGAAAAGAGAGATAGAGAGAGAGAAGGGAGAGGGGAAAGGGTGGAGAAGCAGATGGTTGCCTCTCCTGTGTGATCTGACGGGGAATCAAACTCAGGATATTCACATGTCAGGCTGATGCTCCACTACTGAGCCAACCACCAGGACCTGCTTTAGTTACTTTTTCTGTTTCCTTCATCAGTAAAAAATACCCATAAAAATACATTTTACAGTTGGGTTGCCAAAGAACTCATACCTCTGCTCTGTGTGTGTGTTTAACAGAAAGTATTTCTATAGAAATGTTCCAGATATTATAACCCAATGGGGGGCTCCACAGATAAGTCTTTTGATTTCAGTTTCCCATCACATTCCGAATTAGGGTTTTTATGTTTTCTTTTATCAGGAGCAAACTGAATTTGTGAAAGGGTATGCAGCTACCTCTTGGGTCGGCAGGGCTGAATCTAGAACAAATCCCAGGAAGTTTCAGAGAGAAATCTGCAGAAATCTGCATGTAATATCTAGGTAAGATACTGTGGGAGTCAAAACCGTTGTATCTGTGCCTGGTCTGGTTAGCTCGTCTGTGTGACTGCTCAGAGAAGATCCTTAGAGAACTGGGAACTTACAAGGATGCTCTTGGAACTGCTATAAACCAGGAAGTTTTAAATTTAGTTTTTCATTTGCCATAGCTACGGAAAGAATTCTACAAGACAGAATTTGAATTCAAGAGCTGGTCTGGATGTGGACAACAAATGCATCTGGTATTGTAGGTTTGCGGGTAAGAACAATGCTTCCTTGACATTAGAAGTCACAGACCAAAGGACATACGTATGGCTGTGGCGGGAGAGGTCTGCACTGCTTTAAGTAAAATTTGCCCACCCTCCGGTGACTCTTCCAAAACTTCACTCCTCTCTTTAAACTCTCCACACAGCCCTGGACTTCCTCCCTCAGTGACCATGCCTGCTAGTTACTTCATCAAATAATGGAGGTCATCAGGCCACTTCCTGTCGCTGCTGCTTCCTGTCCGGCTCAGTCCTTCCACCCACGTGGACAGCAGCCGCAAAGCCGCTTCTCCTTTATCTAACCTTTGTGCATCGTTCCCAAGTTCAAGGGCTCTTTAAAGAAGGGAATGCCAGTCGAATGACTGTGCTCCTGGATTGACACAGACCTCATAAGAACTCACATCTTGGTTCTCCTCTCCAATTGGTTCTTTTGATGGCAGTAGTCATTTTCTTATCTATTTCAATTTTTGTCTTACCCAATTCCTTAACTTCAGTTCCAATAAAAGTTACAAGTTTTATTGTAGTCACTCCCCGTTTCTTGAGATCCTCCATTTCCTTGGCCTCTGTGGGGCTACTCTCTTTTTGGGGTCTTGTACCCATAGAAAGATGGGTTCCTCTTCCTGGCTCAGCCACTGAATTTTGGGTTCATCAGCATTCTGGTCCCTGCTATTTGCCCTCTCTCTTCTTCCTGGTTATCTCATTTATTCTCATGACTGTAACTGTTGCATGCATGCCTGCTAAACATCTCCACTTGGACATTTCACAGGCACTTCAAATGTTGAGATGTCCCAAATTGCCGCCTCTATAAATCTATTCCCCCCTTTTCAGCTGTCTGCAAGTTATCTACTGATTTCAGTTCAGGATTCTTTCAGATCCCCTGCCTGGACCTTGAACTAAGACTGTAAAGCCCTGAGCTCATCATTTTCTTTCTCTATGTTTTCCATCACATTTAGAAGTGACCAATCAATCCTATTACAGCTTGGATTGTCATTAAATACCCTATAGCAGCAAATACTTGTTCATTCAAAGCTTTGCCTTTTATAAAAGATGTTGGCAAGTTACGCCTCCTGACTCAACTCTGGCTTGCTGTCTGTTTTTGTAAATAAAGTTTTATTAGAACACAGCCACACCCTTTCATATATTTATTGTCTATGGCTGCTGTTGAGCTATAGCCACAGAGATGAGTAGTTCTGGCTCAAATATTTACTCTCTGTCCCTTTTCAGAAAGAGTTTACAGGCGTTTGACAGAGATGTCAAGATGTGATAATTTATGGAACTTTTGCCATTGCATGGCATGTAATGGTAGGGTCCCCTTTACCACTGGAAACAGGGCCAGTAATACCTTTAAATCTAATAAAATCAGAGAACGAATTCCAGATAACACAGAACCTATTTCTAGAACTCACCCTTTAGGTGCTTGACCCTGGGAATTGTGCCCAGCACTGAGTTCTCTCTCAGGCAGAGTTCGATCAGAGAAGCAGAACCGCTACAGATGCGACCTCAGGCAGTTGTGAGATGTGGTTGAATGGTCTCTACCGGCCGAGGCCTTTGTGCCTGATGCTGGAGCGTGAAGCTTGTGGGCAGGCGGGCAGGAAGGCGGGGGCGGGGAGGAGGGCTGTAGGGTGGGAAGATCGACTGAGAGCGGAGCTTCCAGGAGGAACGCACAGGGATGGACCGGGACCCGCGTCAGTTTCTCATCACCTCCAACTTCTACAGGAGGAGCTGGCACGCTTTGTCACGGAGCTAAATACTCACCTGGCTCAGGAGTCAGAGGAGCGGAAGAAAGATTCATGAGGAGCTGGAGCAGCCACAGGACGGGCTGCTGCCCCGTGTCAGGGTGAGGAGCCAGCAGACAGGTGACCGTGTGTGTGACCTCCCTCCATGCCTCCTGCTCCTGCACAAGGCTTCCCCCCTAGCCTCTCCTTCCAGAGCTCACAGACCGTGTCTCTAAGGGCCCCCCCAACCAGAAACCTACCGGGAGGAGAGTTCTGGGAAGTAGTCATTTTAATCAACTTAACAAATTAACAAACCACCGCAGTCACGTTCCCAATTATTCAGATTTTAAATTATTTCAAATTTGAGTTAAATAACATTCGCTGTTTCTCTGTATATCTAGTCTCGGGAAAAGCTACACCTTTCACCCAGTTTCTCAAGCTGGGTGCCCAGAGTCATTGCTCTCCATCCTCACCAAATCTTGCTTATTTTAGGTCTCAAGTATATTTCTAATGTCTGTTCTTCTTTAGCGGTGAACGGGTACTTCCCCGGTTCAGGCTTGCGATTTACTACTCTGAAGTGTTACGGTCGCTAGTGGAGACTGGGAATAAAAGGGATAGTATTGTGTAAAGTCATGAGTAACTTTCTTGCTTTTCTGTGCTCCTAGGGTGTGTGCGAGCGCATGCACACGTGTGCATGTGTGTGGTAAAATTTAAATAACATAAAATGTATTATTTTAACTTTTTTTTTTTAGCAAGAGTGAGAGAGAGACAGACGGACAGACAGAGACAGATAAGAAAAGAGAAAGAAATGAGAAGCATCAATTCTTCGTTGTGGCACCTTAGTTATTCACTGATTGCTTTCTCATATGTGCCTTGACTAGGGGGCTCCAGCCAAGCCAGTGACCCCTTGCTCAAGCCAGTGACCTTGGGCTCAAGCCGGTAACCCCGTGCTCAAGCCAGTGACCTCAGGGTTTTGAACCTGGGTCCTCAGCATCCCAGGCTGATGCTCCATCCATTGTGCCACTTCCTGGTCAGGCTTTAACCATTTTTAATTGTACAGTTTAGTGGTGTTAAGTACATTTACACTGTTGTGAAACTGTTACTACCACCCATCTCCAGAATTTTCCCCATCTTCCCAAATTAAAACTCTTGTACTCATTAAACATTAAATCCCGTTCCCCCTCCTCTCAGTCCCTGGCAGCCATCCTATTTTTGTGTGTGAATTTGACTGTTGACTACTGTAGCCTTTTTATATAAGTGGAACCATACAGTATTTGTCCTTTTGCAACTGGCTTATTTCACTTAGCATAGTATCCTCAAAATTCATCTGTGTTGTAGCGTGTGTCAGATTTCCTTCCTTTTTAAGGTTGAATAATATTTCATTGTATGTGTAGATCACATTTTGATTATCTATTCATCTGTTGATGGACATTTTGGTTGCTTCTATCTTATGACTATTGTAAGTAATGTTGCTGTGAACATGTACAAATGTCGGTTCAAGTCTCTATTAATTTTTTTTAAGTTTCTTTTAAAATTTTTTTTACTTATTCCTTTTTAGAGAGACAGGAGAGAGAGAGAGAGAGAGAGAGAGAGAGAGAGAGAGAGGAGGAGCAGGAAGCATCAACTCCCATATGTGCCTTGACCAGGCAAGCCCAGAGTTTTGAACCGGCGACATCAGCGTTCCAGGTCGATGCTTTATCCACTGCACCACCACAGGTCAGGCTCTGCTATTAATTCTTTTAGGTGTAGACCCATGTCCTATCTTCTAGAGCTGTGGTCTCCAACCTTTTGGGGGCCACGAACCAGTTTAATGTCAGAAAATATTTTCACAGACCGGCCTTTAGGGTGGGACGGATAAATGTATCACGTGACCGAGACAAGCGTCAAGAGTGAGTCTTAGACAGATGTAACAAAGGAAATCTGGTCATTTTTTAAAAGTAAAACATCATTCAGACTTAAATATAAATATATCGGAAATAATGTAAGTTATTTATTCTTTCTCTGTGGACCGGTACCAAATGGCCCACGGACGGGTACCAGTCTGCGGCCCCGGGGGTTGGGGATCACTGTTCCACAGATTTACTTTCTTCTGTCTCATATCTGTTTCCACCTTCCACCTTATTCTTGTTTGATGACTAATGCCCAACTGCTTGTACTTATTATCACAGCCCATTCTTTTCATATTGCTGTCCCTTTGCTTATTCTGTTCCCTCTGCCAAGAACACCCTTCCCACTTTTGGAGATTGACTTTTCCTAATTTTTCCTTTAGGAATGAAGTTACATGTCATGTTCTCCAAGAAGCTTTCCCCAAACTCCCACGTTGAATGTGATCCTCTCTTCTGAGTCTCAGTCCTAGTCTATGCTGTTTGGTTAAGACATGATCTCACATAGCAGCTGTCTGTAAGCTTTACAAGATCAGGGCTTAGATCTTCTTTTGCTTAAGTTCCAGTGGCTAACCACAATTTTGGGTGCACCGATAACATCCATTAAAATTAGTTTAACAAAACTGAAAGAAATTTTTGTGTCTCCAAAGCAAGCACCTGCTCATAAGGGTGAGCTATCACTGAAAATGGCAAAGGAACATGCAGGTGGGAGAAATCCTCTAGTATTGATCCCCAGGATCAGGCTCATTGGGAGATAGAATCGATGAAATCCTGCAGAGGAATGTTAAGTCTTGGATGACCCCTGCATCACAGCCTACGAAATTTCTCTGCTGCCCGGGCACTACGCAGGGCATCTACTTAAAAAAAGTATCCAAAGTTCAGGTCATTCCAAAGGCCAATAGACAGACATCCAGTTTCTCTGTGCTGTAGTCATCCTCTCCTGGAGGGACGCCAGAGGTCCTGGGAACCTTTTTATTCTACGGTGCGTTTCAATGGAAACACGTTGTATGCAATGCTAGGTCTTTAATTCTTGAGAACGTTTCTCCAAATGCACTCCAATAACCGTGGATGTTGCTAGTATTTTTTTTTTAGACAATAAGGTTCTAAACCCAAAGGAGACCCAAAGTGAGCTCGGTTCCTGGGACATCAAAGATGAACAAATGCATTTAGGGCAAAATATACATAATAGTAGGTGCCCACTACACAGGGCAAGGTGCCAGGAGCAGGCTGACTCATCAGCCACAACAAAAGGGAGACATCCTCACAGGAACCTCGCCCTCCCGCTCTGCTCAGAACCACTAATCACACACGGACACGTGGCGTGTCTAAACAATGAACTTGGTAATGGAAAGACCTCACAATTTCTGCAAACCTGTGAATGAAAGGGTGTGAGTAATGAAATTCCTAACTCAAATCCTTTTTCTGTGTTTGGAAAATGTGAGAGGAGGGAGTCGCTTGGGTACAAATTGTTTCTTCACATAAAAAAGTCCACTGTAAAATGGGGGAGGTGACGGGTGGCTAGTCCTTCCAGGGGACTTATCAAATGTACATTTATCAAATGTTTGCTTTGGGATCTCATTCCAGAAGAACTAATTGTGTTTTCCACTGAGATTACGGTAGCTTTCTGCATATCATAGGAAGCATATTTTTTTAAAAGAATTTATTTCTTCATTTTAGAGAGGAGAGAGAGAGAGAGAGAGAGAGAGAGAGAAGGAAGAAGCAGGAAGCATCAACTCCCATATGTGCCTTGACCAGGCAAGCCCAGGGTTTTGAACCAGCGACCTCAGCATTTCCAGGTTGACGCTTTATCCACTGTGCCACCACAGGTCAGGCCGAAGCATAATTTTAATGGCTAGTACCACCCATAACATCATCCTGATAAGTTCTATTTTCTGATGCAATTATTCTTTCTAAAAATTGTGGAAATGCCATATGCGCTGACCAAAAATAAAAGTGATTTTTAATCTTAAATGCTTAGGTTTTTAAGGAAAGTATTTAAAGACAATAGTAAGAGGGTCAGTGGTTAGAGCACAGGAGAGGACATGGTCTTGAATAAATGAAGAATCATTAAAATGGTCCAACAAAATGATCACATCCATTTTCATCGTGGTTATTGTGGTCCCCCTGTACCTCATGTTGCTAAGTATACTGTTTCAATGTTCTTCAAAATTTATTAATTCAAGATTAGATGTGTCTTCCTTAGGCTTGATAAAGGAGGACTGTTTCCCTTGGAAACATAATATTTTTATTCCTTCGCATTGATGAATGAGTTCAGATCGCCCTCTTTCTAACCCTTTAAGATCACGCATCGAAACGGGAAGGTTCCCCCTGGGAAGGAGAACTCTCTGGTGTCTGAAGACAGCTTGTCCTGAGGACAACTTTCATAGTGCTGCTTGGATTTTCAGCCTGTTTGGTCTTAGTTACCCAAAAAGGGAAGTTTCCCCTTTAAACAGCAATGCTCTGATGGACATCTGTCTTGCGTCACAATTGCTGTTTACATCCCTGCCTGTCACTGGATGATGAGCCCTGGTGTCACATGCCCTTCAAGGGTCCAGCCAGTCTCCATGGGGCCCCCGAATAGGACTCAATGCTATGCTAGGAACTGTTGGTTCATTCTGCTCAGGACATGTGTGGAGCATTGACACTCTGCTGGACATTAGAACACAAAATAAAAAAGATACTCCCTGTGTTCGGAGCTCGGAGTCTAGGTGAGAAGCTAGGTGGTAAACGAGTAACCTAAGGCCAGTTTGCGTCATCTCATGCCCGAGGGCAATGCCCAGGGGCGTCGGAGAGGAAGGGAGAAGGAGCTTTTGTAGAGAGCAAGTGATCGCTGACCCCAGGCCTGGAAGGAAGAATGAAATTTTACCAGTTACAGGAGAGTTAGGTAAGCACGGTGCGGAGGAAGTAAGTTTGGATGCATCCGGTGGCTAGAGAAACCTGAAGGCCCAGGGGAGGAATTCTGACTTGGGCTGGTGAGTACAAGGAAGCAACCAAGCCAGAGGCCGAGCAGCAGGGACAGCGTGACCTGTGATTTGTCCAAGGAAACTCCGTCAGACACAACACGTTGGACACAGAGAGGTGGGCCTAGAGGCAGCCAGGTGGCTCTCACAAATACCAGTCAATTGGAAGGTAGTGATGAGTGAAGAAATGGAGAGAAAAGAAAGGTACCCCAGTGGAAAGGGGGCAGTGTGTGGCACACAGTAGGAGATGAATAAATGTCTGTTGAGGGGATGATGGAATAGCTAAATGGGTAACTGACAGCACTCCATGTATTAAAAAGGAATGAGCACGAAACATGACAGGGATGAGGCATATGAGAGACGAAATCAAAGAAAAAGAAATTACCTAGCCGCCATAAACTCCTGCAGGGGCAAGTTTTGATTCCTTCCCTGAGGAAGAAAGACCAGTGGTAGTCAACCTGGTCCCTATGGCCCACTAGTGGGCGTTCCAGCTTTCATGGTGGGCGGTAGCAGAGCAACCAAAGTATAAATAAAAAGACAGATTTGCCCTGGTCGGTTGGCTCAGCGGTAGAGTGTCAGCCTGGTGTGCAAGAGTCCCGGGTTCGATTCCCAGCCAGGGCACACAGGAGAGGCGCCCATTTGCTTCTCCACCCCTCCCCCTCTCCTTCCTCTCTGTCTCTCTCTTCTCCTCCCGCATCCAAGGCTCCATTGGAGCAAAGATGGCCCGGGTCCCGGGGATGGCTCTGTGGCCTCTGCCTCAGGTGCTAGAATGGCTCTGGATGCAACAGAGCGACGCCCCAGAGGGGCAAAGCATTGTCCCCTGGTGGGCATGCTGGGTGGATCCCGGTCAGGCGCATGCGGGAGTCTGTCTGACTGCCTCCCCGTTTCCAGCTTTGGAAAAATGAAAAAAAAAAAAAAGAAGAAAAAAAAAGATAGATTTAACTATAGTAAGTTGTTTTATAAAGATTTATTCTGCCAGCCCTGGCCGGTTGGCTCAGTGGTAGAGCGTCGGCCTGGCGTGCAGAAGTCCCAGGTTCGATTCCCGGCCAGGGCACACAGGAGAAGCACCCATCTGCTTCTCCACCCCTCTCCCTCTCCTTCCTCTCTGTCTCTCTCTTCCCCTCCTGCAGCCAAGGCTCCATTGGAGCAAAGATGGCCCGGGCGCTGGGGATGGCTCTGTGGCCTCTGCCTCAGGCGCTAGAATGGCTCTGGATGCAAAAGAGCGACGCCCCAGAGGGGCAGAGCATCGCCCCCGGTGGGCATGCCGGATGGATCCCAGTCAGGCGCATGCAGGAATCTGTCTGACTGCCTGCCCGTTTCCAACTTCAGAAAAATGCAAAAAAAAAATAAAATCTGACATAAAGTACTTGGTAAGTAATTATTATTATATGCTTTAAGCTGCTGTAACTCTGCTTTATAAATTTTATAAAGTAAAGTTACTTCCCTACTTTATAAATCACCATGACTGTGGAACCGGTGGGCGGTTAGAAAATTTTACTACTAACAGAGATACAAAAGTGGGCAGTAGGTATGAAAAGGTTGACTACCCCTGCTCTAGAGCGATTTAACAGGAAGTGTTAACGGGAAGTTCGTAGTACAAAGCTCATCCTGGGGATACTTCTTCAAGTGCTGCTCAGGTCTTCGGCCTCAGCTTTCCTCATCTGAAAAAACTAGCTAACATCCTTCCAGCATTAATTATCAGCGATTCTGTCCTATTTGCCGAGATAGGTGTTCTTTCTTCTTCAGGAATTCAGCTGCTCCCCAGAAGTGAGCAGAGAGCACTAACGTATGAGGGATGCAGAGAATCTGAAGGACTTTTGGGCCGAAGAGTTATTTCTCACTGTTTGAAGGATCCCGTTGCCAAAAATGGAAGTGGTGCAGGGAGTGTTGTTTTTGCCGTGTCCCCTGGACTTAAATGGAACTGAATTCTCTGGCAAAGATGGAGAGGAGAGGAGGGGGTGCCTGGGCTGGAGCTGGCTGCCCTTCCGTGCACTGGAGTGCCAGGTTCAAATACGCTGCAGGAGAGCTGCAGTCCGATTTCTTTCCTCGTACACAATGGAGCTGTTGTGAGTCCAGAGGCGGGGACGAGGCAGCTGGGCGTCCAGAGCTCAGTGGCTACCATCGTTTCTATTCCTCTTCGACTCTCCCCTTTTGGAGACGTACCCTCTAGGACACACTGCTCTGGAGAAGCAAAGACTAGTCAGCCACTGTTGGAAAGTCTAGCAGACAAGCGATCCTGACCAGGAGATATATCAGCCCTCATGAGCACGTGGCCTTGGTGAATCACTCAGCATTATTATGTGAATAATGGCTTTCCATAAGACAAGGAGCATTCAACACTTTTCCCTCTCATCTTAATGTCTGTCCGGCCCGGGCTGACTGTGTTAGGTGGGTATGTTTCTGGACCGCTGGGTCTTTTTGCTGTGTTGGTTGAATTTCATAAGCTACCCCGTACAGGAATGTGTTGAATAAAAGCCCATCTGATTTCAAACGTCCAGAGGGACTTCTGTGCCTCCTGCTTATCAGATCGAATCAGATGGGCCCTGACACGGCTCCGACCCCGTCTTTGTGAAAAGCTTCAAAAATGATAAATAACTTTTTCTGCTAAACCTCTGTGTGGTCATTTTTCTGTGATTTCTCTTTAAACACATGGAGCTTAAGGAGTTGATACAAATAAAACGGGTTTATGGTGATGGAGGCAGGTGATAGATACCATAATAATAATAGTACAGTTGAAATTTATTCAGAGCTTACTCGGGGCCAGGCAGTGGGAGAATTTCTTTATGAATTTAATTCATTCATCCTCAGAGTGACCCTTTAAAATAGATATTATTGTCTTCAACACTTTAATTTGGAGAAAACTGCGGCACAGGCTGGTTAAATCATGAAGCTGAGAGGTAGCTGAGCCAGGATCCCAAATGTGGCGCTCAGAGCCAGACACTGTACTAACTTCCTGTGAGCAGGGTGTTCCCCGGACTTTCTCGCCTCTTGGTTTCCTGAGGGCTGTGGTGGTGTTTTAGTTCTAGATTCAGTTCTTGACTATTTATCTTTATAAGATGAGCAGAGAGTAATGGGAGAGCCGACAGGGGAGGAGGGTAAGGGAAGAAATCATGGCACTGAGCACACACACGCATGTACACACACACACACATGTGCGCACAAAAGCACACACACAATATGCACATACACACATGCACACACAACACACACATACATACACACTCACGAGCTGGCCCATTTATTAATTTTCTCCTCCCGTCACTCGCATGCTCTCCGAGGCTCCTTTCCTGCCGGATATACATAGTCCTTCCCCGAGGGACCAGCCCTCTCCCCTCCGGGTCGTGGGAAGGGGCAGGAAGGAGGTGACTTCCTTTTTAAGGGCCAACCGGAAAACCATGTTTGGAGAGGGACCCTTATAAGAACGGATCAATAAGAATAGCCCAACCGCTGTGAGTGCGATAGCAAGGTCACCAGCTCTCAGAACACAGCAGGAAATTAGTCCTGTCCTTCTGGAGCTCAGCACCGACAGAAACAAACAACAACTCCGTGTCACCCCCCACACGTGCCCACAATCCCGGACCCCAAGATCATCATCTGGGGATATATATATATTTTAAAAATAATGTTTTATTTTCCAATTACATTTGACATGCAATATTATGTTAGTTTCAGGTGTACATGGTGACGTACTCTGTGATTGCTGTCATGTGCTCTGTAGTCTTTTGTACTCTAGATTTAAAACAACTCCAACTCTTACAGCCATACAATCCAATGCCGTGTTGTCATTACAACGAATGAGGTCAAACTGGCACTGAAAGATGTCCGTGGTCTGCTTACGAGGTGAAGTAAGCTTGCAGAACTGCGTGCATGGTACAGTCCCCTTTGTGTAACAAAGATAAAAATACCTGAATAACAATAATAAAAATGTACAATAAAAACATCTGGAAAGGGCTTATTATATACTAGGCATTATTCTAAGTATATTTGTTAATATATTAATCCTTCAAAACAGTCCTATGAAATGGGAGTCTCACATTATCTCCAATCTTATATGGTGAAGTCAAAGTATGGAGAAGCTATGTAACTTGCTCAAGGTCATCCAACTAAGGGCAAAGTCAGAATTCAAACCCAGGCATCGCTCCAGCGCGCCTATTATTAAGCATCTTACGCTACGCAAGCACGGAACAATTCTGGACAAACACTCCACAAACTGTTAACAATGGTTGGCTAAGAGGTGTGGAAACAGCGGGTGGGATGGAGGACAGTAGAGGAAATTTTATTTTTATAGTCCATTCTTTTTTACTTTTTGGCATTATTTTAAAACTATCTTATTATTTGTATACAGTATTAAACATTCTCCAAAGGTTG
This sequence comes from Saccopteryx bilineata, assembly GCF_036850765.1. NCBI lineage: Eukaryota > Metazoa > Chordata > Mammalia > Chiroptera > Emballonuridae > Saccopteryx > Saccopteryx bilineata. The sequence continues at coordinate 69,602,047 of NC_089500.1, forward strand.
CAGGAAGCCATTGACCCCGTGGTAGCTTAGTCAGAGGAAGAGAGTGAACAGATTTGGTTTGTAGGAGGAGAGAATGAGAAGTGGGCCAGGTGTATGAGCAGAGAGGAAAGAGTAGAATGTGATTTGAAGACAAGAGGAGGTATGAGGCTCTTCTTCAAAACTACAGAGGCAGATATGGGGACAGAAAATGATTTGACTCTTGGGGAATGGGCACCCAACGCAATCAATAGTTCAAATGCTATAGAGATGTTTACTGGAAACCATTAGATTTAATTTTTTTCATTTCATTTTAATTTTAATTAATTTTTTTTTTTTTGTATTTTTCTGAAGTTGGAAATGGAGAGGCAGTCAGACAGACTCCCACATGCACCTGACCGGGATCCACCCAGCACGCCCTCCAGGGGGCGATGTTCTGCCCCTCTGGGGCGTCCCTCTGTTGCAACCAGAGCCATTCTAGTACCTGAGGCAGAGGCCACAGAGCCATCTTCAGCGCCTGGGCCATCTTTGCTCCAATGGAGCCTTGGCTGCGGGAGGGGAAGAGAGAGACAGAGAGGAAGGAGAGGGGGAGGGGTGGAGAAGCAGATAGGCGCCTCTCCTGTGTGCCCTGGCTAGGAATCGAACCCGGGACTCCTGGACGCCAGGTCGATGCTCTATCACTGAGCCAACCGGCCAGGGCCTTTTTTTTTTTTTTTTTTTTTTTTTTTTTTTTTTTAGCTAGAGAGAGAGAGAGAGAGGGAAGGAGGGAAAGGGACAGACAGGGACAGTCAGGAAGGGAGAGATATGAGAAGCATCAATTCTTTCTTGCAACAGCATAGTTGTTCAATGATTGCTTTCTCATATGTGCCTCAACCTGGGGGGGGGCTCCAGTCAAGCCAGTGACCCCTGCTCAAGCCAGTGACCCCTGCTCAAGCCAGTGACCTTGGGCTCAAGCCAATGACCTTGGGCTTCAAGCCAGTGACCTTTGAGCTCAAGCCAGTGACCATGGGGTCATGTCAATGACCCCATGCT